>NW_028322249.1:2515157-3143946 GCF_059928025.1 Delphinapterus leucas | reverse complement strand
GGGAAGATCTCACATGCCGCGGGGCGGCTAGGCCCGTGAGCCGTGGCCGCTGAGCCTGCGCGTCCGGAGCCTGTGCTCCGCAACGGGAGAGGCCACAACGGTGAGAGGCCCGCGTACCACAAAAAAAAAAAAAAAAAAAAAGACACTACAAGGACAGAACTTCTAGGTGATTTAATTAAGACAAAACTCCTATTATTTGCTATTTAGGTAAACTATTTTATTTTTAATGTCCAAGCAAAATAATTGTTTGCAATTGTAATTATACTCTTTACCAATGTATCAAAAACTCCACAAAGAAACTGGTATTATATTTTCCTACAGGAAATCTTGCAATTTTGCAGTTCACATTTTTAGTTAGGTAAATACAACTTTCATTACAATGCACAGTGAGAATTTAAAAGTTTCTGATCCTTTCAGCAATAAAATGTTATGTACATGCTTTAAGACAGTTGAATTACTATGCTTCTCACTAATGATGGAGTAAAATTTTACGTGAATGTGTTATAATATTTCTGAATCTCATTAAATATTACATTCATAGAATTTTATTTTAGAACAATAGCTATCATCTCTTAATTGTTATGATCCTGAAACACACCAAATGCATTTCACTTGGTCAAATTTGCATTGTAACTTATTTTAAATGTTTAATCTTAGACATCTGAGTAATTAGAAGGGTTGATTCAAAAATCGAATGTGTCTGGCTTGCAGAAGAATGAAACTGTCAATCCTATAATGATTAAAATAATGGATTAACAAATGTGCTAACCATATAAACAGTGGCTTTTTATATTGGTGTATCAGTGTTTTAAATTAGTAAAATTTGTCAATGTGATCAGCTTTATGTTTTTTACTTTCAGATGATATAGTCCAATTTAATGAGGAATAATAACACTGGCTTTCTCAGAGTTATTACCACAATGCAATCAGCAAAGTACGTTAACAATTTGGATAAACAGTCCTTGTGTGTGTGTGTGTGTGTGTGTGTGTGTGTGTGTGTATGAAAGTGCACATATGCCTGTGTGCACATAGAGTACATGTTTAATTATAATATTGATATTTAAAATACAGTTATATTTATCTGTGTGAACACATTTTATTTCTATTTTGAACAGAGTGTTATTAATTCAACCATGCTATTGACCATCTATTTCTGATTTCCTAAATAATTATTTTAAACAGAAGTCATGTTCCTTTATCCAGGTTGGTTTTCCTCATCGAAATTGTGTGTAGAAGAATAATATCTTGATGAGAAAAAGAAGAAAGACTGCACAGTCTAACCCTAATTTTAGAGGGATAGCTTTTTATCTTCATCCCTGACATCAAAAGAGGAGGTATCATAACATTTTAAAGCTTGAGCTTTTTATATGACCGAGATTAGAAAATAAGGAACTCTGGATTTTGTACTTGTTTACCTGAAAACATCAAATTTAATACAACTCAAAAGATATATTATATTCTACTTTACTTTTCATATGTCATTGTTATAGTCAAATGTTCCCTTTTTTCCAAGAAGATAAAGTTTTCCTTTGTGAATATTTTTTTTTAACTTTTCATTTAATATTGGAGTATAGTTTTTTGTTTTGTTTTGTTTTTTTGCCACACCATGCGGCTTGTGGGATTTTAGTTCCCTGACAAGGGATTGAACCCAGGCCCTAGTCAGTGAAAGTGCAGAGCCCTAACCACTGGGCCATGAGAGAATTCCCTGGAGTATAGTTGATTAACAATGTTGTGTTAGTTTCAGGTGTACAGCAAAGTGGTTCAGTTATACATATACATGTATCTATTCTTTTTCAAATTCTTTTCCCTTTTAGGTTGTTACATAATATTGAGCAGATTTCCCTGTGCTATACAGTAGGTCCTTGTTGGTTATCCATTTTAAATACAGCAGTGTGTACATGTCAATCCCACACTCCCTAACCATTCCTTCCCCCCACCCTTCCCCCCGGTAGCCATAAGTTTGTTCTCTAAGTCTGTGAGTCTGTTTCTATTTTGTAAATAAGTTCATTTGTCTCATTTGTTTTTAGATTTCGCATATAAGGTATATAATACAATATTTCTCTTTCTCTGTCTGACTTACTTCACTCAGTATGACAATCTCTAGGTCCATCCATGTTGTTGCAAATGGCATGATTTCATTCTTTTTAATGGCTGAGTAATATTCCATTGTATATACGTACAACATCTTCTTTATCCATTCCTCTGTCGATGGACATTTAGGTTGTTTCCATGTCTTGGCTATTGCAAACAGTGCTGCAATGAACATTAGGGTGCATATATCCTTTCAGACCATGTTCTTCTCTGGATGTATGCCCAGGAGTGAGATTGCAAGATCATATGGTAGCTCTATTTTTAGTTTTTTAAGGAAACTTCATACTGTTTTCCATAGTGGCTGTACCAATTCACATTCCCACCAAAAGTGTAGGAGGGTTCCCTTCTCTCCACACCCTCTCCAGCATTTATTGTTTGTGGATTTTAAAATTTGTATGGAGACACAAAAGACCCTGAATAGCCAAAGCAATCTAGAGAAAGAAAAACGGTGCTGGAGGAATCAGGCTCCCTGACTTCAGATTATACTACAAATCTATAGTCATCAAAACAGTATGGTACTGGCACAAAAATAGAAATATAGGACAATGGAATAGGATAGAAAGCCCAGAAATAAACCCACACACCTATGGTCAATTAATCTACGACAAAGGAGGCAAGACTATACAATGGGGGAAAGACAGTGTCTTCAATAAATGGTGCTAGGAAAACTGGACAGCTACATGTAAAAAAATGAAATTAGAACATTCTTTAATGCCATACACAAAAATAAGGTCAAAATAGATTAAAGACCTAAATGTGAGACCATAAACTATAAAACTCTTAAAGGAAAACATAGGCAGAACACTCTCTGACATAAATTGCAGCAATATCTTTTTTGATCCGTCTCCCAGAGTAATGGAAATAAAAACAAAAATAAAGAAATGGGACCTAATTAAATTCAAAAGTTTTTGCACAGCAAAGGAAACCATAAACAAAATGAAAAGACAACCCACAGAATGGGAGAAAATATTTGCAAATGATGTGACCAACAAGGGATTAGTCTGCAAAATTTACAAGCAACTCATGTGGTTTAATATCATCAAAACAAACAACCCAAACAAAAAATGCGCAGAAGACCTAAATAGATATTTCCCCAAAGAAGATATACAGATGGCCAAGAGGCACATGAAAAGATATTCAACATTGCTAATTATTAGAGAAATGCAGATCAAAACTATCGATATAATGAGATATTACCTCACACCAGTCAAAATAGCTATAATCAAAAAATCCACAAAAAAAAAAAAATCCACAAACAATAAATACTGGTAAATATTATTTTTATTTTGTATTATAAGTAATAGTTTTTAATAGCTAAGAATTAATACATTTATAACAATGTCTTAAAAACAGAGAAAATCACAATTTGTGAGAATTTAAAGCCGAAATAGATCTATTTATTTCTAAAACATAAAATTGAAAAATGATTATTATTCCAAGTATTCAAGTGCGGCATGAGCAGTGTTTAAAAAGATTTATAGACTTGTATTTCATCTAATATAGGAAATCATTCTAGATACTTATTTGTCCAGGGGATTAGTTAAACAAATGTCCCTAACCTATTTAAATTTGTCATCTCAATTGAAGACAGGTCTCAAGAAGTGAATTGGTGGACTCTGAAACACATGGACACACTTTGTGACCATCCTATTATTAGAAGCTAAAAGGTAATTACAAATCACAGAGGTGGCAGCGGCTCGAAGGGGTCAGGTTAGAAAGACAAGGAGAAAAATTATGGTCTAATTTTTTTAAAAAAGGATGTGTGTTTAAACTCAATTGAGTTATTTAATGAGTAGATTTAGAGAAAGGATGGTACCCTGTCACACCACTTTAGCATACTGAATAGCTCAAGGGGAAAACGTTGCTAGGAAGCTTTAATTAATTTCCTTCATCTAATCCTCTGTTAACACTAAACAAGCCACTGTCACATGCATCATATGAATTCCAAGGACAAAGTAAAAGCCATTTAAAAGTAGTCATATCCCAATAAGGTTATTAAGAGACCATTTCTAAGTTCCTCATTAAAGTTAATGCATTTAACATTAATACTGTTCAAAATCCATATTACAGTCCAGCAATTTCATAAAATATTGATTGCTTTGGTGTGTCCTTATATACTAGTGTATTATATTTTTAAGTAACTTAGTGAGGCAAAAGTCCAGGTTATTTAGTTTCAGCTTGTTGTGAAAGATTGCAACTCCTGTAACAGCTTTAAATTGCAGTAGCTCAAGCCTTTGGGTATATCAGTTTCTGTATCTAAAATTGAGTGCCAGCATCACAGCCTCTGTATTTTGTCTAGAGCTCTTCTCTCTCTGGGTTATACAAAACAATAGGAGATTAATGGGGTAACATATTAAAAAGTTTTATGAATGATCAATATTATCCCTATTTTTCTGTAGGAGAAATGGAGTCATATGTAGGTTAAGTAACCATTAAAACTGTTATAGAAAAGGATCCATTTATGCTGCATTTAACTGCATTCCAAGCACTTATTCTTTGCTAATCTCCTTAACTGTCACTTTGAGTGCCAAAGGTGAGGTACGTATCCTGTATAAACATATGCAAATTTTGAATCATTTAAGCTGTCTTTTCAAATATTGATCAATATATCAAGTTTGATGATCAAAAACCAGAATTTTCCTTACTCTTTGCCAAAAAGCCCCTTTTAGTGAGATTTTCTTTAATGTAAAGAGGCGGGGCTGGGGGGAGGCATAGGTTTGCATATAAATGTATTTCCCATCAGTAAACTTACTTCCCCAAACATCTAGTACTATCATCTCAACTGAAAAGCTGGTGTAGAAAGAATGTCAAAGTCCATGCTGGAGAATAAAATCCTTCCCCACTGAAAACTGTAGAGCAGGTCTGAAGGGAACGACATCTCTCGCTATCTTAAGGAAATTCTTTTTCTTTTATTTTTTCCTGTCAAAATGCAGCTTAATTCAGTATGAAGACTATGTATAGTGGCTTGTTGCTTAAGGTCCTACAATGTTTTTTGCATAACGGTAATAAAGTGTTTTAATGATACATTTTTCCATTAAGACTTTGGAAGAATATATTGTTGGCATAATGGGTAGAATGAGAGAGTATCTTACAGTGTACGGCAAGAGGAGGTGGGAAAGTTAAAGTAAAAGAAATAAAAATATCATTGTATATTATTTTACATGAAATAAAATTTAATTAATGACAATAATTTGTAAAGTGATGAGCATAGCCAAACACAAATGTGAGTGAAATGAAACTAATATCAGAGACTAAAGAGAAATCTTCATAGATTCACTCTTCTGTAGAAATTGAAGACAGATAAAGGGAAAAGGGCATGGAGAGAATCAGTTTTTAATTTTCATACAAAACATTAAAAATCCATTGATATCAGATAAGTTCTTTGTATTGAGACCTCCAGTGTGAGTGGTGGGAGCTATTTCAATGTCCCTAAATTCTTTCTCAATGAATTTCAGATTTCCTCTACATATATTGAAGAGAAATGTCGTGAATTTTTTAAAGAAATTAGTTCAAATGGAAAATAAGAAGAAATGGAGAAGAAAGAGAAGACAGAGGAGGTGAAGGATGAAGAGAAGAAGAACAAGGGAAAGCACATCATTAACATCTATGAAAACATATGGTCAAGAGAAAAATACACTCCCCCTAAAAAGAACTGGGGAGATCAGTGTTCGGCCCTCTTTCTGTCAGTTTACTTTGTAATTGTTTTGTCCAATTTACCTTAGGCTAGCCATGTATTTCCTCCCTACTTTACATACGCATGGAAATTGCACATTTTCTAGGATTGGGCTGAAACAAGTTGTGTCTTGAACACGTGGCAAATTTCCTACTCTCTTCTAAGCAAAGTCAAAATATGCCAAGAAAATATACCACATGGAGGTATAACACAACACAGGGTAAGGTGCATTTGGAAGCAAGCAAAGACTCTCCTAACAGATGAAAAACTTTCTAGAGCCCAGGCCTCCTGAAAAAGAAAGTTCAACATGAATATAAAGAGAGGAAGAGACTGCTATGGAATGAGCTTAAAAGAGTAGGAAGGGATCATATCAAGAAAAAAAAAAAACCTGAAATTATTCTTAGTTTGCAGTTTTATTAAGTAGAAAAGAGAAATTGTGGAAATACCTTACATGTGATAACAGTAGGATGAGTTCGTGTTTCTGTAAACTGTTTCCTTTGCAGTCTGAATACTGGATTGGAAAGCAAGAAAAAAAAAAGGAATTCAGATCAACAAGTTAAGGGTCATTTCAGCAGTTAACAGAAAGACAGTGGCAGCTGGAAAGAGGTGACAGTAGAAATGGAGAAAATAAATAATGTAGGAGGGAGAATAAAGAATTTTTGGTGCTTTGTGACAGGTGGGCAAAGGTGTCTTGTGCGATAACTGTATTAATGGAATGTCAATCCATTTACTAAGAAAGAGATTCAGGAATAGGAGAGATTTTGATGGAATAATATCACAAGTTAAGTTTGGGACAAGTAAGATTTGAGTGGAGCTGTCCAATTGTCTGCAAGATATTACCAAGTAGAAAAAATAAGATTTCTGGGCTATAAAGAAAGTATCTGAGTACAATGGGCTTATAGACAAGCAGAGGTACTAGATAAATTGGGTTTAAAAGCTTGACCATTTACAAACAATTTTCCTAATCAAAGGATTATACCTCAGTTTCTTCACCTGCAAAAGCGGGATTGCAGTGGCACCTCTTGACATTGATCTTAGAGGATTATTGTGGAAATTCAATGAGATATTATATGCAAGACACTTGTCATACGTCTAGAGTTTTATACATATTCACGAATGTTAGCTATTATTGCCGTCACTATCATCACCATTTAAACATCTGGGAATGTATGACTTTCTTAAGAAGAGATGTCTCAAGGTTAGATGAGCAACCTCAGCATTGGAATACAGTTAGGGAAGGAGAATCCAGAACACAAAACTGAGTAATATGGGCAGCATTGGAAGTACATATATAACTATGAAAATGTTATGCGATAGATATGAAAAATTTTCAGAGTCCAAAGAAAATGAGGGTTGAAAAATGTCCACTTTATTTAACAATAAGGACATATTGAATACACTTGCAAAGCAAATTAAAAAAATATATAAATGTATCCTTGGCATGGCTTAGCATGAAATTTTTGGAGAGTAGCTATGCATAAGTAGCCACCAGTAGTAGATAGCTAATATTAGCAAAATTTTTTGTGCATAGCAGATGGCACAGTTTTGGGAATTGAAGAGAACAAAAGGAGAAGAAAAAGAGAGAAGCTGACAAATTTATCAATTAATTAATTGGAGAAATAATCTTGCCATTTTTTGGAGGAGAGCAAGCTTAGGGTTATAAGAGAGGCATATGGTCAAATAATCCTTTAGATATGCAAATATTGGCAATGGCTTTCTTCAGTGGAGTAGAGATGAGTAATATGATCTCTATGAACTGGTAGGACTAAGAAAACTTTCTGTTTAAAGTTGGAACAACTTACTTGGTCAATGATCCATACTGTTCCATACATGGAAATGTTGTAAAATGTCAGTCAGATATCAATCATATAGATCCGACATCATTCCTTAAAGAGAGACATTTTACAATGACTCAATCTTGGAATATTTATTCCTCCATATTTCAGAAATTCCTCCATATTTCTCCTTCAAAAAGAATCCTCCTCGTCAGCAGTTGCTCATGTTTGTCTTATCAAATTAACCAAAATCCTGCTTATTAGCAAACCTCACATGAATTATCATACTGTTTCTCTCCTTTTCTTCATTAACAAACATCTTGGGAAAACTTCCTACTTTAAATTTCTTCTACTCTTTCTTTTTCACCTTTGTTAATTTTTCTCCATTTGCCTCTTAAATGTGAACATTCCAGTAGATTTTTTTTTCTAGCTTATAGTCTCTCCTCATTCTACATATTCTCATGCAGCAATTTGATCTTCAGACATGTTTTCAGTCTGTATGATATGCAGAAACGTTCAGCTCAGGCTCAAATCCAACTGCTAACATTTTTAGTTCCAAACCAGGAGGTAGGAGGCTGACAGTGAAAATAAGTGGAAAGTCAGACAAGTAAACTGCCCCTGAAACCAAGGCTTCCCTGAAGGCCTATGATGGTATATTTATCCCAGATCCCAAGGTTGGATAGCCTTAGAGGGAATAGGAGACAATATTTTGTACTGACACAAGATGGTCAGCTGGAATCGATATTTTGGATGAAACTGGGACTTTGAAAGGGTTATACCTTTATGGAAAAATCAGCAGGAAATAAAAAGTACATGTGTTTACATGACAGAAATCTTCCAAAATGGCCTGAATGCTAGATGGAGAATGCAAGGCAAGCTCTCGTGAAAAATCATATACGGTAATTCTGCTCTTTTGTAGGATTTGGGTTTTAAATTTACGTTACTCATAGAGTCAAGGAAATACAAACTCAAAAAGTTAAAGATATGACTAATTGGTATCACTCCAGAAACTTAGTAGAAACAAAAGAAAATATATTCCAGATTAGCCATTCTGATTGGTATAAAGTGTTATTTTGCCTTTTCCCCAGCATCTAGGGAAGTTAAGCACCTTTTCATATATGTATTGGTTATTTGGATACCTTTGTTTGTAAAAGCCCTGTTCAAGTGTTTTGTTCATTTTTTTCTATGATTTATTCATAGAAATTTATTTGAATAAATTCAAATTTATTCAATTTCTTAGTAAATATTTATGTGTATCTTACAAATATATGAATTGCAAATATATTTTCCCATGCTGAAGCTTGCCTTTTTAGACTCTTAAAGGTGTCTCTTGATAAGTAGAACATCTTTATTTTATGTAGGTAAACTTGTATATTTTTTTCCTCTATGCTTACTGGTTTCTGAATTTAAGAAATCTTTCACACTCAACAGAACAGGTAAAATGAAAAGAAAAACAATATCAAGTGTTGGCAATTTTATGGAACAACTGAACATCTAGTGTTCATTGACCCAACTATTTTGGAAAACTGTCAGTATTGTACTAAAACCGAACAATATTATTCCATATTACCCAACAATTCCACTGTTAGATAAGCAACCTATTTATAGAAATTACTATACATATTTACCTAAAACTTTGAACAAAACTATTGGTATCAACGCTACATATAATGTAGCCAAAAAATGGAAACAACCCTAATGTCCATCAGTAATAGAATGAATACACAGATTTTGCTACAGTCACACAATGGAATGATAAGGAATAAACTGGGTACACACACATAGTAGTTCAATAAATTATTATTATTATTTTGTCTTGAGTATGCTAAGACTCTTTCTTTATTCAAAAGGTCTAATAATTTCACTTTGGATATATCTTGGCATTGATTATGACTACATTTACTAGGCAGCTTTAGATATTTCTTTATTTCAATAAATAGTTATAGGAGTACACAGGTTTGAGAATATTTTTGTTGTTGTTGTTGATTTATTTTTTAACCACTATGGGAAATACTTAAGTATTTTTATACATACAGAGAAAAGAGCAACTGATAAGAGAACTAAAAATGTAGAAGAGAGAAAGTCCTAAATATAGGGCAATATTTCAGTACTGAAACAGATGGAAGAAGATAGAATCCAATGCAGAGACAGTTGATATAACCTTGCAAAAGAAATGAGCACCCAGCCTTTGGAACTGAGGAAAAGGAAGCATGTAGTTGAGTTTCTGAATAAAAAATACTATGTGATTGACAAAGAAAATACCTATCTTGTGTCTTCTGACCCTAATAATTCTAGTGAAGTACAAGGCAAGGTCAAGAGCTGAGAAAGAGGATAGAAGTGACATAGAGGTTACTCTATATTAATGACATCTTTCAATAGCTAATTCATGGGAAGCTTTAAGGTATGAGGAATTTGAACAGAAGGGTAGTTCAAATGATTGGTGAGGGTTTAATAGAGAGCTGTGATCAAAAAACAAGTATCGAATCAGAATGAATGGGTTTCAAACCCACTTCTACCACTTCCGTATTTTGTGACTTTGAGTGTCAGGTTATTCATCTGTAAAATGAGAGTAAAAGAAATGATATTCCTATAGGATTACTATGAAGATACAAAGAAATAATAAGAGGTAAAATGATAGACACACTATCTTAATTAGTTACTTGCATTTTTTTTTTTTTTTGGTTAGTCAGTGGATCTATAGTGACAGGATAAGAAAGTAGAGAGATTAATAGAGTAGGAAAATGGCAATAGGTCAAGCCTCATGATATATTCACTTTTATTTTTTTAGATCAAAAGTCAGTGAAGTAAGGAGTGAAGGAGATAAAAGGGTAAATGGTTTTAGTAAAACAAAAAAGAAGTAGATTAGCAGTCATCATTTAAGATATGGCAAAATTATGCTTGATGTCAATGTGTAAAATGTAAAAAAAAAATTGCTAGAAAATGGAAAATTATTTGTAAAATTCTTAGTGGATTCAGGATGCCTTCACCTACATACCTACTCACTTTTTAACCAACCTCTATGTGTGCTTTGCACCTAACACTTCAAATGACTTTGCTTTGTTAAGATCTGATATCTAAATTTATTTGATCTAGCAACAACATTCAATACAGTTGAACTCTTTTTCCTTTTTAAAATACTCACATTTCTTGACTGGCCTCCAAGTTTGTACATTTTTTTCACAGTCCTCCTACATCCTTGTCTGCTCCATCACTATCTTCTATGAAAATACGGCCGCCTTTCCAATGATCCCAAATACTGAATTTGGGGGTCTTCAGTGTATAGGTGGTATAGTTTACTTAGTTCTTGGAAAAAAGTGTGAATTGAGAACAGGAGAGCCCAAATCTATATCCAGAGCAAATTTAATATTCAGAATTGCTTAGAATGGAAGATTCTATCTTTCTCTACTATAATGCTGGCTGCTTGAATCAGTAAGAATAACCATCCATCTCCATGGCTTCCCCTTTCCCATGGTAGGGAGAATAATCATGATTTACTTTTTCTGTAGTCTCCAACCCAGCCCTTACTAAAGTGTTCTAAATAATCCATATGTATTTTCCCTAGAACTCCTTAGCCCTAAGCTTCTTGCATTATTCTTTTCAGGCCATCGACCTCATGGCAGAGTTCTCTACCACAGCACAGAATTTAGAGTATTTCCACACATCAGACATACATATTGGATAACTAAGTGTATTGCTTGTATCTTTGCCTATTCGGAATATTTCCCATCACCAAAACCCTGGTCATCCCAGGGAGAGAGGGGGCACTGCAATGAGATAGTAGTTAATTTTCCATAGTGGCGCTACACCATGCCAAACTTTCAACCAGGCCTTTGTCTTTTCCACCTCTCTCTATCTATACAACTTCTGGTTGTAGAGAATCCCTTAAAACTCTGCCTAGCATCCTTACCTACCTCAGATATATTTATTACCATCAGATCTGCTGGATTATATACCTAAGTGGTAGGCTGCAATATCATGTAGCACCCTCTCTATGCTTCACTCAAATCAAGTTATCTTCTAAAATACCACATAAAAACACCAGAACAGTAACCACAAGCCCTCTAAAATTCAAGTGGTCCACTAAAAACCACACCTCATTTTTTATAGGCTGGAAGTTCAAAGTGTAACAAGTATTATAAATTAGGAGAATTTCCTCTAATGTCACAGAGCCCTAGACTCACAAAAACGTCACAAATAACTGCAGATGGATGAATCTTTGAAACTTTATCTCTCACCCTCTGGTTTGCCTGTGTCTTAGTAGATAAGACCACATGCCACTTACTGCTTCCCTGGTCTAATGAGTATATCATTAATATAGTGAATCAGCATGTTGTTTTCTGGAACATCAAAATGGTCTAGGTCCTAGTGAACTACAGAGCAAGAGATTTAACAGGGTCTGGTGAAAGTTAAAGGTTTGAAAACTGAGTGGTAGAAGTAGGAAAATTCTTATCAACAGTCTTATGCCTCAAGAGATGAAATTCTCATCACTCCATCAGACAAATGAGTGAGAATAAAAATGTTGTCCAAAGGTGACTGAAATCTAGAATGAATGGTAAAGGAAGTATAAGATAAATATCAACTTTGATTCTAGGATCACCTGTAACATCAAGGACTATATTGAAGGATATTGACATTGACCTCTACTCTGAGGGATTGTAGTTGCTCCTTCTTTCTTGAGATAGAATTCAGGGCCTCTTTTACTAGTAACAGATTTGTATATCATAAGAGTGTATGCTATTTAATTGGCATGAAGGGTAAACTGTTAGAGACCGAGTCAATACACCACTCATAGTTACTTGGGTCTCATTCATTTCCCTCACTTCCAGAGTGAAGGCAATGATTTTTAAATCCTGGCTCCAGTGACTGCCTCTCATCTCTGAACACCGTAAGTTGTCCCAGGGTGCCAAAGGACCAGGGATGGATATTAGACATGACCACCTGTGTGCCCTCCAAGGCATGAGCTCCAGCAGCTCCAGCATCCAGTCCACCTGAGCTGGACTCATGTCCAACTGAAAATTCCTGCCTTCCTAGTGGCCCAGTTTAGGTGAATTAATGCCTCACAAAGATTTTGATTACAAGAGACAGGAGGTGGAAAGCAACTAACAGAAATGTCTTTCCTTTCTTCCTTCAAGGAACTGCTCTATGTGGTGCTGTGTAATCTCATGGAGATGTTCCATAACTGAGCAATCGTACTTTTTTTTGAAACTATGTTCAGTTTGATAAAACATGACATTTTATTTCCTATCCCTCTTTTTCTACACTTTTGCTTTCAGTTGATTACCACTCCTCCAACAATAATTGAATATGTAAGATTTTCCTCATGTCCTGATTTCTAGGAAACCAAGGCTAAAACATGATGCTTATCAGACAGGTAGGTAAGATAAAATTGAGGGCAAAGTAGAAACTATTTTATAATCCTATGATTATCTGAGGCACAGAATTTGTGCCTTTAGTTACACTTACATTCCAAGCCCCACAATATTATTGAAACTATAGGCCATACCTAAAACAGCAGAACTATGAATCTTTACTACAGGAAAGACTTTTCCAAAAACAGCTTTTCTAGTGTGAACAGATGCAACAAATTAATTTTTCTTCTTGTAAATCTATAAAAATATTGCAAATAACCTGTCAGTTATGACCTTTAGAATGGTATTGACCTTTTAATCTCATAATGGTGAAAAAGTGATAAAGTATAGCTGCACATAAATTGTATTTCAACCCTACCCACCCGTGAGAATTGATAAAACAATAAGCAGAAAAATACAGAGTTGTTCAGTACAATCACATGCCAGGAGTAATGGACACTGAGAGTGTTTAATGGACAATTAGTTATTTTTCACATCCAGAAAAGAAACATGTGTGTGAGAATCTTGCTGCTCTCGTCTGTATATAAACTAGGTTTTTACACAATGTTCGGCAACATGCAGACCTAAGTTCAAGAGGCCTGTACTACTGTTAGAATGAATGCGAAGAAGACAGTGTTAAAATGAAAAATATATGAAACAGTGAAAAGTTCATGCCTACTTAAAGGCAACCTTATATTACATTGAAGTTTATGTACCAGTACTAATGAAAAGGGGCAATAAAAGAGGTTCTTTTATGCTAAATTAAAGAGTAGATGTATATCAGAGACTCTTTCTTGTTAATGCTTTAGCAGAGGATCACCAAAATGATCTCTCTTTCAAGAGAATACCTGCATTACACATAGTCAGCAACTGGATACCTGTATATCTATGCTAAAGCTCCAGACATGTTTCCCTCAAGTTCTCTGACAAGGTTAGAGGCTCCAAAGCCACCTGTTTGAGCTACTAAACCTCCTTTATGTCGCACCAGGTTCAAGGCTCTTGATCAAGTAGCCAGTTACTTCTGGAAGGTAAAGGAATTGTGCAACGATGTAAAGGGTGCTTATACCTTTCTGCTCCCAGCCTCTTAAACTTCAGAATTTTTTTTTTTTTTTTTTTTTTGCCACACCGCATAGCATATGGGATCTTCCCCAACCAGGGATCAAACTTGTGCCCCCTGTAGTAGAAGTGTGGAGTCTCAACCACTAGACAACCAGGGAAGTCCCCAATTTCAGAATTAAAGCCTTGTTCCAACCCACAGTCCTGTCTCTAGCATAGTTGACTCAATTCATAGATATTTTAACCAATGAGTCAGGGAATTTTTAAGAAATAGCCTTATAGACTTTGGGGTAAAAGACCTGGAATCAATGAGATATGTGGTGTTAAGTCTTTTCTGGATGGAAAGGTAGGTAGGGGCAACTCAGTTTGAACTCTTGGCCATGTTAGAGTGTGATACGGAAATAGATGAGCCAGACGACATTCAGGGGTTACCAACTAGTAAGGAGCCCTGTAATATAAATAAAATAATCTAATGTGATATCAGTGAACTGCTTTACTCTTATAAAAATGACAAACTGTAATTTAGGCCCACTCTAACCTAAACAGAGCACGTCATTAAAAACAATTAATGTTCTTTGCTAACTCCTATTTCTTCTGTTGGCCTTTCACATTTCCCAGTCTCAATCTGCATAGTCATGCAGAGCCTGATTCCTACACCAGCCACTAACAGAAAAGAGGAGCCAATGGGCACAGTCATTTTTAATTCCCAAACATGTTTAACAAGAATGAATGGTATATTTAATTATTTACATTTAAACCATTACTATGTTTTTTGAGAAAAATATATCAAATAAAATGCAAAGAAAAATTAAGAGAATATGGAAACTGCAGTCAAGTTTAAAACATTTTCCTACTGAGGTAAGTCCAATTACAATTACAAAAGAAAAGAAAAATGGCAAAAGCAAAGTTTCAAACTTACCAGTAGAATAAAATTTGGAACCTTGCCTATGTACGTTACCTCTAACTTTAATGAGTATGGGTGTTTTCTGACTCATGCGTTCCATGTATTAATAATGGATAAGTGCAAAATTATAAGCAGTACCAAATAAGCAAAAATGCTAGGATACACTTAAATCTCTTAAGTATTTATAAAGGAATTGTTATAGTAATTTCATTAATTGAAAGTCAATTTATCCATACTCCCACCAAATGAATTTTCAGCACTATCAAAAGACTATGAGTTTGAATTAGGATTTTTAAACTATTGTGCTATGACAAAGTTAACTCATAGTATGTAATCCAGGAAGCTCATTGTTTCTATGAAATACTTCTTGCCTACAGCTCCCACATTATAATGAGAACTACAATTGCAATATTCCTCTTACTTATCCCTTGTCATCTATACATGCTTATTTTTTCCCTATGAAAGTGATGACTTCTTCTGCTGGCCTAATCTTTTAGTTTGTTTAATTTGATATGAATGTATCTTTCCTTATTAGATTGCTCTAAAAGACGATATTTCATGTTACATTTCCAAATTGTGTGTGTGTGTGTGTGTGTATGTCCTCAATTATCCACATAATTTCTAAGGCCAGCAAACAAACCCTTGAGTCATCATCTGATCCAAATTCTAGAAACACCTCACTGTCATTTGATGGATCATAATATTTTATACCAATGACTATAGGCTGTTTTGTTGTATATGTTTTATTTGTTATATACATTATGTGAAGTATGATAATGATTATAAGAAGGCATGATAATTTTTTTATTAAATGGACTTTTCCAAATGTCATCATTAATAAATCAATCTAGATTTAACACAATCTAAATTAATACTGCAGAAAAATATTTATTATTTTTGTAGCAATTGACAAGTGATTTTATATATTTTATGAAAATGCAGAGGACCTGGAAAAGCCCAAATGACTTTCAAAGAGAAAAAAAAAGTTGGAACACATGTACTACCTGATTCAGAGATTTACTCTAAACATACTTTATCACATTGGTATGGTATTGGTGTAAGTATAGAAACATAGATTAATGTAACAGAATATCAAGAAATAGATACACTCATACATGGTTAATTAATTTCAACAAAAATGCCAGTGGAGAAAGGGATGCTTTTAGAACAAATCCTTTTGGAACAAGTAGATATCCATATGAAACAATAGGTAAATAACCTCAACTTTTACCTTAATCAAACAGAAAATTAGTTCAGAATGGATCATAGACCTAAACAGTAAACACTAGGAATAACAAGTAACTTTCTAAACTGGATAAGCTACTGCTAATATTTTATGTAATGGTGAAATTATAAAATTTACTCTTATGTTTGGGCACAGGAAGGTTTTTCCACTCTCACTAATTCTATTCAAAAATAAACTAGAAATACTAGTTGGTGGAATTAGGCAAGGGAAAGAAATAAAGACTGTGTAGATTGGATAGAAAGAAATACAACTCTTCATTCACAGCTGACCTGTTTGTGTACATTGAATACCTTAAGGAATCGATTTAAAAAGCTACTAGAGCTTGCAAATTTGTTTAGCAAGGAAACAGAGTACAATATTAATATACAAAAGTCAATTGTTTTTCTATATACTAGCAAGGAAAAATTAGAGATTGAACATTTTAAAAATACCATTTAGAGTAGCATCAACAAACATGAATACTTTGTGATACATTTGATAAAATATATGTAAGTGCTGAGGACTAGAAATTATAAAACATTGCTGAGATAAACTAGAGAAAACTAAAATAAATGGAGAAACAATATTATGAAGTTATCTCCAAGTTGCTCTATAGACTTAATGTAGTCTTTTTACAAAGAAATAATCAAACTGATTCTAAAATTTATATATAAATACAAAAGATCTAAGTTAGCTAAAACCATTTTGGAAAAGAACATACCCTACATAATTTCAAGATTTATTATAAAGCTACTATAATTAAAATAGTGTAGTATTAGCATAAGGATAAACAAACAGAATAGGGAGTCTAGATATAAACTCATACATATATGGTCAAAAATGCTGAGATTGTTCAGGGAGCAAAAGATGATGCTCTAGCACATGTGATGATGGAAGATAGGAAAATGCAAAACACACATAAAATAGGAACTACTTTGAAGCTGGTAAGATATTAACATACATTTTCGGGAGTGAGCTTTTCAGACCTTTATGTAGGTGTCAATGCGGCAGGCTGGAGGGATTCGTAGGAGGAGAAGCACATGAAGGACATGGAGTAACAGAAGAGTTAGAATAAGCTGCCTTTCAAAAAGGAACAGTACTCTGTGTCAGACCAAAGGCACTAAAGGCATGGTTTGATTATTTCACAACTTTGCATAGGATTGATACTCTGTAAACGTTAACATCTTTAGGAAGAAATCAGATAAGCAGTGTTGCAAATACCACACCAATCTACAATTTACTGACTACAAGCTCTGTGTTTGTGGAAGCGTGTGTGTGTGTGTGTGTGTGTGTGTGTGTGTGTGTGTGTGTGATTGAGAGAGAGAGAGACTATCTCTGATATTCCCTTCTAGCTACTTAGAAGACATCTTAGAAACTTTGGGTCATCTCTTAGGAGTATATATACCGTGGCATTGGCAGCTAGAGGGTAATGTGAAAAAGAGGTCTGAAAGATGAAGCTTTCTCCTGAGAGCTAACTTTTTCAGAACAAATTGGGCAGCTGAGAAATATTCACTCTCCAGACCTCAGAAGATAGTTAAAATCAGTGATCTCAGGGTGGTCAAAGAAAACAAATACCAAAGGCTGACTCAGAGCCCAAACATTTGTTGTGACTCTCTTCAAAGAACTCTTGGGTGATATTTTTATTTAAATCAATGTTTACAGATTTTGTCAAGTTTTCTGAATTTGTCTGCTGAGTACACTCATGTACTTTTTCAATAAATAATTGGAAAATTATTTATTTTCAATGTAAATGAACAAAAATAGTCCAAGATAAAAATAGAAAGAATAAAGCATGATTTGAATCAAATCCATATATTCTTTAGTACCTGGCATGTATAGTATATATAGTTCAGATTGTTTATTCTTACTCATATATTTTGTTTTATTTTATTTCACTGAATTCTTGCAACAACCACTCTGCTCTTTATCAATAATTATTTTCCATTTAATAGGAGAAGGAATGATGAATTTCTAAATATAATCTTATTTATCTGCAAGTTCCCTACTCTTCAAAGAAAGGAGTTTGTCATTTTTCCACTCATGTTACGTATTCAGGTTTAAGAACACAACAGAGAGGGTACTGAGAATAAATATTTAAGAATATTTATAAGATTTCTAGTAAGTTTGATACTCTTGGAAAAATAAATTTTTATACCAAATGGCATAGCTTGAATTCATAAGTGGAAGAACAATGAGAATTTGAAGTGTTGTTATATTTGTTCAAGGACATTACTCTTAAAAATTTGAGAAACAGTATTTAGTGTAATTGTTAAGAGCACAGATTTGAGGTCAGACTATTTGGGTAAAATAAATACATCTGCCTTTTATTGGCTGTGTTTACTTGAGCAAGCTATTTAATGTCTCTGGGTCTTTGTTCTTCATCTGTAAAATGGAGATAATATATTCATATCTGTTGTCAAGAATAAATAAATACACGAGAAACACTTCAAATGCAGCCTTATCTACATTAAAGTACTGTGTGTTAGTGATTATATTTAGTCTATTTTCCTATCCAGTGATAAAAATTTTCATTTCACATTTAATTTCCTAGGGGCATTTTATAACAACTAGAAACCACAATAAAAACAAAAAAGTTCTCAACACAATTATTTTCACTTCCGCAACATGCTTTCCGTATGTATGTGTTTCCCCCTTGATTGATCTACATTCTATAGTTGTTTAACCTACTTTACCGAAATTTCTCCCTGATGATATTGTCCTCTCAAATTTCATTTCAGACATTCCCTCCTTCATCCTAAAGCCCAACTAAATCCCCTGATATAAATGATCATCTCTCCATCTTAAGTCCCATAATAATTATCACCTCGGTTGTAGCAAAGATTGTATTCTGCTTTGACGTTTTTTCATCCTCATCCAGATCTTAAATAACTTATCTATGAGCTTTGAGTTGAATCATTCTCCATCACATGTATAACTTGAGCTTTTTCGTTGTTATTTCATAGGTAATTTTTAAGTTATAAAAGTAATGACTTTAGAATATTCAATGTAACTTAATACTTTATATGTATATGTAATACCTTATGTAATGTATAGTTAGAATTAAGATTCAATTATTTTCCAAATGCTTTTATTTGTGGGTATCTATATAAACATTTGCCTTTGCTCTGTTTTCTAATTTTAACTTTAAGAAAAGGTAGTACTTTTCCTCTGTATTTACTAGTGGTTTTACAATATTTTAAAATGTATTTTTCTCACATAGTGCTCATCCATAATATTACAAACATTGGGTATTGCATTAATATGACTAAGTTGCTGTAACTTAGTTTGTTAACAAGAATATATTTCAAGAAGTATACTGTCCAATTAGTTTTCTATTTGAATAATTTACAAACCTTCTGAAAATGGATAATAGTGAATAATAAAAATGTCATACAAACTAGTAAGACCTCTCTAATTATATAACTATATGATATATTCTAAACCTTTGGGTCTTAAACACAAGATAAATCTAAAAAACCTTATAATTTAGATAAAATACATAATAACAAAAACAATAGCAAAGACAAACATTCCTATAGTTCCTACTATTTATCACACAATTTAAGAACTTTACTAATGCATCTATTTGACGGCAAACAAAAGCTTAACACTGACTATTTCTAGTGCTATTACATGTGATTATTTCTCCTTATACTTTTTTGTTTTGTGCAATAATTTTGTTAACAAATATGTTACTTTGGGGCTGAAAAATTTTGCCTTTTATGCCTTTTCTCTTTATTTTATTTTTAAGAAGTTACTTTCTGTTTTTCCAAATAATTGTACCAGAGTGGGTTTTTCATACATTCTGATATTCAGTGGAAGAGACTCTCATACACAAATGTTTTTTAATGATTTTATCTTAAAAAATCTTATAGGATTTTTAAAAATTTGAAATATAGTTATTTATTTCTAAGTTAATCTCAAGAGAAAGTTAAAATAACTGCAACTATAAGATGTAAGAAATAGGTATACATGAAATGAAAGAGAAAAAGAAATTCTTAAAATCAGCAACTATCAAAAAATCTTATATATTTACTATATACCATTTTCAACATACATATAATCATATGCCTCATTTTATGGAAAAAGTTGGCAATATTATATATAGTAAAAATGTAAAAGCAGCAGCGAGTTCAATGTGAGTCTTCTTTATTTATAGAAAAATTTCAATGAAATGATTTCAATCTCATGATCTATCCCTTTAAAGAGGTTCTCTGGTACCACCTTATCCCCACCTCCATCTGTATATGTGTGTGTATTTGAAAAAGTTTTAGATTTTTATTTGGAAATAATTAAAATGGCGTGATGTGTCTCTCTAATATGGGTCTCGTTTTTCAGACTTTTGTATACTTCAGTTTGAATGCAAGAATTAAGGTCACTGGTGTTATACTTTAAGGGTTTGGGGGCTTATTTTTGGATAACCGTGAGACTGGGCCCATTTTCACATTAGCAGTGACTTGAAAATTATTCCACTGGGTAACAGACATATTCAAAAACTACAATCAATAAAATTAATATTTTAGATACGATCATAATAAAATCTTATTAATAAGTGATTAGGTGTGGGGGGCAATATTTTATGTGCATTTTGTTAATAAACAAAATACAAAATGCATTCACTTTTAAGTGAATAGCCGATAGCTCAAAGTACTGCCAGTATTGCAGTTTTGAAAGAAGAATTTCCCTTCACCAAATAAATGTTAGTCCTGGTATATTTCCTGAAACAATCTAACTTTTTATTTTCCAAGTTAGGTTTTTAGCCTATGAACTTCAGCATATTTTTGAATGTTTCTTTCTTTTTTTTTTTAAATTTTATTTATTTAATTTATTTATTTTTGGCTGCATTGGGTCTTCGTTACCGTGCGTGGGCTTTCTCCAGTTTTGAGGAGCGGGGACTACTCTTCCTTGTGGTGCGCGGGCTTCTCACTGTGGTGGCTTCTCTTGTTGCGGAGCACGGGCTCTAGGCACGCGAGCTTCAGTAGTCGTGGCTCGTGGTCTCTACAGCACAGGCTCAGTAGTTGTGGCCACGGGCTTAGTTGCTCCACGGCATGTGGGATCTTCCCGGACCAGGGCATGAACCCGTGTCTCCTGCATTGGCAGGAAGATTCTTAACCACTGCGCCACGAGGGAAGCCCAAATGTTTCTAATAATGGTGTACCATGAACTAATTCAACACCGATCATTTTTACATACTGGATTTTGTTGTTTAAAGCAACGAAAGCCACTTAACCACAAGGACATCCTTTATTGAGAAATAGGATACCACTTAGAAATGCATCACAATAGTTGCAGAATATATATTATCTAATATTCACTGGGCTCACTGTGAAACAGACTTGAGCTAGCAATAAAACAACCTATTTTATTAATTTTCATTTACTTAAGGGTCATTTAGTCCAAACTAAATATAAATTATCATTAATTCATTCAACAATATTTATGGAGCACTGATTTAGGGGCAGGTCCTTCTCCAAGCTATGGAATTTCTGTAAGTTTCCAAAAGACATCAGTCCTAAACTCATGGAGCTCAGTCTTATAAATCTTAATTATATTAAAAAGTCTTTTGTAAAGAACTTTTGTTGTTGTTTCTAAAACAGACTCAATTCAAAGAATTAAAGATAAATTATATACTCATATAAAATTTCAGGTTGATTTAAGTTAAGAAAAAAAAAACAAGAGAGAGAAAGTATATCTTTCAAATTTCAAAAACAAAATTATCCATTTCTCATTAAAGCATTTACCTTGTGTAAAATAAGGATGCTTCAGCTTTTTCTCTCACTTCCATAGGAAGGGATATTTCTTCTTTCAAGAGAGAATTTCCTGGCATTTTCCTTTTTTTACTAAAAAGAAACTATTCTTATATGTTTTACCGGATTTTCACAGCACCAGGACCCGGGGTAATCAAAGTCATTCACCAGAATGACGGTGCATTGTAACAAGGCCTTCTACTGCTGCCGTCTGTCAAGAATGGAATCATTTTTTTAATGTAGAGAAGCCAGGAAGAAATAAAATGAAATGTCTGCCCTTTAACATTTCAGAACTGGGAAACTGATTCACTCTGCCCTATTCCAGTTAAATGTAATAGATGTATTTTTGTACTTGTTCAAACCACAGAGCTTCTGATGGGCATTCTTTTAAAATACTCCTATAGATAGAATATATTCTTCCTCTCTGTTTATTTTCTTTGGAATGGCAGCTGCCTCAACTTAATGAGATTGAGACCATTTCTCTGAGGATCAGATGCTAGTTCAGTGAGATTAATGAACAGTATGAAAGCTTAGTTTGATATTTGAAAAACTTATTTGTTTACTTATTTATGACCACTACTCATGGAATTCTGCTCCATAACCAGTGAATTCTAGTTCCTCAGGCCTGATTCAGGGTAACATGTAGACTTTAAAATATGACCAATACTATCCTGATGATATTTTGACATCCTTGACTCTCTAGTAGAATCAGTAGATTTTTAGCAACATTTATTATTTGTTCAGAGATTTAGAGTTCATTCATTTGCATCATCTGTCTTATCACAGTGCCTGAGTGAAGAATGATGGTGATGGTTTCTATAAATACACATTCTCAGTTGAAGGAAACATTTTTCTAATCCTTTCCTATGGTCATTAAAAATATTTTGAAAGTAAATATTAAATATTTTCAATACCAGTTAAAATTAAAGTATTATATCTCTGTGTATCTATTAATATTGTAATTGCATCGTAGTAAGCTGAAATATGTCTCCCCCCAAAATATTCACAACCTAATCCCTGGAACCTATGAATGTTACCTTATATTGCAAAAAAACAGGGGTATTTGCAGATGTGATTAAATTGAGATCTTAAGACAGAAAATTATGTTGGATTATCCTAAATGCCATCACATGTATCCCTATAAAAGGGACTCAGATTTTACACAGATGGGGGAGAAGGCAACGTGAAGATGGAGCAGAGAGATACTTAAAGACACTGGAATGATGGGGCCACATTTGACGGGATGCCTGCAGCCACCAGAAACTGGAAAAGTCAAGGAAAAAATTCTCCTAAGAGCCTCTGGGGGGGCCATGGCCCTGCCGCCACTATGACTCAGATTAAGTAATACTGACAGAACTGTGAGAGAATAAATGGAACACATTTTGCTTGTTTTAAGCCAAGTATCTGCTGAATTGTTACAGAAACTTTTTATGACTTGGAAAAATTATTCTTATGTTATCTTCTTGATTGAGGGCTTAGCTAATTTATTTCTTGGTTTTTAGTTAATTCTTGAAACATCAATGTCTTTCTGAGAACTATTTTTATCATATTATATATTCATCAGCCCATAGTCCATATGGTTGCCATTTAAGCAAATTTAGTGAGATTTTTCTTAGTGCCCATATTCTATGTCTGTAAAACATTATCGATGTTTGAATAGATTGAATGTTATTCATATCGTAGACACATATATTATAGGTTAATATATAGAGGGGTATGGATAGATACTTTATAATATCAAGTAAAACAAGTTTTATTATGATATAATCCCTTCTTTGTTTTTTCCTCTTAGTTTTTTGCTTGCTTTGCTATATTTGAACAAAACTGTTTCCTATTGACTTATTACTTACACATGTCATGCAGTTTGTAATGACTTCCTGTGAATTTAAAATATACATTGTTATATCTTTAATTAGTAGACCTTTAGTTAACCAGTACCTATAGGTGATATGTTGTTTCACCTGTCATATAAGGTCTTTAAAACTGGCCTTAAAATGCCCTAAGGCCAACATTGTCACTGTTTTTTTAGCTAAAGACTTTTCTCTTGTGGTGGAAATAAAGGGGAAGCATCAGGATGCATATACTTGTCCCACCCCCATGGCTGTGTTCCCCTCTCCAATCTGCATCACTAATAAGCATTTCTAGTTGATCTTTCAGACCTTTACTGTGAGAGACCAATGGATTTAATGAAGAAAGAGTCCTCCAGGACATGCAGACTCCCCCAGTTTCTTCAGTGCAGGGTTGTTTCACATGGCATTCCCAGCCTGCAATTAACCTTCCTCAAATGTCTGTCCTTCTAACTAAATTCTTCTTACCAGCTT
This sequence comes from Delphinapterus leucas, assembly GCF_059928025.1. NCBI lineage: Eukaryota > Metazoa > Chordata > Mammalia > Artiodactyla > Monodontidae > Delphinapterus > Delphinapterus leucas. The sequence continues at coordinate 3,119,806 of NW_028322249.1, read as the reverse complement.
CCTGCTGTGTCTACCAATTTTGTTTACTTTTGTGCTGTTTTAAGAACTTGTTTTATCTGTATGTAACAGTACTATTGTAACAGTGAAGAGCTAAATTGGACTGCAGGTTAGATCTGTTTCTTTGAATTTAACCTTTGCTTTTCATTGCTTTTATTATTATATCATACATAATGGCCTGCCTCAAGGAACACTGCCCCTCTGCCTGAATGTTAAACTAAACTGCCTTGGTTCAGCTCACAGGGAGCCGATCTGACCCTGCCCACTTGTGAATGGCTGCAGTTAAGAAGAAATTAACACATCTCCTCCTATTTTGCAAGATAAATGGCCTTGTTTACTTTACTTCTTCACCTTCTCTCCCTCTCTGTTCTGTAAAAGAAACTGGCATCCAGACCCCGATAAGATGTTTTTTTGGGAACCCTTGCCTCACCACTTGCTGTCCCGATTTATTGGCCTGTCGTGCGGCGAGCAGAGTGAGCTTGGACTCGGTAACACTATTGCATTATTTGGAACATTAGTTACCTCTTAGATGTCATTTTCTAAGAAAGACAGCATCACATCTGACTCTAACAAATTGTAAATTCTTAAGTATGTCTTAACTGCTAGAATTTTCTATTTCTTATTCCACTTTTTAGAGTATTTCCCTCATTCACATGTGTGTTATATTGTGCAAGTTTTACACACTTGTGATGTTTCTCTGTTCTTGTTTATCATAATTTTTACTGATATAAAGCAACCCCCTTGATTTTTAAAGCATTTTTACCGTAAATTCTATTTTGACTGAGATTTACATTGAAAATCTTGTTTTAATCTTGCTTAAAGTTTCCAGGTCTATAAATGGAGATACTTTTAAATGTCTTAAATTTTGGTTTTGATTTGTCTACTATAAATAATATAGTGATAGAATTTTAAGTAGTCAGTCTAGGAAAATTTGTCTTTTAATGCAAGCTTTCTATCAATTCACAATTATTATGATCCATAATATACTTCCTCTTATATCTGGTTTTCATTGAAATTCTTTTGCTTTTTCCCTTGTTTCTGCATTTTCTTGTATTCCAATTTAAAAACTTTTCTAGAAATAGTTTGTATTTTATATTTGTGGTTCTTATTTTTCTCTAACACTTAAAAATGTCTATCCTCTCTTTATAAATGGTACATGTGAAACCGAGCAGGGCCCTTTTGAGGCTCCCGGGCACGGAGGTCTCTTTTTTGTCCCCTGTTTCTTGTCGGCGAGATTCCAGCCTCCTTGACCTTCCCTGAGTTCCAAAGGGCAGATTCAAACAGTTGCTAATCAAGGAAGGAGGAGGCAAAAAACCACTTGAGGCAAGATTAAAGGGAGCAGAGAAGCTCATCTAGATTAGGAGACCCGCCACTGAGACCCTGCACACACCCTAATCTTGTCAGCAACCCCACCCTTGCGAAGCATTGTTATAAAACTCCTTATCAAATCCTCCTGGGTGGGGACACACAGTTTTTTGAGGCAGAAGCCCCCTGTGTCCCCCTTTGCCTGGCAAAGTTATAAAGCTATCCTCTTCTATCTCATCCAAAGCTCTGTCTCCGAGGTTCGATTCGGCACTGGTGTACAGAGAAGCTGAGCTTTCGACATCACAGGTAACTGAAATGACCGTATCTAAATGTAAAACAACTTTAACTGCAGCATAAACAACTATGTATATATCCCTGGTAAAACAAACAAATAACAAAAATATCACTATGCATAACTTCTTCTATAACATAGCAATACATTTTGCATGGAATTTCTTGATCCTTCTCCCCTCCCTACCTCTAAACCCAAGGGTTGGTCCTACCATCTAAAATATCTCTTCTTGTTTATAAGTTTTTATATATACAAACAAAAACAGCAAACAACATGAACGTTCTTAAATGGTAAAAATGCTGAATAAATGATAGTACATATAAATACAGAAATATTACCGTTTTTATATGTGACTTGTATGTCCGTCCTCACATGATATCTTGATTGATGTTTAAGTGGGAAATGCGGGTTTCAGAGTACTGTGCATAGTTTGCTTCCGTTCTTTATAGAAGTAAACAGCAAACACATCTACATATGTGTCTGTGTGTATGTATGTTTTCGTATGGGTGCATGGTATTGAAGCCGAATCCAGCCTCTGTACCCTGACACCGAATTGAATCTCAGAGACAGAGTTTTGGGTGAAGTAGAAAAGAATAGCTTTATTACTTTGCCAGGCAAAGGGGGACACAGCGGTATAATGTCCTCAAAACTGTGTGTCCAAAAAGGGAGGGGGGGTTGTGAAGAGTCTTATAGTCAAGGGGGCAGGGTTGCTGATAAGGATCGGGCTGTGCATTCCTTCAATCCAAATATCATCTGGCGTCAGGTGGTGATGGGCAAACTGTTACCTTCTCTGGAATGAAGAGTGCTTCGTCAAGTAGTTAACATCTTCCATTTGGTGAGGGTTTTAGTTCTGCAGAAGAGCTCAAAGGTATTGTTATGAATATCCTTTGCGGGGGTGGGGTGGGGGTGGGGGGGGACCAGGACCCTGCCCTCAAGGCTGTACTATTGTTTCTAGACTGCTCCTCCCTTGTCTCTGCATCCCCCACCCCCTCTCCTGATTAGCAACTGTTTGAACCTGGCCTTTGGAACTCAGAGAAGGGGATACAGAAAGGCTTTTGTGCCCAGGAGCCCCATAGGGTCCTGCTGGGTTTCAGTATCTTTTTAAATTCATGAGGAAAGATGTAATAAGTTATATATATATATATAAAAAAAAACTCATTGCTTGAAGGAGCTAGAAAATGTTTTATTTCTGTGATTGCATTGAACTTGTATTATTTTGCAATACAAATATTTAGTACTTAAATTGCATTACATTCCAAAGTAGTGTTGTCAAAAAGTATTTATGTTTTAGTCAGTTTTCTCCAGAAAAACAGAGCCTGCAGCAGATATAAAGATATGCAGAGAGAATTTTTTTATGAAGGTGACGTGATTATGGAGGCTGAGAAGTTCCGCGATCTGCAGTTGGCTTGCTGGAGGCCCAGAACACTGGTGACGTAGTTCCTCTTCAAACCTAAAGGCTAAGTGGAGGGGAGCCAATGGCGTAGGTCCCAGTCTGAGTCTGAAGGCCTGAGAACCGAAATCATTGATATCTAAGGGCAGAAGAGGGACCTCCTGGCTCCAACAGAGAGTAAATTCACCCTTCCTCTGCCTTCTTGTTCTATTCAGGCCCTCAGTGGATTGCGTGATGCCCCCCTCCATTGGTGAGGGCCATCTTCTTGACTCAGTCTACTGATTCAGATGCTAATCTCTTCCAGAAACACCCTCACAGACATACCCAGAAATAATGTTTCACAAGGTATCTGGGCATCCCTCAGCCCAGTCAAGCAAGTTGACACATAAAATTATCTATCACAATTTAGCATAAGCTGTGTTTTGCTATTTACATATATATGTACATACATATATAGTTTTTTTATATATAAATTTATTATCAGTTTTACTGACCTTATCTATGTGATTAATTTTCTTTTTCTGAAAAAAAAGTATGTACTTTATTTTTAAATTTTTATATTTCTTCAATATATTTGTTTTTTTATACTTGCATAATTAGTTACAGAGTTGTTTTTGCAATATCTTTTTTTTGACCACACTTGCACACGTCGCTATATTGTTTTGGAGAATGGGCTCATCTCTCAATACATGTTTTATTACCTCATCAGATAATAAAGAAAATGTGACTGTTTTAAAGTGTAAATATTCCTTTTCCCTAGGAGTTTGTAGCAATTTATTATTATTTTGTTTGTTCATTAATTTTGTCTGAATGTTTCAGATGAAAGCACCATCAATCTTAACAGGGTTTTTGGGGTTGTTTTTAATTCAGTGATACGTTGTACTATTTATTTATCTAAATACCTTTTGCTCTTATATTCTCTCTATCCCTTAGTAGGATATATGTTACTGAGGTTGCATACGCATTTATTTTAAATTCCTAAGCTCCCTTAAAGAAAAGTTTCATATTTTGCAGGAATGCTACCTTCTCAAACATTACTAAGCATATTTATTAAGTTATTTGTGTTTATTTTTCCATTAATTTCTTTCCTTAATAGATAGTTCTTTCATTAGCTCCAGCCAGTGTTCCTCTTCTATGTTCCCCTCAGATATTTGGTCATTATGGATTTTTCTGTGTAAATTTATAACAGTAGTTAGCATTGATCAATAGTAGTTGTTTAAGTGGCTTCTTTTTATTCACTCAGCACAACACTAAATATTTTTCTTTTCCAAACAGCAGATGCACTTTTACTTTATGTGATTTCTAGCTGTGGTTGTAATTATGAACTTGAGTCTGGTCTGGTTTTTCTGTTGAACAGGAAGAAATAGCCTTTTCTATGGTGATGACCAGAAGTTTTCCTCAGCACACCTCTCAGCTTCTCCTTCCAGCTTCAACACTCTGGGAACCTGCCATACTTGATCTCTTTGGAGAGGTATTCTGGGACAAATCCTCTAGATACAGCAAATGTTAAGAGGTAACTGGCACAGAATTAACAGCTTTCATACTTGGCTACAAGACAGTCTTCTCTAGTTTCCCATATATTTCTTGACCTGATGCATTTAAGGACGTTTGAAATCACATTATTTTGAAGTGTCTTAATTTTGCTTATATTGGGTTGTGGAAGTTTCAGATTAGGTTTATCCTCTCAAGGCAATCTGATCTTATTGGCTCTGTATCCTTCAGAAATAACTGAATAATTGATTCTTACTAGGGACTTCTCTTGGTTTTTCAGGACCTCCAAGTCTTTAACTGTTTATTTACTATATTTTGTGATTTCTATAATCTCAATGGGATTTTTGAAGGAAGAAGAGATTAAAACATGGCCTTAGTCAGCCATTTTGAAACCCCAAGTCTCTCTTTTTTTTTAGGTAATATTATCACAGTGAGGGAACAGAAAAAACAGTTAACAATCAGAGTTTAATACAGAGTACGGTTCTATGAGTTATACATGGACATATAAACAGCAGTTGAAATCTAATCCCTATTAGAAGGAAATGCACATTCTTAAATGTGATTATTTTAACTTCATTATGATTAATTTTAATAAAATTACATACAGTTTTCTGGAATCCAGTTTATCATTAATTAAAATGAAAGGTATGATTAATACATCCACATTAAAAGTGTTTTTAAAAATTAAGCAAGAAAAAAATACACTAATAAAGTAAATGTGAATTTTATTAGTAAATAAGGAAAGTTAATTGGTTTGAAATAATTAGAAATAGACATATCCTAGATTTAGATTGGGTGTAGAATAGAAATTCCACAGAGAATGTAACTTTAATTCAAAAGGTAATACAGTGAGTTTTACAAATCATAACTTGAGTGTGGGTGGAAAATCACCTCAGTTTCTTTTTTTGTTTTTGTTCTTTTTTTGCGGTACACGGGCCTCTCACTGTTGTGGCCTCTCCCGTTGTGGAGCACAGGCTCTGGACGTGCAGGCTCAGCGGCCATGGCTCACGGGCCCAGCCGCTCCGCGGCATGTGGGATCTTCCCGGACCGGGGCACGAACCTGTGTCCCCTGCATTGGCAGGCGGGCTCTCAACCACTGCGCCACCAGGGAAGCCCTCGGATCCTTTTTAAAGTGTGCATTCCTGGTCCTCATTTCCAAATATCCTAATGAGATTCACAAGAAACTAAATTCCTAACAAGAATCCCCAGGTAATTCTAATGAGAGACACTGTTCCAAGAGAGTATGTACTCATTTTACCACTCAATAAAAGAGCTCAACAGAAATAGTTAATCAGATTTGATAATGCTGCAGCAATGCTAACTATGAGAGTAATAGTAATAATAACAATTACAAGAGCAAACAAATTAATAGCTTTATAGGTGTCAGTCTGCTATGAACTTTCTTTTAATGGTTTCCACTAATCCTTATAAAAACCTGAGTTCCTACAAATTAAGTTTATACTTCTGATAAAGAATTTAGTCTAAGAAAAGAGAAGCTATTTGTCTATGTCCTGTAAGTAGCAAGCATCAGCACTCTCTGACAGCAGAGACTTCTCCCATAATCCTCCCTGCTAGACACTTCTATTTAAAATCATAATTTTAATAGTGCAAGTTGAAAACAACATATATTTATATAATTACTATGTACCATGTTAATGTATCACATGACTAATAGAAAGACACCTTTCTGATGTTGATTCTTCCCATACAAGAACAAGGTATTTACTTCCATTAGTCATATCTTTTTTGAAGACTCTCCATAATGCTTCACTATTTTATCTATTGAATTTCTAAAATGTATTGAATGAGTTATTTCTAAATATGTAAATTTTTGTTCTATTGCAACAGAGTTTTTTTTTTCTTTCTATGATGTTTCTTATCAATTTTTATTAGGAGAAGTAATTTTGGTATATGATTAGATCACCAATTTAACACATTGCTTATTTTAATTTTTTGTTACATTACTAAAATTTTCTAGGTAATGTATCTGTAAATTGTTAAAATTTTATACCACTTATGCCTCTCATATAATCATATGATAATTGAAAAAATGTATATTAATCAAGAGCTGTGTCAAGCACTGCATTGAGTGTTGGAGTGAAAAAAACAAAAAGCAAAACCTTGCTTCATTAAACTTACAATTTACTGGTAATCTCAGGCATTTGCCAAATAATCATACAGAAATATAATTCCAAATTGGATAGGTTCCATTAAGAAAATACAGAAAGATTTTTTTTCAATAAATTTATTATTTTATTTATTTATTTTTGGCTGCATTGGCTATTCGTTGCTGCACACAGGCTTTCTCTAGTTGCACGCAGGCTTTCTGTAGTTGTGGCGAGCGGGGACTACTCTTTGTTGCGGTGCGAGGGCTTCTCATTGCAGTGGCTTCTCTTGTTGTGGAGCACAGGCTCTAGGAACACGGGCTTCAGTAGTTGTGGCTTGCGGGCTCTAGAACGCAGGCTCAGTAGTTGTGGTCCACAGGTTTATTTGCTCCGCATGTGGGATCTTCCCGAACCAGGGCTCAAACCCGTGTCCCCTGTATTGGCAGGCAGACTCTTAACCACTGCGCCACCAGGGAAGCCCAAGAAAATACAGAAAGCTTTTAATGTATGCCACGGGGCATGTGATTAGCAGTTCAGATTTTAGAGAAATGCTGCAGTTAACGAGAAGTGTTACGGAATATTGTTTTACATGGGTGGCACTATTTGAAAGCTCCAGGCATGAGGGAAAACAGGGCACAGTGGAGAGCCTAAGGCCTGGTGACTGAGGCAGAGACCACAAAGGGGAATGAGATAGGAGAGTGTATTATCTACTGCTGTGTAAGAAATTACCTAATTTTAATGGTTTCTAACAATAAAAATGTATTTTCTAACAGTTTTTGGGAGTCAGGGATCAGAGTGTGACTTAGTTAAGTGCCTTTGTCTAACATCAATACTGAAATTATAGTCCATAGGCCACCTGGGGCTCTGGTCACACCTATAGACTCAAAGTGAGGAGGGATAAATCCAGTTACAAGTCCATTCATGTGGTTGTTGGCAAGTCTCTGTCCCTCGACACATGAGCCTCCTACAGGGCTGCTCGACAAGGTGGCCTAACATGGTGATCAAATCCAAGAAAGCATGAGAGAAAGCAGCCAAGATGGAAGCCAGTCTTTTTACAGCCTAATCTTGGAAATGACAAGTCACCCCTTCTGCTATTCTATGTTACAAAGGACTCCATAAGTCCAGCCTCCACCACCCACAGCCCCTCCCTCCGCGACCCACACCACCACACACACACATGCACACTCCATCCTTCCGATCTTCTCCATCTCACTGTCTATGTTCCCAGGGTGACCATAAGCTGTGGCTGAACCATAAAAATCTTCACGCACGCACAAGCTGACAGTGCTTTGCAAAACGCCCATACTGTGCCCCTCTTACTCCCTGTCTGACGACTTCTTTGAGCCGTTACAGGACCTCTTTTGGCACATTCCTTTGCACAACCTGAAAGTATGTGGGAGTTAATGTCCCAAGGGATAAACTTTGAACAGTAGGATTCAGTAATTTGTGGGTAAATTCAGTCCTATTTATCCCTTCCAATAGAAGGACCCAAAATGAAGCTAGTATGGATTTTTGAGAGTAATCATGGTACTCTGCAATTTGTCTTACTTAGTGGTAGGCAGTTCAATAATCTATACTTGTATCATCTCTCGCTTCCTCCTTGCCACTTTGTCTTTCACTTCTGCTCCCTAGAAATGAACATAACTCCTCTGCCTCAGGCTCAGCTTTCTGGGAAGACTAAGCTACCAGTGTGTACTTAGAATGCTAATCTTCAAGGTGGAATTTCGGAACTGAATTTTACCCTCAACTGAAAGCAATAAGAACACCATGTAACAGCACAATCACTAAAGATTTTATGTGTCATTTGGATGAGATATAGGTGGAAGGTGAAGAGTTCAGATTTATAATGGCTAAGGCACTTGAGCAGTATGACAGCAAAAAATAATTATAAGAACTGTGAAGTGGGTTGGCTTTTTATAAACTGCTAACCATAAGAATGTACTGTAAACCGTTGTTATTTTTAACCCAAATTTTAGTATAAAAATATGTGACCTTCAAAAATTAGAAGTTTGCATTCCTATATCCCTTACCTAGAGTTTCCAGGTTTCATTATTTGCTATATATCCTTTATCTCTCACCCTCGGTCTACCTAAACATACACTCACAACAATACACATTTTGATTACATATTTATCAATTATTTAAAACTAAGTTTCTGATACTTCACACAAATATTTTAGCTTGTATTTCATTTTTTTTGAGATATTTTATCTAATTGTAATGTAATTATCACATCCAGAAAATTTAAGCCTGATATACAAAATGTTCTTTAATATTTATGTCACGTGTTCAATATAACAATTTTCTCCAAATATGCCACTGAATATTTTTCTAGTTGTTTTTATTTCTTAGTTCTGATCCAAGATCTAATAAAAGATCACATATTGAATTTTCTGGTCATCTAGAACAACCCATATTCCTTTTATTTTTATAACGACGTTTTCACAGTTGTGACTGAGAATTTTCTTCACTTACTTCCAAATACCAGGAATGAACTTGACTAAGGGCTCCAAATCCACCACTCTGAAATCCAACTCTGTGATAACACTGAGGTCACAGGCTATCTACCGGACTCCTCTTAGAGCCGATGTTGCCAGTAACAATGTCCCTTTATTTTCCATTCTTGATATTGAAATTTTTCATTCTTATAGGAAGCTCTTCTCCCTTTTTTCTTGGTCACTGTAACTAGAAGTTTGTCGATTTTATTGAACTTTTCAAAGAATATGCTTTTATTTGCATTGATTTTTTTTAATTTTTCTATTTTCAATTTCATTAATTTCTTCTCCATTCTTTATTACTTCTTTCTACTTGCTTTGGGTTTAGTTTTCTCTATTTTTCTTTAAAAATTTCTTAAGATGGGGCTTCCCTGGTGGCGCAGTGGTTGAGAGTCTGCCTGCCGATGCAGGGGACACGGGTTCGTGCCCCGGTCCGGGAAGATCCCACATGCCGTGGAGCGGCTGGGCCCGTGAGCCATGGCCACTGAGCCTGCGCGTCCAGAGCCTGTGCTCCGCAACGCGAGAGGCCACAACAGTGAGAGGCCCACGTAACACAGACACACACACAAAAAATTTCTTAAGATGAAAAATTAAATTATTGATCTGAGTCATTTCTTATTTCCTAATATAAGTATTCAATACTATAAATGACCCTGAAAGCACTGCTATAGCTGTATCCCTCATATTTTGATGTGTTGTATTTTTATCTGTATTTCATACAGACTATTTTTTCATTGGTTTTAGACTTCCCCTTTAACCCTGGGTTATTTAGAAATGGGATGTTTAATATCTAAAGATTTGAGAATTTTTTAGATTTATTCCTGTTTGACTTATAGCTAAATTCTATTATGCTATTAAAATGTAGCTATGATTTCTACTCTTTTAAATTGTTTGAGATATTTTTATTGGCTTATTATATGGTCTATCTTGTTGAATATTCATATGTCTTTGAAAATAATGTGTATTCTACTGTTGGGTGAATTCTATAAATGTCAATTAGGACTATTTGGTTGATAGTGTTCAAATCTTCTATACTCTTACTGTCTTTCTGCCTATTTGTTCTATCAATTACTGGGAAAGGATTTTTGATGTCTCAATTATAATTTTAGAACTGCCAACTTGTTTTACTAACTTCCATTTTTGTCTCATTTATTTTGATGCTCTGTTATCAGTAATATATATATATATTTATGGTCATTATGTCTTATTGGAGAATTGACCCTTAATGATGATATACTGTCCCATTTTATTCTGGATAGTATTCCTTGTTCCGAAGCTGGCTTTTTCTGATATTAACATAGCTATTCAAGGTTTTGGGGGATATTTTCATGGCATATCTTTCTCCATCTTTTTACTTTTAACTTATCTTTATCAGTATATATTAACTGCATTTCTAATAGACACAGTAGAATTGGATCTTGCTGTCTGATCCAATCTGACAATTGCATTCTTAAGAAAGTTATATTTAAGCCATTCATAAGTAACGTGATTATGGATATCGTTGGATAAAAACTTTACTAAATTGCTAGCTGTTTTGTATTTATTTAATTTATTATATACTCTTGCTTTGCCTTCTTTTGCATTAAATAAACATTATATAGTATATCATTTTACCTCCACTATTGACTTATTACTTATACATCTCTTATAAAGTTTGTAGTAATTTCCTGCTAATTTAAAATATACATTGTTATATTTTTAATGAATATACCTTTAATTAATCAGGTTGTACCCTCAAATGATTGTTTCACCTATCATATAAGCTCGTTAAAACTGGCCTTAATATACCCTAAGGCCAGTAGTGTCACTGTTCTTTCTGATTAAAGCTTTTGTCTTGTGGTGGAAATAAGGAGGAAGCATCAGGATGCATATACTTGTCCCACCCACATGACTGTGTTCCCCTCTCCAGTCTGTATCACCATAGGCACTTCTTAGTAGATTTTTCAGACCCTTTGCTGTGAGAGGCCAATGGGGTTCATGAAAGAGTCCTTCAGGGCATGCAGACTCCTCCAGTTTCTTCAGTGCAGTGTTGTTTCACATGGCATTGCCAGCCTGCAATCATCCTTCTTCAAGTGTCTGCTCTTCTAGCATCCTACCAATTCTGTTTTGTTTTGTGTTGTTTTAAGAACGTGTTTTTTTCTGTATATAGCAGTACTATTGTATTATTTGGAACATTAGTCTTCTCTTAGATGTCACTTTCTAAGAAAGACAACTTCACATCTGACTCTGACAAACTGTAAATTCTTAAGTATGTATTTATTACCTGCTTGAATTGTCACATAATAGTAAATGTTACACTGAAAATATTTTATGATGAAAGACCTTTGGAATAAAATACCCTTGGAATATTGTAAACAAAGTTTTAACATATTAAACAGGGAACTTTTTAAACAGAAGTACTTAGTAAGTTTCTCACAACTTGACATAACCTTAAATACATACCTTACTTAGAATGATTGCTTCTATCATAGAACAGTCCTATGCTGAGATCTATTCCATTATTGAAATAGCTGAAAATCAATGTGTTATTGGGAGATATATAGCCAGGTGTATATTCACATTGTCAGTATGCTTTATAATAAATGCTCAAGGACTTAAAATTATTATAGCTAAGTGATTTGCCCTTGACATTCAGGGATTACTGTTATGTATTTTGACTCTTGCATTTTATATAATAGTAAGTTCATTTGGCTCAGAGCCCTAAATGTTTCCAAATGACTACAATTTTTTCAATGCCAGCAGTTTGGAAAATAATTGCTTTGAATCTCATTTTTTTTTTATTACCCATCATCTACACTATGCCACCCAGACAAGAGAACAGTGAAGTAAAAAAACATTGTTGATTATTTTGTTACATTACAAAGTCTTCCCATTAACGTATATTGATATGGAGTTTTTTTAAGTGCAAGGACTAAGATCACTGAAAGTACAAAATAACATGCCTTAAATTTTGTTGTTTCTGGTAGATAGGCTCTGCTATAGAAATGCTGATTTGAAGGATAGTCACAAAAAGTCACAAAGCCAGATATGTAAATTTTACATGGATTAGAATATATTAGCTCAAATTTAACTTAATCCTAATTTTAGAAAAGCTACAGAACTTAACAGATAGTCAAGTTAAAAGCTTATTTATTATAATTTGTGATAAGACAAAAGATCATATATTCATACCATTCCACACTTCACAATATATAGGGCATGGAATTTCTAACACTCTTGATATCTTTGGCTTAATCCCATAAAGTTAACATTAAAAACTTCAATAGTTTTTGAGAAAGATTAACAATTTAAACAAATATTACATATGGTTTAGGATTTACTAAATGAAAATTGAAATTCCATTCTGAAATTTAGTGATTATTGATTTCTTCAATCCACATAAAATTAATTTCAGGACACCAAGGCACAGTTCAGTCAGATGAGCACAAATTTCCTTATTTTCTCTGTTCAATGTTAGACAAGAAATATTCAAATATAAACCATGCTATCTTCTGTCTGATGATAGTGTGTCAGATACAATGGTGTTCATCAACCCAGTCTATTCAGCCCCACTGTTTTCCTAGTCTTCTTTCATCTAAGGAAAGCAATGTAGCATGGTTCCAACAATTAGATGGAAACAAGTCACTGAGTTGAGCTTTTGGGAATGTTTTGAAGAATGGTGAGGCTCCATAGGCAGGCAGTTATGTTTTTGCCCTTAGGCACTTTATGTTTTTTCCACCCTTTCTTCTTCTTTATGCTTGGAATAATGGCAGGTTGTTAGAAGATTATCAACCATACTATGAATGGGAGAATGGAATCCACATGCTAAAAATGGCGAAGCAGGAAGATAGAATGTACCTGGGCCTTCAATGGCATTGGTCAGAAGCTGCATGTTTAAGAAAAACTTATAACAGCAACAAAACAACTAAGAGAGAAGAGGAGGATGAGAGAGAATGAGAGAGAGAGAGAGAGAGAGAGACTTAGAATGAAGAATGTTCTTTTATGTTTTTCTCCCTTGTTTGTACTCTTTCTTTGAAAAAGAAAACCATCATAGGATAAAGTGCTAAAAAAATGCTCAATATTTACTTAGTTAACTTATTCAATATGCTTTCCAGAAGGAAAAAAAAAATCATTACATGAAGTGGTTGACAGAACTGTAAAAATATCTCCCCAAGATTTTTTGTTTCCTAGCTGTTCAGTAAAGCACTGATACAGATACTGCTGAGAAGAGTCTTTCACGTGGAATTAAGGTTACTAATCAGTTGCTTTCTATTAGGAAGGTTATCCTGGATTACCTGAGTGGACCTAATGTAATCATATGAGCCCTTAAAAGCTAAAGAGGAAGACAGAATCATCAGTCAAAGAGATGAAGCTTGAGTGACTTGAGGCATGAAAGGGACTTGACCCACTCTTGTTGGTTTGAAGATGGAGGAATGGGGCCAGGAGCCAAGGAAGGCTAGCAGCCTCTAGAAGCTGAGAAAGATCCCTGATGTCTAGCCAACCGGCAATACCAGCAAGAAAACAGGGACCTTAGCCCTACAACCACAAGGAAGTGAATCCTGCCAATCACTCACACAAGCCAGGATGTGGATTCTGCCTTAAAGCATCAAGAAAGGAACACAGCCATGTAGACACCTTGATTTTAGCCTTCTGAGACCCAAGGAAGCTAGACTTCAGACTGTGAAGGCACTGTGAGATAATGCCTGTGTTAAGTCTCTGAATTTGTGGCAATTTGTTATGGCAACATTATGAAACTAATAATCATAGTAATACAAGAGAACCTGTTTAGAACATTTGCAAAAAATGTCTTGACATATTAACCTTTCAAAAATTACTTTCATCAAATTATAAGGCACAGATCAGAGATCAAAACCCTGAAAAATTACTACTAAGAACTCAGTGTTTTAGTGGAGGCAGGGAAGTAAGGATCATGAGATGCAATCAGGGTAGATAGTGTGTGGCTCTGTGGATGGTCCTTTGTGATTGAGCTTCCAATTGGAAGTTTGAAAAATGAATGCCAAAAAACTACACTACTTCAGAGTTTTCACTAGTGTCAGTTTCTAAAAAATCTTACATGAATTACTATAATTTCAACAAAACATTGATTTTACTAACATTTTATATTGTTGTAACTCTAAGATTTGAACAATAATGTTTACTGTGAAATATAGGAAATTTATAATTATGTTTTTAAATTTTTTGCATGTAAAAAGTAGGTTGATTGAGACTATGCAATCCCATCTATTCACTCTTTTTGTGATTATACTGAAGTGCCATTCTCTTCAGAAAAGAAAAAAATATAGAGAGCTCAACTGAAATGAAAGGATTATAGTAATATGAATTACTCATTCATGTTAGTGATATATTCAATCAATCCAAAATATTAATTGAATAACCATTATATCCAATGATTTTTATACATAAATTTACCTACATTGCCACAACACAATGCATATTTTGAATGCATTTAAATTATTTTACACACGTACACAAAATAAGACTGCTGATGATTAAATTTCACCTCGAAGTATCTTATTAGGTGATTAAATAGTAGGTGGCACAGAGTACAGTGAATAGTACCAACTATTATTTCATCACTCACTTATAATAAGAAAACATTGAATAGAGAGTCAGCGTTGTATTTATCTGAGTTTCCCAAGCAAACAACAAAATACCTAATACGTAGGAAAATAAAAATGCTGTTGGAGTGAACTGTATGTTAATAGTTACACTATTTAAGCAAGAACATGACCAAGGATAAATGTATAACTGAATAGCTATGTTCTGTCATTTTGATAAAAAATTTCAAAATAACACTAAAAAATCAAGTTTTATTCTCAATTATTTGCTATCTTTCATTCTCTAAACAAATATTACATGAGTACTTGCCATGTAGCAAGTATCCAAGACATTTAGGGAATGGAAACGAGCAAAGAGAGTCTCTGGCTTTAAGAATTTCCTGGACATGTTAGAATGTTTGCCACATGCAATACCTGAAGATGTTTATTAGAGCTTTATTCGGCATGCAGCAAAGGGCAGAGGAGAAAGTGTTTAACTCAAGGTAAGTTGTTTATCTGCTGGGGGAAAATCAGTGAAATAGCTGAGAAAAACTGTCATGTGATATTATGGTTTAGTTATTCTGAAATGGGAAATAAAAGAATATTTTATACAGAAATATTAAATTATTTTATGGTGTGCAAATTAAATTCTTTGCATTGAGGTTTTGTAAAATGGCAATGTTAATCATGAACTTAAGAAAAAATATAGGTGAAAAAAGAGAAATGAGTTATATTTTTCAGGATTGGGCTGAGGGGAATATATTCCAGGCAGTGGCAACGGAAGATGCAACTTGCAGGGCTGTGAAAACTCATGGAACTTTTGAATGATGACAGGGAATTCAGAGCCAGAGCAGAGAGGTCTTGTAGGCAGACAGGGATGAGTCT
This sequence comes from Delphinapterus leucas, assembly GCF_059928025.1. Classification (NCBI taxonomy): domain Eukaryota; kingdom Metazoa; phylum Chordata; class Mammalia; order Artiodactyla; family Monodontidae; genus Delphinapterus; species Delphinapterus leucas. Next base: position 3,104,309 of record NW_028322249.1, on the reverse strand, counting down.
GAGAAGCAAGCAGGAGTAAGATCAAAAAAGTTCTCAAATATATTGCCAACAATTATTTGACTTCAAGCTAGGCTCTGGGAACTCAATGACAGATGTGAATTGCAGAGGAATGACCATATTTCCATTTCAGAACAATCACACTGGCAACAATGTGGAGAGTCAGAAGGGAGGCCAGAATGTGAGCACTCAAATGAAGAAAAAATGAGCATGAGCCCAATGCCAGCAGAAATAGGGTGGAGGAGAGGGCTTCAAGATAGGTTTAGGACGTAGAGTCTGTAAGACTTTCTGATTGATTTGAAATGAAGGGGAGGAACTGCCAAAGGAAGATTCAAGGACCACCCCAATTTACTGGTTAGCAAAACTTAACTTATCACACATACTTGTGATAACTATAAACTGAGATTTAAAAAAATCTTATTTATACTTGAATTTCAGAGTTAACCTAAACATTTCCTAATAAAACTTGCCTATAATTATGATTCCTTCTATTTTTTTCCTAATACTCAAAAGCAGTGATTTTACATTTCATGTAATCATGGTATAAGTGGCATGAGAAATACTAATTGCAGAATATTTACTTCAATAAGCCTTTTTCTCATGTGTTTGAATATTTCAAAACATAGTTTGTGACATTAAAGAAAAAATAAAAAAGATATAGTTAATTCTAAAAGGCACCATGAAATGCAAAAGTGCAACCTATACTTAAAAAAACATTAAAACATTGAGTATTTGTCCACATACATTGCCCATTGATTTGCAGCAGCAGTAATTCATGTAAAAGCTATCATGTAATATACATGAGGCTGCTTTTCTACAATCTTGCAGAAAGGATACTTGGAAGTATCCTTTTGTACCAAAACTGGAATCATTTTTCTGATGATAGGGTAAAGTAAGGTGAAGCTTTACATTTCATGAGTAGTCAGTAAATGTAGGTGGGTGAAATCATTTATTCCTTTCAAACAGATCACAAAATGTGTTATTCTTGATGATTTCCAACAATATTATAAGTCCTTGAAGTAGCACATGTATTTGCAGAAAAAAAATATACACATAAGCAAAGCAGGGTGAAAGAAACAAAAATTTACCCATGATCCCAATAGCGATTATATATATATTTGAAAGAGAGAGAGAGAGGATGCTAGCTAACTGACTAGGTAATCAGACTCCCTAAGCAAAGTCTACCATTACAGGGATTCTAGGAATCTAGGCGTGGGCAGGAATATAGTGATTCTAGTACGTCATAGTGCTTAGTCACTGGGGAAGCAGTCTGGCAAGAACACATTGGCCAATCTTGGGGCAGCTGGAGGCTGTCAACCAGCTATCCTTCCTGCAGAAGTCTTCCTTGAATAGAGATGTAAGCAAGACACCTCCCATCCATCCCTTGCTTCATACAGATTCTCTTCTCTGTGCATGAGGTTTGGAAAACAGCTCCTTCATCATTTTCTTTTTAAGCTTTGTATATGCATTTTTCTTTTGAACCAGAATCATTTTTTTAATTTTTTTTAAATTTTTGGCCGTGTCCAGTCTTTTTTGCTGTGTGCAGGCTTTCTCTAGATGCGGCGAGTGGGGGCTGCTCTTCATTGTGATGAGCGGGCTTCTCATTGCAGTGGCTTCTCTTGTTGTGGAGCACAGACTCTAGGCACACGGACTTCAGTAGTTGAGGCATGAGGGCTCAGTAGCTGTCGCTCACGGGCTCTAGAGTGCAGGCTCAGTAGTTGTGGCACACGGGCTTAGTTGCTCCGCGGCACGTGGGATCTTTCCGGACCAGGGCTCAAACCCGTTTACCCTGCATTGGCTGGCAGATTCTTAACCACTGTGCCACCAGGGAAGTCCCTCCTCCGTAGTTCTTGTCCGTGTTTCTGAGGAGAAACTTATGAGAGGTTAGTGAGAAGAGGTACAGACACCATTGCTGCAGGTAGGTTCAGGGTACCATTAATACTCATCCTCTCCCTCCTCAAACACCTATACTAACTTCCTCCTACCCTTAATTATTACCACAGGATTTGGTAGCTTACCTGGCTTTATGACCCAGGATTAGCTATATAATTTTCTGTGTTCAGTGCAAAATGAAATGTAGGACTCCTTGTTCAAAAATTACTAAGAATTTCAAAACAGTGACAGCAGAGCAATAGACCAAGCAGAGGTTCTTTTAAGTATGGGGCCCTTCATTTGACCTGTGGGACTGCCCAGGTCAAATGCCCATGAATCTGGCCCTGTTGTGGCCCAAACTTAAATTTCTAAAGGGACTGAGACCTTGGTAATCACCCCTCTGTCTGGCTGGGGTTGCTGCATCCATCCACTCACAGGTGCAACTGGGTAAGTTCCAAATTTCATAATGAGAATGCATAATCATTACTGAACTGAGCATGAGGAATTGGATTAATATCAAGATTTTAGGTGTGGAAATGGTAAATAGGAGCTTAGAATTCACTAAATTATAAAACTGAAGAATGTTTCAATGTTTATGCCAGTTGAATGGTATTCTTTTAACAATGTTACTTTGTTTTCATATGTGATGGGAACCTCCTAATTCTTGAAAACACCTGTGACTTCTGAAAAAAATAAACAATATCTTGAAGTTTTGTGACTTCACACCTACTTTATAAACTAATTGAGCTGAAGATTGGTGTTTAAAATTCTTGTGTTCTCGAGTGGACAGCTTGTGAAAAAAATTGAGGAAAAAATAATACTTACTGGAAAATAAGACATTTATTTGGTAAAGTATAAAAATATTCTATTGGAGAAGTGAATATGGCCTGTGCATTACTTATTAATAATAATAAATATTTACAAAGCACCTTCTAGGCACTAGGAAAAGTTCTAATTGCTTTCCATTTTTTTTATTATATGATAAATGCCCCCATTTTATGGATAAGGAAACAGAATAAGTAAATATAGGTAAAAATTTAAGAGTTACAGTCTTAATCAGTTTTTTAAATTAATTACAAATTAATAAAATTCATGTTCTGGTATAAATTAAATTGTGTTTTGAATCATTTACTTTTTAAAATTTTGTTTTAATTTTACTCAAAGAGAAAAAATATACTCCTGAGTTTGATTAGAGAGAAAAGTGGTCACATTTCAGGAACTAGGTAATATACGATCTTTATATACAATGCCAGCACCCAGGAAGAGACTGCCTATTATAAGTTGTTTTTTCTCAAAGTAACAGCTTTATGGAAATATAGTTTACTTACCATACATTTTACCACTTTAAAGTGTGCAATGTTTAGCATTAGTGCTTAAGTGTTCATTGTTTGGTATATTCACAGAGTTCTGCAAGCATCGCCACTATCTCATTTTGGAATATTTGCATCACCCCAGGAAGAAATCCTTTAGCAATCTCTCCCCTGTCCTTCCTCTTCTTAACTCCTATTAAACTCATAAGTTTTTCAAAATTGAAAAAAGTCACATTGAATCTTAACGTGAGGCCCCATTTTTTGTTTGTTTGTTTGTTTTTAAGCTGTGAGAGACTTATTTGTTTGAAGTTGATGATAATTTTGTTTTTAAGAGATTTACAATGCCAAATTACTGAGTGTTTGATAGTAATGTTAATTTAAATGTGTTACACTAGATATAACAAAATTCAGATTTTTCCTTATGTAGTATGTTTAAGATGGGTTGCTTGTATATTTTAACCCCTTAACATGACTCTGCATTGAATTTCTATGGTAACCGCATTTCTGCAAAAGCATAAAAACATTCAGAGGCTGTGCCCTCTCTCTCCTTTTCCTGTTGCCTTTCAGATCAGGAGAACATGTCTCTCCAGAAGTCACTGGAATGCCCTACATACATTTATTATTATTGCTATTTCCATCCCCCAAATTAATATCAAAACTACCATGATAGATTTGTAAAGAAACCATTTAGGACTACTCATGAGAAAGAAAATTATCTTGGATAATGACAGAAAAGAAAAAAAAAATACAGTTAGAGGATAGGAAGTCAAATTCAAACTGTTTGGCCTAATCCTGAATGTATCATTTTCATTATATAGTCAACTTCTGCTGTGACTTTATGGCTTAATGATATGATTATGCCCAGTTGATGATGAGTAGCTCTGGTCATAGGATCACCCGAAATCCTAGTCATGTTTAAATAGAACATAGTGGTATGTGAGAAGCTCTTACTCAAACTAAGAGTAATTTACTGTCACAGCAACCAAGACTTTGTCCCCCAACTTCAATTAGGCTATGATGTTTTATCATAATATTTCATTCCTCTCAGATTTCCTATCTTTGGTTATAGGACCAGATGGTTTCACTGGTGAATTCTACCAGATATTATAAGAAGTCATACCATTCCCTCTCAAACTTCTCCAAAACATAGATGAGGAAAGAACACTTTGAAATTCATCTTACAAGGCCATCATTACCTGATACCAAAGCCAGACAAGGATATACAAAAAAATTAAATTACAGGTCAATATATGTGATGAACATAAATGCAAAATTACCCAATAAAATATTAGTAAATCAAATTCAACAGTACATTAAAAGGATCATACACCATGATCAAGTGGGCTTTGCTTCTGGGATGCAAGGACGGGTCAACACTTGCAAATTAATCAATGTGATTCACCACATTACAAAATAAAGGATAAAATCCTGTGATTATCTTAATAGATGCAGAAAAAGCATTTGACAAATTCAACATCTTTTCCTAATAAAAAACTCTTAACAAAGTGGATATAGAAGAAATTTATCTCAACATAACAAAGGCCCTATATAACAAGCCCACAGCTAACATCACAATCAGTGATGAAAAGCCGAAAGCTATTGCTCTAAGATCAGGAACATGACAAGAATGCCTGTTCTCACTATTATTTAACACAGTACTGGCAGTCCTGGTCAGAGCAATTAGTCAAGAAAAAGAAATAAAAAGCATTCAAATCAGAAAATAATAATTTAAATTGTCTCTGCTTGCAGATGATATGATATAATATTTATAATAGACTTCACCAAAAGACTGTTATAACTAATAAACAGTTTCAGTAAAGTTGCAAGATACAAAATCAATATACAAAGGTCAGTTGTGTTTCTATACACTAATAATACCTATCAGAAAGAGAAATTAAGAAAACGATCTCATTTACAATTGCATTAAAAAGAATAAAATACTTGGTAATAGGTTTGTTCAAGGAGGTGAAGGATTTGTACACTCAAGAATTGTTCCAGATTGAATGTTGAGCATCTTTTCATGTACCTGTTGGCCACTTGGGTGTCTTCTTAGGAAAATGTCTACTTAGTTCTTCTACCCATTTTTTAGTTGGAGTATTTTGTATTGAGTTGTATGAGTTCCTTAGATATTCTGGACATTAACCCTTTACTCTGTATATGGTTTGCAAAAAATGTTCTCCCATTCTGTAGGTAGCCTTTTCATTTTGTTGATTGTTTCTTTAGCTGTGAAGAAGCTTTTTAGTTTGATATAGTCCCACTTGTTGATTTCTGCTTTTGTTGCTTGTGTTTTTGGTGTCAAATCCAAAAAATCATTGCCAAGATCAATGTTAAGGAGCTTTCCCTACATGTTTTCTTCCAGACGTTTTATAGTCAGGTCATATGTTGAAGTGTTTAATCCATTTTGAGTTAATTTTTATGAGGAGTATAAGATAGAGGTACAATTTCATTTTTCTCCATGTGGTTATCCAGTTTTCCAGACACCATTTGTCGAAGAGGGTATTCTTTTCCCAGCAAAAGAAGGTATCAAAGAGGTATCAGCACTTCTGTCATTATTGCAACTTTACTCAGAATAACCAAGATATGAAAAAACTTAAGTGTCCATCAATGGATGAATAAATAAGATGTAAAATATATATGTATGTATATATATATTTATATTATATTATGATTAATATTATAATATATATATATAATTCAGCCATGAAAAAAAATGAAATTCTGCCATTTACAACAACATGGATGGACCCTGATTTATTATGCTAAATGAGCTAAGTCAGACAGAGGAAGATTAAATGCTGTATGATATTACTTATTTGTGGATTCTAACAAAGATAAACTTGTAAAAACAGAGAGTAGAATGGTGATTACCAGGGGCTGAAGGTTGGGGGATTGGGGAGATGTTATTTAAGGATACAAACTTAAAACTAGTAGATAAATAAATCCTGAAGTTCTAATGTAGAGCATAGTAATTATAGTCACCAATACTGTATTATGAACTTCAAATTTACCAAGAGACTAGATCTTCATTCTTCTCATCACAAAGAAAGAAGTGATAATTACATGACACATTAAAGGTATTAGGTAACACTATGGTGGTAATCATATTGCAATATATAAATGCATCAAATCAACACATTGTACACCTTAAAATTACACAGTGTTATATGTCAATAGTATCTCAATTTAAAAAAGAAAAAAAAGTAATTGGTTGAATAATTTAGTTATCAGAATTGATGTATGTGTAACTTTACCACCTCAACGTGAAGCCCTGATTTCTGTCTAGTCTAAGCTTCAGAATTCAGTTTTACAATTGTAAATTAGAAATGAGGATTCTGAAAAGTCCTACACATAAATCCATGTAGATACATATAGCATGTGCACACACACACACACATCATACTTTGTATATTTATTTTGAATAGAAAATGGAATAAGCAGGTGAGTAGTTTCAAAGTTGAAGATTTATTCATTTTTGGAAATTTTAAGGTAATTTTAGTCAGTTTGATATAAATATCAATATACTATATGTTGGCTGCCATTGGTCTAAAAATCTACCAGATCTTCCAGCTCCATGCTACTAACAATATCTAGTACTGTTGTGAGCTGAATTGTGTCCCCCCAAAAGATATATTGAAGTCCCGAACCCAGGCACCTGTGAATGTGACCTTATTTGGAAACGGGGTCTCTGCGATTTAACCAACTTAAGGTAAGGTCATATTGGATTGAGGTGGGCCCTAAGTCCAATGACTAGTGTCCTTATAAGGAGAAAGAGACACAGAGAGGTAGACACGCAGGGTAAAGGGCCATATGATGGTGGAGACAGAGGTTGGAGGGATGAAACTTCGAGTCAAGGCACGCCAAGTATTTGCCAATGATCATCAGAAGTTAGGGAGATGCAATGAAGGATTCTTCCCAAGAGTCTCCAGAGGGAGCCTGGCACTGCTGACACATCAATTCCAGACTTCTAGCCACCAGAACTGTGAGAAAATAAATTTCTGTTGCTTTAAGTCATATACTTGTAGTATTTTGCTATAGCAGCGCTAGGATGTTAATACACATACTATATACAGTAGTAGATAGTAGATTGGCCAGTGATATTCCAACTGGGTAAACATTTCTTTGACATGTTCTTACACAGATGGGCATTCACCATACCTTAATGACTTGCAATTTATAATTTTGCTTCTGTGACAGACCCATGATATGAACTTTGGAACAACAACAACAAACAAAAAGTACTGGGTGAAAGAACAGTATTGTTTCTCCTGAGAGACAATTAGAAACTGGTTTCAGACAGGCTGGAAGTAGAGAATGCAAATTTTCTCTTAAAAATCAGTGGAATAAAAGCATTTTATTTCAATCTCATCTTTTCGACCCCTGTCAAATGCCTAAAAGAACAAAAGAATAGTAGAAAATTCAAGATTTAATATAATAGAAAAAAAACCCTTCAATATACAAATAGAATTATACTAGCCAAAAAATGTGAAATATTAACCTAAACAAGAGTGCATGATATTTATTTTCACAAACTTCCTCAGTCTCCAAGATATTTGTACATTTCCAAAAAAAAATTAAGTATCTTATTCTGCATAATCTCTACAAAATGACAGTTAAGACATCAAGAGTTATAGGAAGGCTCTGGGTACTGTGGAATATATCCTGTTGGGACCCAGATATTTGCGACAGAAAAGCAGATACCTGGCAAATAAAAAACAAATAAATAATAAAAATAAATAAAACCATCTGTACACTTTCTTTCCTAGCCTGAAAGTTACTTCACTGAGAGCTGAATAGAGGAGAGAAGGAAAAGCATTGCCATAGACTAAATGTTAGTGCCCCCATTCATATGTTAAAACTTAATTTACAGTGGGATGTCATTTGGAGGTGGGGCCTTTGGTTGGTGATCAGGTCATAAGGGCAGATCCCTCATGAATGAATGACACCAAACCTGCTGGCACCTGATCTTGAATTTCCCAGCCACCGGAAGTGTGAGAAATAAGTTTCTGTTGTTTATAAGTCACCCAGTCTACGGTAATTTGTTATAGCAGCCTGAATGGGCTAAGACAGGAATAGAGGAGGCAATCCATGATTTTATAAGTTGAGGGGTGCTCTGGATACTCTAGCTTTCAATATGATGGGCTCTCAATATTACACTTTCCTTTCTGCACTTTCTTCTGTACTTTTGAGGGATAAACATGCAAGCCACATATTTCAGACAACCTAGCTTTCTGAATTTCTCTTGGTTTCTGCCAATTGGAGGCACTAGATGGAATTTAGAAGGAAGAAAGAAGAAACAGAATATTACTTTGCTATTTCAGTTTCTTTCAGCACCTAGGGGCTGTGACAGTAGCAGGACCATAACGACAAAAGAAGGCATCTTGCTCATGGTCTTCTTGGCATGGAACCTCCATTCTAGGAGAAGAGCATGCAGGGGTGGAGGCAAAGAAAGGCAGACCAGCTCTACAATATACAAAAATTTATTGAATTAAATGCTCGCGAAATGGGTGAATTTTATAATATTTAACCTATATTTTATAAAGCCGTTTTTTTAAAGGTGATTTTAGGCAGCAGTGAATGTCAGCAACTTTGAGAGTAATTTAGCAGCAATGGTAGAGTGGGCTCCTGGTTTTTGCTTAATAGCAAAATACATTTCTAACATAGCAGACACAGAGAGCTTACCCCTCATACTGTCAGCAGCTCTGGGGCGAAAATGGTCACATGAGCTGTAGCCTAAGGCAGTGACAGTTTCTTGATCTATGAAGAACAATCCTCCTCTTCCCCTAACGCCTTTAGCCATTCCATCACTCTAGTCACCCGTGATCAGCTATAAATTTCCCCATCCTTAAATACTGAATGGTTTTCACATCTGCCAAATGTACGCTGAATACCAAAGAAGATTTTTCTGTCACCCAAGCAATTTGTTGAGGAAAAGTTTGGAGTCAACACCTCTGAATCCACGCCCCAGATAGTCCCAGTTACCATAGTTGTCAACATCTCTGGCAAGCAGCAAAAATAATTCAAAGATGGATCATACTTAGAAAGGAAATGATATGTGCTCTATGCGCAAAACATTTTTCTTTAAATCAGTAAACGGTCATTTCTGATAAAAAGATGGTTACAGTAAAACAAAGGAATGAAAGAAATGCTTCTCATTATTCTCACAGAATTTATAGATAATATCATCTTTATAAGTAATAAGTGAAATTTGAACAATGAGAAAAAAGTATTCCAAAGAGACTTTATAGGATGTCCAAAGAATATAGAATTGAGTTGCAAAATGTCACAATATGACAAAAAATGAAAAGCCAGTGTAGAGAATAATGCCCATTATAGGTGGAAAAAGTTAGATGTTTGTAAGTAGTTATGAGGGTGACTCAGAGAGAAAGAAAGAGAGGGAGGGAGGGAGGTGGAGCAGGGAGAGAGAAAGGGGAATGTAAACATGATCACAGAAGGAATGTTAGACTTTAAAAAGGTATATCTAACATGCATTATTGATATTTTTAAGAAGAACTAAGCAAATGAAAATATATAAAGAGTCTAAAGTATAATTTTTTCAACATTTTTCTGAAATAAAAACAAGTTGAATGTGTAGACTGAAGGGGCTCATAGATTTCCAAGAAATAATGAAACCTAACATTCATACCTACCATTCCAAATCAAAGCATATTCTGGTAAGGATGTTAAAATTCAGGTACAAAGAAAGAATCCTAGGAGTAGGAGGGGAAAAAATCATGCCCCCTACTAGTGTGAGATATCAAGATGGATTCGACATCTTCACAGTAATATTCATGCAAGGAGACAGTTTGATCAGTATCTAAAATATACTGAGAGGAAGAATATGTGATGCAAGAATTTTATAATCAGCCAGGTAATCCTTTGATTTTAAAGAAAACTTTTGAGTAAAAAGGAAAAGGGTGCATGAAGTTATGCCATTTATGAATAACAAGGTCTGAAACTCCTAGGGGACAAGGTTAGGCAGTGATAAAGAAAGAAAAGGGAGAAAATGGAGCTGAAATCAACTGATTAGGTGATGAGAACTAAAGGATATTTTTTAAATTGACAGAGTAGACACCCATGCCAACCCACCCCCACTCCTGCCCAAATACGTTAAGATTAATTTTTATTTAATGAAAGTGACAGAAGCGTGAGATGGTCACATGATCAGAGCAAAGGTAGCGGGAATATTCAGCCAGCCTCCTTTGGGTTGCAGAGTCTGTTAATTTTGACTCTGTTCTCATGTGAGGACTCTTGTCAATACGCAAAGCTCATTTTTTCTAAGCTCAAAGCTTTTTCAGAATCAAGTCACCTAACACCATTCAGAAAGAACTTTAAGCAGCATCTATGTCCTTCCTGTGAAATATTTATGAGCAACTTGGATTCTGACTTTCCTGTCAAACCCACCAAAGCCTAGTCTACATTCTCTTTTAAGGACATGATGGATGTTGGAAGTGGAAATCCTGTTTATCCCCAGCCCACATCTATCTTTCTATTTTTTTCTATTTCTATAGATGATAGATAGAGAATAGAGATACAGTTAATTTCTCACCGAGCTTATTAAAAATCTATGTTCTTACAAGATGTTACTTATATTATTTCATTTGATTTCCCCAATACTGTTAATAGTTGGCATCATAATTCCCATTTTACAGCATAGAAATTTCAATTCCATTAGGTTAAATCAATTTGTTCTAAATTACACAGAAATTCAGTTTTGTGACTGGTATTCGAAGAATCTCTTTGTACTTCCCCACCACCCCTTACTGTAGTTGTAAAATTCACCTATTGGCAATCACATATGATAAATGATCATATGATTCCAGAGAATAAATTACAAGTGTTAAACTTAAAAATAATGGCTTGTTAGTTTCCTATCCCCCCATCTTTAATGACAGAAATCACAGATCTTGTTCATGAGGATCACAGTTTTTGAAGTAAAATACTGGATTTTTATTTCTATTGCTATGACGGTATTATTATAGTAATACCAAAACAAGAAAAACACAATACACAAAAAGAAAACTACACACCAATTTCCATCATAAAATAAATGTAGAAATCCTTAGCAAAATATTAATAAATAGAATTAGCAATATATAAAAATAATTATACACCATTACCAATTGATATTCATTCTCAGCATGTAAAGCCAGTTCAATATTCAAGAATTATCAATGTAATTTACCCAATCCTAAAGAAAAAAAAAATTGCATGGTCATATAATTCAATGCAGAAAAAGGGTTTGACAAATTTCACAACCATTCATGTTGTAAAAACAACAAACGAACAAAAAGCTCTCAGAAAAATAGGAATAGAGAATAACTTCTTCCACTTGATAAACAGCATCTATGGAAATCAAAAACAAAAAGAAAACCAAAACCAAAATTCCCAAAGTTAACTTATACTTAATGATGAAAGACTGAATTATTTCCCTCCTCAAGATCAGGAACAAGGCAAGGATATTCACTCTCACCGCACTCATTTCACATAGTATGAGGTGTTCTAGCAAGTTCAGTAAGGCAAGAAAAACAATTAAAAGACAGATATGTAGGTAAGAAAGAAATAAAATTGTCTCTATTCGCAGATGATATGATTATATACAAACTGAAGTCTAGGAATACACATATACTCAAAAAATACCCTTTTAGAATTAATAAGTTAAGCAAGGATACAGGATATAGAACAAACATAAAATATTAATTGTAAACCTATTTGCTAGGAATTAACTATGGGCAGTGAGATTTTTATAATCACTCAAAAATGAAATATAGAAATATATCCAAATAATCAAATATTTACAAGACTTGTCATCAAAAACTATAAAATGCTCATGAAAAAAATCAAAGAGGTTCTAAATAAATGGAAGACATTCAGTGTTTATAGATTGGAAGCTTCAGCTTGGTAACTGTTAGTTTTGCAAGGGCCATCATAACAAAATATCAAAGGCTGGGTAGCATAAATAAAATAAATATATTTTCTCACAATTCTGGAGGCTTATTAAAGTCCATGATCAAGATGTCAGCAGGGTTTTATTTTGCCTAAGGCTTCTCTTCTTTTCTCCTAAATGGCCATCTCTTCTCTGTGCCTTCAGAGTCTTCCTCTATGTGTGTCTGTCCTAATTGCAAATCAGGTTGGATTAGAGCCCATCTTAATTACCTCATTTTAATTTAAATACCTCTTTAAAGACCATATCCCAAATATAGTCACATTATCATACTGTTAAGTCTGGGGGGTTAAGACTTCTACACATAAATTTTGGGGAGAGTCAATTTAGCTCATAACAGTAAGGATTTCAATTATGCCAAAATTGATATATAACTTTAAAACTATTCTCATCAAAACATCAGCAAGAATTTTTGTATAGACCAGATTATTTAAAAATATATATGGAAAAGAACAAAGGAACTAGAAGAACAAAAAGAATTTGGAAAATGAAGAATATAGTAGAAGAAGCCAGTCTACCCAATTTTAAGCCTTATTTTTTATCTTTATCTTTTTTTATTACTGCTTTATTTATTTTGGAGTATAGTCACTTTACAATATTTTGTTAGTTTCTACTGTACAGCAAAGTGAATCAGCTATACGTATACATATATCCTCTCTTTTTTGGATTTCCTTCCCATTTAGGTCACCACAGAGCACTGAGTAGAGTTCCCTGTGCTATACAGTAGGTTCTCATTAGTTATCCATTTTATACGTAGTATCAATAGTGTATATATGTCAATCCCAATCTCCCAATTCATCCTTATACTATCTTTAGTAATCAAGACTGTGTGGTGTGAGTGGAGGAATAGACACATAGGCCAATAGAAGAGAACAGAAAATCCAGAAATAAACTCACAAATATGCCCAAATGAGTTTTGACAAAAGTGAAAGGAACAATTCAATGGAGAAAAGATAGCCTTTTAAACCAATGGTACTAGAGTAATCTGATAGGTTAAAAAAAACTGGGCCTTGACTTGTCACACATCTTACATAAAAATTAGTATTCTGGTTGTGATATTGTACTATAATCTAAGATGTCACCATTGAAAGAAACTGGGAAATGAGTACATGAGACCCCTCTGCATTATTTCTTATTACTGCTAATGAACCTACAATTACTTCAAAATGAAACTTTTTAAAAAATTTAAATAAAACATTTAAATCCTAAATAAGATCAATAGTCTGAATGTTGATTCATAGTAAAGCCTTTGTCAGTTTGGTGCTTGTGCTATCAACAGCAAGGCAGACTGCTATGATCAGGTGAAAAAAAGAGATTACTGTGTGTAGCCTCTCATCCTATAATACCCCACTTGAGTTCAGACCTAAATAGAAGAGAGTCCTATTTACCAATCAGCTGCGGGAACACATACTGTCTATATATATGTATATATTTCATTTTTAGGAGATTAAAGAAATTCCTAAGCTATAAAATCAAAACTATAGTGCTTAGGACTCAGAATGTTATTTGCTAACTTCAGAGTTTATGAAGATCTTTCATTATGAGCTTAAGGGAAGAAAAGAAACTAATATGTAAATTAAGCAAAAGAAAGTTATGATAAAAGAAAAACAAAGAGAAAACCCAACAGAGAAGGTAATAAAATTCCAGTGGAGATCATTACAGGTACTTTTTAGAAATAAAGGTAGTAGAACATAATGATAAGCATGATTTAGAACTGAAAAATGTTGAGAATAAAAGCAGTACATGCAATTTTTAAATGGCCAATATAACCTCCAAAAATGACAGAAACTGAGGATGGAAATTATTTTCCAAATATAATTTTAAATGATTTTTTACCAACTGAGGAAATCCTTTCAGCTTAACATTCTCCCTCAAAGGGCATTTGGATTTGAACTCCTAAAGATGGGAAGATAATTGGTATTTTATTGCTCAATATGTTTGCAACCATAATGATGAAAATATTGTTTATTTACTTTCAATTTTGAGTCAATCTTCAGGCCACGGAAAGAAGATGCTATGTTTAAGGATGGAATGAAAATCCAAGAGCTATGATAAAAATGTAACTTACACAAAGCAGATTGTGAAGAATATTGGGTAGAGAAACAAGGGCATTAAAATTGTCATATAAAGTATGAAAACTGAATTAAAGGACTATAGAAAAATGAGTTTAATTACATTGTTTATACTAAAGATAATTGACAGAAAAACCAAAAGAATAACATAATTGACTAAAACAGTTGGAGAAGAGGACCTGAGTGAGTTAAATATTTATATTTGATATTGGGGGAATAATAAGTGTTATCTGATATTAATAAATTCAGAAAATATATATTGTTTGAGAAGGGAAATAACCAAAATATAAACAATTGTGAAGAACTTGTCTGGAGAGTAGACTTAGAAGTGAAGAAGTGATCTGACTCTGTTGATATTTAATATAAAACATTCTTTAACATGTGATTTTTTTAATGAGCATATATTACTTGATAAAACCAAATACTTTAAAACTACAACCCTACTTACTTATAAGTGATAGTGATTTATATGATACGAAGGTGCTTATTGTTGAATTGATATGAAAAAATTTAGAATAGAAGCAATTACCAAACTAGAATCATGCATGTAAACATTTTTTCTAGCATTTTTTATGTGTTAAAATGTGTTATTTTTCTTTGCTTTATACTGTTGAATTTGAAATATCACCCACCCAAGGCTCTTCGTTTCTCCCTAGTTACTTGGCTAGCGGCTGCTTCTATTTGCAAGGACATATCATGTGAATTACAAGGAAGTAAAATAATTGGCCTTCAACTAGACTAAATTTTCACCAAGTGGATTATTGTGCCCTGATAATGCCCACAGTCTAAATGACAACACTCAAAACTCAAATGTGTTCTTAATTATAATTTCCAAGTTAGGAAAATTGTGTTTTGTATAAAATATTATTTCATTAAATTAGCCACAATAAAAAATAAGAATCACCTTTCATTGGGAATATACAAGAGTAAGTTTCAAATAATTTTATCATGGAAAGTATTATAATAATCATTTCTAATATTTACAGTTAAGAATCTTAAAATCCTTCTGGCTTTACTTTCAAGAAAAGTCATCAGCAACATTTAAAAATGTATGCTTGTGAAATAAATCATCCAATTACTCTATTTCTATGTTTAAATTCCCCAGTTCTTCTGGCAATAGAATATAAGTCACTGAAGCTTTGTTTCCAGTGGAAAGTGGCTGGTACCTCCAATCCTACCCCAGAAACCCACATTTATATAATCTGCAATAATTATCCAGGTATTTTTAGATCACTTCCATGGCTTTAATATTTACTTGTCATGTTACTTATTTTCACAGCTAGGCATCACATCACCCGTCTTTACAAATCAATTTATTACAAATTAAAGGATATAATCCTTCTTCTCTGACTAGTTTTCTACAATTTCTTTTTCCCAGCAACAAATATAATTAAAAATAATAATTGATCATTTGTTTTAACTTGTCAGTAGAACTTACCATTTCCTGGTAAGGACATCTTTGTTAAAATTGGATGATTTTTAAATGTGTCAAAATGATCAAGATAATAAAGGTCTTGAAATATTTGCCTTTTTGAATTTAGAAATGTAAGCTATGACAGAATACAATTTCTTTCTGTAAAACACATACAAAAATGAATAGCACGTTTCAAATAGTTAACTGTTATTTCACAAGGATCATAAAAATTAAATAATTAGATGAGGAACTCTGTTCCATTATTCAACAGGACAATTAGCTCTATCAACATTTACAAGTTTTAAATATAGATTTATAATGCAAATATATTTATAATGTATTTTTATTTTTTATAGTGTATTTTTTAAATCTTCAATTAAAATCAGTAATCAAAAGAATTTAACATTAATGATAATAAAGCATTTATTATAATGTTTCTTTTATTCTTCAGTTATACTATTTCAATACTTTAAATACATGTTCAATTTTATTACCATATTTATGAATTAAAAATCTTAGTTTTGCTTAATGTCCTCCACTAGCAAGAAAACAAAAATTGAATGATACATTTCCATTTACTTATAACTTGAATTCTTTATAAATAATTTTATTTATCAAATATAAATAACTATGATTATAAATATAAGGTTTCAAAAAATGAGAAAAGCGAAGGTACAGTTCATGAATTTGTGCTAATGACAGTTAATTATGCTTAAAATTTACTGTCAATTTGAACAAAAAACTATCACAAAAACAAAGTAGGACATTATATAATGATAAAAGGTCAAATCACCAGGAAGATATAACAATTACAAATATATATTCATGCAACATCAGAGCACCTAAATATATAAAACAAACACTGACAGAATTGACTAGAAAAATAGACAGAAGTGCAATAATAGTAGACGATTTCAACGTCTCACTTTTAAGAATGGAGAGACAGTTACCTTATAGGGAACAATTTTTATGAGTTTTTCTTCTCTCCTTCCCTTATTTATTTTTGCAAATATAAAAAAAAAGCACAAACTGTGAAATAATAAAGAAAAGAAACAGAGATGAAAGAGAGAGAAAGGGGTGGAAGGAAGGATGGAAAGAAGGAAGGAAGGAAGGGAGGGTATCTTACACAAAAGGTGACATACTATACACAGTTTTCTGCAACTTCCTTTTATCACTTAACAATTTATACTCCAAAATATACAATATATAATCCATTTAATCCATTTTGTAGAGATCTTCCCAACTGCTTTGCGCAAGTACATAGTAATCCACTGTGTAGATATATTGCAGTTTATATAACTGTTGGATTTTGGTGTTAGAATTTTGGATTTTGAGGGTGATTTCTATTTTGTTACTAGTACCAATAATGTTACATTGAAGAACATTTGATACATGTCATTTTTTGGATCTTTGGAACAGATTCCTGGAAGAGGGATTGATAGATCAAAGGCCAAATACAGCTATGATTTTGTTAGATATTGATAAAATCTTCTCCATGGATGTTGTCCCATTTTACATTTTGAAAACAAAATATTAGACTGCTTTTTCCTCCTTAGCCTCACCAACAGAGTGTTATCAAACTTTTCATATATTTCAAATCTTACAGGTGACTAATGGTTTTGGTTTTAATTAGCATTTTTCTCATTATAAAGATTATTTTCTAACAAACATTGTTCCATTGAAAATATGAAACCTACATTTCGATCTGAGTAGCCCAGGGAAGTATCCTGGGTTAATGACATAAGTGGCTATTTAGTTGTAATTAATTAGGTTAATCTGAAACCATCCATTTTACTCAGGACTGCAGTTTAAAGAGATAGGAGAAAGAAAGGCAGAACAGAAGAAAGGGAAGGAAAGATGGAAGGAAGGAAGGAAGGAAGGAAGGAAGGAAGGAAGGGAGAGAGGGAGGAAAGGAGGGAGGGAGGGAGGGAGGGGTGAATTAAGCTAGGTCTGAATTAAGACAAAAAAATATATGAATAAATGGGAAAGAACTGCTTAAATCAATGTAATTACCCTTGTTTGCTTGAAATCTGTGTTATAGTTTGAAGTCTGTGCCATACCTACCTTGTTAAAAAAACACTAAATTTACCTATTTTGCTCATATTCATGTTTCTCATAAACTCTGACCAGAAATTACAAATTTTAAAGTTTTACCGCATTTCAGCAGTAAACTACGTGCATAACCTCAGAAATGGATTGATGTCTCTTGTTAACACATATTTTGTTCATCATATGCTGGGTAGGAGCTACATATTAGTATATATGCTCAAATTTTTATTGCATTTAACACACCAGAAGGGACATTATACAACTAATAAGAAGTGAAGTCCATATTAAGTTATTTGATCAAATATGTTTCATGAAAACTGCCTAAGAACATCAAAACAATTAGTCAAACCCAAAATTCAATCTGAGTTAGCATTCATATTCAAAGATTTGAATTCAAAAGTAAGTTCAGAGACCAAATATTATATTTTGATTTGTTCTGGAGTGGCCATCTGCCCATATGAAAAAGCTACTGCAACCGTCTGGCAGGCAGTTTAAAGAACCAAAATAACTACTCTGTGCAGGTCAGGTTCACAGGCATCTGGGTGTTGACTTGGAAAGCACAAAAAGTAATAATCACAGCACGTGGTACTTTACCGAGTAGCCAGCCAAAAGTGTCTGTCTAAATAGTCAAAAAATTTAGCTGTCATAAGAATCCTTTGAGGAAACTTTATAAATACCTATCAAATTTCAAATATCAGTGGCCAACATTTTTAAAAACACCATAAAGATCTAATAAAATGTTATAGAAAAGTTATAATAATCCTGAGGTACCCATAATTTATATCCTGGCACATTTAAAAATGTTCCTTTTGTTTAAAAATGGGCTTCAAAGATATCAATAGTTTTATTTGTATATTTTATAAATATTTGTGTGCTAGTCAATAGTCTGATTTTTAATTGTTTAAAGCAAATCCAATGCCACAAAGAGCTACTTTAGTCATGACTTGCAGGAGTTCAAGGGGAATATCCTCTTTCTTCACCCCTCTGCCCCTCCCCTACCTTCAAGTCTTCTCCTCACAGGTCTCTGCCTGGGAACTGTGGACCTTTGCTGCTCCTTTTCTTGGAAGAGTGGCTGTTGAAAGGAGTTAAATATGGCTCTTGGGTAAGTAAGTCTGGGTTGGAGGGCCATGAGGAAGGGTCAGCAAGAGGACAATCTCCCTCGGCGTCCGGAACTTGTAGAATAGCCTGCAATAGAGTGGACCACCAGCTGAGCTCCTTGAAGTGAGAGCTACAGGCTGGCAGGGAGAAGGGTGACCCCAGTGTCAACCAAGAAAAGTTAGATATGCACACTGATGCACACTAAAGGTTGACGACAACTGAGAACATCTGTCTCAGACTCTCCTGGAGGCATTCACCAAAAATAGAGTTACAGGACCTTACACCTGACCAGCTGGAGAAGGGGTCTAGTAATTGCCCTGGTTATCATGCTTGTCATGATTTTTCAGCACATAAATGTTTGAGAATCACTGCCATTTTGAATGTGTGTTTCACTTGTCTGTTTTTCCAGTGGACTTTACCTCCTTGCAAGGAAGGTTTGTGAAGATTTGTTGCTGTTGTTTGCATTATTAGTTTTATTATGCTAATTCTAGAATCTCTGGGGCATAGTGCAATCTCTGGCAGGAAGTAATGGCTCATTAAAACAGGTGTCCCAAAAGTCTTAGTAGAACTTCAAGATTAATTCCTTCAGGAAGAGGTAAAATTGTCATTAGATGCAGATGATATGATTCTATATATAGAGAACCCTAAAGACTCTACATGAAAACTACTACAACTGATAAACGAATTCAGCAAGGTAGCAGAATACAAGATTAACATACAGAAATTGGTGGCATTTCTTTATGGCAACAATGAAATATCGGAAAGGGAACGTAAAAAAACAATGCCTTTTAAAATCACAACCCCCAAAATAAATACTTAGGAATAAACCTCACCAAGAAGGCAAAAGACTTATACGCTGAGAACTGTAAGACATTAATAAAGGAAAGTGAAGATGATTCAAAGAAATGGAAAGACATCTCATGTTCTTGGGTTGGAGGAACTAATATTGTTAAAATGCTCATACTACCCAAAGCAATCTACAGATTTAATGCGATCCCTATCAAATTACCCATGACATTTTTCACACAATTAGAACAAATAATCCTAAAATTCATACAGAACCATAAAAGACCCAGAATTGCCAAAGCAATCCTGAAGAAAAAGAACAACGTTGGAGGCATAGCCACCCCAGACTCAGACAGTACTCCAAAGTCACAGTAATCAAAACAGCGTGGTATTGGCACAAAAACAGACATATGGATCAATGGAACAGAATACAGAGCCCAGAAATAAACCCACACACCTCACTTAATCTTTGACAATTAATCTTTGACAAAGGAGGCAAGAATATATAATGGGAAAGAGACAGTCTCTTCCGCAAGTGGTGTTGGTAAAGTTGGACAGCCTTATATAAACCAGTGAAGTTAGAACACATCCTTTCACAAATGAACCTATCTACACACGAAAATAAACTCAAAATGTCTAAAGACTTAAACATAAGACATGACACCATAAAACTTCTAGAAGAGAACACAGGCAAAATATTCTGACATAAATCATACCGATGTGTTCTTAGGTCAGTCTCCCAAGACAATAGAAATAAAAATGAAAATAAACAAAGGGGACAGAATCAAACTTACAAGCTTTTGCACAGCAAAGGAAACCATAAACAAAATGAAAAGACTACCTACAGAATGGGAGAAAATATTTGCAAATGATGCGACCAGCAAGGGCTTAATTTCCAAAATACACAAACAGCTCATACAACTTGATGACAACAAAAGCAAACAACCCAATCAAAAAAATAGGCAGAAGACTTAAAGAGACATTTCTCCAAAGAAGAAATACAGATGGCCAATAGGCACATGAAAAGATGCTCAACACTGCCAATTATTAAAGAAATGCAAATCAAAACTACCATGAGGTACCACCTCACACCACTCAGAATGGCCATCATTAAAAAGTCTACAAATAACATATGCTGGAGAGGGTGTGGAGAAAAGGGAACCCTCCTACAACACTGTTGGTGGGAATGTAAGTTGGTGCAGCCACTGTGGAAAACAGTATGGAGGTTCCTCAGAAAACTAAAAATAGACCTACCACATGATCCAGCAATCCCACTCCTGGGCGTATATCCAGACCAAACTATAATTCAAAAAGACACATTCACCCTGATCTTCACAGCAGCAATATTCACAATAGCCAAGACATGGAAACAACCTAAATGTCCATCAACAGATGAATGGATAAAGACGATGTGGTACATATATACAATGAAATACTACTCAGCCATAAAAAAAAGAATGAAATAACGCCGTTTGCAGCAGCAACATGGATGCAACTAGAGATTATCATACTAAGCAAAGTAAGTCAGAAAGAGAAAGACAAATGCCATGATACCACTTATATGTGGAATCTAAAATATGACACAAATGAACCTATCTATGAAACAGAAACAGAATCAGAGACATAGAGAATAGACTGGTGGCTGCCAAGGGGGAAGCAGGTGGGAGAGGGATGAACTGGGAGTTTGGGATTAGCAGATGCAAACTGGTATATATAGATTGGCTAAACAACAAGGTCCTACTATACAGCACAGGGAACTATATTCAATATCCTGTGATAAACCATAATGGAAAAGAATATGAAAAAGAATGTATATACATATGTATAACAGAGTCACTTTGCTGGACAGCAGTAATTAACACAATGCTGTAAACCAAGTATACTTCAATAAAAAATAAGTTAATTAAATTTTTAAAAAGATTAATTCCTTCAGAAGAACAAGTACTACACATTCACAAAAAAAGCACCCTTTGAAAGTTAAAATTTTTGAATTTCTTTGCCACTTCCTTAGTTTTGATCATTTTGGACAATATACTTTTAATATTGACTTTTAAAAATAATTGTGTTTCAGTGTTTGCTATCCTTAGAGAGGCAGAAACAGATAAGTACAACTAAATACTTATTTTTCAAAAGTCTCAAAAGTATAAGGGAAATGAAAGTAATTATATCTTCAAATGATTTTGGGGTATGTTTCTAATTCCATACTTCTGATGCGATTAAAGATTAAAACTGTATTAAGACATTTGAGACATGCCGCATTGGTATTAAATGAATTTAATTTTGCGTAAAGTGTTAGAAATATTTTCTTCAGCAAACATACCTGCAGATATAAAATCACAACCATAAATCTACAAAAAAGCAAGCTATTGAATGAAATCTGATTGGTTATTTCCCTGCAGTATGGATCTGCTAATAATTTAATTTACTACTTGCTAACAGAAGCCAAAATTTAAATATACATATATATATGTGTGTATATATATATATATATCTTCAATTTTAAATCATTCATATATATGAACAAGTATACATACACATATATAACAATTGTTCATATATATATATATCTATATATATATCTATATATATATAAACAATTTAAAGTAAAGAAAGTACATCTGGTGGCCTATTTTTTCCCCCCGATTTCTAAAGAACACCATATTCTATTCTAGGCAGTGGAATGTCAATCCACCTTAAGGGCTGTTCAATGAGCATATCTGAGAAAGCACTGGTTTAGCCAATGATGTACTTATTGAGGGAGGCCCTAGTGCCACTGTCAAGAGCTTATCCACAGGAGAGATAAGAAGGTACTTGTTTGGTTTGTGAAAAGAAGTAGTGAGGAATGGCAGGTAGCTGCAGGCTGATGACACGTGATGTCCATATATATGTAGAACCAACACGCCCATAATTGCACCCATTTTCCATACCCAAATCCAAAGCCTTTATATCATTAATCCCAGGCAAAAATGGTAAGATTCATGTGTGTTACTATCCCACGGCTTCAAGATGCCTATAAACTCATATGAGTATGTCTTAGTTATATCAGTGGAGGACAAACCAGGCTTCTATCACCAAGCCCCATTCCATAACAGGCAAACCAGTCCAAGACTTCTCTGAGTGCTGCAGGAGAGTCTATGGAAGGGGCGCTCACTCCACTGTGATGCCTAAAATGCCTTTGCACAGAGCAAACATTCAATACATGCTGAGTGAATGAATGAGTGAACTGGTGTCATAAAACAGACTTATTTCAGGGAAATTCCATTCAACAGGCTGGCATTCCTTCCTACCCATCTTAACTGTTAAGCTTGCCATCAGACAAAAATTTAATTATAAAACGTTAGAGCTGAGGAAATTTTAGAAACTATCTACTCTCCAGAGATATACAACTTTAATTTAGTGGTAAAAATCACTAGGAGTGATTTAGGAGTCTATCAGACCTGAGTCCAAATTCCACATCTACCATATTTTGGTGAGCAAATAACTACTTCTGAGGCTCTGTTCCATGTATGCATTATGGGATATCATAATAATACATACATTAATTGTATGACTATCAGGGGATGAAATGACACAATCCATTTGCCATGGTCGGCTAAGTAATTTGCACCAAGTAAGCACTCAAGACATTAGCCAATATTAATAGCGGAGAGATGAAAACAAAACTCTGGGACTGATGCCTACCCTAGGGGCCCCAGTGGTCATAATGACTTTCTTCCATTCAGCCTGCTCTCTTCTCACTAAGACTAAGGAAGAGAAGATGAACAAATTAGGAATAACAATTGGAAAATGGTTTTATACTCCCTGAATGAATGGAATTATAATAAAATGATTCATGAGTTCTGCAGAAATATGATGAGGCTTTAGATCTTTATGTTAGTTCTCTACAAAACCAATTTATGGCCCTAAGATGTACCTTCCCACCCAGCCCCATCCTTACCAGGATCAAATATCATTGTAAATGGAAAAGTCAACAACACATAATCAACAAGCTAAGTTACAAGCCAGTGAAGTCTCGGAGGTTTGATAGAGAAAACTCAGATTTATCATTATATGTAAAAATAAGATGATATGAAGAACTCAATCTAAAAAGTATTACCTGGAGATCTATAATCTCTACAATAGTGCTATAAAAAGTAAAGAGCTAGAAATCTATTTAGATGGTTTTCCTTATAAGAAAGCACTTTCTGTATAACTTTTAATGTACTATTGATGAGAACAATTCAACAAAATTCAAATAAATACCTGCAGATGTCCTACAAGAAGAAGAGAACAGAGTTAGATGTGACAGGGGATAACTGGACTTCAGGATGAGTAAGACCCTATACTTGACCTCAATAAATTAACATGAAATACAGTGGATGAGTCACGTACAGAATGTCAGAATTCTAAAAGGCCAAGCTAAGTACCAAAAGGAACATGTGGGGACTCTTAAGAAGGAAATAAAATATTGGTTAGTTGATTACGAAAAGGCAGAAGGGAGTAGGTTCCCTTTGGCTGCTCTTTGAAGAGATCACTTCCTTTCCCCCCTAGTCCTGAGGCTAGGGTGGCATGGGCAATAGAGGAATGTGGGGACTGAGAATCATTTCTACTCTCACCAGAGTGGCTGGAAGCAGATTTTCTTACCAGGATGTAGTAGTATGCTAATATTTAAGGGTTCTTGAGGTCAGAGAGAAGGGTTTGAATACTCCGGCTCCATCTCTTGCTGTGGGTCAAGTTTCTTACCTTTCCAACACCTCAGCGTCTTTACCTGAAAACTGGGGATGATGATAATGTCTCCCACCTGAGTGGAGTGTGAGAACTACATGATATAGTGCATACACAGGGCTAAATTTGGTGCCTGGCAAACAGAAAGTGCTCAGTACGGCAGGCGAGTGTAGTGACAATAAAGGCAAAGATGACGGGGGTAGTGCCGGTGTTGCTTCTGCCCCCAGAACAGGCTCTGACTGGGAGAGAGTTAAAGCACCTTTGGGTTCATGGGGGTTTATATATAAGCAACGGTTGATCAATGTGAGCTGGTTGTCCAAATGATTATGTGCAATCTAAGAAAAAAATGGGCCTCGGATCTGCTCAGCTACTTAATAATATTAGCAGCGGTAGTAGTCAAAGAAGCTAAATTTTATTACGTGTTTATATGCCAAACAACGTGCTGAACGTTTTAAAAGGATTTACTCACTTATTACAACGAGGCTATACACTAGGTTCTGATAATGTTATTCGTCTCTTTCAGATGTTGAATGAGCCTCAGACGGGTTACAAAAGCACCTAAGATCCCGTTGTCAGTACATGATGGAAATGAGTTCAAATCCAGCCTGTCTGACTTGTTCTTAATCACTAAGGTATGAAATTAAGCATGTTGCCCTTTGCCTGATTCTCCTTCTGAGGCCTGAATATTTCACTTAGCTCTCTGAGTGCAGAAGAGAGAAAATTCTCTCTCCTTGACCCAACTTGGCATCAATATCCAACTCCCCTTCTCAAAATGGGTTGCTTCAACGAGCAGCAATGAATGCCGGGGTCATGGACCAGTCACCTTGATGACTAAGAGTCAGACACTAGGGAAAGAAAATGCTCTGTGACAAACCTACCCTTGTACAGAAACAAGACAGAAATGGGGGAACAGGGCAGAAGATAATGGAATAAGGCATAGGAAAAATAGCACCTGGCATCGTGATAGTAATAATAATAATAGTAGTAGTAGTAATAGTAATAATAATAGACTTTACTATGCTCTAGGCATTGTATTAAGTGCTTGGTGTAAGTGACTTCATTTTAACATTGAAAACAAGTCTATGGGGATGAAATATTATTAACATCATTTTATAGGCAGGAGTATTGAGGTTCAGGTAATCAGGTAAATTGCCCAAGCTCATATGGTTAGCAAGTGGAAAGCAGAGATTGGAACCAGCACCTACACTCCTAACCATTATGCTATAACCATTATGCTGAAGACATAAGAATTCCAATGGTCTTTCCCCATAACCCACTCCTGCACTCCAGACTTAAATACTCCAAGATCAAGAGAGAGCAAGCTTGGAGCTGCCACTCTTCAGTGAGTGTCAATCATTTCAAAACAGTGTATTTGCTAACAAGATGCAGTTCTTGTGATAATCTTCTCAACCAGGTATCAAGAAACAGGAAGCAAAGATTCAAGTAACAGTATGTTCCTACTTACGAGGAAGGTGGGACAGCATAGTTGACACTGGGCTTAACTGTTCTGGAAAACGTGGTCCCAGTAGGCATACACGCTGGTACATTTTCCCCACCTACCAAATACAAAAGAATTATTTCATTTCCATGTTGCTCTTCAAAGTTCCACCTCATTCGTGCCTGTCATTCATCCTCTGGCCTCTTCCTGTCTCCATTTCTGTACAGAAAGGTGCTGAGTCTCTGCTCTCGGATACAAAAAGGGTGTGTTAGGAGAGGGAGCCATGGTACCTCAATGTCTTTTTTTTTTTAATCTTAATTCTATTATGCCAACTCCACTGAACTTAATTAGAGTGAATACAGAATTACACAATTACCCTCTGTTCTATTCTTCAGATGTTATATTTTGATAAAATTTACGACATGCTGCTCTCCCCTTGAACACCAGATGAACACTAGAAATGGATGTGTGTTGACATAAAATCTGTTATAATTACAATTCAAGTATAGCTTACATAATGATAGTGTTAACATAAAATTATAGATGTGTAGAGACAACGTGGTCATGCATTTTTTAGTATAAGTACATGCTTAGACCAATATCTGTTAGCGGAATGAAGATGGAAGAGAATTTTGGTTAAGCCACAAAGGCTGTTTAAGGACTTGCAGATAGCTAAGGGGAACTCAAAGACCAGTAAGATAGTATTTCCCCTGCATTCAATTGCAAATTCAATTGCAAAGTGAAGGGAAGATGTGTAATTTCCCCTAAGGAAATTACAAGTATTTCCCCTGCCATGTTTTCAATTGCAAAGTGAAGGGAAGATGTGTAATTTCCCCTATGGAAATTACAAGACAAGTACATTTTTTCCCTTGAATACCTGGGTAAATGCTTAAATTCTAATGTATATCAGTGATGCAAATTTTCAACTGAGTTTGATAAATCATAAAATAATAATTATACATATATGTATACAAAACTGCATGGAACTAGACAGTTCAGAATTACTTCTAATTAAAGAGGTACCCTATGGCAACTAACTTAAACCTTACAAAATATGGTTCCAAGTACCCTATCAGAGTGAAAAGTAGGAGACGGAAAGGTTTCTTGTAAATGTTTGTAGTCATGGTGTCTTAACTAAAACTACTGTGTCACAAATACTATTAAAATAATTGTGACATTTTATTCACTTTTACTGCAAACAACAAAACAAACTATAGGTATTTTTTCATTTCAGGTCATTATTTTAGCTAACAGTTATTCAATGTTTTGAGAAGACAGAGTGCTAACTGCATGACTTCATTTTATCTTTAAAATAGCGCTTCCATGTAATTACTCTTAATATCTCCATTGTATTAAAGTGTATCTCTAGTTCAGACCTTTCTTCAGAACTGCAGACTTGTGTATCCAACTGTGTACTCAGCATCTCTGCTTGGACGTCACGAAAACATCTCAAATCTTATACCTCCAAAACTGGTCTTTAATCCCCCAAACATGCTCTACCCCAAACTTTTTCCATCTTGGGTGACAGTAACCACACCTTTCCAGTTTCCCAGGCCCTAAATCTCGAATTCACCCTTGACTCCCTCTTCCTTTCCATTCTTGCATTCAATCTACCACGAAATGCTGTCACAACCTTCCCAATGTGCCACTTCTGAGAATTACCAGCCGCTAGCAGCCTGGTGCAGGCCACCAGCATAGACCTCGAGGATCCTGTAGTTGCCTCCCGAGATTCTCCCTGACTCCACTCTCTCCCCACATCCTCAAGGCCACAGATAGAGTTATGCTTTTCAAACAAGAGACAGTTCATACCACACCTCGGCTAAAATCCTGCCCCTGGCTGCCTACATTTAGAGTAAAAGACACAATGCATGTGATGGCCTCCCAGGACTTACCCAATCCAACCCATCACATATCCGACCTCCAGCCCTCCTGCTGTCTCTTCCTCCCCACTGACTAAGTCAGCCAGGGTGGCCTCCTTGATATTCCTCCAAGCTGCCCGGCATATTTCTGCCTTAGAGTTTGGGGACTGGTTATTCTTGCTCCCAGGGAGTGGTCTCCCCATCATACATTCTGACAACTCCCTCACTTCAAGTCTTTGCTCAAATGTCAACTTATAAAATCCACCCTGACTACCCTATTTAAAATCGGAACCTACCTGTACACTCCTCCAGCACTCCCAACCCAAGCCTCTTCAGTGAGCTTCACATCCTTTTCCTTACCCCGTAGCGCCCGTCAACTTGTGACAAAGCACAGAATTTATTTATAACATCCGTTTCCACACGAGAGTGTAAGGAGGGAGAAAGCATGCAAGAAGGAGCACGCAGGCAAAGGCTCTTGTCTGATTTATTCATTGATACGTCCAAGCATAGAGAACAGGAAGATGCTTGATAAATAGTCCTGAAAAAGATACAGATGAGGAAACTAGTAGTGAAGCTCAGAAAGTTTAAGTAACTTCCTCAAGGTTCTAGAGCTAGAAGAGGGTCACAGTAGAATTCACACCTGGGGATGTCTAACTTCAAATCTCTTAGCCTCTCTGCTATCTTTTTTTTTTTTCTTCTTTGCGGTACGCGGGCCTCTCACTGTTGCAGCCTCTCCCGTTGCGGAGCACAGGCTCCGGACGCGCAGGCTCAGCAGCCATGGCTCACAGGCCCAGCCGCTCCGCAGCATGTGGGATCTTCCCGGATCGGGTCACAAACTCTCAACCACTGCGCCACCAGGGAAGCCCCTCTCTGCTATCTTAAGTCCATGCAATTCAGGATTTGTTTTAATCAGTGCCATGGAAATTCTCACTCCACTGAATAGGATCACTAAAGTGTTCTCTGTCTAGATTTATATATATATTTTCCATTTAAACAAAGGAAACAGAAGAGGGGAATTCATCATGGGTTATTGCGGTAGTTTTACAGCAATTTTAGCAATAATGACATTTAAGTAATAGTGATATTTAACGATAGCATAATAATAATAAAATAATAGCTCTTAAATGTATTGAAGACGAATCGCATGCTAAACTCGGTGCTAAAATATATCCATGTATATTTTGTGCAAAATCCTTATGAATATTCTATCAGATGAGCTTTACGTGTAACTCCACCAGGCATACTTCTCTTATTCCGCTTTCAAAGATAAGGAAATTGATGAGAAGTGTGGTAACCGTTTGATCAAGATGAGACTGGTAATAAGTTGTGAGTATGAATTTAAATTCAGGTCTAACTCCAGAATTTGATTCTCAATCCATACATGAAAATTCTGATAATTCCTTTGATAAGGGTATGTTCTCTCCTGGAAAACATCCCCCATTATGTCTGCCTGTGCTCATACCTTCAGAACACAGTCAACTTTGAAACATGATAAAAATGTTTAAATAGTGTGCTTTAATAAATGGAAATATCTTCATCTAAACAATAACACAAAAAGGCAAGCTGAGCCCTTTGAAGTGGCTTCGTTGCTATCTTCCATCCAGAACAAGAGAAGGAATCAACAGCTGCAGAGTAAAGAAAGCATGAAACCCAGAGATGGAGGATTCTGTAAATGACCAATTACAAGACTATTAAGCCACACTTCCATAGCAAGAGGCAAAATATTCCATTAAACTGAAAATTTTTCTACCGCTAACTCCAAGGCCCACACAAACATTAATGTTGCATTTATTAGGATGTATTTCCTGTGCTCTATCAACTTGACTTTCAGCAACTGTATTAATACAGTCCTTTCGCTTTGCACATATATCTGAATGATGGATTCCATTACTGGAGTTTTGTAGAAAGAGTGGAGTGAATGAAGTAAAGTTTGGGAAGAGCCATCATAATCCATAATGATGGGCACTGAATCAGGACAAGAAGAAACCTCTCTTCTCATTTATTTGAATGAAAATTCTACTATATATTTATTGCCTCTGTACAGGGCCATCTGTTGAATAGTGGAAAACAAGCATCTTTCATTTGGAGGTAGGATTTGTGTGCTCAAGTTTCTATGGGCCTGCAGAATTAATCTTGTTTTAGAAATGAAATAAAATGTAATTTCTTACTGTAAGTAGATGTGGTTAAGCAACTGGCAACTTTGATGTCTTTAAATCACTGCAGTTTCAGGGTAGGCAAATCTATAATTATTTCAAGCACTTCTTTATTGGTGCAACAATTGAGCAGTGTACATAGTGGTCAACAACCTGGGCATTGTCAGACGACTCTAAGTTTGAATCTAGACTTTGCCACTCACCAGCTATGTGACTTTCAGCTATGAGAATCACTTTCTTCAGCTTTGCAGTGTGGATTATTATATGCCCTTTGCAGAACTACTGTAAGAACTAAATGCATATGGGCACAGTGGCTCATAGTAAGGGCTCAAATTAGTACTGTGGTCACTACTAGTAGTATTGAAAAGAAATTAGAACTTCTATTCTCATAAAGTGGGATATGTGTCCCTTTATCATTGTAATTTCGTATCATTTTACTTTTGACCTTATAATTTAATAGCTTGATCCAAGAAACATTTAGCAGTAAATATAATTGAAAGAAGATTACCTGTCAAACATGAAATACTGTAGCATCAAGTGTGCTGGCACAATACTCTTCTCAGATAATTAACCTGTAAAAATATGTTATTGTCTTCTTTTTAATTAAGCACATTGAACATATATATTTACTGTGCCAATTGGCGAAAGGTCCATTAATTAATCAGTCTAACTATGTGTTGCATAAACGTCTTCTAAACATAATCGTATATGTATTTTATTTGTTGGGAAAATGTGTTTGAGATTGTTCTTTTCTGCCTATTTAAAGTAAAAGAGGGTGAGAAGTAGAGTTAGGTTTAATGTACTTTGTACTCCATTATGCCATGAAAATGCTTCTGTGCCCTGGAGACAACAACAAAAGATTTGCTTTAATGACAAGAATCAAGTATGTTCTAAAGCTTCCAGGTAGGAGGCATATAGGTTGCAGTTTATATCACAAGTCTTTGCTCTCTCTCTCAACTGCGTCTAGATGGGAAAGATGTGGTCACAAATGCTTCAAGGTGATACAGTAAATGTTGGAAAAGAGGGGCGTAGGAGGCAGAGTTTTGAGTATCTCAAACCTGAGCTAGAAGGATTTTATTTAAAGAAAATAGCGGATATTATTTTTCACTTAAGGAATGCCACTCAGCAAACCTGACATTAATGTAGGAAATTAGCTCTTTTAGCTATGATGCTTTCAAATGCACATTACTGAAAACAAATTCAAAATAGTCAAAGGAAATTTAAAAACAAAAACCAAACAACAACAACCACCTCAACAAACAAGTACTAGAAATTCAGGGATGCAGCCATATTCAGATACAGTTGGATCTGCAAGTTCCAGAGTATCAGCAGGGTTCCAGCTCTCTCTCCATCGCTCAGCCCTGCTTACCTCTGCAAGACTTTATTTTACAGAAAGTCTCTTCTTGTGCTGGATGGTCACTGGGAGTCCCAGAGTCATATCTCCCCAGCTTAGAAATTCCAGAGAGAAAAGACAATTCTTCCATTTTTCTCTGAGAGAAAAGTCCTGGGGAGGAGTCTGATAGACTCAGCCGAGGTCAGATGCCTACCCATGAGCCAATCACCTGCTTTACTGGAGTTCAGTCCCTGGGCGACTCATCCCCGGGGCCCGTGAGGAGGCAGGATGGCATTATCTGGCAGTTCTCCAAGAAAAGCCTGCTGTTTTTGTAAGATGAAAGGGGAGAGGACATGGATAATGAAACCTGTATCTGCTTCTGTAAAATCCACAGAATCTTACTCCCTGCCCTGTGTCGATGACCATGCAGTAAGCTGACCCAGGAGGTCATTTTGCCCACAACAGTCTTTATATATATGACTAAGGAACACACTGGTAAAAGAATATGGAAGAAAGTCTGAGTATGACAAGTCAGCTAGACTGGTATTAACTAAAAAAGCTGTGTGAAAATATCCTGAAAAAGTTGCCCCCAACTCACTCAAAGTCCAAAGTTGGAGCTGGAAATACAATGTCATGGAGTTTGGATAAGAACAGGTTTTCTCCAAGCTGAACTATGACACAGAGATTAGAGACTTCTAGAAACTATACTTTTTCAAAGAAAAAACATCACACGAGAAAAATGAGGCCTAGAAAAATTAAATGACTTAAGCTAATTAATGGCAGGACTGAGACTAGAGTATACTTTGTGTAATTGGCTATGGTCTTTTTGTTTGTTTGTTTGTTATCACTTCAGAACGAGACAAACTTAAAGAAAGGAAACACAACCAAAACTCAGTGGTTGGAAAAGAGACGGATGTGAACGCCATCTTGTTTCTTACGTATAAAAAGTTACCCCTCACAGTGTTTTGGAGGAGAAAACGCTGGCTCTTCCCAACGTTGGTTACATACACAAAGATTCCAAAGACAAGACAAGTGCTTTGCAAACAAAGTAACTAGAACCAGCTCAGGCTTCCCCGCGCCAGGTCCTCCGTTCCACGGTCAGAACCACCAACTGTATCCCCCCGGGTAACAAGGTGATTCAGAAAAGCTGGCGCCTTCAGAGAAGGGAGAAAACTTAGCCGGGAAGAGAGTCAGGAGGAAACTTGCTCAGCTTCTTGCTGGGGTCTGAAACGATCCCAATAGAGGCCTTAAACCCCTCAGGTTTCCCCAATCAAGCACCCTCGCCTCCAACCTGGGCCACCCCAGATCTGACTATCAGACGACAGAAGTCTGCGGACGCACGGAGAGCTGACCACCCCACGAGAGGGACCTACGCGCGGCCGCGCCCACTCACCTGCCGCTCCGCGGGAGACGGGAGACCTGCCCGGGGTCCAAGTCCTGGGCGTGGCAGACTCGCCCCTCTCCGGGCCCGACTCCAGCTCACCTCGGCGCCGCCCGCCTGGGCGCCGCCATCTTGACCACAAAGGGGGCCTCGCGCCGGAGGCCCCTGAGCGGGCGCCCTGAGCGGAGCCGGAGCGCCGGGGAGGCCCAGGTCGGCGCCCTACGTCCCCCGCGCGCTCGCGCCCCGTCCACGAGCGACGAGAGTCCCGCACGCAGCGCCCGACCCAGGCTTCCGCGGAACCGGCGCCCCGCGCAGCCCGCACCGCGGCTAAGGCGGCGCCGAGGGCGGCCCGGGCGGAAGAGCGGGCGCGGGGCACGCGCTCGGTAACCTGGCAACGCGGCGCAACCCGGCGTCTTCGGCGAACCCCAGCCCTCCACCGCGAGGAAGCACGGACCCCCGCACTCGCCGCCCAGCCCGCGCCGCCCCTCGGTCGCTCCGCCCGCCGCTGCCCGCTGGCTATGGTCTTTTAAATCCATGATACAACGTCTATATGTAACAAATCTGTTAAACCCTAAATGTTTATGATATTCAAGTAATCCATTATCTGAATTATTCTTGAAGATAAAACATCCAAAGACTTCTTAATTGTATGGGTATACATACATAAAATACACGTGGAGGTAACTTCAAATACAGTATGTGCCTGTCTCTATTCCTTCCCTCTCCGCTCTTCTAAAAAATGCCCCTTTAAAAATTGCTCACTCACCATCTATTAGGTAAATTTGCTGAAACACAGTAAATGTGGAGACAGAAATTGTTATAGAGACTATTCCAAATGGCACTGACACCTGTATTTATGAAATTTTTAAAAGGGTAAGTTAGAGTTGTTTTTTTAAAAAAAAAAAATCCCACTATAGTAACACCACATCATCCTAGGTGCCCAGTTCTATCCAATTACATAAGATGGAGAAAGAGAGAGAGATAGAAACAGAGAGAGAGAGAGAGAGAGGAGAAAGAGAAAGAAGAAAGGAAGAAAACCAACTACTTATGTATAAAATGTTGCTCCGAAAGTTTGAGATTATACTCAAGCATCAATGAACAGAAAGAAAACACTTACAAATTTACAAATGTATTTCATTTATGGTATGAGGGACACAGGTTTAGATTTGCAACACGCTCCCACAAGGGTCAAATTGACCACTTTTTTCTATCTAGTTGCTCTTGAGAGAACAAAACAATTGAAACAGATGCCATTCAATTCCAAGTCTATAGCTTAGACCATGTCACTGCACATGAAATATTGTTCATTCAGAGTCAGCACATAGCAAGAGTAATTTATACTCTCAGAGTATTTGCTCTCAAGTCAATAGCAGAGAAGCCTTGACTAAAAACGTTCCCATTACTTTCCATTGTAATATATCTTACTTATAGCCCATGAAACAGTGGTCAGGGGAGATTTATTCTTTGGACACCATATTATATAATCTCTCCACTTTAAGCCATCCCCCACTCGGCGATTATTTTTTAAATATGTTACTCGTAGTCAATATTAATTTACATTTAATCTTTCTTAGCATTATGAGTATTATTTTGTACAGGCTCAGAAACAAATCTCCCGAAATTCCTCCCTGATGCTCCCTTCAGGCTGAAAATGCATTGCAGTGTGGCTGCAGTGACTTAATTCTAGTTGGCAGAGCCCTGGCCACACACTAATTTCATTAGCCTCAAACTCCTGGATTTGAAAGATCCACTGAATATGATTCCTGTCCTCTGACACGTCACTTACTAACCAATTCAGTGTGCATACAGAGGAGAGAAAGGACTTGCTCAGCTCTGGCCCACCGGCAGGCAGATGAGAATTCCCAGTCAGAGACACTGTTTACATCTGAGTGGTCATTCTTGCCCGGGTCCTCATTTTCAGGAAGGAACTTCAATCCAGGCTTTGCCGGCAGCTGCAGCATTTGTTACATCCATTACTAGCCCCTTCTTCCTTCCTGCCCCCCAGTGCTTAGCATCCCCCATTTCAGTCACTAAGTCTTCCTTCCCCCAGCCTAGAAGCTTACCTCACCATAACTTTTTATCTCAAATGATAGGTTTGGCACATTCCCCACAGCAACCCACAGGGACTGGGGAAAAGAAAACTCAGATCTCTGGAGAGCTAAGAATTCAACCATTTAGAGAAGTTTCTTTTATACAGGACCGTCTTCATTGAGCTGAACCCTGCAATCCCAGAGAAGATTCACCTACCCGTTCTTTTCCTCTTTCCCTAAAGTGACTGTGTCTTTGAACAATGGGTCTGTGTTCCACTATTCTCTCTATTCATTTTGCAGGTTTACAGAGGCTGGGAAACTGGGGACTGGACTTACATGCCAGGAGCTTCTAAGATCACACGCAAAAATAAGGCTGCGGGAAGAGATTGTTGGAATCTATCTCTGTATATTTGAACATGGGCAGTGGTTAACCAGGATGCTCACACCAAGCTTATATCCAGCTTGCAGCACAAGCTACAAGTTGGTGCATCCCTCCTACTACCAGCCTCTTCTCAATAAATGCAGGTGAAAACTGGGGGCTCTTTTCCCTCAGCTGTTCAATCCAACATGAATAGCTGCAATTTGCAAATTAGAGGAAAATGACAGAGTTTTCTCTGAATGGTTTTGGTCCCAACCCACACTGCTAATGCTGGCATTCAGTTCCTTTCCTTCCCAGCCCAGGGAACGGGGGAACTAAGCATAAGGCAAGCGTTCTCTTTTCTTGCAAGTGCCTCAGATCCACACACCAGAGAAGGAATCAGCTCCCCCTGGAATCTTTTTCAGCAAACACAATCCTTCAGCCTAGTCTGCAAGCTCTCTCTTGACTTTAAGATTTCACTCTTTTTTCGACAGGCAGGCCCATCTGCAAGCTCCCAAGCTCCAAGTGAAGGCACCAAAATAATTTTTAAAATGTCAAACAGCAAATGTGCCTTCAACCCCCAGAGCTCCAGTAAAAACACGGTGAGTTGCGCCTGTGGTTCTCAGGTGACTTCTGGCCTCATCCTCCCTGCAGCGCTGCCTCCTCAGGTTCTCTAGGTTAAGCTCAGAGGTAAAGGAAGTGCTTCTGGGTTTTGCTTACAACAACCCAGGCTCTTCCTGAAAGCATTACCTCAAAGTGAAGGCTGCCCAGAAGCACTTTTGGCCTTGCAAACATCTAGAGGTGGCATACTCAACAGGTGCTAGGGATGCTCAGAGGCTCAGAGGGGCCATACCAGGCTGCAGCTTTAGACAGACACCCCTCCTTCTGGCACAAACACAAACTTCATACCCCTGGGTGCTGATGTAGTGACAGCTTGAATCTCACAAGGAGTCCCCTCCAGAAACCCAACATGCTTCAGGAAAGGCACTTGAGAGGGAGCCAACTTTTTAGCTACGGGGAGCATAAGGGTCAGCCAGAACATCTGGAGAAGGGACTAACTGAGCTTGGGTCCTACCAGGCAGGGAGAGAGCTGTGCATTAGGAAAGGATCACTTCAAGACAGAGATGAACGAAAAACTTGGAGATAGGGGTAGAGAAGGAAAAGAGAGGCAGAAATTGAAAGGGAGAACATAAAAACAGAGAGACAAAAAAAAAAAAAAAGCAGGGAGAAAGAGACACAAGGAGAGAGACACACAGGAAGAAAGACAGAGAAACAAGAGAACCCATAGTCACGCATACCCTGAAACTCAATTTCTTCATCCAGAAGCCATCCATCTATACCCAGGGCGGCACAGGAGCCGTGGGGCCGAGGCTGCGGGAGCAGGCGGTGAGAGAGCACTGCAGCACCGCCCACGGCTCAGCTGGCTCGATCCGCCGACCTCGCATCTTCCGCCGTTGCCCGCCTGCACCCGGAGCTAGAGGACCGCCCGGCCTTGCTCAGCGCACCCTACTGCCTCCCTCCAGGCGCCTTCTTGTCTGGCTCTGAAAATCGCCCTCAAAACCCAGGACTGGGGTTGGGGGCTGCGTTAGGGAGGTCGTGGGAAAGGATGGGCACAGGGTGGGTGCAGAAAAAGCGACTGTGTTTCGCAGTTAGCATGAGCTCACCTCCGGGCTCTGAGCTGGCAGGAGTAGAAAGCTGATCGCCCGGCTCCTGCCAGTGGCCGGATCGCAAAGGCAGTTTAGACGGTGCAAACAACTGCCCAGAGCAAATCACCTGGGGGCACGTCTGCGGGTGGCTTCTCCCCGCTTGAGGACAGTCCCCACGCCTTCCGCCCCATGCCCTCGCAGAGACAGGTTACAGGTCGGGAAATCCAACCCGAGCGAAATGGGCAATTCACGTCCAAATGTAGGTGAAGAACTAGCCTTCGGTTTAAGAACTGCCTCCCTAAGCTCTTCTCGAAATTTTCCAAGGGAGCTGCAGCTTGTCGGGCGGCTTGGGGCAGGGAAGCTGGGGAGTTGAGAAATGCCTAGTTGCTAGGCGTCTTCTCATCTTTCATATTCCTTGCGCCTAAGTGGCTCTCATAGGAGTCCGGCACTTTTACCAGCCTGTTTTGGAACCATATTTCGCTCTAATGCAAACCCATTTAAATCATCCCCTTGTTTTTCGGAGACTGTTTCTTGTCAATGGGGCCATAAATCCAGAAAGTCAAGCCGGATGGAGTGGAGCGCGGACAGGGGAGAGGTGGAAGGGAAATGAATCAAACAGGGAAAGTACCTCCTCGGGTGAGGTGGGAGGGATTCGGCAGGATCTCCAGGGTGGAAATGAGCGAAGGCTGACCAGACCCCGCACCCCTGGAGTCCAAGCCAGCCTTCAGGATAAAGAGCGCGGGGAGCTACGGCGCGCTCTGCCCCGGAGGGAGGGCCCCCCTACCTGGAAAAGCCTCAGGATGTTGGCTACCATGATGGAGACCGAACTCCCCGAAGCCCCAATCACTCCAACTACTTTCTCGGGCTTGACGAAAACCGGAGGCTCGCCGTTGGTGCAGCGCACTTCGGAGGTGTCCTTCTGGATGAGCGCCTGGACGAAAGTGAGCGACTGTTCGAGCGCATAAGTGTCCCTGGAACAAGTGTCCAGGATCCGCGCTCCCAGCGTCACGTTGGGCAGCAGGTTGGGATCGCTGTTGATCTGGTCCAGGGCGTAGAGCATCGCTTCCAGCCTGTGGATCCCGTTCTCCCTCTTGATGTCGCCACAGGGCACTCCGCTGGGACCCTTCGCGTGCACCGTGAACAGCCCCCCGAGGGTGACGTCCCCCTCGATCCGAATGGAGTGCGGGGCGTACATCTCCTGGCCGCGCGCCGCCGCCGCCAGCGCGCACAGAAGCACCTCCAGCGCGCAGCAGGGAAAGTTCATCAAAGTCAGGGCGCGGAGCAGCTTCCCCAGCTGGACCATGCTGCTCCCGCGGCTGCGGTGGTGGCGGCGGCACTCGAGGGGACGGTGGCGGGCTCGCCGGAGTCCTGGCCCCTTGGGGTGAGCTCCTCCGGGGAAGCCCAGGGTCTCCTGCGGGCGAGGAGGGTGGGGCACCCGGGGAAGGGCAGCCGGCGAGGGTGGGGGGCCCCGCGGCGCCTGCCAGCTTAGGGCGCCGTGCGCTCTTGGGTTCCCCGGCCAGCGCGCCGCGCTCAAGCTCGCGCTCGGTGGCTTGCAGCTCGAGCTCTCCAACAGCCCAGCACTGGGGAGAGAGCGAGGATGGCTATCGCTTTAAATGCGCGTTCGGCCCCCCCTCCTCCTCTGCCCACTCCCTCCCACCCTCGCTCGCTCTCAGGCTCTCCCCACCCTTCCCAGCGCCCACCCTTCCCACGGTTTTGCATCATCACGCAGGGAGGGGCTGCGTGCTGAGGTAAAGGGGGAGGGAAAGGGTGGGCGGCTGTGTAGGGGGGTAGTAACTCCGATTGGGAGTTTCGAGGTCCCCAGGGAATCTGGGGATTGCAGGTCGCAGTCGAAGGCTGAGCTCCTGCTTCGGTCTCACTGTAGAAGCCGCTCGCTCGCCCGCCTGCACCCACACGCACATTCTAGGCACAGGGTGGCATCAGCCCCGGACAGGGCGGTTCTAGCTGGGGCTGACTGCTTCCAACCCTGAGGTCCGGAGCCGGGGCTGTCAGCGCCGGGAGAATGCGAGGTAGTCGAAGGTGATGCCGCCAAGCATGAAGGGTAGTAGGGAGACCCCAGTCTCTACTGCTAATTCGTCTGTGCCAGTTTTTCCTAAGAAAAACACACAGACACACAGGAGCCTGATCTATGACCTAAAGAACCTTTACGCAGAGACTTCTCCGGGGCCAGGCACAGGGCTAGCCTGTAGGGAAAGACGCCAACAAGAAATGCTGGGAATGGAAATGCATCTTTGGTCTTCAGGGGTTACTGTGGCCGGAGCCGGATGAAGTAACCCTGGTCTCCAGTAAATCTGTGGCGGATTCGCTCCTTTTCTTCCTTTCATCGCAAGAGATGGAACAACTGAGAACTCTGCAGAGCGCACTTTCTTCTCTGGCGCTGACAGGTGTAAGGCTCCCTCCTACCCATTTCCAGAGATGCTTTTGGGCTCATGTCAGGTTTCCTCGGGCAGGAAATAGCAAGAAAGAGGTGACAGTAGGAGGAGCAGACAGAAATCTCCCCATCGATCCAGTGATCCATTCTTTTTTTTTTTTTTCTGGCTGAAGATTTGGGGGGGGTTGGGGAGTGGAATCAGGATGCCAGAGCAGGTTGTAGTGCAGTTAGGAAGCTGTTTTTCAAAGGTGTCCCCTCCTGCAGGTCCAGCCCAAACTTGGCCCATTAAAGCAACAAGTGGCCCTAGTTCCTACACAAGGAAGGGCAATGTATCTGCCCTTGGTGCCCACGTGTACTGCTTATGGTGGTCTCTACTCTTGCTGAGCCTTTCTGTTGGAGTGCAGCGAAACTGTCTTATACAGAATTGAGGGCGCAGAGAAAACCAAAACAAGACTACACTTTCTGTTGTAATGTTAGTGTACTAAAGAAAAATGTCCTTGCACATAAACAAAACAACACACACACACACACACCTAAAACGTCAGAAGTTGGGAAGTTGGTTGTCTCTTCCACCAACCACCTGTATGACCTTGGCACTTCTGTTCCTGTGCCTGAGTTTTACTTTGCCCATCTGTAAAATGATGAAATTGAATTGAATGTTTTACAGGTTAACTTTTAACTTTCAAATCCTCTGTTGAAATAGGCCATGCACCTTTGGCCATGGTGTTCTTTTTAGACCAATATCCTTTGTTGCTTTATGTGTAGGGCACCCGTTTTTTGATACCCAAACAACACTTCAAACATTTCCTGGTACAGAGGATTTTTTTTTTTTCTTGTTGACCACCCATTTATCTTCCTTCTAGGGAGAGTCCAGTCCATCATTTTCTTTTCAGACATGCCCCTCCTCCAGGTTTCAATACTTAAGGTTTGAGGAGGAAAAAAACCTTCTGGCTACAGTGTTCAAGGAAGGGAATAGAGGCTAACAAGAGCTAGGCAGGGCTAATCCCTGGACTTCTGCTGGAGTAACGAGGTTGATGACATAGGCTTACCACTGTCCAATAGACAATCCGTGCCGGAGTTAAAAGAAAAAGGAGCCTCCTTCCTCTAAATGCTTTATGTATATCTTTTGGACAATGTTACACTATTTGATTTTGTAAACACATACCATTTTACTGCCATCTTCAAGAAAAGTGATGTAAAAGCTATGCGAAGCTACCCCTGTATACAATGTGATCATCCATCACTCATAGATGTGATGCCCTGCTATATAAGTGCACACCTCGTGCAACCTTATGCTATGATGCGCCCGCCCCTTCCAGCCAGCCCTGGAGCTGCGAGCGTATAAGCCCGCAGCTGTGCCAGAAGCTCCCACATAAACAGGGAAATATTTGAATCCCATAATGAGAGATACCAGAGAGGAGAAAAGGCAGAGAGAAGAAGGGGTGGGGAAGAGAGAAAGGGACCTGGTTAAAACATGTGAACTCCTGGATCCACATGTGCCTGAAAGATTGCCTCTTTTTTTTCAATTATATAGTATTTTATTTCTGTTGTTTGAAGTCAAAATATCCTCTTGTAACTCACCTATTCTGCTATTCAATACATTGGATCAAAAAGGCTGGAACAAGTGAAATAGATATCCTGTTAAGGCAGCATTAGCTAATTTGGAAAGGGGGAAAGAAGCAAAGCAATAGAAAGGCATCCTTGGGAACACAAATACTGTGATCCTAGTATTTAGGCATCAGTACCTCAGGCTATATTTGATAGAGACTGTATCCTTATTTAGTTTTTAATTTAAGGCTGTTTAGTAGGCACTTGGTGCCAAAAAATATATTTGAAGAGCTGTGTTACAAGTAATAACACTTGATTTTTCACCTGCCCACGTGAAGATCTATGTTCTCCTCTTCCATTTCCAGGTCACAGCTTGCAATTGCTCAACAAATAGTTCTTTGCTGACTGTTGAATGTTGCCTTATTCTGTGTTCTCTCTTTGCTCTACTCATTCTCCCCAAACATCTGGCAGCAATCGTTATCTTCTTTTTGTTGCAGTCATCTGTGTGCATATTTTATTTCCCTTGCTAAGCTGGAAGATCCTTGAGGGTAAGCGGCTAGGTATTATTTATCTTTTTACCTCGGACAATGTTCAGAATGGTGTTTTGTACCTAAGAAGCACTCATGTGTTGAATGAATCAGAAATGGTTTGCCATTCCCCACTGCCTTTATCTCACAATAACAGAAACATAAAGTGGGCAGAGCAGAAACGACGGCAAATAAATTGTCCTCTTAGTCACAGAATGCAGTTTCTAGAACTTAAAGAATAATTAGTAGATTTTGAAATAATTTTGTTTTACAAAAATTTCATAAGATTGAAATACTCTAACCTTAAAGCTCTCGATCAACTCTAAAGGAAGGCTTTAATTGGCTCTTCCTGAGTCAAGTGTTTATTCCTGGGCCGATAACTGGGGCCATTGTCATAATAGAAAGTGTGATTTATTACCAGAGAAAGAGGAAAGTGACGCTGGGCTTGCAAGATATTTATATCTTCAGCCAGAGTGCATAGGATCTGGAACTTAATCGGTGACGCAGTATTTGTTTGAGATTATATGAATGAAAAATCTTTGTGTAAGAGTGATTAATCTAAAACTTGGCCAGTCATTGTCCTAGTGTCATATTAAATTGCAGGAGAATCTAGTTTTAGGCACAAAGATCATAAATATAAAATGTGTTCCCAGGCTTGGTTCTGTGTAGTCAGTAATCTGTACTCAGCCACTCATTAATAAAACTGAAAGTTAAGGACTCAGTCCTAACTTATATGCTTAGCATTGTATTTTGTTAACAATCTCAGTTTTATTTTCTTTATTCTCCCCTGTCCATCATCTTCTGCAGAAAATAATGTCTCCACTTTCAATTCCCTGTCTATTTAAATCCAATTTGTAATTTATAAAGTTGTCCTCCTTAAGGGCTGCTGCTTCTGCCACAGTAATGTACTCTGGCCATTATTATACGCTTCCATCTTTCATGTAGGTCTCCATCCATAGGTTTTGTTTTCATAGCTTTTTTTTTTTTTGGCGGTACGCGGGCCTCTCACTGTTGTGGCCTCTCCCGACGCGGAGCACAGGCTCCGGACGCGCAGGCTCAGCGGCCATGGCTCACGGGCCCAGCCGCTCCGCGGCATGTGGGATCTACCCGGACCGGGGCACAAACCCGTGTCCCCTGCATTGGCAGGGGGACTTTCAACCACTGCGCCACCACGGAAGCACTATACTTATGATTTTATATTTGCTTATTTACTTTTGTCTCCCCCCTCAGCTCAAGAGAGACTATATTCATCTGTGTTAATCACTGCTGTGTTTCCTGAACATGCCTATAAATCATACTGAAGAATGGTGCCTGAAATTTGGTAAGGGATCCATCAATTTTCTTGGCTGGATGAAGAAATGTGTTCATAAATTAATGAACAGATCTTCGGGGCTTCTGACTTGAGGACTAATGGGAAGAGGATGGCAAGTGGTTGGGACAGGGTACTGCAAGAAGTAGTATGTGGAGTACTCTGATAGCTATCCTAACAGATAAGATTGTGTTCATTTAAGTAGTTTTAATGAGAGAGCTGGGAACTAGGGACACACAGCATTAAGGTTTTTATAATGCATTCTGTAGAGTTCTTTTTAAGTCTGTACAAATATCATTGAAAATATATGCATACATATACACCTCTGTTACTTTACTTAGTGCTTTACAAGAGCCCCTCAAGGAAGGGATAGTAGCAACTATCAGTATCCTTCCTTTATGATGAGCTTAATTTATTCAAAGTTACATCATAATTTATTTGTAACTGTGAAACTAGACTTAGTTATTGAATAGACCCTCCCTAGAAACGTATGACATTAATAAAACCAACAAAACTTTGTTCAGTTTCCAATGATAGACACACTACAGACTCAATTATGGGCCATCCAGTTTAATGAAGGGAAGAAGTGATTGAACAAATATAGAGCAAACAGAATATGAAGTTTTATCCTCCATTAATATTAGTAACGGATAGTGTGGGCTCCAGTGCCTTCAAGATAGCTTGAGACCATCATCTCTGTGTCATGGGCAGGGGGATGTTCAGCCAGGATGTCTTTCACTGTCACTGAGAAAAATTTCCATAATATATAATGATACCTACTGAAACTGATATGGGGCATTTGGGTAATTAGGAATCCATTAGCATATTTTTCCGGAAGCCTTGACTACAAAGTGAAGATAGTAGATTTGGACACTTTCAGCCATGAAGAAGTTGTTTGGATATTCATCTTTATGCCTAATGAAATAAGCTTATTTCATCTCTGCAGCTTCCCATATACCATTTTCCTACCTCTGTTTTATGTTTGGAAAGACTTTTAGAAATTGAAAGTCAAGTTAAAAAGTGAGTGACAACTTAAATGATATATGGAATATTCTGCTGACTTACAAGAGCATGCAGAATTAAATATGACCCAGTTCAAATGTTTATTTTAACGTGTCTGTTGAGGTGGAGTTTTCAAGGTGCCAGAAAATGAGAATTCACCTTCCAGTGTGTGTTACCAGTTCTGTTCATTGCACAGAATCATCTTCATAAAACATACGGTTTGCTATGTACCTGGTATATATCTCAATTAGTTTGAAGAATTTCTCAGATACCTCTTAATATGTAGTGCTCCAATTCCAATCTCGCCATGTCCTGTACCAGTGACACAGCACACAGGAGTTTTATTTCTCTTTATTTCTCTGGGTTGTTCAGAACCCAATGAAAGAACGATGGAATGGGATCAAAGAGATCAGGGTTCTTGTCCCAGATTTACCATAAAATAATTGTGTCCTCTTGGGAAAATTATAGTCATTCTAGGTCCCTTTTCTTTACTTTGACAGAGCTGCACTAGATGACCCCAAATAAT
Organism: Delphinapterus leucas; assembly: GCF_059928025.1. Taxonomy (NCBI): domain Eukaryota; kingdom Metazoa; phylum Chordata; class Mammalia; order Artiodactyla; family Monodontidae; genus Delphinapterus; species Delphinapterus leucas. The sequence goes on along the minus strand of NW_028322249.1, from coordinate 3,060,567 downwards.
ATAGCACTCTTTCAGTAGTAGCTTAGATGTCATTGGTATTCTGAAACAAATGAAGACAATGACACATGGAGCTGTGCAACATCTCTGTAACTCTGTTGTCTTAGAGTTGCCTCCATTTTACAGATGATAAGATGACTGTGCATAGAAGTAGATGTTCGGAACCAGCGGTTCCAAAGTAAGTGGAGGTAAACCACAAATTTCCTTCCTTCCTGAAGCTCACTTAGCCAAAACATAGGCTTCTGAATAGTAAGCTGTAAAGCATATTATCAGTACATTTAAAAAGAAGCTATTCTTCTAGGATTTCCAATTAATAGCAGGAGGTTTTGAAATTCTTAAAAGATCATCTAATTTTGTGAGATTTACAGCTCTATTTTCCTGTCAAGCAAGTTGTATTAGTGCCAGACAGTCATCTGAGCTTCTGGATGCTTCTCTGAACCTCTTGAAGTTTTCTTCTTGCTATCTGAAATTCATGCCAGATAAGCCTTTTTCTAGAGCGTATGTACAGACTTGTGTATTTTTATATAGGAAAGCGATGCAGTGAGTCAAGTCGGGGGTTAAGCCCTCATTCTCAGAGTGGTATTGAGCTCCTGGTGAAATATAATTATCATTTCCTCAGAATCGAAAAGCAGTTATCTCAGGTGTATAATCCCATTAACTATTTATACATTTACGTATGATACATGTATTCATTGTACCTACGAGGTGTGTTCTCTTTGGGAAGTACAAAGCTCTTAGAGACATAGGTTGTTCATTTTTTTGTTTTCCCACAAATACTGTGACCCTTTGAGCAGGAAGGTCTATATTTTACTAACATCTAGAACCAGCAGTTAACACGGTGTCTAAGATGTAGTCAATAAATATGAATTAGATAAATGAACACATTTTTATGTAAGGGCCAGGACATGGACAAATAGAAATTTTTCATTTTCAGTCACAAAGCAACAACAGACATAATAATGATACAGACAACAAGTGCTACGGTCATTCAAAGAAGGCATAGAATAGATAGAAGGATCTCCTCTGTGGCACAGGGAACTATACTCAATATTTTGTAATAACATCTGTATGGGGCACCTGCTCCACACCAGGCCCTATGACAGGTGCTTACATACTTTCCCTCTCCCCCATCCTATGGGGAAAGTACTCTGCTATAGATTTAACATTTGCCTTCCCCAAAATTCATATGTTGAAATCCTAACCCCCAAAGTGATGGTATCAGGAGGTGTGGCATTTGGGAGGTGATAAGGTCATGAGGGTAGAGCCCTCATGAACAAAATTAGTGCCCTCATAAACGAGACCCCACAGAGGTCCCTCGACTTTTCTGCCATGGGAGGTTACAGAGAAAACACGCCAGCTGTGACCCAGGTAGAGCATACTCACCGGACTGTGAATTTGCTTGCACCCTGACCTTAGACTTCCAACCTCCAGAACTATGAGAAATAAATTTCTGTTGTTCATAAGCTACCCAGGCTCTGGTATTTTGTTATAGCAGCCCAAATGGATTACGATAACCTCTGTCCTTAGGTTTCAGACCCAGAAACTCAACTTTGTAGAGGTTACGAGGACCCTAAAACCACTCAACCAGGCAGAGGCAGATTTGAAATTTAAGTCTCCAATTCCACATGTAAGTCTATCAGACCCTGTCTCCAGACATGATGTCATGAACAAGAGCTAATGCAACAAAGAGTTTACATGCAGCAAAACAATTAGCAAACAAAGTAAGAATATAGTAGACCGACTGTTTTTGTCACCCAATAGCCATTCACCACTCTTCCAGTTGAACAGAAGCCATGCCCCGTGGGCACATTCAGCCCTGCTGTTTTCACTTCCCAGATTTGAGGGGTAGGAAGTTATTATCCCTCCTGGCCATCAGCACCCTGACCTCTACCACCCACCGGGCCAGCTTCAAGAACAGCTGGATCCACCTGTTCAAATGAAACAGGTCTGCTCTCTGTGGTGTTGGCTTCTAGTTCAAGCAGCTCTCCCCACATGATAGCAAAGCTGGCTCCCAGCAGTTGCAAGCATGAATCCTACCAGCCTAGCAGTCCCAACAGATACCTTTTAAGTATTTTTTCCCCAAAGCTCCAGTTAAAAGTCCTAGGCTGATTGCAATTTGACCTGCTCTGGACAAACATTTTCTTTAGAACCAAGAAGGCTGCCAGACAAAATACAGGATGCCCGCCTCGTTAAAGCTGAACTTCAGATAAACAGTAATTTTTTTAGTAGAAGTATGTTGCATGCAATGTTGAAGACACCCTAAAAAGTCGTGGTTTTCATCTGCGGTTCACCTTTAACTGGGCGCCCCGTGTGGGCTTTGCCGGCTGTGGTGGGTGCCGAGCGGGGTCGGCGGGGACGGTGGGGGACTGTGGCCCGAGCCGGGTTGCACACCCAGCCCACAGCGTGCAGGGAGAGAGAGGCAGCCTCGTCTCCGCTGCAGGAGCTGAGACGGGGAGAAGGGGAGCGCCCCAAAAGGAAACCAGCTGTCCCTCCCAGGAGAGAGGAGATGGCTGTTCAGCAGCCAGAAACAGCAGAGGAGCCCGAGCACAGAAGCGGCGGCCTCTGAGGACGCGGCGCACATATTTCTGGTGGGCGAGGGGCACGCGGGCCGGTCCGTGGGAAAGAGGGGAGCCCGCGCCGGCCCCTCCGTCTCCCGAGCCTGTGCGTTTCCCTAAAAGAGCAGCAGCTGTGCAAACTGACGGTTCACAGTTGTGATAAATCTCCTTAGGAAAGCACTTCGATTAAAGTCACATCTAACTAGAACGCAAGAAGTCATCCCTGAACAGATCAATTGGGAGAGGGGCAGCTCTGGGCGCGCACCCACCCCGCTGCTGTTTTGCTTTCCCCGCAGGACGAGGGCCGCTCACTGGGTCGCGGGGACAGCGCGCTGTCTCAGCTGGGGAAGAGGCGCTTCCTCAGGACACATGCAAAACCCAAAGTGTGAAAGGAGGCCTTTATTCCATTCCTTTGGGGGATTTCTTAATGACGTAAAGCCCAACTTGGTTTCAGATCTGCCTGTCGTTTCCGTGACAGAACCTTCCTGGGGGGTCCACCAGCAGCGGGGTGGCCAGGCGCCACAGGGCTGTGCTCTCCTTCCCAAGCCAGTTCATCTCCATCTGTAGCATTTTCAGAGAAACTCTCGGATAGGTTTTCTCCAACAGGTTCTTTTTCCTTCACTTTATAAAGTCATTCTCCTGCACAAAATAAACGGCCTGAAGACATCACTGAGCCTCTTTTTCTCCCAGGGTCAGGGCCAGCACGGCTCCCAGACCACAGGGGCGCAGGACCTCACAATGGGCTTCAGGCCTTCCCCTCTCCTCCCGCCCCTCCCACCCCGCCCTACCCCTCCCCTCCTCCCCTGCAGAAATCACATCCCTTTCTCCAGACTCCCCACTTCAGCTTGACTTCCAGCAGATCTTTACCCTGCCAGTTAGTAATTCAGGACTAACTAGGTGATTGCTTTCATTTATGGTAGCACTTGGCGGGGGGGGGGGGGGGGGGGATGAAATGGCTTTGCCCCTATTCTTGTTGGAAAAATAAATTACACCCACTGTCACTTGAGATCTTATTTTCCCCCCAATCAAGCAAATTAGCAGCGTGGTTCATTTTCCCAGCATTCACTCCTGAACAGACGGCAGTGCCCTGGAACGTGGCTTAGAGCTGTGCGGTCAGTGCAATTGTTTGGGGCTGTTTGTGCCGACAATGACAGGAGACGCCTGTCTCCCAAAAGAAGAGCGGCCCTTGTCTTGCTTAGGCCAACAAGCTGCCCGGAGCGCCGCCCGCCTGGCTTCTGAGTAAGGTGTACACCGCCATCTAGTGGAGATGGGGGCTCACTGCAGTGTGCTCGTTCTCCCGCCTTTCCTTCTGGCCGGTAAGAACAAGCAATAACGCTTCTTGTAAGTTCCTAAAAATAGGGGAGGTCTTATATCACCAGGAGTGAAATGTTTGCCTCAATGTCTGGAATGAAAGTGCAACCCCATGCTTGCACAACGTCTGTCTTGTCAGTAGCCCTCTTTCATCCCGATGTTTACGTCCAAGACAGGATCGTCATTGTCTGAGCAATGGGTATCTCTGTGAAGCTGGATAGTTCTCCCCTGTCCCAAGTAGTGTGGGAGGAGACAGTCAGCACCTTCAGAGGCGCCTTCATCTCTGCAGCCTCGCCATCACTCCTCATCTCGCCCACAGCAAGCCCGATTCCAAAGTGCACAGGGTAGAGGTGTTCGAAAGTTGGCTTGTTCAACCAGGGGCATTGCCACTTCCCAGAGGGAGCCAGAAACACACCCACATCCTAAGACTCTTTTCAGTCTTGGCGTTGAGGGGGTTCCCACTCTGTCCCCTGACTACACACAAGTCAGTGTTTTTTTCCTTTCCGCTCATTCTACCTACATGAAGAGCACGTTGATCTCCCCAGTTTTAACACAGGAACCATGATTTTCTTGGGTTTTGTGTATGGGGGGGGAGAGAATGGGAGAGAGAGCAAGTACATCCCAATATGGAAGGGCTTGGGGCCGTGGTTCTCAACCAGGGGCAATTTTGCACCCAGGAGACATTTGAAAGTGTCTTGGGACACTTTGGATGGTCACAGCTTAGGGGAGGCTAAAAGTCCTTCCATCACAGGACAGGCCCACAGCAAAGAAGCATCCAACCCCACCCAGCAGTCATGCTGAGGCTGAGAAAGCCTGGTTTAGGCTCGCAGATATCGCCCTCCAGCAAGCCGGTTAGAACACTGATTGTCCTCAAATGGCCCACACTGCAGAGGCTGTGGATAGATAATGCATCCTCTCCCAAGTCAGTACTGACCACCGTTTTTCTTCTTTTAGACTCTTCCATTTTAAACATAATTTAGCTGTCTCTTTTTTTTGCCTCTGCTCTGCTGAGAAGAGAAAGGATTGGAAAGGGGAAGGGGAAGGTGACAGAAAAGGAGGATTAGAGGCCTGACCTGTTTCTCCTGAAGAAGCTGGGCACATTCCTCTCTCACACGTGCTTTGTGACCGAGCAGGGTACAATTAAAAGCACAATAATTTGCTTGTTATTCAAGTCAGGCATTAGTCCGGGTAATGGCGTGCTTGGTGTAGAGATGGATTTCCTTGTTCGGAGCTAAGCACAGGACTAGCTGAATTCTCCATGGAGAAATCTTGATTTGTTCAGGTCTTTCATGTTTTCTACAGAGAAGGAATTATGTCGTCCTAAAGAGGGGCGTTGCTTAAAAAGCTACAAAGTGTAAGAAAAGGATTTAGGGCAGAGGGGCTTGTGGTTACGTAGCTGAGGGGTACAGGGAATTTCAGAGCCAAGGATTATTTAAAGCCATAAAGTTAAAAAAATAATTGCTTTAGGGACTCCCCTGGTGGTGCAGTGGTTAAGAATCTGCCTGCCAGTGCAGGGAACACGGGTTCGAGCCCTGGTCCGGGAAGATCCCACATGCCGTGGAGCAACTAAGCCCGTGTGCCACAACTACGGAGCCTGCGTGCCACAACTACTGAAGCCCACGCGCCTAAAGCCCGTGCTCTGCAACAAGAGAAGTCACCCAGTGAGAAGCCCGTGAAACGCAACGAAGAGTAACCCCTGCTCACCACAACTAGAGAAAGCCCACGCACAGCAACAAAGACCTAAGGTAGCCAAAAATAAAAATAAATTTTAAAAAATTTATTAAAATACATTGCTTTAGCACTACTGCATCAGTGCTGGCGAGTACACTGTAAAGGCAAGTAAGCATGAGCTAATATTCATTTTACTTTGGCTAATTACTGCATGGATCCAGGAGAGGGAGGGGAAAGACAACATGCCCCCTCCCTGGCAATCAGGGAGGACGTTGGTTTTGGTTTCTTTGCCTTATAGGCACGCTTATTAGTTGGAGTGCCCAGAATCCAGCCATCACAAGGGCCTTATTAGTTAAAACACAGGAAAATTGTTCTCTCAAGGCAGAACAGTGAATGCTCTGCTGTCCCAGTGACCAAGCAGAAGCCACTATTAGTTTTAACTCCATCGATTATTGTTAGCCAGAGAGGACATGACATACACAGTCCTGACTTCACCCATGTGCTTGCTGAGCCTGGGTCAGGGGCTCTCAACCCAGAGCAACTTGCCCCCCTGCCCCCAGCTCCCCGTCCCCCGGACAATTGACAAGTTCAGGAGGCATTTCTGCTGTCACAGCTGGGGAAGGACTGCTGGCGTCCGCTGGGCAGAGGCCAGGGATACTGTAGGAGCATCCCACAATGCCCAGGACAGCCCACAGCAAAGAATTATCGGACACAAAATGTCACCAGTGGCAAAAGTAAGAGGTCCTGGTGTAGACAGAGGCAATTTCCTCTCCTTGAGTAGGTGAAGGTCTTCAGAATCTCCACTTCCTCAAATACATAATGGACAAGTCATCAGATGACCATATTTCATGCTAACTAACACGCTTTTCTTCCCCCTTTTCTACACTGGGTATTCATTCTCCCACTTCAGGAAATCGAGTGACGCTAAGAAAAACTTGCCCTGGAAGAATGGTCCGCGGGGGCGAACAGAGACCCAAGTCGGTGCCCGCCCTCTCCTTCCCGGATTCACACACACGCACCCAAGAGGGAAGACAGCGAGCTTCTCTGCAATCCCCTGGTTCGGAGTTTTGAGAAGTTTTATTCCCTTCTCTGAGATTACCCATTCTTCCCTGCATGAAGCATGTTCAGCGAAGTCATTTGTCCTGCAGCTTTACAGGAGTTAAGAGCCCGCAGCAGTGAGATATCCATTTCCTCCCTGGAGAATGAGGACTCCCCCTGAGGGAGGTTAATGCTCAGGACAGGAGCATCCCCGGAGCTGGTGACAGCCAAGGGGCTGTGACTCAGGACTGTCCCAGGCAGGCCATCAACTCTCTGGGAGAGCCTCAAGGATGCACTTGGCCTCCGTTTACAGGAGGTGAGGAGGGCAGAGTGCTGCAGATGGGGAGCGGGGCGACCACTCCCAGACTAAACCCTAGCCGGCACCCTGCAAGAGACAGAAAACCTCTCCCCTCAGGTCCCACCAGCCCTGCTCCCCCCTTCTGTGCACCCCTTTCAAATGCGTTTTTCTGCTTTGCCCCCTCCCATTCAATCCGTTCTAGGTACAGTGGTCACGGTGATCCTGGTAAGTCCCAAGTCAGATCGTGTTGCTCGGAGCTCAAAACCCTTCAGAGGCTCCCATCTGGATTCGAATAAAAGCAGTCTTCTCCCTCTCTCCCCCTCCCCATCCCCGCTCTCTGTCTCTGTCTCTCTCTCACACACACACACACACACACACGCACGCGCGCACACACACACACACACACACCGTCCCTCCCCTTCCCTCAAGCCCTTCCAGACACACTGGCATGCTGTCCCTGGCTGTTCCTAGCAGCTCCCTCCCCATAGCCTCCTGCACTTACTATTCTCTCTGCCTAGAAGGTTCTTTCTCTCCGTATCTACAGGGGCTGCTCTCTCTGGTCTGTCCACATGTCCCCTTCTAATTAGGGTAGCCCTCTTTCCCTTTGATGCTTTATTGTTCCCGTAACCTGCATCATCTGGTAACATGCTAAAAACTTCCATGCTTTCATTTGCGGATCCTTCCCTACCCCACCTCTCACTCCCAGATTGCAAGGCTCTCTGTATAATGTTTTCACAGCTGTCTATCTCGAGGGCCAAGTACAGTGACTGGCTCCAGCAAGCACTCAGATATTCGTTGAAGAAGTTAGGAAATGGACCAGGCTACTTAGCTTCAGAAGCTCTTTCACGGAAGTTCCCATCCCCTCCATACCAGTTCTCAGCTAGTTGACTGAAGACTAACACCCTCACAATGAGGCAGCTCTAAACTGTGAATGACAAAAATATTTACTGTGTCACCGACGGCCACTTGTGTTTGGTGTTTTATTTTTTTTAATAGTTTTTAAAATTAATTTTAAAATTAATTATTTATTTTTGGCTGCGTTGGGTCTTCGTTGCTGTGCGCGGACTTTCTCTAGTTGCGACGAGCGGGGGCTACTCCTTGTTGCGGTGTGTGGGCTTCTCACAGTGGTGGCTTCTCTTGTTGCGGAGCACGGGCTCTAGGTGCATGCAGTTCAGTAGTTGTGGCACATGGGCTTCAGTAGCTGTGGCTCGCAGGCTCTAGAGTGCAGGCTCAGTAGTTGTGGTGCACGGGCTTAGTTGTTCCGCGGCATGTGGGATCTTCCCGGACCAGAGCTCGAACCCGTGTCTCCTGCATTGGCAGGTGGATTCTTAACCATTGCGCCACCAGGAAAGTCCATGTTTGGTTTTCAATTGTAGTGAAATGCACATAAAATTGTATCATCGTATTACTTATGAGTGTAGAGTTTAGACACGTTCAGGAGATTCACGTTGTGCGGCAGCCAAACTCCAGAACTCTTTTCTTCTGGAAAAACTGGAACTCTCTGCCCTCCAGCAACCGCTACCCCCAGCCCCTGGCACCCACCATTCGACTTTCTGTCTGTATGAACTTGACCACTCTAGGTGCCTCATACAAGTGGAATCGAGAGCATTTGTCTTTCTGTGACTGGTAGGTTAGCATCATGTCCTCAAGATTCATCCATGTTGTAGCCTGTGTCAGAACTTCCTCTTTAAGGCTGAATAATATTCTGTTGTGTATACACCCCGTTTTGCTTATCTATTCATCTGTCAGTGGGCAGTTGGGTTGCTTCCACAGTTTAGTTATTGTGAACAATGCTGCTATGAACAGAGGTATACAAAGTATCTTGGAAAACCTGCTTTCAGTTATGTTGGGTATATACCCAGAAGTGGAACTGGACCATATGGTAATCCTACTTTTAATTTTGAGGAACCACCATGATATTTTGCACAATGGCTGTACCATTTTACATTCTCACCAGTAGTGCACAGGGTTCCAATTTCCTACATCCTCATCAACCCTTATTTTTTGTTTTCATAGTAGCCACCCTAAAGTGTGTAAGGTGGTGTCTCACTGTAGTCTTGACTTGCATTTTCCTAATGATCAGTGATGCTGAGCATCTTTTGAGGTGTTTATGGGCCATTTATGTATCTTCTTAGCAGAAATGTCTAATCAAGTCCTTTGCCCATTTTTTAGCCAGGTTGTTTGCTTTGTGGCTGAGTTTTAGGAGTTCTCTGTACACTCTAGATATTAATCCCTTATCAGATATATGATTTCCAAACATCTCCTCTCATTCTGTGATTGCCCTTTTCCTCTGTTGATAGGGTCTTGATGCGCAGAGTTTTAAAAATTTTCATGAAGTCCAATTTCTCTATTTTCCTTTTGTTGCCTGTGCCTTCAGTGTCATATTCAAGAAATCATTGCCAAAATCTAATGCCATTAAACTTTGGGGCACTTGTGCTTTTTAAAAGGACCTTTTAATGACAAGTTCCCCAGTTTGGGGAGTTCAGAGCCCTGAAACCTAACTATAAGTGTTCCCAATGCAGAAAGTACATAAGAACCAGAGTGCTTAATCAACATTTCTGTTGGCAAGCGAGGTCCCAAGGAGCGTGTGGAAGCACAGCAGAAGTAACATGGAGGACTTTTAGGAATGTTCTCTGCCACCTTTGTTTCCTCCCTCTTTCTCCATATATCCCTCCCATTTTTCCTTCCTTCCTTTCAGATAACATGTCTGGGGCAGGATATGGTGAAGAAAATGCTTTTACCTCACTCCCCTATAACAACACTGACCACCCCATGAGCCTTGGAGAAGCAATTTGCCTAATTTGGAGAGAAAAACTCCATTCAAGCCCTGCTGGGATGCAAGTTCAAATCTGCGTGACCACAAAACCCACGTTCATGGACCCACTTGCCTCTATTGCTTTTTTAAGCTATAGGAATGCTGGATGAGGAATGTTGTCTGTTATCAACTAGAAAAACATGATCCCCCTTTGAGCCTTCATGTCATTACCTATAAGATGAAAATGGACAAGCACAGCACATTTCCAGTGTTACTTCTGAAGTTTTCAGTGCTATCCTACATGAAAATAACATGAAGAAACAGAAGCAAACCTGCCTGATTCCCCCTTATGCCTTGACTACTTGGCCTGCAGAGAGGCCTCCAAGACCCTCCTTGGACGATCCAGGGTTCAGCCCAGCACTGAGCTAGACGACCACGGGCTCCCCTTCCAGCCCAATGAGTCTTTGCATGACTGTTTTGGGTTTATTTTTCTAGACTCCCATTTCTTCAAAGTTTGAGAACCAGTCACAGATATCCATTTCACCCAAGGGCTGGCATGTCACGAGGTCACCAATATTTGTTTTATGTACTGCTAAGAGATTAAGGGGCAGTATAATTTCAGAGAAAAGTTAGGTTCCCTGGAAGTCAGGAACCCCAGCACCCCGCCCTTAAACACTCGAATGACCTTGAGCAATGAAAGGTCTCCAGACCTTCATTTCTCATCTTCAAATGAGAAGACAAATTGGACAACATCACTGTTTCCTAAAGTGTGGTGTGTACACTGCTGTGGAAAGTAAGCAATAGGTAGAAAAAAGTTAGGTGCTTTTATCTTATGTATATATCTATAAATACTTAAATAGCCTCTCAGCTCTACAGTATCTTAGCTATTATTGCTACAGCAAGACTGAAGTCGGTGACACACACACAAGCAAGACCCAATGCTAGTACATGCGGTGAAGGTATCGCACCTTCAGGAATTGTCCTTTCCACCCAAACTATCCAGAAAGATTGACACCGATGAAATGGATCGCTATTATGGATCCTCATATACCAAATTCCCATGAGCTTTGCTGAGAAGACCTCAGCATTGCATCAAAGCATCCCTTTGATGCAATGTGAATAAGGTTTAAAAAAGTTATTAATGGGGGAGGCAAATATTAAATCTATAGCAGAGGTACTTTCCCCATAGGATGGGGGAGAGGGAAAGTATGTAAGCACCTGTCATAGGGCCTGGTGTGGAGCAGGTGCCCCATACAGATGTTATTACAAAATATTGAGTATAGTTCCCTGTGCCACAGAGGAGATCCTTCTATCTATTCTATGCCTTCTTTGAATGACCGTAGCACTTGTTGTCTGTATCATTATTATGTCTGTTGTTGCTTTGTGACTGAAAATGAAAAATTTCTATTTGTCCATGTCCTGGCCCTTACATAAAAATGTGTTCATTTATCTAATTCATATTTATTGACTACATCTTAGACACCGTGTTAACTGCTGGTTCTAGATGTTAGTAAAATATAGACCTTCCTGCTCAAAGGGTCACAGTATTTGTGGGAAAACAAAAAAATGAACAACCTATGTCTCTAAGAGCTTTGTACTTCCCAAAGAGAACACACCTCGTAGGTACAATGAATACATGTATCATACGTAAATGTATAAATAGTTAATGGGATTATACACCTGAGATAACTGCTTTTCGATTCTGAGGAAATGATGATTATATTTCACCAGGAGCTCAGTACCACTCTGAGAATGAGGGCTTAACCCCCGACTTGACTCACTGCATCGCTTTCCTATATAAAAATACACAAGTCTGTACATACGCTCTAGAAAAAGGCTTATCTGGCATGAATTTCAGATAGCAAGAAGAAAACTTCAAGAGGTTCAGAGAAGCATCCAGAAGCTCAGATGACTGTCTGGCACTAATACAACTTGCTTGACAGGAAAATAGAGCTGTAAATCTCACAAAATTAGATGATCTTTTAAGAATTTCAAAACCTCCTGCTATTAACTGGAAATCCTAGAAGAATAGCTTCTTTTTAAATGTACTGATAATATGCTTTACAGCTTACTATTCAGAAGCCTATGTTTTGGCTAAGTGAGCTTCAGGAAGGAAGGAAATTTGTGGTTTACCTCCACTTACTTTGGAACCGCTGGTTCCGAACATCTACTTCTATGCACAGTCATCTTATCATCTGTAAAATGGAGGCAACTCTAAGACAACAGAGTTACAGAGATGTTGCACAGCTCCATGTGTCATTGTCTTCATTTGTTTCAGAATACCAATGACATCTAAGCTACTACTGAAAGAGTGCTATATTATTTGGGGTCATCTAGTGCAGCTCTGTCAAAGTAAAGAAAAGGGACCTAGAATGACTATAATTTTCCCAAGAGGACACAATTATTTTATGGTAAATCTGGGACAAGAACCCTGATCTCTTTGATCCCATTCCATCGTTCTTTCATTGGGTTCTGAACAACCCAGAGAAATAAAGAGAAATAAAACTCCTGTGTGCTGTGTCACTGGTACAGGACATGGCGAGATTGGAATTGGAGCACTACATATTAAGAGGTATCTGAGAAATTCTTCAAACTAATTGAGATATATACCAGGTACATAGAAAACAGTATGTTTTATGAAGATGATTCTGTGCAATGAACAGAACTGGTAGCACACACTGGAAGGTGAATTCTCGTTTTCTGGCACCTTGAAAACTCCACCTCAACATACACGCTAAAATAAACATTTGAACTGGGTCATATTTAATTCTGCATGCTCTTGTAAGTCAGCAAAATATTCCATATATCATTTAAGTTGTCACTCACTTTTTAACTTGACTTTCAATTTCTAAAAGTCTTTCCAAACATAAAACAGAGGTGGGAAAATGGTATATGGGAAGCTGCAGAGATGAAATAAGCTTATTTCATTAGGCATAAAGATGAATATCCAAACAACTTCTTCATGGCTGAAAGTGTCCAAATCTACTGTCTTCATTTTGTAGTCAGGGCTTCCGGAAAAATATGCTAATTGATTCCTTATTACCCAAATACCCCATATCAGTTTCAGTAGGTATCATTATATATTATGGAAATTTTTCTCAGTGACAGTGAAAGACATCCTGGCTGAACATCCCCCTGCCCATGACACAGAGATGATGGTCTCAAGCTATCTTGAAGGCACTGGAGCCCACACTATCCGTTACTAATATTAATGGAGGATAAAACTTCATATTCTGTTTGCTCTATATTTGTTCAATCACTTCTTCTCTTCATTAAACTGGATGGCCCATAATTGAGTCTGTAGTGTGTCTATCATTGGAAACTGAACAAAGTTTTGTTGGTTTTATTAATGTCATACGTTTCTAGGGAGGGTCTATTCAATAACTAAGTCTAGTTTCACAGTTACAAATAAATTATGATGTAACTTTGAATAAATTAAGCTCATCATAAAGGAAGGATACTGAGAGTTGCTACTACCCCTTCCTTGAGGGGCTCTTGTAAAGCACTAAGTAAAGTAACAGCGGTGTATATGTATGCATATATTTTCAATGATATTTGTACAGACTTAAAAAGAACTCTACAGAATGCATTATAAAAACCTTAATGCTGTGCGTCCCTAGTTCCCAGCTCTCTCATTAAAACTACTTAAATGAACACAGTCTTATCTGTTAGGATAGCTATCAGAGTACTCCAAATACTACTTCTTGCTGTACCCTGTCCCAACCATTTGCCATCCTCTTCCCATTAGTCCTCAAGTCAGAAGCCCCGAAGATCTGTTCATTAATTTATGAACACATTTCTTCATCCAGCCAAGGAAATTGATTGATCCCTTACCAAAGTTCAGGCACCATTCTTCAGTATGATTTATAGACATGTTCAGGAAACACAGCAGTGATTAACACAGATGAATATAGTCTCTCTTGAGCTGAGGGGGGAGACAAAAGTAAATAAGCAAATATAAAATCATAAGTATAGGGCTTCCCTGGTAGTGCAGTGGTTGAAAGTCCCCCTGCCAATGCAGGGGACACGGGTTCGTGCCCCGGTCCGGGTAGATCCCACATGCCGCGGAGCGGCTAGCCCCGTGAGCCATGGCCGCTGAGCCTCTGCGTCCGGGTGTGCTCCACAATGGGAGAGGTCACAACCGTGAGAGGCCTGCATACCGCAAAAAAAAAAGTATAAATATGTAAATAAAAGCTAAATAAATGGATAGAATAGTATATCAGGTAAGTGTTGGAGAAAAACAGCAAGCAGGGAAGGGAGATGGAGATTGTTAGCTGGTAGGAGGAGGCTGCGATCTGAAACTAAGTGATCGATGAGGGCTTTCTGGGGAAGATAAAATATAAGAGGGAACTTAAGGTTGTGAGAGGGAGCAAGGTGCATATCTGGGAAGTGAATAGTACAAGCAGAGGGAACAGTCAGATGGAAAGGCAATGAGGCAAGAGTGGGCTTGGAGTATCCAAGGAGCAGAAAGGATGTCAGTGTGTGGAAAACAGAGGGAGCAAAGTGGAGAGGAGGAGGAAACAGTCAGACAGGAAACAGGGGCCCACATTTCTAGGGCTGTGGACGCACTTTGAGGACTTTGCTTTTCCTGTGAAGGAGCCATTGAAGAGACTTAAGTGACATGATCTCACTTACGTTTTAACAAGATCTCTCTGGACGCCATGTTGATTAGAGACTGTAGGAGAGTAAGGACAAGCCCCAGAAGACCAATAGTTGATTCAAAGAAGTGATTCCTCAAACATGGTCCCCCTCCTCAGTAAGGACGCAGAGCAGGAATCGGCAAATAATGGCCACAAATCAAATCAGGCTCTCAGCCTGGATCTGTGGGACTGTGAGCTAATAATGTCTCACGTTTAGAAAGGTTGTCGAAGAAAAAAGGGTAGGAGAAGTTACAGAAACCGTATATGGTCCACAAAGCCTAACTGCTTAATTCTTTTTTTTTTTTAAGGGCAACTCATTCATTTATTGTTTAAAGATTGCAAGACAACTTCTGAATTTCTGTAGCACAATTTAAATATTTTACTTTTTTGATAAAGCAGAGTATAATAGAAAATACATTTAGTTTCCAGTAATATCTATATCTCTATTCAGAATTAAGTCTTCCACAGACATGTAACCTGGAAACAAAAGCCTGTTACAATAAGCAAAGCTTCAACAGAGCTGCTACTTTTCGGGCCAGGGAAAGGTTCATCCCTATAGGAGGAGGATGTGCTATGTAAAATGGCTGCAAGGTCACAGCCTTGAGGGCACTGGAAGTCTATTATCCTATCCCACATTAAGTAGTTTGGTGAACTTCAAACGTCCGTTCATCTGCAACCAAGCTGGAAACTTTAACTGATATTTCAAGCAGGTAAGAAATAAAAGAAATCCTTACACTGATGTTCCTTGATTTACACTGTTAAATGGTTCATCAACATGTAATTCTGGCTAAGAATTACATTTGAGACTCCTTGCTCAGATTTTGGTTAACAGTACCAATCTTTCAGAAATTCAAGTTCTTATTAATCAATAATTTGTCAGCTAGGATACATTGGGCATCAGCTGCAACTACAGAATAGGTGCACTGCCTCAGCGCTGTGGAGAGACATAATCCAGAACGCTACTAGCAGACAAAATATCTGTTACTAGACAGCACAGGTGCAGTACAGCAAGACAAAAACATATATTCATGTGTGCCGCGGACCAGCCAGAGAGAGAGGATTTCACCGCCCAGGTTCAGAAGGGAAGGCGTAAGGAACTGAAGTAGCACCGACGAATGGGGTCAGAAGGACCGAGACAACTGATGGTTGCAAGGCAAATTTTATTATGCTACAGTTGCAGATTATATAGACTAGAAAAAGGAAGGCTGCCAGATGGTGGTTTACATTATCTACAGACTGTCTCGGCTCAAGGTTAACTTCCCTGGGAGAAAATCCATAAACCCAGAAGCATCAAAAATAACCTGCATGTGCAGGGGGGAGACAGCTTTGCTTGTCTCATTTTACATTCTTTCTGATCTCTGGGCCCTGGTGATTTATCTCCCATGGAATGGAAGAAGGAGGGGAACAAGTGGGACAGTCCCTTCGAGCAGCGGCGGCATGCCTGGCATGTCCTTACCTGCTCTCAAGGCTGACTGCTTCCCACAGGTCCCCCTTTTTTATTTTTTAACTTTTGCTGCAAAATAATGCCATGAAGTTTAGTGCCGAGAGTAGTATACTGTTGCATGAGGATACGAAACAGACATGAGAAGATTACTATCAATAATAGGCAGATTATGGCCAGGGTAATAAATCCTGACAACCTTCCAGTAATCCAAGACTGAGGGTTTAACCACTTTAAATGATCCAGTAAAGTTTGAATTACATCTTCTGGCGAAACATCATCAAGATGTGTACTTTGTATATCCTGAATTTCAGCATTTAATTTCTTAAGATCAAGACTAATATTATTATCTGACCAAACACTCAGCAGATGCATTTTTACTTTTTCCCATTCCCAAATACAGTCACTGAACTTTTAAGGAGTAACACACATCCATGTATACTTTGCATGACAAGCTAAACGCATCCTCAATTTTAATGCTGCCATCTGATCTCCAATCCCCAAAATTGCGTTTTTAAATTCATCTAACTTGTTATTAATCTGTAAATCTATGTGACTTTGTAAAGATAAAGCAAGACTGGTATGTTGAGATAACTGATTAGCAAAGTGAGCATGATGAATACTCTGTGAAAGAGCAAGACCGGCAGTAGCCACGGTAGCAGACAGAGCAGCCGAGGCAAGTAAACTTACTATTAGCCGCCCAAGAAAGCGTCTCCTTCTCTGCAAGGCTTTAGAGAGTTCCACCCATGCCTGTACTCCAGTATCTTCACACCAAGGTTCTCTCAGATGTACAGGCACCATAACATACATGGGTTGCTTTAGTATAAGCACAGATTGCGTTCCTGCAGAAGGGAACATACAACTGCTAAAAATACAATTAACACAGCTAATATTATATTCTCCTTTGGAAGAATTACCAATGTTAATAGAACCACACAAACGTGTATATGGAGGAGCAACACAAGTTATAACAGGTGTACTGGAATAAGTTAGAGCTAGTTTCCATATATCCCTGTTCTTTTGAAATGTGATAAACCTATCTATGATGGGAAAAGAAGGGATAAGAATTGACACCTTGGTATAATCTATAGTACACCATATTTGGTTATTATTCCAAGATGCATTGCAACGTTCAAAACTGGATCCAGGAAAGTTAACAGTCATAAAAGGAGGCAATTGAATTTTTGATTTTCTGTTAAGCATAGTAACCTTATGTCCAGCTATAAGTATCCCTTGTCCTCCAAGTAAACGCTTCATACAGAAATAATTTCCTGAATCTTCACCTGTAACCTTGGCTATAGTAATAGCGGAATCCCTAAGTGGTGAGGCGTATGAGATTTGACCTCTAATATTAATAGCTTGCCCATTTTATACCAAATGATGGTATCCTTAAGATCCTCTCGTCGGCTGGTAGCCGGGCATGTAAGAGTAATGTTGGTTCCTGTAAAACGAAGGATGCCTGGAGAGCCTGACACACTCATTGATTGATCCGTTCCCTCATAAACATCTGTATGCTCATAACTAATAGCCTTTACACATCCAGTTTCCAGATGCAATGGGCTAAGACAGACAGGATAGGTACTAAACCAGTTAGTATAATTTACATATTGATTTGTTTTATATTCCCAATAAGAGGCCCATAAACAGTTATCATTGTAAAATACAGGAAACTGTGCTTCAGACCAAGATATGGGTTGTAATAGTGGAGGATCAGGTACATAGGCCTAGTAAGTTGCTGCATTAACAGAGGGAACACATGAAATGGTTGCCAACATAACCAAAAATAAAGTTACAGGTGTAACAGGATTATTCTGTTGTTTCACTGACTCTTGAGCTCGTGAAACCAGTTGTTTAATTTGTCCCCAAGTTGGAACATCACTCCTTTGAGTCGTCCTGGCAAGTGGTCTCCTCTTCTTCTTCTTTTTCTGAATCAAGACTGTCAAATTTTCCGGAGAGGTGCAGAGCTTCTTCATCTTCTGAACTACGTGAGCTGTGGCGAGCCATCTATTTGCTTGACTAAGCGCTCAGGAAGCCAGCAAGGTCCAGGCGCTGATCTGGGATAAGACACACACGTGACCACGTCCCCAAATCAACACAGGATCAGGACCACGCCAAGTGCTGGTTAACGGATCTTTCCAGAGGACCTCCGGAGATTAAGAGGCCAATCTTGGCTCAGCCACAAACCTTCCCCCTGCAGAGCAGCCAAATTTGTCAACAGTGAGAACATTTAAAATAAACAGAGCATGATCTATAAGGTTATGTGGTGTTGTTCTATACAATTCCCCCCTTTTTATTTTTTCAATAGTTAGCTTTAAAGATCTATTTGCACGTTCTATAATACCTTGTCCTTGAGGGTTATATGGAATGCCTGTAATATGGGTAATTTTGTAATGAATTACAAAATGTTGCAAAGGCAGCGGGCCCGTTATCTGTTTTAATAATTTTGGGAAGGTTCATGAAAGCAAAACAGTGTAATAAATGAGTGATAACATGTTTAGTAGCTCCTCCGGTCTGTGCTGTAGCACAGAGGAAATCAGAGTAAGTATTGATAGTGACATGAACAAACTGTAATTTCCCAAAAGACGGGATATGAGTAACATCCATTTGCCATAAATGTCTAGGTAATAATCCACGAGGATTAACAACATAATGTGGAACAGGAAGGTGAGGTAAGCATTGTGGGCATTGCTTAACAATTTGTCGGGCGGCTTCACGAGTAAGGGAAAATTGTGTGTGTAATGTAGCCGTCGACTGACGGTGTAGAGCGTGTAACGGCTGTGCTGCTTGTGAAGCAGTTTGATCATAACTTACCGTAATATGAGGGTGTCCAGGACATGGACCATGAGTATCAACAGTATGAAGATAATGAATGCAGTACATTAGCCATTCTTGACAGCATGACGAACGGAAAGGAGGAGTACAGTAAATTGGGACATGTCCTGCTTTAGGGAAAAGAGATTGAGGAGGAGGAGTAACTTCAACTCTATTCTTGGGAGGAAAATGTACAGGATAAAGATCACGTTTAGATCGAGTTAAAACATCTGCAGTCGCATTAAGTTTAGTCAATGGACCAGGCAAGTTAGAATGAGCACGGATATACAGACCTGCAACAGGACCATCGTGGGAACGAATAAGCTGTTGAAGCAAACGAAAAGAGGATGATAATTCAGGGTTATTAGTATGTCCTATGGTCGCAGTCTCCAGAAGAAAGCATAAGCTAATAAGATATTTACTATCAGAAAACAAATTAAAAGATATAGAAGGCAAATGTTTAAAAGCCATAATGACAGCATACAGTTCAACACGTTGAGCTGAAGTCAAGGAAGTTTCGTTAATGAGGTTTGTTCCGTCGTCAATGATTACAGTAGCCACTCCTGAAGAAGAACCGTCCGTAAAAACCAAAGGTACATGAGGAACAGGCTGTTGCCTAATTATAGAAGGAAAGATATGAGTTAAGTTTGCTGAATTGGATCAATTTATCAGCAGGGTAATGGCATTCCAAGGTACCTGAAAATCCTGCAAGAGCAAGACCCCATTCATTACTATGTTGAAAAAGCCAATTTTGTTGACTAACTGAATAAGGGATAATAATTTGAGAAGGTTCTATACTTATAGGTTGTAAGCATCTAGTTCTACCTTGCATTATTAAATTACTAATAAGTTCATAATAAGGGTTAATAACTTTAGAGGGTGTAGTTTTCATATGAATCTATTCAATAATTCCAACAGTTTGCCATACGACGGCAGTAGGCACACGAGGAGTGGGACAAATTATTAAGAAAATTGGAAGGTGAGTATGAATTCTAGTTAATTGTGTAGAACTGATTGACTATTTGTAAAGCTTGAAATCCTTCTGGAGTCATAGAGCGTGAAGAAGAAGGATCTGAGTCACCTTTAAGAATATCAAACAAAGGCTGTAATTGAGCAGTAGTAAGTTTTAAGGAAGGCCTTAGCCAATTAACATCTCCAACTAATTTTTGAAAACCATTTAATGTTTTTAAATTATCAACTCGAATTTGCAGTCTTTGAGGCCTAATAGTAGTGTTATCAATGTATTTTCCCAAATATAAAAATGGAGATTGTCTTTGAATTTTTTTTGAGGCAACGACCAAGCCAGAGATTGTAAGGACTGTTGTAAAAATTGAAAAGCAGTCTCTAATAAAGAAATATTATCAGTGGCTAAAAGTATATCATCCATATAATGTATGAGATATAACGATGGAAACCTTTTTCTCACAGGAGTCAAGGCCTGAGCCACATACTTTTGGCATAATGTAGGACTATTTGCCATGCCCTGAGGCAATACTTTCCATTGAAATCTCCTCGTGGCTTCCTTAAAATTTAAGGAAGGCAAGCTAAAAGCAAAATGTTTTCTATCTTCAGGAAACAAAGGAATAGTGAAAAAACAATCTTTTAAATCTATAACTAAAAGATGATAATTGTGTGGTATGGCTGTTGGAGAGGGTAGGCCTGGTTGAAGAGTTCCCATTATTAGCATAGTTTTATTAACAGCTCTTAGATCCTGTAATAACCTATATTTTCCAGATTTTTTCTTGATAATAAAAATAGGAGTATTCCAAGGACTACTGGAAATTTCTAAATGCCCTAATTGTTTCAGTACTAATTGTTCTGCAGCTTCTAATTTCTCCTTTGTGAGGGGCCGTTGGTCCACCCATACAGGGTCATCAGTCAGCCAAGTAATTGGATCAGCAGTGAGTGGAGGAGAATCCAAGGCCCCTAAGAAAAACCCAAACCTAGTCTATCATTTTTTTATTTTCACATCAATAGGATAGACAGTTCCTTGTTGATTTGTTCCCAGCCCTTTTGTGGGAAGAAATCCTTGATCCAACATCATATTAGAGACTTGAGAGTTTGGACTATAAAGTAATACTCCCATTTCTTTTAATATATCTTGGCCCCAGAGGTTTAAAGGTAGCCCAGGCAAAACATAAGGCTGGAAGTATCCTGAATGGCCCTCACTATCTTGCCATAATAAAAACTGACTACTTTGCATAGGAGAAGAACTTTGTCCTATTACGTGAAGTTCTGTAATAGTAGGACTAATGGGCCAATGTTTAGGCCAGTGTATCTGCGTCATAACAGAGACATCAGCTCCAGTGTCTAACAAACCTGAAAAAACCCTTCCATTAATGGTTCATTTCATTTCTGGACGTTCTTTCCCTATATTCTGAATCCAGTAGGCAGCATTAGACGATCCAAAAGCCTTTGTTTCTCTCTTTTGATGTTGTCAAATTTGTCCATGAGGTACAAAGGGCAAAAGTAGCAATTGTGCAATTTTATCACCAGGAGAAATAGTTATTATATTTTTAATAGTTTGTGCCATGACTTTTATTTCTCCTTCGTAGTCAGAATCTGTGACTCCTGGCATAACAGTTAAACCTTTCATGGTGACACTACTTCTTCCCAATAATAGTCCCATCAAACCCTTGGGTAAAGGTCCACAGATGCCCGTAGAGAGGGCCTGAGGACCCATTTCAGGAGTTAATACATATCGGGTGGAGGTACTGAGCTCCAGTCCTGCGCTTCCCGGTGTTGCTCTGGAGAGCGAGGATATTGTATATTTTTGTTTTTGGTTAATGTCTGATTGATAATTTGAGGAGGATACACAGACATTGCCCTTATTATTTGTTGGGGCCGGGGAAGGCCCCGGGAGGAGTTCCCCGACAATGGTGGCCCATCCTTGTGGGCCACTGAGCAACCATCTTGTGCCCAATGTTTTCCCCTATTGCATTTAGGGCATAAACCAGGGATTTTCTGACCATCTGGAGGTTTCTGAGTAAGGAAGGAAGGACTAGGGTTAGAATTAAAAGATCTACATTCTCTAGCAAAATGACCTGCCTTTCCGCATTTAAAACAAGTCTTTGTTTTCTTTTGATTGTTTTTAAACCCCACTTTAGTTAATGCTGCAGCCACAGCAGCACCCTGTATGTAAGTAGGCCCAATGTCTGCACAAAGGCGAATATAATCCTCCAGTGTTCCCCGTTTTCTCCAAGGTCGAATCGCAGCCTGACATGCATTATTAGCATTCTCAAAAGCAAGCTGCTCTACTACAATTGTACCAGTGAGTCCGTCCACAATGAGTCTCCCCACCGCCTGTGACAATCTATCTACCAAATCAGCATATGGTTCATCAGGTCCCTGTCTAATTGTTGAAAGATCCTCAGTTTTGTGTGTAGAAGGTCATTTCCTCCAGGCTTGTAATGCCAAATGATTTATTTGAGGATAAGCAACAAAGGGATAAGTTAATTGATCTTGTAAAGAAAGCTATTGTCCTTCCCCAATCAGCATATGATAATCAACTGGAACATTATGGGCAGCATTCTTTTCTGCTTGTTCAGCAGCCCGTTCATAAAAATCAAACTTCCATATTAAATAATCTCCACCATTTAAACAAGCTCGTGCAATAGACTTCCAATCGGTGGGGGGAAGAGCTTCTCCTGCAATAGCTTCTCCTGTCAACCATACAGTAGTAAAAGGAGCAGTGGGCCCATACTGAGCACAGGCAGATTTTCAATCTTTCAAAACTTTAAAAGGGAGAGCCTGATGCTCCCTAGTAGCTTGTTGAGGATTACTAGGATCAGGTCTTTCTATGACGGGACAACAGAAAATAGGATCTTCTCCTCGTTTTATTGCTCCTTGTACAGTGCGCTGCAAGGGACTGAGCATTTTTACAGATGTAGATTTTTGAGGAAGACAGTCCTTATTAACCTGCAGCTTTTTCGCTGACTTATCTATCATAGCCATTAGAAAATCATCCTCAGGATATTTCTCTCTTTTATGTTTACAAGCCTCATCTGTTAAGTCAAAATGTTCCTCTTCATCTAAAATATTTAAATTAATTAGCTCTTTCGGTTTAGGAAGTGGCGACACAGTAGCTGATAATACAGCCTCTCCTTCTGTCAGAGGCTTATGTTTTTCTGACTTTACATTCAAATCAACACTATCATGAGAAGAATCTAAACATATTTTTATCAGAGTCCACAAACTATATGTAACAACAGGAGTATGAGTAGGCCCTCGAGACTCATAATAATTTTTTAAATCTTCTCCAAATTTCTGCCAGATTTCTATGTCAACAGAGCCGCCATCAGGAAACCAGGGAGATACACCATGGATATGCTGTAAGAATTCAGTCAACTGTGAGGTAGAAACTTTATCACCCCGAGCTTTAAGCATCGAAAGTAAAACCTGAGCAAATAATTCACACTCCTTTGAGCCCTTTTGCCCCATCTTATTTTACTTCTGATTATTGTCTTATGCCTCTATTAGTCTCACTTTTACTGGTGGCCACACATATTTTGCATAAGTGTTCTCTTACCTGCACTTTCTTTTTCTTTTAATTGCCTTCACGCTTCAGGTCCCTGTTCGAGTGCCACTTGTCGCGGACCAGCCGGAGAAAGAGGATCTCACCGCCCAGGGTCAGAAGGGAAGGGGTAAGGAACTGAAGTAGCACCGACGGATGGGGTCAGAAGGACCAAGACAACTGATGGTTGCAAGGCAAATTTTATTATGCTACAGTTGCAGATTATATAGACTAGAAATCGGAAGGTTGCCAGATGGTGGTTTATATTATCTACAAACTGTCTCGGCTCAAGGTTAACTTCCCTGGGAGAAAACCCATAAACCCAGAAGCATCAAAAATAACCTGCATGTGCAGGGGGCAGACAGCTTTGCTTGTCTCATTTTACATTCTTTCTGATCTCTGGGCCCTGGTGATTTATCTCCCATGGAATGGAACAAGGAGGGGAACAAGTAGGGACAGTTCCTTCGAGCAGCGGCCGCACGCCTGGCATGTCCTTACCTGCTCTCAAGGCTGACTGCTTCCCGCACATATGTTGCCTTGTTTAAGCCTCAAGCCCTCGATCCTTTGTTGAAATACAATAATTTCATTCCTATGGTTTTCAATACCAACAACTCAACCTCCAGGAGGGCTAAAGTCTAATTTGTACTCCAAACCAAGTAGCAGTGCAGTTCGCTACTACTGAGGCTGAATCCATAAAGACTTCAAGACCATGTCCAGAAGACAAGTTATTATATATAATACCCTAGAAGGTCTGAAACATAATTATCATATACATAGCTGGTCCTTCAGAGCTTTTTACCTATAACATGTTTTTTGATGAAACTTATTTAATGTACTGGAGATAACTGTGACTTACTGATCAAATATTTGAATACTTATACTTACCTGGGATTTCATTTCTGCTGAAAGAAAAAGGAAGAACAGGACTCACTAAAAAAAAAAACCAAACTTTAGAAGTGAAAGTAAAAATCTTAACACACACTATCACTTTTGGAAGCAGCATAGAGGGGCAGTCAACGGTAAAACACTGGTGAAATAGGTCAAAACTCTAGGCCAAAAACCCATTATTATTATCATCAGTGACAGTACCACAACTGTGCCCTTCAGAATTAATAATCGCTCCTAAGAAACTTTATTTGGCATCAGATGATGTGTTTAAGAGAAACACTCTGGGAGGTTTTGAATCAGTCTTGGTTTTTTGTTCGCCAAGTTACAGGAGAATTTTTAAAGTGGGGGGAAGGGAAGAAGGAAACGGACCAGGAAAAGAATTTAAGCCATCATCTATAAACCAACAAAGCACTGATAGTTCCAAACATTATGTCACAAACTAAAATGACTGATATAGGCTCAAGTGGTTTATAAAACCTATAAAAAGACTACACCAGCAAAGTCCCCATTTATCTGTAGAGTTCAGAAACTAAAACAAGGAATACTTTAGCTTAAAACCTTATCTCAAGAGAATCATACACTTCACATGAATAAAAATACACGAAACCAAACATTTTTAAAAGCTCCAATACCCAAAATATAAAGAAAAATATTAATCCAGAAGACTCAATCAATCCACGATAATCACAAAATGGCTGGGCAATCTCTATCTCCCTTCCACACTAACCATCCATCCCATGGAAGACCAAGGGAGATCAGACCTTCCAGACTTACCTTCCAGACCTTCCAGACACCTGGATGCTGCAAAATTCTATGGAGACTCCTTGTGGAACAGCAGTTTCCCATCTCTTGTGTCTCTCCCTATCACGATCATGATCATGCAGGAAGCAAGTCTAGCTGTGCTATTTCTTATCATTGTCTGTCACCCATCTGCAACATGGTATTGTACGGATAAGGAGAAAGTAGTTCCCTTTCCCCCAGAAGGTTGAGGCTCAGGTACAGGGTAATTCTCCTGTGCACACAGTCATTATTTAGGCCGACTCAGTGACTTCAACAGGCTTAATCATGTGATCAGGTTTGTTGCCAGCTGCGTAATGCTCCCACATCTGTAGATAGAGCCGCTCTAGGTCCACTGTGTATTGTTTGGTATTGAACAGAGGGCTAGATGTTCTCTGCTTCCAGACTTTGCCACGAATTTTCTTCAGGTATTCTAGATCAGTTCCCAGTTTCACAGCTATGTCTTCATATTCTTGACTATTTTTAGCAATAAGCTCAAGACAGCCTAAACAAGTGAGCTGGGAAGCTGCAACTCGGGAAGCAAGAGTCTCTCCTGGCATAGTCACCATGGGTGTCCCTGACCAAAGGACATCCATCCCTGTGGTGTGTCCATTACAGAGTGGAGTGTCCAAGCAGACATCAGCCAGCTGGCCTCTCCGAACATGTTCCTCTTTAGGAGCAACAGGTGAAAAAATGATACGGTTCTGGGGAAGGCCCATATTTTGTGCGTACTGTTGAATATTAGGCTCTCCTACTGCTGGAAAACGCAACAGCCACAGTACACTATTGGGAACACGCTTCAGAATGTTTGCCCACATCTGCAAAGTAGATGGGTCAATTTTATATAACTGATTGAAGTTACAGTACACAATGGCATCTTCCGGTAACCCGTACTGAGAACGTGTGGTTACAATAATGGTACGGGGAACCTCCTCTCCAGTGGCAGCCTTAATGTTGATCTGGGTAGTTGCCAGTCCATTGCTAAGACTGAATCCATTAACTGTTATCTGAATTTGTCCTCTGTTAATCATTTCAATAACTGCCTCTGCAATAGTATTCATAGGAATGACAGGCATATTAAGAGCTGTATTACTGCTGTCTGCGGTGTCTCCTCCCTCAGGACATTTCATCTTGACAATTTGCACATCTGGGAGACTATCAAGAAATGCTTTGAGGTCGATGCCATTCAGCACAATCCGATTGTCATAAATGTGCCCATTGGACTTAAAATCGATGACCGCTTTCTTCTTCAGGTGAGGGAACATATTAGCATGATCACCAATAAAGAAAGTATGGGGCATATAAGCCAGTTTCTCAGAATACTGCTCAGCAACTTCAGCAGGTGAAGTTTCCTGATCAGTGATGATATAATCCATGAAAAGCACGCCACTGGTCCCAGGGTAGCCCAGCCACATTGCCTGAATAGGAGCTGGCCTGAGAGCAAAGAGTTCATTTCGAGCACCCCTGGTATAACCATTCATATTTACAAGGATGTGTATACCATCTTGATGGATGCGATCAGCTGCTTTCCCGTTGCATGGAATCTGAGAAAGATCAATGAAATGATGGGCTTCTGCCATCACCTTCGCTCGGAAGTTTGTGCCATCATCTGGGCTCAGGGCATAACAGAATACCTCAAATGTATCAGGATTGTGCGTGCCTGGAATAGACTGCATAAGATGAGAAGTAGGATGATTCCCAAAGTCAGAACTCACGTATCCTACACGCAGTCGACCATCACTGAGCTTCAAGTCTTTTGGATGTTCGTACGGTGGTTTATGAAGGACACTGATCTCATCCAAGCAGAGGTTCCCATGGCTCTCAGCAATAGCCTTCCTGAAGCCATGAGAAAGAGGATAGAGCATACTATGATGAGGCTGCACAGAAGGCAACCTATTCTTCTCCAGCTGGTCAGCCACAATGCTGACCAACTTCTTCATTCGCTCATCATAGTCTGTCCAATCACACACAATCTGCAGGCAATGAGCCAAATCACAATAAGCGTCAGGAAAGTCAGGTTCAAGCTTCAGAGCAGTGCGATAAGAAGCAATTGCTTCTGGAATATTCCCTGAATACTTGTGAATGGAAGCCAGATTGCTGTGGGCATCCGCAAGTGCAGGGTTAATCTGAATGGCACGAGTATAACACTGCAAGGCTCCCTGAACATCCTGCATCTTCTTTAGAGTGTTTCCCATGTTACAGTAGGCATCAGCAAAGGTAGGACTGATTCGAACAGCCTCCTTATAATGCATCAGAGCTTCCTGCAGTTTTCCCTGCTGCTCCAATACACTTGCTAAATTTGAATGGGCAACAGCAAACTCTGGGAAGACTTCTAATGCTTTACGATACAAGCGAACTGCCTCTTCAATGTTTCCCTGGTCTCCTTTGATATTGGCTAGGTTATTCAGAGAGTCTGCATGGGTGGGGCACAGCCGCAGAGCTGTATTATAACAATCTTCTGCTTCGGCAACACGGCCCTTCTCTTCCAGAGCGTTGGCTAGGTTGCAGTAAGCATCAGGGAAATGTGGTTGCAATTCAATAGCTCGCCTGTAGGTGTCTATTGCCAGATCCATCAGGCCTTGCTCATAGTATACACAAGCCAGGTTGGCACGTACCACTGCATGATTTGGGCTCAAGCTTAGGGCACAAAGGTAAGCTGCCACAGCTCTGTCAAAAATCCGTGCCTCTTTCAAGACATTTCCTAAATTGATATAAGCATCCAGAAAATTGGGGTCAAGGGTGACAGCCTTTTCAAAGTGATGAATTGCAAGCCAAATCTCCCCTTGTGCATTGAAAACACAGCCAAGATTACTCCAAGCTACTGCAAAGTTCGGTTGCGTCTCCACTGCTTTCAAATAACATGCCTTGGCTCCTTCCAAGCGACCCAGGGCTTTGAGCAGGTTCCCCAGGTCACTGCGAACACAGTACAAATCAGGATTGCACTGAAGAGCAGAGACGTAAGCTTGTACTGCCCCTTGCATGTCGCCTGCTGCTACCAAAGCGGCTGCCAGGTTAATATAGCCATCGATGAAATCTGGTTTGAGATGCAATGCATGCCGGTAATGCTCCATTGCTTCCTGCAACTGCCCTCTTTCCCTGTACACATTCCCCAAATTCGAATAGGCTTCTGCCAGAAGAGGGTTCTGTTTAATTGCCAGAGTACTAAAGTGGGCAGATCTGTCCAGCCTTCGACACTGGAAGTGTAGAGATGAAAGTAATAAAAGTACTCCAGTATTGTCTGGCTCTTGTCTCCACAGCGGCATGCAGTGTCTCTCAGCTGCCTCAAAATCTCCTGCCTGATATTCTCGATGTGCCAACTCAGCTAACCCTTGGAAGGAAAGCATACGTTTCGTTGGTTCTGTGCTGTCGGCCACGTTGCCCACAGAAGACGCCATCTGGAGCTTCTGGAGAGAGTGAGAAAAGGGGGTAATTGAGTCCCGCTGCTGCCACTACTGGCAAGAATGTTTCTAGAGGTAGCAAATACGAGGGCAGCAGCCGTACCACTGCTTTGGCAGGCTTAAGTGGCGGCAACAGTTACAGGCACCGAACCTTAGGAACTCTGGTTGGCCATCTACCTCTCACGCTCTTGAAATCTTAATTCTTAACCCTGCCCTCTTCCACCATTTTTCTCCTAATCAGGGAATAAAAATTACCTATACACTTGCCTTAGAAGAAATCAAAAGTCAGTAGTCCAAACACTTTTAAAATTTTTGTTTTCTGTCCAGTTGGAAAGGAAATACATGATTGACTTTACTTCATCATTCATATAGTCAATGTGGAAAACATTAGGGCCGTGTATTTCAATACAGTAAGATCAGAAAATTTTAAATTGGCCTTCCCAAACCACTAATAAGTAACCAACGTTGTATATAATGCTAAAATCTTAGAGACTGAGTTTGATATTTTAAAAGTTCTGAAAGGATTAGCTAATTTCTCCTCATCATATTTCTCATGCCTCAAACCTGAGTATTACTTTTTAAAAAATAAATCTATTTATCTTTATTTATTTTTATTTTGGCTGCGTTGGGTCTTCAATGCTGCGTGCAGACTTTCTCTAGTTGCGGCGAGCGGGGGCTACTCCTTGTTGCGGTGCCCGGGCTTCTCATCACAGCAGCTTCTATTGTTGTTCCACAACTCTATGGGTTCCTTTTTAGGTCCTATGAAGAACCCTAGAAATTAGTTCATGGAATTTTAAGTTTTTGCAAAATTGTCAAAAGTGAGATGTTTTAACTTCCATCAGGTAAGACCAGTGTCTCTTTCTTTGCCAATTTTCCTTCTATCATATTCCGCTATGTTGGATCATATTGGAATGGCCACAGGCTTTTTTGAAATCTGGCTAAGGAGATTTTCTTTTTTCTGTGGTACGCGGGCCTCTCACTGTTGTGGCCTCTCCCGTTGTGGAGCACAGGCTCTGGACGCACAGGCTCAGCGGCCATGGCTCACGGGCCTAGCCGCTCCGCGGCATGTGGGATCTTCCCGGACCGGGACACGAACCCGTGTCCCCTGCGTCGGCAGGTGGACTCTCAACCACTGCGCCACCAGGGAAGCCCTAAGGAGATGTTTTAAGTGAGGCTATTATGTGATTTTCAGACACCGCCGTATGTAATTGACTATATACTATCCCATTACAGGAATAACTTCCAGTACTCATACTGACTACTCTACTGACTTAACCTAGCACAAGACACAGAAGCATAAGGACAAAAACCACCTTACAATATAGCCATGTCTTGCACTTCACAGCTCTCAAAGCATGTGCGTTTGAAGAAGAAAAAAACAACTGAAAAGTACAAAACAAGAAGCTATTCTGTGGAAAATTATTTCAATCATCAGGCATGTGAAAGATAAGTCAAAGATTCAGTTCTCATCAATGCTTAGTCAAAACGGAAATTTTCTTCTGTCAAGAATATACTCCAGGGGCTTCCCTGATGGCGCAGTGGTTAAGAAGCCACCTGCCAATGCAGGGGACAAGGGTTCGAGCCCTGGTCCGGGAAGATCCCACATGCCACGGAGCAACTAAGCCGGTGTGCCACAACTACGGAACCTGTGCTCTAGAGCCCGTGAGCCACGACTATTGAGCCTGCGAGCCACAACTACTGAAGCCTCCGTGCCTAGCGCCCGTGCTCTGCAACAAGAGAAGCCACCGCAATGAGAAGCCTGTGCACCGCAACGAAGAGTGGCCCCCAGTCCCTGCAAGTAGAGAAAGCCTGCGCACAGCAACGAAGACCCAACACAGCCAAAAATAAATAAATAAATAAATAAATAAATGAATATACGCCATCAACAATGTGTGTAATGGAATGGTGTGAGTGAGCATTTTATCAGAATCCCTGTAATGCACAAACCTATAGCAGTAC
The DNA here is from genome assembly GCF_059928025.1 of Delphinapterus leucas. Lineage (NCBI taxonomy): Eukaryota > Metazoa > Chordata > Mammalia > Artiodactyla > Monodontidae > Delphinapterus > Delphinapterus leucas. The sequence goes on along the minus strand of NW_028322249.1, from coordinate 3,030,515 downwards.
TGAAATCAGTAATGCATTTATAATAGTAAATACTTATGAGGAAGTAATCCATAGAGGTTTTCTCAAAGTTAACAATGAAAATTAATGTGACATTATCAATAATAAATTGTGAAGCTGAAATAAACTTTTCTAAACTATTAATAACTAGAAGCAAATTCTAATCAACCATGTTACAAGAAATCTATGTCTAAAAACTACAAAGTTTATTTCTTAAAATTTTATTTCGAAAATACATAAACTGTCGTATGAGGAGGCAGTTAAAGAATATATAGCTAAAAGAGTGGGGGAAAGTTTTATAGAGACACATCTGGCAGTAGTTAATTTTTAAATGTCATTTTTCTAGATTTTGTGACACCTATAGTATTGATATTTGAAAGCATTTAAAAAATTGTAATTTGAAGACTTGCTACTCCCAGGTAGAATAAAATATTTTGAAGCAAAACAACGTTTCCACTGAGAAAAACAAAAAAAGCCAAATAAAATAGCCAGCATTCAATCAAAAAGTTCTAGACAAACCAAGAGATAGAATCATATGGCTAAAATTCTAAGAAAAGAACAGATAATACAAAAATATTTATATAAGATATTGTGTATCTTTATCAGGAAAAGTCTTTATCAAGAAAAGACTTCAAAATCATCAGAATTAATATTTATTTGTATGTTATATTTATATATAGATATTTATATATTTATATAAAGAACTTAAAGATAAAGCCCTAGTTAAGGCAGTGACAATAGCAGTAGCAGTGGGAGTGAAAAGAAATGGTTATATTCAAGCATATTTTGTCAGGAAAAGTCCAAGATCAAATGTCTGACTGCATACATGGGATGGATAGACGGAGTGGGAAAAATCAAAGTTAACTATAGAGGTTCTAGTGAAGATGGGGTTGCCGTCACCCAACCCAAGGGGCTGCGATCATCCCCAAGGTCTAGGAGACTCAAAGGGAAGGTCATGGTCAGAGGCAGAGTTAATTGGTGGGAAAATAAGACTCCCAGTCTCTCCATCTCCTTATACCAGTTTTTTTTTTTAACATCTTTATTGGAGTATAATTGCTTTACAATGGTGTGTTAGTTTCTGCTTTATAACAAAGTAAATCAGTTATACATATGTCCCCGTATCTCCTCCCTCTTGCATCTCCCTCCCTCCCACCCTCCCTATCCCACCCCTCTGGGTGGTCACAAAGCACCGAGCGCATCTCCCTGTGCTATGCGGCTGCTTCCCACTAGCTATCTCTTCCTTATACCAGTTTTGTTTTTCTGCTCATATACGTAGCAGCATTTCATTCAAGGGGAAAGTCATTGATCTGACTGGTCAAATTAAACAACATAGTTCAAGGCACATTTACAGTGGTTAGCTCCTCCACAATTTAGAAAGTCACATTCACAATTTCCCTTTTCCTATGCCGCGGAACACACTGGCCATTCCTCCAAAGTTTCCACTCCACAGAGTGGACCAGAGATGACGTGAGCCCAGAACTGAGAGCTTGGCATGAGATGGTGTCAGCCCCACGTAGAGCTCTGGCATAAGTTATAACCCAACCCAGGTCTACAGAGAGCTCTGCATGGAATCCTGGGAGTAAACTCAGCCATAATAATGTGATTCTGTTTTTCATTTGCTTTTCTTCCTTGCTTCACTTTCCCTGGCCACTCTGACAAACAAACTTTCAGGCATTCCTGGGCCACTCACTAACTTTATTCCATTTAATGTCATCCAGATTCCCAAGAAAATTACTAACTATAAGGAGGGAAATTTGGAACGTGGTGAGTTTTAGATGCCTGAAATATACAGGTCATTGAATCCAGTTAAGTAGCAAATTATCTGGATCTCAAACATGCCAGTAGAATAGCAGACTAAGCTCAATTTAATGTACTCTTACTGGAGACACATGTAAATTCTGGGTCAATTTTGAAAAAGTTAAAAGCACCTAGCTGAGATTAAAAGAAAGAAAGGAACACCTGCATGTTTCAGAAAGTAACAGAGAAATTAAATCCAGAGAAAGAAGAGCGGACTGATGTCTGTGGGTTCCGTTCCTTAGTATAGGCCTTATGTAAATAGGGGCTGGAGCTAGAAATCTAACATTACCTTGAGGCCAGGAATTTAGACTCAGGATGGAACAATACTGAGAAGTTGGTACAGATATCCTACAGAAATTTCATGAGGAACTGCTTAGTCCATTAAGAGGGCCAAGGGCGGTGGTGAGGAAGATTGATATCTCCTGAAAACCTTCAGGTACAGAAAACATCAACACCTCTGAAAAGTAGGCCTGTCCTTCCCAGCGTTGTGATGGCCAGGTTGTCACTAACCTGTAAGGCCCTGTATGAATCAGAAACTGCAAGGAGAGTAATTCAAAGAAAAACAGATGCAGGATGGGTGTGGCAATAAATCCTAGGACCCTATCAGAAACAAAATTAAAACCACTCTAAAGGGAAATTTTAACAAACCAGAGCAGATAGTATCCTAACCAGAACAGAATAATAATTCTGAGGAAGTTACTTTAGTTATTTAAGTAATATTCAATGCATTTCCATGGCCAGGCCCTTTTGAAGAATTCTAAAACATATACAAACAATTCGTTTACATCTTATATATCCCACCATCCAGAGCAAAATTCACTTAAGTACTGTACTGGTGGAAATTGGGCAGCACTATGGAGACAATAAAAAGGTGTTTACCATCAAAAAACATCAAGGTAAGAAAGAGAATGTCTAATTTTTAATTATCCTGTGGTTTATTGAAATCTTTTGGAAACCCAAAATAGAGAAAACCTAGGAGGCAATGAAGACTTAAATCTTTAGAGATTTATCAACTCATCTATAAAAGCTTTATTAATCTCTTCTTTTAATATCATTCCTGAGAGGTATAAATGTGTCCAGTGATAGGGTTGAAGAAGCCTGAGAGAATTTCAATTGTTTACTATTCTTGGTCAGCTATTAAGACCTTTCAGGAGCATCTTGATTTTCATGGCATCATCCAACAAAAAGCAGGATATTTTACAGAAAGTCCTGGTCCACTTTTTGGCTTGCTTTTGTGTTTATGGTTTTGGTTTTCTCACATTGGGCGGTACATTAGGCTACCTATTGCACACTCCCTCATTCATGCATGCATTCATTCAAACAATATTTACTGAGTTGAGATATTTAATTAACACCCAATAAATGATGTTTAGATGAATGAATGTGCTTTTTATCAAAGTAAGTGTAAGTACTGAGAAAAATTACAGAATGTATGATCCCAGCCCCACAAAAGCATATAATTGTGTTGAGGATATAACACATGCTGGTGAAATAACTAATATATCACATTGGACAGTTTCTAAGTTCAAAAATGAGTTTTTATAAATAATCAGAGCCTAAGGAGGACAAAGAAGGGACAGTTCATTATGGGTTGAATCTATCAATAAATGTACATTTCAGATGAGATTTGAGATTGACCTTAAAGAAAGAAGAGGACTTAGATATATGAACAGAGAACAAAAAAGGCATGGTGATAGCATGTGCATAGATAGTGTGGCCAATATTTATGTTCTTCATTAAAGACAGTCAGAGATAACCCAAATGTAACTGTTTCCATGGGTCCATTCTCAGTATCCAAACAAAACGGCAAATCCTATCTTAGTAAAACTAATGAAAAACACAGTCTTTAACAAAGGCATTGTGAAGGAAAGGGGGAGAGAGAGGCTTGCATCCCACACCACACAACAAAACTTATTTAATTATTTGTTTCATTTTCTCCCTCTGAAAATTTCCTCTCCCTCTCTCTGTACGTCTCTCTTCTCCCACATCTGGCCACACTCTACCAGCCACCTTTCCAGATCTTTCCAGAACTCCCCATCCTACTTTCATTATGCCACAAGTTGAACATCTCACAGGTCTCCAGGATGCATCCTCATCACTTATTCCACAAAGACAAACAAAGGACACTTCTCAGGATCACGTTTCTTGGAAGGAAGAGGTCACGAGGAGTGATTATAAATAATATAAGGTGGAGAGCAGTGACTTAAAATACCATTTTTTCCTCTTAGAATGTGAATACAGGGAACTTTGGGAAACTAGAAAATCTAGAAAGGATTCATTGATAACTATTCATTTTCAATGAATAAAATAAAATGTAATAATACGGCTAAACTCTGACAGATTAACTTTTTCAAAAGTTGCTTTCACACACCTTCACTATTGGGATGTTTGATAAACACACCTTTCTTCTTTCTTTGCAGATACTGGCACCAAACTTTCAAACAATAAGCACCTTCCCGTAAGTCCCTTGCCAGGCAAGATTAAGGTATAACAATCCAAACAGATTTTTGAAGAAGATAACTGGTTGAAAGCACAGGAAAAGAGCTGGGTTTCTCTTTTTCAACAGTCACATAATGAGTAATGTGGCAATTGGTTTACAAAGTCTCTCTCCATGAGGGGTTAAGGTTAAGATTAGAACTTCTGAGGCCAGAAGAGCAAAATAACTACAACAACCCACATATTTTCAAGAGCCGCCCTTTGGATGTGAGGGATTGATTTTTCCCACGCTTTTTTCAGCAACCCAACTGGTGTCTTTATTAAATGACATAAGAGAATACAGTGTGGCCAAGAAGGCTTAGATTTCCTTAGCCCCAAGTCAGATATTCTCAAGTGACTGTCCACTCAAATTAAAAAGAGAGATTTACAAGAGGAAACTGGATACAACTGAGTGTACTCTTATTTCAACCCTTTACCTGAATGTTTTGTTTTGTTTTCAGTTCTCCACTGAAGTTGCCTACATTAACATATTTTTAAGAACATTTCCTTAAGTTGAAGTATTCATTCAGTATATTCATTTACTATAATTGAGAAAAGCCAAATGACTTAGGCAAATTCATTTCTATATTGCCACAGCAGTGTATTGTGAACTAAATGACACCTGGCAGTTCTTTACTCAGATGCTAACTCAATTAGAAGGCAGAACAAGGATACCTACCCATTCAGGGAAGGAAAGGTCACTTAGCCTCTGTAGCTGTCTTAGGTCTCTTATCATCACAGTAACAAGTTGAAGACTAAAAACCGTACGATCACCTCAATAGATGCAGAAAAAGCTTTTGAAAAAATTCAATATCCATTCCTGGTAAAAACTCTCCAGAAAGTGGGCATAGAGGGAACATACCTCAACATAATAAAGGCCATATATGACAAGCCCATAGCTAACATACTCAATGGTGAAAAGCTGAAAGCATTTCCCCTAAGACCAGGAACAAGACAAGGATGCCCACTCTCACCACTTTTATTGAACAGAGTTTTGGAAGTCCTAGCCACAGCAATCAGACAAGAAAAAATAAATAAAAGGGCTCCAAAATGGAAAGGAAAAAGTAAAACTGTCACTGTTTGCAGATGGCATGATACATAGAAAATCTGAAAGACACCATCAAAAACCTATTCGAGCTCAAACATGAACTTGGTAAATTTGCAGGATACAATAGATTTCTATATATAAATTTTGTATTTCTATACACTCACAGTGAACTATCAGAAAGAGAAATTAAGGAAACAATCCCATTTACAATCGCACAAAAATGAATAAAATACATAAGAATAAACCTGCCTAAGGAGGTAAAAGACCTGTACCCAGGAAACTATATGACACTCATAAAAGAAATGAAAGATGACACAAACAGCTGGAAAGATATACCATGGTCATGGATTGGAAGAATTAATATTGTTAAAATGACCATCATACCCAAGGAAATCTACAGATTCAATGCAGTCTGTTTCAACATATCAAGGGCATTTTCCACAGACCTAGAACAAATAATTTTAAAGTTTGTATGGAAACACAAAAGATGCTGAATAGCTAAAACAATCTTGAGAAAGAAGAACACAACTGGAGGAATCATGCTCCCTGGCTTCAGACTGTGCTACAAACCTACAGTAATCAAAACAGTATGGTACCGGCACAAAAACATCCATCACTGGAACAGAATAGAGAGCCCAGAAAGAAACCCATGCACTTATGGTCAATGAATCTATGACAAAGGAGGCAAGAATATGCAATGGAGAAAAGTCTGGGCTTCCTTAGGGATGGTTTCATCAATTAATTTGTTTTCTTAAATGGACCATACTTTTCCATGTCTTTGTATACCTTGTGAGTTTTTTGGTTGAACATTTGGCTTTCAAATATTATAATGTGGTGTCTATGGAAATCAGATTCTCCCACTTTCCCAGGGTTTTCTGGGCTTTTGATTGTTGAAGGCTGTAGTAGTCTGTTTGTTTAGGGACGTTTCCAAACTAGCTTTGCAATGACTGTAACGACTTTGACTTTCCAAAATAGCTTTGCAATGACTCCTTATCGTATGTAGGCACTGAAGTCTCTGTTCCTTTAGTTCATGTTTAGCTAATGTTTTGACAGAGATGTCCTTGAATTCCTGCACCTAAGACAAACAGAAACAAATATACACAAGCACATCCACATGCACACTCAAAACCACACACCTCTCCCCATTGTGCAGATTGCTGGATCACTCCTTCAACATTTAACTGACCTGCACTGAGTTCAGGGCTCAGCCCATGGTAAAAGCTTAGAGACTCCTCTGGTGTTTTCAGAACATGCATCTTATCTTGAGTATGCATGCGGCTTTCTTAATTTCTCTGGACACATGTGTACTTTTGGTATGTTCTAAGTTCCCAAAGAATCTCCCCCAACTTTTGCTCCTGCATCTTATGTGGTCTATTGTATTTCAATGCACAGTCTTCTGCCCCAGCCATCTGTGCTTTGTTAGCTCACCTTGCACTTTATTTTCAGCAATGACCGCTGCTTTTCCAGACTGTGTTCCAGGTTAGCTAAGACAGAGATAAGCATCTTGTGTCAGTCCTTCAGGTAGCTCCCAGACAGGTTAGAACAGATGCACATAATAATCTGAGAGTACGGTCTCTTCTGCTCCCTCCTGAAGCAGGATTGAGGGTCCCATACTACGAATGGTCTGCTGCTACTTTAAGACTATCACTGCATTAAGACTCCACCACTTTAAGACCATCTCTACACTAACAGTGGATGGGGCAAGGGCAAGTAAAAATGCCACAAAGCTTTCCTGCCATTTTCCAATTGCCTCTTCCCTGGTTCAGTATGTGTGTGGTTGCTGTAAATCTTTGGCTGATTTCAGGACTAAGAGAAACTCAAGGAACCCCACAACAAGAAACAGTATAATCAAACTCTCAGATGCCAAAAGACAGAGAAAGAATCTTTTCTCCCAAAGGAGAAAGAAAACACAAATTTGTTACAAAGCAGGGATCCTCAAAAAGATTCATAGCTAATTTTCTATCTGAAACCACGGAAGCAAGAGGCCAGACATATTTAAAGTGCTGAAAGAAAGAAACTGTCCACCAAGAATTCTATATTTGGCCAAAATGGTTTCAAAACTTAGGGAGAAATTAACACATTCCCAGATGAACAAAGGCTGAGGGCATTTGTTTTACAACTTCCTAACACTGCCCTACGACAAATGCTAAATTGAACCTTCAGGTTGAAATGAAAGGACACTAGACAGCAACTCGAAGCTGTATAAAGAAATAGAAATCTCCAGTAAAGATAAATACATGGGCAGATACTAAAGCCAGTATTGCGCTACTGGCTTGTAACCCTACTTTTTATTTCTTACATGATTGAAAAAACAAATGCATAAAATAATTATAAGTCCATGTTATTGGGCTCACAAAGTATAAAGGTGTAATTTGTGACAACAATAATGTAAAGAGGAGGAATGGAACTGTAGAGGAACAGAGTTTCTGTGTGCTATTGAAGTTGGTTTCAATTCAAATGATATTGGTTGAACTTTAGAAGGGTAAATGTAATCTTCGTGATAACCACAAAGAAAATATCAATAGACTATATGCAAAAATAAATGAAAAAGGGATCAAGAGTTCACTACAAGAAAATCGGCAAACCACAGAAGAAGTCAGTAATGGAGTAAATAAGCGGCAAAAAATGCATAAGACATACAGAAAACAACCAGGAAACAGACAGAATTAAGTTCTTCCTCATCAGTAATTTTTGAAAAAGTAAGTGGATTAAGCTCTCCAATAAACATATACATATTGGCCAATGGACTTTAAAAACAACCATAATCCAAGTACATGCTGTCCGCAAAAAACTCACTTGATTACAAGAGACACAAGTTGGTTGAAAGTTAAAGCATAGAATAAAATATCCCATGCAAATAGTAACAAAAAGAAAGAAAGAGAGAGAGAGAGAAAAAGAAAGGAAGGAAGGAAGGAAGGAAGGAAGGAAGATAGATCTGGGATGGCTACGTTAATATCACACAAAATAAACTTTAAATCAAAAACTATCACAAGAGGAAGAGGAGGCCACTATATGTTGATAACAAGTTCAATCTATCAAGAAGATATAACAACTATAAACATATATGTACCAAACATCCCCCAAATATGTGAAGCAGACGTTGACAGAATTGAAGGAAGAAATAGATAGTTCTAAAATAATAGTTGGAGATCAATACCTTGGTAAATTCAGGGATTAGTATTCAGGAGTACTCGTCACAAAAGCAGAGAATCTTAGCTCACACCAAAGGAAAAAAATAGAGAAAAAGTATAAATTATATGAATACACACACATACACACATGTGCCAACTATATGTTGCACTTCTCCAAAATCTATTCAGTATCTGCACATTTACTGTATATTAGCAGTAAGACCAGAAATGAGCGTAACGCTCTGTTTACAAGGCACAGAAAACAGACCCAAATATGGAAATTACTAGCAATGAGAATGGGGAAGAAAGACTACAACAAGGAATGTAGATGATATTTTTGTTTCCTAGCTATGATGCCAAATATTGAACTTTCAACTTGAGACAAGGAGGCCATAAAAAGTTGTATTAGTTTCCTAGAGCTGCCATGACAAAGTACCAGGGACTGAGGAGGTTAAACAACAGAAATTTACTCACTCACAGGTCTAGAGGCTAGAAATCTGAGATAAGGTGTCAGCAGGATTGATTTCTTCTCAAGTATCTCTTCTTGGTTTGTAGATGCCATGTTTTCCTTTTGTCTTCACATGGTCTTCTCTCTGTGCGTGTCTGTGTCCTAATATTTTCTTTTTATAAGGACACCAGTCATATTGGATTAGAGCCCACCCATTTGACCTCATTTGACCTCAATTACCTATGTAAGGGCCTTATCTCCAAATACAGTCATATTACGAGGCATTGGGGGTTAAGACTTACACATATTAACTTGAGCAGGACACAATTCAGCTGATAATAGAAGATAAGAGTAATTTAAGCAAGTAACTGTTGTTTACAGTGAGTTGCTTAAGGATATGAATTTACTCAAGAAAGACAAGAAGAAATTACATAACACTGTATGTTATACAAAGATATTAAATTAATCATCATAACATCCTGTGAGATGGGCATTAAATTAGACTAAGCAAGATTAAGCAACTTATCCAGAATTGTAGAGTTGGTACTTTCCAGAATTTAAACCAGGTATTTTCCCAGTTCCATTCTACGTTATATATTCATTTCATTATTTGAAATGAATTTTGAGTCTTCATTTTGCTTAGTTTCTGAAGTTATATGGGGATAGAATGGAGTTGGATATTTTCAGTGACATTCACACATGGGGAAGGAAATTGAGTCCAGAAGCTTCAGCAATGTTTCCATGGAGAGCACTAACAACAGAACAAGAAACACCGTTATCCTTTTGGTTCAGTGATCTTTCCTGAAGCACTACAAGAAGCAATTTTAAGAAGCCCAGTGTTTTCCAAACTTTCACCAATGGGCTCTGTAGGGTCCTCTAACAGTATCTAAGAGACTAACTAGTTTCTCATCCCAAGCCACTTAAGACAAGGAGTTCTGATTGTTCTCTGTGAGGAAATCAAGTGACAAGCATAGCTGGTGATTTAGCATAGTTTCTTCAGGGCCCAGGCAAAACCTAATACACAGTAATAATCATTGTTAACTGCATCTTTGACAAGGATTAATCAGGTATCAAAGAGGTCTATAAATTGGGAGAAATTATGATCAAAGAGAAACACAGACCACAGATATTTAATTAATGCTCAATTATTTATGAGTTTAACTTTGGTGAACCTAATTTTCCTTCTTCTAGACAATTTCCAATTCGTCTCCACAAAGAGACCAGAATAAGCACCTTCCAATACAAGATTTATTGTGTTGCTTTAATTTAAAGCATACAGTGACTTCTACATTCACTCCACCAAGTTTTGCCAGGAGAGAAAAGGAGACATTATATTTTGTCTTGAATTAGATATGCCACCATACTTGACTTAGCTCATCCCACTGGAAGCACTTTGAGGGCAGATTCTACAGTCTTGTCTTACATCCTCTACGGAATCGAGCCAAGGGAATCACACACAGTTACAGCTGGAAAAACATTTGTTCTGGGTTAATACTTTTAGCCTTTACCACCAAGACTTTATCACCAAGACCTATCTTTACAGTCTCTAAACAGGAGACCTTCTTGCCTTCCCTTTTCATATTGACTAGGAAGGTAAAGGGAAGAACTGAGAAGTACCCAAAGTCAGCTAGCAGCCAGCACAGATAAATCATCTGTGGAGATATTGTTTCTTTCAAAAGATATAAACATAAGAGGAAGTCCTAGTGTTTGAAACAACTGTGCATAATAAAATTCCATGAAAACCTAGAACTCCAGATGCAGATCAGTAACATATTGGTTAAATAAGCTGTTATGCTCATGCAATGGACAAGTGTACATACATTAAGAAGAACGAGATACTCTTTTCTATGAGATTCTCTTTTCACTGAACTCATCAGTGCTGCAAAAACAATGTTACATAATACTTTTTCTTTAACATTATATCAGGCATCCTCATCTTGTCCTGCATTTATTGCCAGTGTTACTAAAGTCTACCACTTACCTCTTTCTCTTTTAGACATATAATTTCTTCTTATTTTGGAAGCATTCATCAATCCCTATTTTACTCTTTCTTTTAAATTACAAATGAATATTGAATTTTATAAAATATCTTTTGGGGGATATTTCAAGTGATTGTATAGTTTTGCTCTCCTTTGACCTTGTTATATGGTAAATTGTATTTTGTTATTGTATATTATGTTATTTATTATATATTGTATTCTGTTTACTAATGACATTTATTATATTATAATTACATTATTTTTAAGGTAGCATTTTGTTTTAGATAGACAAAACAACCAGTGGAATAGGAAGCATCTTAAAATTAGATGCAAGAGCGTAAGGGAATTGAGATTAAAATAAAATTCACGTTTTGGATCAGCAAAAATTATTCAACAAAAGTGGGAAAATATAGCTATCATAGAATTAGTAAATTCTAGATACAGCAACGAGTTAAAAGTTAAAAAATAATGAAAGTGTAAAAGTATCAGAAACCTGGGAGACTTGAAATAAATTATTCATGAGGAATACCTTTCTAAGATACAAAGAAAAAAGGATACATTTAATTATATAAGAATTAAAAAAAAAAAGAATTAAAATTTTCCTCATGGCAAAATGCACTACAAAGGTCAGAAAACAAGCCAAAGAAACTGGGAAATATATTTAGAAATGGATATGCCTTCTTTACAACTTTTGAGAGAAGCACATGTTTCTTTTTCCTTTAACCTGTTATGTGGGTATTAATCTATAATGTAAGTGCATGGTTCCTTTCCTTTAACCTGTAATGTGAGATTTAATCTATATGGGAAGTGCATGGTTCCTTTCCTTTCATCTGTAATGTGAGTGTCAACATGGGGCACTGTTTCCAAGCACAGACTTTGGATGTTCCTGTACTGGTCCCGTCACTGACCATCCACAAAAACTTACAAATGTTGCTTTACTTTCCTGGGGGTTAGAGTCTTAGCTAAGAAATGGAAGCAAAATAGAACTTTCCCGCAGGGATGATAGAAGGTTTAAAGGAGTAAATATGTAAGTGACTTGGCACAGTGCCTACTACAAGAGAGATCAATATAAGTACTTACCAATTTTTTAAAGAGACAGATGAAAGAAATAAAATGTGGTGATTTCAATCCATTGATATATATTCTTGACATTAAACTACCTTTTCATCCACTGGATGACCTAACTTGCTCATGCTTTTTCTTACTCTAGTGAACTTGGGTAGCTAATATCATAGTTAAAAATTTTTCCTTTTATAGTTACAAGTAAATTTGACCTGTAAATTTCTTTTTCCTTACAGTCCTAATCTGTTTTCAGTATTAGGATTATATAGACTTCATAAGATGAATAAAGGAGCATTCTTCCTTTGCTACTCTCTAGAAGTTTTTCTTTGTTAATATTGATGTTATCTGTTTAACAGAAGTTTGATAGAATTCACCTCCCAAATGATCTGGCCGGGTCTGGTATTTTCTTGGTGAAAGATTGTAAACTATTGACTTAATTCCTTTACTGGTGCAAGAACTCCAGCTACAAATTTCCTCTTGTGTCAGTTTTGGTAAACTTTAGGAGCTAGGAAATTGTCCACTTTACAGAAATGTTCAAATTTACTGGCATTTCATATATTCTCTGTTTGTACTCTCTGCTATAACATTGTCCTGATTCTTTCTGTATATTATTTACTTACGTTTTTGTTTTGCTTAATCAAAGTTTGTTTTTTTAAATCTTTTCAAAGAATATTCTTTTGACTTACTAAATCACCTCAATTTTATACTTTTTTCTGTTTTATTAAGTTCTGCTCATATCTTTATTGTCTATTTTTCTATGTTCTCAGGGTTTATTGTTTTACTCTTCTGATGTCAATTAAAACACTTGGTTATTAATTTTAATAAATCTTTTTACTTATAAATAGTTGAACTTTTTGAAGGTTCCAGCTTAGTTGTACGTATCTAAGGGTCAGCTCCTCCTCATAGTTGCTGGCCTAAGGCTTAGTTCACCCTATAGCAATGTATATATTGACATTTATTCCCCTCGACTTTCTGTGTTTTGCTACTTCTCACCTTTCTTTGCAGAGAAGCCCTTTGAAATACCCTTAACTTATTTTACAGCCAATAAGTCTTTAAAATACTGTGTATTTTTTAAGATAAATCAACTTATATAATTAGGCAGGAAATCTGATCTGCCATATTTTAAAAAACAGCATAATTTCACTCTTCTCCACGATTAATCTGCTGTATTACACGACCTTCGAGTTTTTAGCTTTATCAATGACATGTACTTTAAAAATGTTTGAAAGATCCTACCCAGTCTTTTAAAACATCCTTGCTCCTTGTTTCAGTTCTAGTTTTATGTATATTTTCTGCCTGGCACCTGATTATTCCAACATCTGATGGATGGCCTTGGGAATTTAATTCTGGTATTGATTGTTTTTGCTGATTCTCTCCACTTGTAGCTGATCTCTTCATTATTGTGTAAATTTAGATCATGAGCTCACGTTTAGCTAAACTTTATCTGTGGGAACGCCATAGGCCTGTGTTGAGGGTCTACCTCTCCAGAAAGGGTTTAGTTTTGTGTTTGGAATACCACCGATTTGGGAGCATTTTAAGTTAATTTCTTGGCTTCTGTTTGCAAGACCGCAAATAAATTTGCAACCCAAACACTGTGAACACAGATCGGCGGTTCAGAATTCTCAAGATTTCCTACCTGTTTCCTACCCAGAGCAGAGGCCAAGAGAATTTGGTCTTAGTCTCCCTTTGCCAGCAGATATTTTTTTCTCCTGGCACACCCTTTCATTAAAGGTGAAGCTAGGGATAGATAGGTTTAGTTCTAACTTCCCATCTAGTAGGGATGGAGTCTTACCTCCTGCCTCCCATGTGGTCATGGCCATTTAAAAACAAGTCTCTATACCAGGTGTGTCATTCAACTACGGCCTGTATTCCAAATCCAGACAGCTGCCTATTTTTTATGGCCTATGAGCTATGAATAATTTTCACGTTTTAACTGGTAACATTTTAAATGGTTACCTAAGTACCTAAATAATATCCTCAATTTTGCCTCTTTGGTCTACAAAGCCTAAAATATTTGCCATTTGGCTCCATAAAAACAGGATTTCCAGCTTCTGTTCTAAGCTATCAAGATCTTCAATCCACTCTTAATAGAGCTATACCTCTTACACATGTACCACCCTTCCTTCATGGGTCCTGGAAATTTCGACTGCACACTTCCAAAATCAACCACGCACTTAAAAATAAGTTGTGTACATTTAACCTAGCATACCTAACCCATTTCTTTTAGGAGAGTTTTTCAAGTAATCTTGCCCACCGTATTCTTCAGAACTTCATTAATAATGGCAAAAAACTGGGCTTACCTGGTGGCGCAGTGGTTGAGAGTCCGCCTGCCGATGCAGGGGACACGGGTTCGTGCCCCGGTCCGGGAAGATCCCACATGCCGCGGAGCGGCTGGGCCCGTGAGCCATGGCCGCTGAGCCTGTGCGTCCGGAGCCTGTGCTCCGCAACGGGAGAGGCCGCAACAGTGAGAGGCCTACGTACCAAAAAAAAAAAACGAACAAAAAACAAAAAAAGGCAAAAAATTAAAACAACTTAACATTCAACAAAAATGGGAAATGTTCATAACAATTATAGAAGCACATACAGTAGAAAACTATAAACTGTTATTGAAACAGTGAGACATAACTTTTTATTCTTAGAGAGCTATGTTTATTTAGGTCCCTTTTGTTTAAATAAGTATATTTCTGTGTATGTATGTATACAGTCATGTATTTATATACACGTATGATATATTTATATAAACACATGAAATACTACCTATACACATACCTTTGATTTATATTTGTATACATACACAGGAATATAATTATATATTATATATTTATATACATTGAACTGAAAACTGGTAGTATACATGTATACCGTGTATAAATGTGTGTCTACGTGCATGTGTAGAAAAGCCGGTTGAGAGATATGGAAGCATGAGTTAGACAGGGTTCAAGATTTTAAAAGTAGTTATGTGTAGGTAGTGAGGTTAAGGCCCATTTGATTGAAAATATTGCATATTTTTACATCAATTGTTATGATGACCAGATTCCTATGTAAATAAAATTATAAATAGCTATACATACTCGTATGTGTAATGTATAACTAAAAGATATATAGTTTTATATATGTATTATATTTATATTATACAATTATACTAATACATTATATATTGTGTTATATAGAATATATTAACTATAGTGTATTAAATCAGATAATAATATATATTTATATATTATGATATAATTGTTTTATAATCAATATTACAGGATATATCATATTAATATTATGAACATATTAACCATAGAAATACATTTCATTACTCATATATTTTGTATATAATATATGCTAGGCAAAAATATATATTAATACATAATTGTTATACACTAATATAAATATTAGTATATTACATTTATACATCAATATAATATTTAATATTGGTATATTTATATTATTTTTAATATATACAGAGCTAATGCTCTTTAAAGCCATCTGCTACAAGTAGAATAAGACCAGGAGTATGGCCAAAGCAAATTGTAAAAATATTAGATTACTTATATTCATTTATATGTCATTTTCCTGGAATCTGCATCTGGCTACTAGAGAGGACACACAGCAAAATCAACAAAAAGTGCCCAGGACATAGGATCCTTTATTCATTGGAACCTCAAAGGAAACACAGTGCTATTCAGTCCCCCTTCAAAGAGCCAAGAGCAAACCTTGAAGCACCCAGTAAAAGCCAATTCAAACAAAAAAGCTTTTCCACTTAAACTGGAAGAAGTTAAGTTCCCAAGAGACCCCCTACATCAACCACTGAAGCTCATTTGGCAGTAAAAACAATAATGTTCACCGAACAGCAAGAAACGCAAAACAATAGGCGTTTTACCAAACACACAAAAAAGCAGCTAATTAGTGTCTTTCCTGTTTGAAAGAAGGGGGTGGGAAGTGGGCAGAAGACCTGATAGGAAAGATAAAAAGAAAAGGAAAAGGAAAATAACAGTTTCCAGTTTGACACTCAAGCTGTCTTCTGCATCCATTTCGTCAAGACCACCAAGTCAATGTGGAGGCTTTTTCCTCCTTCCCTTTTCTTTTCATGAGATCGATCACAACCAGCACTGCAGATTCCATCCAATTAAGGAATGCTGTTGCCTACATGTGTGAGTGAGCTGTGAGTGAAGTACTGAAGTAGAGGACACCTAAAGTGAAACGTCTTCATGAATGTCCACGTGGCTGAGCAGCAAGTTAACCTTTCACAGATGTGCTGAAGAAGAAGAGTTGGGTTTTATTTTATTTACTTCTCCCTGGACTGTGTTGAATGACTGTCATCGACAAGTTCAGGCTACTTTTTGCTGAGGATTAATGCACGGGGAGAGCTGAGAGAACACTGAACAGTAGAGCTGTCTTTTTCTTGACCAGTTCACCTTAGTTTCCCAAACTCTAAGTCTTTCCCTAATTCCTTCTCCTTTTTATTGTAGTAAAATGAACATAACACAAAATCCACCATTTTGATCATTTTACAATTCACTGTACCATTCCGTGGAATTTACTACTGTCACAGTGTTGTGCAACTATCACCACTGTCCAACTACAAAACATTTTCATCACCCCAAGAGGAAACATACACCCATTTTGAGGAGTCGTTCCCTATTTCCCTCTCTTCCAAACCCCTGGAAACCACTAATGTATAATATTTTCCGTGTGTATGGATTTGCCACTGCTGGACATTTCATAAATATGGAACCATACAATATAGAGCCTTTCGTGCCTGACTTCTTTCACTTAGTTGCATCCATGATGTAGCATGTATCAGTAATCCATTCACTTTTATGGCTGAATTCCCTGATCCTGTTTTCTTCATACTGTTTGAATACAAAATTTAAAATAAGTTGAGAGTGAAGCTCTGTTTTAAGGGCACATCTACGAGGCCAATTCTTTTAAAAAAGGTGAAAATGGAGATATTGTTGTGAAATGATAATCGTTGAGAAGCCTCAGCCAATTTGATAATGAAAAGTTTGGGAAATGTTGCAAAAAATTATCTGCTTTATATTAAAAGCCTTTTAAGCAAGGATTCAGGAGATTGTCTTTTTCTTGCAGGTAACTTAAATGAGTCAGAAGGAAATAACTGCCCTTTAACACAGATTTTGAAAGGATTCTATTTATTCTTAATAGACGAATGGGAGTACAGGTAGTTCACATCCAATATGGACTCCCTGTCCAAACACTGTTTATCGTTTTAGCCACCACTATCGAATTATATTTCTTGAGAGTAAGGCAGCTCAATTCCTGCATATTACTTTTTTTTTCCTGCATATTACTTTTTAAAATTCATCTATCAAATTATCAAATTCATCAATCCATTAATACAGTATAAACAAGAGATGTTCATGTTTCAGTGCAGTTCAAATATCAGGTATAAAGAACCACCAGCAAGAAAAAGAATCCTGTATCTCTTGCCAGAATGTGGTCAGCTCTGGGGTGCTTTGCTAGCTGAAACACACTTTCATTGTTAAGAGGATAGAGGCTGTTTAAGAGGGATGAGAGCCAAAAAATGTTAACTACGTGTATGTGTTAAGAACAGTGCTAGGTTATCTCATATTCTATATCAGCCAAGGCTCACCATTTTACATATGTGAAAAGCGAAGTTAAAAGTGTTTTAGTAGGGCTTCCCTGGTGGCGCAGTGGTTAAGAATCTGCCTGCCAGTGCAGGGGACGCGGGTTTGAGCCCTGGTCCGGGGAGCTCCCACATGCCACGGAGCAACTAAGAGCATGTGCCACAACTACTGAGCCTGCACTCTAGAGCCCGTGAACCACAACTACTGAAGCCCACACACCTAGACCCCGCGCTCAGCAACAAAGAGAAGCCACCACATTGAGAAGCCCGCACACCGTAACAAAGAGTAGCCCCCGCTCACCGCAACTAGAGAAAGCCCGCGCATAGCAAGGAAGAGCCAACGCAGCCAAAAATAAATCTATTTTTAAAAAAAAAGTGTTTTAGTAACTTACTAAAAGGCACGCAATCAGTAAATTTGAGCAAGAATTCAATCCCAAATCTGTCACACTGAAGTTTAAGCTAATACATGAGATTAATAAAAACAGCACTAAATTAAAAGTTCAGAGATATCTTTAATTTCATACTCTTTCACTAACGCTCTTTGGAGAGAAATCGTTTCTTTTATATGGGCCTTAGTTTTCACAACTATAATAGTTGGAAGCTTGACTAGATGATCTGTATGTAGTCTTCCAATTCTAAAATGTTCCACTCATTTGGATTCCTACAATAATTGCCCTTGCAATACATGCATGCTGCCACCAAGTAGCCGTACAGACTATTAGTTCCTTTTATATCCCTAGTGGGGAGTGCATTTTGACATCAGACTTACCGGTCAATAGTACAACCTGTTACTATAACTATAAAATAACAAAATAATCTGGTATTATTTCCTGTAAAGCAGAAGCTTTACATTGTCTGTGAATCATATCAGAATCACCTGTAGGTTTGTTTTGTTGTGTTTTAACATATTTATTGGAGTATAATTGCTTTACAATGGTGTGTTAGTTTCTGCTTTATAACACCTGTAGGTTTTTAAACATAGAGGAAATCCATAACCCATTGAATGAGAATCTTCAGAGACAGGACATGGGCATCTGGATTTCTGGGCTCCCATCATCCGTATATTTTATTTTATTTTTTGCCTATGTACAATATTTGTCACATCCTCTTGAATCGTTAAATGTTTCTTTTTGTTTTAAAATTTTAGAATATTCCATAATCTTCACCTACTTTTCATAAGGTGTTATCTGTTATGTTTATTCGATCTTGTGCTTCTCCTGGTTAAGTCTTCTTTTTTTCCTTTTTTTTTGGGGCGGGGCCCTGCCTCATGGCTTGCAGGATCTTAGTTCCCTGACCGGGAATTGGACCCCAGGGCCCCAGCAGTGAAAACGCCAAGTTCTAACCACTGGACCACCAGGGAAGTCCCAAGACTTCTGTTTTAAATGACTTTTTTTCCCACTCTAATTCATTCCTGGGATCAGTTTCATGTTTGAACATTAAACCAACCTTGCATTACTAGAATAAAGCTACTTTGATTGTGATATATGATTGTTTTACATACCATGGATACAGTTTGTGCTTCTGTTTACACATTTTGCATGCATGTTCAAAAGAGAAATTGGCCTGTGATTCTATTCTTGTAATATTCCTTTTAGTTTTGATCTGAAGCTTATGTTGGCCTTATAAATATTTTGAGCAATATATACTTTTCTGTTTCCTGGAAGATTTTTATGTAAGATTACCAATATTTCTTCCCTAAATATTTGGAAGAATTTACTTGGAAAGCCATTTATCCCTGGAAATCATTTTCTGTAAAGGTACTTAATTATACAAACAACTTTTGCAGTAGATATAGGGTTTTTAGATATTTTTTCTTTCTTGGGTTAGTCTTGTTAGCTTGCATTTTTAATGAATTTGTCATTTTCGATGAATTTTCAAATTTATAAATATAAAATTATCATAATTTTAACAGCTTTATTGGGATGTAATTTACATACCATAATTTCAACACATTAATGTATACAATTCAGTGGTTCTCAGTGGAACCACTAAAAGACTTGTGTAAGCATCACAACAATCCAATTTTAGATTTCTGTCCCCCCCACAAAAAACCCATTACACATTAACAAGCTTTCTTCAATCTCCTCAACCCTCTCAGCCCTAGACAACCACTCATCTACTTCCTGTCTCTACAGATTTGCTATTCTGGGCATTTCATATAAATGGGACCGTACAATATGTGATCTTTTGTGAGTGGCTGCTTTTACTTTACATAATGCTTTCATGGTTCATCCATGTTGTAACATGGATCAATAGATCATTCCTTTCTATAGCTGAATGCTATTCTATTGCATGGATATTCCACATTTTGTTTATTCATTTATCCGGTTGTCATTCGAATTATTTCCACCTTTTGTTTTTAGAAATATGCTTCTATGAACATTCACGTACAAGCTTTTGTGCAGACATAAGTTTTTATTTCTCTTAGGTATATATTTAGTAGTGGAACTGCTGGGTCACAGGGTAACTCTATGTTTAACACTTGCAGGAACTCTCAAGCTGTTTTGTAAAATGGCCGCACCATTTTACATTCCCACCAGCAATGTATGTGGGTTTCAATCTCTTCTCTTACAGCCTAGCATGTCATCTATGCTGGAAAACGTTTCACATGTAGTTGAGCAGGATGAGTATTTTACTGTTTGGCTGAGTGTTCTGTAAACATTTATTAGGTCTTGTTAATTCACAGTCTCGTCCAAGTCTTCTATATCGTTGTTGACCTTCTGCCTAACTGTTCTATCCATTATTGACTGTGGAGTACTGAAGCCTCTACCTAATGTTGTGCAATTATCTATTTCTTCCTTCAATTCTTCATGGATTTTGGTATTTTCTTCTTCATGTACTTTGGTTTTACCTTATTCAGGGCAAATATGTTAAAGATTTTTGTATCTTCCCTTTCTTTATCCTAAAAGGTCCCTTTTCACATCTAGTAACTTTTTTGTTTGTTTTAAAGTCTATTTTTTCTGGTATTAGTATAGCCACTTCAGCAATGCTTACGGTTGCTATTTGCATGATGTATATTTTTTCATCCTTTTACTTTGTACACATTAGACTTTTGAATCCAAGCAGTGCCTGCTATAGAAAACATTTTTTAATACCCAGTTCGACAATATCTGCCTTTTGATTGTATTGTTTAATTCATTTACATTTAGTTTTTATTATTGATATGGTAGGATTTATTTATGTCTATCATTTTACCTTTGGTTTTCTACATGTCTCATGTTTTTGTTTTTTTGTTATTGTTCCTCCATTTTCCTTTTATAGTAAGTAGATATTTTCTACTGTAACACGTAATTCCTTTAATGATTTTTAACCACATTGTTTGAGTAATGGCTGCACTAGGGCTTATGTAATACATCTCAGAATCTCTTCAGATTTTTACTAGGTTCATTCCAGATAGAAACAGAAACTGTACTTTTATAGAGCTGTATGCCTTTCCCTCTTTTTTGTTTTTATTACATTTATATATGTTACATACTTAACATATTATAATAATTACTTCTCACAAGCTTATTTTTTCAAAGAGCTTAGAGAAGGAAGTTGAGCAAATAAATATTTTTGAGTTTGTCGGGTTAATCTATTTACCATTTCTGGTTCTCTTCCTTTCTTCCTGCGGATTCAGCTTATGATCTACTGTCATTTTTAATCTAACACAGCTTTGTTCTCACTGCCTTCGTTGTGCCGTATCATCAAATATATGATATTTTTTTATGTTATATAGAGGACAATCCAAATATAGTCATATTGTTTAGGCACTTACTTTTTAAATTAGTTAAGAGAAGAAAGGAGAAGAAATTTGAAATTACAGTATCTTTTATAATTCCCTACACAACTGCTCTAGTCAGCATTCTTTGTTTTGTTTTTATGGCTTGAGTTACTGTCTGCTATCATTTGAAGAACTTCCACTAGTATTGCTTGTGAAGCCCGTCTGCTAACAATGAACTCACTCAGTTTCTTTTTCTGTTTCTGAGTTATGGTGAAGTATTGATGATAAGTTGTGGAGTGGTAGGAAAAACTAAAATGCGATGTGCCGTATGATGTATGTTTCACTGAAGTGTCTTGGTCAAATTCTAATGATTTATGATAGAAATCACATAAAGCAAGCATCACAATTCTCCAGGAATGTTCTGTAGAATGCTAATGTTAATGATGAATATGTGATCCCAAATCTTTCACTTGTATTGACCTTATCTCATTAATTCTCCCAACAATGCCATAACTAGAGTTGAGTTCTAAAGTGTACCTTCCTCTTTTCCAATAGAAATGGTCCCACAGTTTCAGAAAGTTCTCAAAGGTGGAAAAGTGCACACGGCGTTTATCACGTTTGCAAATGCCAATGAAAATGCTAAGGTAACACTGTCCAAAATGCAATATTCTTCTGTGAGGGCACCCAACTTTAAACAAATACACATATTCTAAACACAGCTTAGATCTGTGACATGTTTTGGCCAATGAAGTGTGAGCAGACATGATGGCCTTCAATGAGCAGCAGAGGCCTTAAATGGGCTTGTGCAGTTGGGCTCACCTCTTATGTTTCAGTGAACTTTGTGAGAAGACAGGGCCTGGGAGCTGCGGCCTCACAGTTGGGCTCCAGAGGAAGATGTGTGTTACAGACCTCAAACTGACCCAAAACACGGAGCAAAACCAGCCATCTAGAGGTCTAAAAGAGAGCCACTGCAGCTAGCCAATAGGTCCAAGAAAAGTAAATTCTTGTTTATGGAACTGAGTTTTGGGTCGGTTTGTTCCAAAGCATTATCACAGCAAGAGCTGACTAACACAACATCCTCCAAATCATTGTTATGTAAATGGCTGCCACCACGCCTACAAGTAAGGCAACTGTGTACTCAAATTGTGAGAGTTCTTGAACTCTTGGTGCCTCTCCAACACAATGTACATGGCTAAATTTCCACAAATAAGTTCACTGATATACCACAAAGATCTCCCTAAGCTTTTATTAAATGTAATGCAAAGTTCTTTCTTTTCATTTCCTGCTTCTACATAGTTAAAATGCTTTTTATCAATGTAAAATGGCTCTTACCTTTTGGCTTCTGTCGTGAGAGTCTTTTGAACTCTGAAACACTGTAGGATATCACCTATATATGGAATCTAAAACATACAACAATTGAATGAATATAACAAAAAAGAAGGAGAGTCACCGATATAGAGAACAAACTAATGGTTGCCAGTGCGGAGGGGGAGGAGGGGGCAATACAGGGGTGGGGAAGTGAGGGATGTAAACTACTGGGTGTACGACAGGCTCAAGGATGTATTGTACAACACAGGGAATATAGCCAATATTTTGTAATAACTGTAAAGTAACCTTTAAAAAGTATATAAAATTTTTTTAAAAAGAAATCATACTTAAAATTCGAAACAATTTAAATGTCCATCAACAGGAAAATGCACATATAAATTAGTGTATTTCCCTACGTGGGAATCCTACGTAGCGAGGAAAGTACATGAACTGGACAGATCTTTACATGTCAGCATGGATGAACCTAGCAAAGATAACACTAAATAAAGCAAGTAACAAGAGAAAACAAAATAGAATACGATATGCAGTTTAAGAATACTTAAAAATGTAGCCTACATAGAAAGACATCCATGCCAGTGATGGAGACCAAGTTCAGAGGAGTGGTTACCCAGGGTCAGCTGGGGAGTGGCTGTGTTTGGGAAAGTGGTCACACCAGAGACTCTTCAACAGGAATGGTAATGTTTCACTTCACACGCTGCCTGGAGGATGGAGGAGTGTCTGCGATGTTATAATGTGAGCACGCTGCATGTAAAAGCCATTGCTGACCACATCTAGGGGAACTGATGCGTGGGAGCTGGTAGTGGGTGGAGGCATCCAGAAGGTGGTGGTAGAAGAGGAACGTTGTACACGTAACGCCTAAAGCCTGACCAGAGGACGACCACTGCTCTAGAAACTGGACACAAATCCAACCTCTACGGCCAATCTTAGAAGACAAACTGAGGCATATTTAAAATTTTAACACTTTATGTGCGCAAAAATAGAATCAATTCACGCACCACAAAGCGGAAGAGGTGAAGAGCACTCCAGCCACAGGAGCTGCAGAGATGTTTATTTTAAAAGGGCAGAAGCAAAGCAAGGAAACGAGTGATTTGCTATGGCTTTAACGCCTAGTTGGTGGTTTGTGACTGGGTGTCCTCAGCGCTGTTCGTCACCCTGAGGCGTTGACAGGCTTAGATTTTGGTTGGTTTAAGTAGGCGGCCGCATCGCTAGAGCCACCGCAGGCTAACGGCCTCCTTGCAGGCTTAATTTACTAACACCAATTGTCTGAGTCCTTCCTCTTACTCAGTCACTTCACTTCCTACGCCTCAGTTTCTCTTCTGTAAAGTGGATATTCAGTAGTAAATTCTCTGTGGAGGTGTCAGTACAAAACAAAGTGATTATTAGTAACCACGATCATGTCCTGAATGCACGGAACACGTCACCGTTTGCCAACCACCGTGTCAAGTCAGCAGAAACGACAGAAATTAAGAGCTCTCCGCAGAAATTCACACACCCGTGCACCAGGTAAGGGACCACAGGCAGACGTTCCCTCAGCCTTTCCTGCGTCCCTCACGGAGC
This sequence comes from Delphinapterus leucas, assembly GCF_059928025.1. Taxonomy (NCBI): domain Eukaryota; kingdom Metazoa; phylum Chordata; class Mammalia; order Artiodactyla; family Monodontidae; genus Delphinapterus; species Delphinapterus leucas. The sequence continues at coordinate 3,006,393 of NW_028322249.1, read as the reverse complement.
TCACACTCTCTCCTGGGCGGGGCGAGCACAGACACTTTGCGGGAGTTTACTTTTAAAATGCACTGATACAAACATGTCTCACTTTTGCTTGGATCAGTCAGCAAACGCTTTTTGGAAACCCCAAATTCTCCACACCTCCTACCTTTCGCGCTGCCGTAGCCTCGAAGGTGCCGACACCGCTACTCAGGCCGCGTCGTCATGGGAGGCGGGTCTGCGTGCTGCTCCTCAAGCCGCGTCGTCATGGGAGGCGGGTCTGCGTGCGGACGCACGGCGAGCGCGCAGAAGTCCTCGAGCCCCGCCCCCACGGGCCCGCCCGGAGGCTTAAACCGCAATCCCGCGGCTCGGGAGGGCGTTGATGCCCGCGCCAACACCAGGCCGCGCGTGGGCTCCGGAGCGCGGCATGGAGGGCCCGGCCTAGCTGGGGCCCGTGGCCCTATGTCTTCTGGCTGCGACGCCGGTCCTGCGCACGATGCGGGGCCGCAGCCGCCGGGCCGCAGCCGCCGGGCGGTGGGCGCCCGAGGGGCCGGGAGGCGAGCCGGGACCCACAGGCGGGTGTGGGCATCCTGTCTGCAGCCAGCGTCCCCGAGGCCGCGCTCAGGCCATGAACACTCGGTGAAGCTGCGCCCGGACAGCGCGGCCGACTCCTTCTCGCGCTCTGAGGACCTGTGAGCGCTGCAGGACTCGGTGCCTCTGCCCTCCGTGCGGGCTTCCCTGAGGGAGGGCCTGCTGGACTTAACGCCGACCGCCTCCGCGGGGTAGACTGGGCGCCGCTCCTGAGCACCCTCTGCCCCTGATCTGTATCCAGAGCTTCTTCCAGCCACGGCTTGTCGAGACAGGTTTGTACTTCCCGCTTCCAGGGGCCCTCGTGTGGGCGCTGAGAAGCGGGGTTTTAAATGGTTAAAGGTGGAGGGTGGGCACTAGAACCGGTGCCCAGTGCCCGGGTGTGCGTGCACTAGACGGGGCGTGCGGCCTAGGACTCCTGCCAGCTCGGTGACCCCGGCCGAGTGCCTTAAGGCTTCAGGGTCTCAGTGTTCTCATCTGTAGCATGGGCTTAACAGGACCCAGCCTCCGTGGCGGTTACAAGGATGCACTGTGTTAATGCTTCTAGACTCTACAGAGTAGAACACTTAGCACAGTTTGGAGCATCGTTCATTGTTGCACAGATGTTACCTGGTCTGTTGAATGACTTTGCCTGGTACACACCAAAGCGATTAGGAAATGGATATATCCCAGCTTCATTTCCTTTCCATTCAAACAGGGCTCAGGAAAAAAAAAATTTTTTTCAATAGGTGTATCATATATAGTGGAAAGAGCACCGGTGTCAAGGCAGCTTAGGGTTTGAATTCCAGGGCTTATGCTCTCTGTGGCCTGGACAGGTTTCTTTTGCACTACAATCCCCACACTTGTAAAATGACATTAAAAACCACTCTTTCTGTGGGTTCTTAGAATTAATTAAGCAGGTTATGTGTGTAAAGTATCCTGGCACTTGAATGAGTTGTCAGAACCAAGGGCTGCTGGAGACGATGCTTCTGCCCTAGGTAATCTTCCCTTCTACTGGGCAGCAAGTAAACACAAGCACAGGAGTCAGTGGTCTGGAAGAAGTGAGTTCTGCTGCTACAGAGCACAGAATCTCTTTTTTCTTTAATTTAATTTTTAGTCTATATTGGAGGATAGTTGATTTACAATATTGTGTTAGTTTCAGGTGTACAGTAAAGTGATTCAGTTATACATATATCCATTCCTTTTCAGATTCTTTTCCCGTACAGTTTGTTACAGGATATGGAGTAGAGGTCCCTGTGCTATGCAGTAGGTCCTTGTTGATTATTTTATATATAGTCATGTGTATATGTTAATGCCAAACTCCTAATGTATCCCTCCCCGCCATCTTTCCCCTTTGCAGAGCACAGAAACTTGGAAGGGAAAGTTCAGGGTAGGATTCTTGGAGGAAGTGCCATCCTTTCTAAGGATATGTAGAAGCTCCTGGGGTGGCAGGAGAAAGCAGTGTGTGTTGAAGTTTGAGAAATGTAAGAAAATATGGCAAAACTAATGTACAGGACTGGAACTCAGGGTTTGGGAAAGAAATGAGAGTTGATACTGAAAACTTAGTGGGGCCCAACAGAAAGGCGCCCTGTTTGTCCTGTCAGAAGTTTGGATGTTTATCCTGAAGGCTGCGGGAAACACCAAAGAACAGTGAAATGGAATTCTGGTTTAGAGGCTCACTTGGACCTCCATGTGGAAGGCAGTTGATTGGGTGCAGGGTGAATTGTAATCTAAGGGTCCCACTTAAGTTATAAAAGGTGGGACCGGGTTTTGCAGATCTGAGAGAGAATGGGTGAGGCCTGGTGACCAGTTAGAGGCTCACTTGGACCTCCATGTGGAAGGCAGTTGATTGGGTGCAGGGTGAATTGTAATCTAAGGGTCCCACTTAAGTTATAAAAGGTGGGACCGGGTTTTGCAGATCTGAGAGAGAATGGGTGAGGCCTGGTGACCAGTTAGAAAAGGGAGGGCAGCAAGCGTGGGTGACAGTTTACAGCTGCATCTTTTTGAGAGACACAGAGCACAGTAGAAAGGGATTCGGGGTGGCGAGAGGATCTTACTTCATCTTCAGTGCTTTAGAGGGGCCTGGTAGACAGGTCTGGGCCCAAGGTACAGATGTGGGCTTTTGGGAGGACAGGTGTTTGAAGGCATGGTAGAGACTTAGGTTATCCACAAGAATATCCAAAGAATCATAGGTCTGAGAGTTTTTTTAAGTGGGTATATTTGAGGATGTTTATAAGCTGCGAGAAAGTAGCCAACAGAGGAAGGGTGTAAAGATCTAGGAGAGGAAGTGATTGTTCATTTGTTTTTGAAAAGCTGAACACTTATCGTGTGCCTGGCCCGTTTCTAGGATCTGGGGTTCACACCATCTGTTATCTCTTCTGCAAGGACAGTTCAGTTCATCCCCTGGTGAACAGAAGTCAGATTATTCTTTGCATCCCATTCAGGTTTAAGAACTGTTTTGTACCTCTGAAGGGAAGCAAGCTCTATCCTTTGGTCACCTGCTGATGATAATAGCATTGGCTGAGACCTGACCATTTACAACGAAGGCACTTCTGTAGGTAATAAGTTCCAGGAGGGCCCGAACTGAGTATGTCTGTTTCAGCATTTAGCATGGTTTAGCATCTGAGAGGCCGGTACATTATTGGCATATAGTAGACTTAAAAATGAATATTTGTGGATTGTCTGAATGAGTGGATGTGTGTGATTCACATCCTATTTGCAGGTCCTATGCCCTACAATGGATTTTCAGTGTCAGGTTGTGAAAGTATTTATGACGGGGATTGGCATTGTTCCCTATCTAACGGATAAAGATTACACATGAAAGGACTTTACACTGACATCCTAAAAGCCTCATAGGAATTACTTAACAAAAAAATAAAATTGGATTCTGTATAATTTCTAATTTGTAAGCTGGCCAGAACACTGGTATTTCAGCCAGTCCTCTGGTAGTTCCGATGACGTCCCCACGATCACCCATGCATAATCAGAATGGCTTTAGGATCTGGGAGCCAAAATGTTCCTCAGTATTTACGGCTCTGCTAGTCCATTTAAAAAAATGGACTATTGAAAAAATAGCTTCAGACACAATATGGCATTTTATGATTTAGCATGAAATCTGAGAAATATAGAGGTTATCGGAAGCCTGCAATGGTAAAGTTCCCTCTGCTATTGAAGTTATTGTCTTTAAACAAAGATTCTCCATCACTAATGCTATATATATATTTTTTATGATATTCAGGTTAATTTCCAATTCTAAGGAAGTAATTGGTTGGTTGGTATGAGAGATGGTGTGGCTTCCAAAGGTGAAAATCATTATTTTGTTGTAATTTCCGGCTACCTAAGGATGGGAGAGGCCCAGGACACTGCAGTCAGTATATTATGTGGAGCAGGTTATATTGTGGTTTATTTATGAACTTTTACATGTTTATTTTCTTCTTTGCGGTATGCGGGCCTCTCACTGTTGCGGCCTCTCCCGTTGAGGAGCACAGGCTCCGGACGCGCAGGCTCAGCGGCCATGGCTCACGGGCCTAGCCACTCCGCGGCATGTGGGATCTTCCCGGACTGGGGCACGAACCCGTGTCCCCTGCATCGGCAGGCAGACTCTCAACCACTGCGCCACAAGGGAAGCCCACATGTTTATTTTCTATGCAAGTTTGTGTGCTCCTTTTTGAGTTTTGGTAGATAAGTGTTTTGTAACTTTGGAATACTTGGAGTTTTATATATATATATATATATATATATATATATATATAAAACATATATATATATTTTTTAATGTAGTAGTTAAAGCCGTGGAGAGTGTACTAGTCTACCTCGGTTCAAATTCTGGCTTTACCCTATGACTTCCCTGTGGCTTCCTCTGCTCACCTATTAAAAAGGAGGTTAAGAAGACTGCTGTGGTGAGTTACATACTAAGTGCTGTTTAAGCATTTGCTATAATGATCATGTATACTCGAAGGCAAGGAACTTGCCCCTTGATCGTCTCTGTATTCCTAGTGCTTAAGAATTCCTAGTGCTTTCCTAGTGCATTGTCTTAGGATAGAGATAGCTCAGTATAGTTCTTCTCACTATGAAGGACTGTTAACGTTGAAAGTCTTTGCTTGTGTACTAATAATCTATGACATATCTGCTGAGGACAAGGAAAGGAATAGTTTTAAACTGCAATGGATAACAAAAGATTGTATGATGTAATGCCTTTACTATGTAATTATAAAACTAACAAATGATCATGGTAAAAATTTGAAAAACGCCTAGACAAAAGAGAGATCAACAACATTTGGAGTAACTTTCAGAGTGTAGAGTTGTCCGTGAATATTAGTGCTTTCATATTTTCCAGGACTTTAAGTAGACTCTGCTTCTTAAGAGTCTATTCATGATATTTTACTTTAATGATGTTTTCATCATGGGGACACACACACACAGAAATCTGTTTAAAAAAAAAAAAGAAAGGCATGTAAATCACTGATGTTTCAGATAGCCACATGAAATAAAGTGAGAAAGGTCAACAAGCTGAAAGAATGTGGAGTAGCATCTCCTTAATTGCTTACATAACTCTGATAATTACCTCTTTGTGGATAAAGTAATTAATGGGGAATCTAATTCAAGAAAAATGTATGAACTTCAAGCCTTCTCAAAGCCAAGTATTTCTTTCCACAAAAGGTTACTTTCCACGGCCATTCTTCCTTATTACCAGACAGGGAAAGAGTATTGTATGGCAAAGGATCTTCCTGAAGGAGGGTGCTTCCCACACTGATTGTCATAAATGACTTTGGAATTACTGTTGCTGTATTACCAGAACCTTAAACTAGGATATTTTTGACAAATGCGGTCCTTAGTTAATTTTTAGAGCTACAAACTGTCAGATGGCTCTGAAATAACAAGTGTCTGGCTGTTCTTCAGGGTGATCACAATATGGTAATGACCTTGAGGTATCACTAAAAAGCAGGAAGGTGTGAGTCTTCCTTTGGTGCCAGAGTGAAATGCGAGTTGGGGTTGGAGTTGGAAAAGAGGCCCACAACCAAGTGATAGAGAAGGAAATGTGAGGTCATTGGTAAAAAACCAGGTTGAAGTTAAGGTGAAGAGGCATGAGGAATTGGGCAACTGTTAACAGTATTACAAAGATCATCAAGAAGCATATCCATGAATGTAGTTTGTATTGCAATCTGCTGAAAAAGAGACAAATATCCTGGCCTGGCCTTCATGGAGATTATATTTTATTGATTCTGATAATAGATTATTGTTGAAAAGGGCCTCCTATAAATTATAACCATGCAAAGGCAGCAAGATAATTTTTTTTCTTTATGTATGTGTTTCTCATTCCTACTCACTTCTCTCTTAGGGGAAGAGAAAATCACACACACAAAAAATGTCAAGTCTCAGCTATTCCTTTTCAAAATAATTTTTTTCCAAATTCCAGTGGAGGCAATAGGTTAACTGTTAAGATTTGTAAGGCTCAAAAAGCTAGATTTTTACAAAGTGTAGCCAAATTTCATTCCATAAATAATAGCTCTGGAAAGAATATGTGGTGATGCAAAGTTGGAAAAAGCTGGTTTTCCTTCCGTGAATGGCTTCACTGTGTTGGGAGAAGAGGCAGAGAAGAAATCAAAGTAATTAAACATGGGGTGAGTTTTCCTGATAGGGGACTCTAGTGCTTTAAAATAGACTAGATAATCCTAGGGATAATCTGAGGGTAGAACAGACCAATGCCTCATTTCCAATCTGGTGCCCTGGAAGAAAACAGTGTATTTCCTTTGAGGTCTTGATAGGTTTTTCTTCTGCTTTGTTTTGGTTTTGGTTCATTTTGTAATCAACCTTATTAAGGTATCATTTACATACAATAAAATGCAGACATTTTTAGTCAACGGTTCAGTGACTTTTAATTAATGTATACATTTGTTTAACTACCACCCCCATAAAGATAGATAACAATTCTAAAACCCTAGAAAGTTTCCTCCTAGGCTTTTGCAAAAGAATCCCCATCTCCCACCCCAAGGCAACCACGGATCTGTTTTTTTATCTTTAGAGATGACTTTTGCCGAGTTTACAATTTCATGTAAGTTGAATAATACAGTAGGTGCCCTTTTGATCTGGCTTCACTTGCTCAGCATATGGTTTTTGAGATTCATTCATGTTGGGATGTTTTAAACCAGGACTTTAGCCTGGGTGGCTGATGTTGTCTGAAGGCACCTATAGGTACATCTGAGTCTCTGGCATTGTCACTGTCTGTTCTTGGCTCAGTATTTTCAACTTTACTAAGAAGCACAAGGTTGAAGTAAGGAAGATCATTGTCAGTATAATGGAGGTGAAGTGGGTTCTGTTATATAATATTCTCAGCAAAAATTGACCTGCTTGGAATCATTGTGTTGATAATCGACAAGGATTCTCTTCCTCCAAAAGCCTCGATACTATATAAAACTTCTAAAGGATGCTGTCCTAGGACCCTTCTTTTAGTTTTCATATTTTGGGAAACATTTCTGGAAAATTCAAATGCTCGCAACCTGAAAGAAGCAATTATTCACCTGAAGGCTAACTCTGCTAAAGTTGAGTTGTCCGACCTTTACATGCTGATAGAACCCAAATAGCCTTGCAAAACAATGCTCTCTTATTGGATATAAGCATATAGATTGTTTAAGATGGACGTGTATATGCAGTAAAGTGAAAAAACAAAGAATCTTTGAGTTTCCCTTGCTGGTTTTTTTTTATTTTTTCATTTAAGTTTCTATAGCGTATGCTAATAGCTCAGGGAAACCTCAGGTTAGTTTTAGGTCCACTCTTTACATAAATGTTGAAGTACTCCATACCCACCTTTTTTCTACCTTCCTTCTTTTCTTCCATCTTTCCTTTCTCACTTCTTATAATCCATTATACTTAATCCTGCATTTGCTGAGGTGGCAATTAGTGTAGGAAAATACTGTGAAATTTTGCTGTTCAGAATGCATGTTGACCAAATTCTATATTGAGAAAAGGTCTGAATTTACCCAGAGTAACCCTTTCTCAGAGACTTTGAATAAAGGCCATAGAAACTGGGCTATATATAATATCCTGACAGGTATGTAGAACTCATAGCAATTGCCCTAAAGAGCTTACCTAGCATAGATGCATATGAATGCATTTAATGATTGTTTTATTGGCAGCAGTGCCAACATACACAGTCTGTTTTGTTTTATATCATTCTCATTACCTGCTGTTTACCACTGTACACATTGCTAATGGCGTGGTTTCTATGGCTTGTGAATTTCACGGCCAAATAATATGTAATTTATTGCACACTTCAGTGTAGAAGATGGAGACTCCATAACTTTTCGTGTGCTCTTTGCCCCTTTGGAATGCATTACACTGAGATCAGGCAAAGTAATAAATTTATTTCAAATGTGCGTGATAGCTAAACATCAATTAGGACTGATGGGCAATATTTCGTCTTCCAGCAACATAACAGTTTTTAAAGACTAAGCCATTGAACGTGGAGCTACTGAACATGGGACTCAGTTCACTGGGATCCTTCTTAGAAAACTAAAGAACAACTTGAATTGGATTTGTGTGGCTTATTCAAGTAGTAACTAATCAGCTACATCTTGGTGAACTTAATTTGTCACAATCGTTTGGTATTTTATTAACTCTCTTCCCCTTCTTCCCCCGACTCTCACGAGAACGGATCATGAGTATCTTAAAACATACTAAGTCGTCTTCCATCCCTGTTAATCTAACTACAAAAGCACACTTTCCTTATCCAATGTAACTTACTGTCTTTTAGAGTAGCAGGGGTTTTAATTCTCTACAAAATTAAAACCAGCAAAGAGAAGCATTTTCAAGGAGCCACCACATTGTAGCGCTTTAGAAAGAAGACTTTAGAATTAAGGGCAACTATATCATTTTATAGCTAAAGCACCTGAGGCCTAAAGTAGGCAGGTCACCATCGAGGTCAGAGAAGGGGGTTGAAGATCAGGTTTCCAGCTGAGAAAGAGTCTAGAGGGACTCAATCTGAGCAGGTCAAAAACTGAAATGAGGCCACGAATGTTCTGGGAAGGCTGGCATCTGGCCTCAAGTGTGGGATTCAGACAGGGAGTGGACCCGGGGGAACTGAGCTTCTGCAGTAGGCAGAGAAGTCCACCTCATCTCCGGAAAGTGCCACTGACATCGGAGTTGAGGGGAAAGAGCAATGAATTCCAGTCCACCTGAGAAAGCAGGCCAGTCTGATTAACTCTGAATTTAGGCTTATTTCAGATACTTCTTGAGAAAGAACTTGGACAAGAGCAAGTCCCACGCAGCCTCTTTTAAATCCATGCCCAGTATTTTCTGGTGGAGCTGCTTAAACCCTCCAAGTGACTCCAGTGTTTTAATTTCACTCTGTATTTAATTCCGACAGTTCTATGATTGATTATTTAATGGGCAAATAAGTAGGGTCACAAAAGAGTGTGAATGTATTTTACAGGATGAGGATGGGTGGAGTGGAGCAGTCTGGAATAGGACACCAATAAAAAAGGATCTTGGTAAAGAAGAACGTCTATTAGAAATGGAGAGGAATTCGCAAGGAAATTAGTGCCTGACACCACGCCCTTCTCTCTGCATGTTTAGAAGCTAGTTTCTAATTTTATTTTCATAGGATATGTGCCTGTGATGAATTGTCTTTTACCTCCACGCTATTTATCACATGGACATATTGTGAAGTTTGTGTGAGAGAAAGCAAGTATTAGAATTTGTTTTGCAAGGAGCTATAATCACTTCCTGGAACAATATGGGGTAGAAGGAAAAGGAAAGGAAGGTGGAAACAAAGGATAAAGACAGCTAATGACGCTGGAGTCTCTCGCTGGGATTTGTGGTATCTCTTTTTGAAACTAAGTACAGAAAGTCAGAACTTGACTGATTGTTTCTTGATCACGGTTTGTTTTCATTTTTGTTTTTTTTCTTGCTCTCTCATCAGTTACTCCAGCCAGTGCCATGTCATTTTCAGTTTGAGTAAGCATGCCTGCCTTGTTTCCATTTGCATTATTCATGCAAACGTTGATTGAACTGATGACCCCGAGTTATCACGGAAACATTAGATACACCAGTGGATACATTGCTTAATTTTAGAAAAAAATTACCGAGTGAAGGTTAAAATAACTCCTCTTCAATTTGTCATTTAAAAAAAACTTATCTTAACGTACAATACCTCATTGCCTAATAATGCCAGATAAATAAAGAATTCCTATGTATTCATGAATGCAGGCTAGTCTGTATATTTTTTGGCAGGTATGACCGTTACCGAGGGTAACGGCCTGGTTTGCTGGCCATGTCATGTCTCCTAGAAAGTTGTACTTTCTGTTGTCTTTCAGTTGGGCCATTGGATATCAGAGGTGAATTTATAAAACTATACTTCCCTTTACACTTACTTTGTTTTGTTTTGTTTTACTTGAAGTATAGTTGATTGACAATGTTGTGTTTCAGGTGTACAGACAAGTGATTCAGATACATATATTTCTTTTTTCAGATCCTTTTCCTTTACAGGTTATTACAAAGTCTTGAATATAGTTGCCTGTGCTATACAGTAGGACCTCATATTTTATCTACTTTATATATTGTATACACTTACTTTGTGTGATCCACGCTGGTCAGAGCACATAATTATTTTCACTTCTGATATAATATTTTATGGTCCAACCTCAAATCTTTGAAGAGAAGATATTTTAAAATAAGTTTAGCATGTGTGTGGTCTAAATCCAACAGTAGATATTAGAGATATGATTTTGCACTAGGTATTCCTCTCTTTTTTGTTCTTGGCCAACCAATTGAAAATTAGTTTTTATTTTCTGGTTGGTTTGCTAGATGTTTATGACTATAATAAAAGTCTTATATTTTGTCTCATATCTTAAAACACAATCTGAATTAGCAATGGATATTGTGCTATACATAGGGACTGTGATACAAATATAGTTTCTAACTTCAAAAACATACAACCTAGAAGGGAACACAGACACATATGCAGCAATTATGGCAACTGCATTTGTTTACTAAGTGAAATAGTACTGAGATGGAAAAAGTGCTAGCAAGCCTTGAACAGCCAAATCAGCTTCAAAAATAGATGCGCAGTTCTTTAAAAATCTTTTTAACATTTTTCCAGCTACATGTAGCATATAACTTAGCATAACAACGGTATGGGTTTTATTTTAAGTAATTCAGCATTTTGACATCCTCATAATGAAATTAAATCCAGAAGGAGGTTTCTCTCCATGATCTCTTGAAATGGTCCTTGGTTATCCGCAATATTTCCCATCATCACAAAGGTGGTACCAAGGGCAGGGAATTCCAACATTATTAAAGTTTCATAAAGCAAAGTCAATTTTAAGAATATAATGTCCCCAAACTGATAAAGGCCTTGACAGATAATTTCAAGGGTAGCATAAATTATTTTTTGTTTATCAGAGGGCAAAAATATTTAGGTTGAGTTAATGAATGGTAGAGTTTTTGAGTGGAGAGTATCCTTAAAATATTATGTAGATCTGTACTGTCAACAGATGCTAGCCACGTGGCATTATTTATATTTAACAAATTTAACAAATTTAAAAATAAGATTAAAAATTCAGTTCCTCATTTGCATTTGCCATATTTCAAACATGTTTATTAGCTTCATGTAGCTATTGAATACTGCTTTACATAGTACAGATATAGAATATTTTCATTATCAACAAAAATTCTATTGAGCAATACTAAAATTATACCCAGATATGCACAGAGAAGGCAACCAAGTCTCAAGGAAATAATGTAACCTCCCCAAGATCACACAGCTGTGTTTTTAAAGAAAAACAAAATGACACAAAGGAAATAGTAACAGAGGCATTAAAGAAACCCAGTAAGTTTCTGGAGCAGTCAAAGTAGGGTTTAAAAGTGCATACTTAGCTGTTAGCAGGGTTGAAGCTCTTGATGGTTGGTAAGATCAACCTGCCTGAATTTGGACATTAGCATTTTATGCTATGAATTAAAAGCAAAAAATAATTTCAACGAATGGCTTCCAGCTCCATATTTTTAGCCACTGCCGTGCTTCCAGGTTATGTTTATCACTTTCATATACAGGGCACCACTGTGAAATGTGATGGTTTATCTGACCCCAGAGAAATCAAGAAATCTTGTGGGGGTTATGGCTATATTTGAAAAGGCTGATTTTTAAATGCATCATGCAGACTGGCCCTGTTTTAAAAGGGATTCCTGCCATCAAATAATCAAAATGTAAACTCTCTTCTCACCTTGTAAAAGTCAAAGATAGTCTCTGTATCTTTATTATTTCATTGAAATCCAAATATTATTTTTCCATTCTCTAACTTGTTTTCCTCACAGTGTGATCAACTATTGCCAAGGAAGGAAAGGTTAGATTTATCAATCAAAGTTTGCTAAAGGCCCCCTAGGTAACTGAACCCTCAGGAGAAACAATCATCATGTATTCTTTTTCTGTTGTTTCAGTATCTTCGTAAAGAGTCATTTCAATATGTTTGGTTCTGTAGCAGAGGTTCTGTGAAGTGCTTATCTTCCTCAGAGGTGCAGAAAGCCTGCGAGTCTGTGGGTAAAGATGGGTAAGGAGAGAGAGGGAAGGAGGCTAGAGAGAGGCTCAGTGCTGAGATAAGGACAGTGTTCTAAAGCCTCCTGGGGGTGAGGCTGGGGTGCACAAACACCCACGACTAATCTAGACAGAAACTGAATAATCAAAGGGATGACCACTGTGAAGTCATGTGGTCACCTCTCCCTCTAGAAATAAACATTGCCCTAGGTAAGTCTCCTCCCGCCCCAGAAGGGCATTAGGAAGGTCTGGAGAGGGGTATTATTGGCAGAAATGGAAAAAGCAGGTTGAAGGGATTAGCCTGGAGCAGAGAGCCCAAGAAACCCAAGCCAGTAGATGGAAGGCAGCCTTTTCATGGAAGTCTCCAAGCCCAAGTCAAGTTCTGGGACCACCAAGTACAAGTCAAAGAGTGCTCATTTAACCCCTTTGGGCCCCCACGGGGGAGTGCTTTATGCTTTTATTTCTTTGCTTCTTTTTCTCTGTATTCAGTGAGGGGGTGTTTATGGGGAAAAAAATCAACTATCAACGGGAGTGGAGGAAGACTGGACAGAGAGGGAGAAGGGGCCATTGAAGGTACAGTATTTACTATGGGATTTAACTCCTCAAAGGCCTCCCAGTAGCTTCAGATCTGCTCAAGAATCCTTCATGTCCTGCTGGTTTGCAGTGAGTGGCTCACAGCTTCAAGGCCTCCTCTGCCAGATGGAGAACTATTTCAAACATCCTGCCTCTATTTTGTACTCCTGACCCCATTTTCAGGTTCTAAAGAGAAATTCTAAGTACCTGAAAGACTGAGGAGCATGGTGGCTTTTATTTAAGATGTGGAGATAGAGAGCACATACCTGGACTTGGGCCTGCAGCAGCACCAAATTGCACCAAGATTTCCCTTTATTTTCTCTCGCATCTCTGTTCCTCCTTTTCTTTCTGCTGGATTAGCCATGGGGACTCCAAGTTCTTCATTGTGTGGTCCTGGTACCAAGATTCTCCTGGGAATTATAAAGCTATTCACCTTCTACATCGAGCACTTCTTATTTTTTCCCCAGCAACATAAGTCATCCTTAAGAGGGGTCAGGGTGCTAGCTCTTAAATATATTTTAGTCATCCCTTTGTACATTAAATTCTCTTTCTTGGAGACTGCTCCTGACATGGTGTTCACCATGCTCTCAGCTGGCCTCCTGAAGTTCTGCCCTGCCTTCCCCACCAGGTACAGTTCAGGAGCTGCCTACCACAGGGTGATAGGTTATCTTCTAGTTGCTTTATTCCTTTCCGTTTTACATTTAGAGAGTATAATTGGAATACATAACTTCTCTGTGACCACAGCTTTATTTGCAACCCACAGGTTTTGTTATGGCATATTTTCATTATCATTGAATTAATAAAATTCTGATTCCCATTGTGACTTTATCTTTGACCTACATAATGATCAGAAGTATGTTTTTAATATCCAACTATTTGGTAAAATATTGGTTATATAGTTTTAAATTTCTTGCTTGTTCGGAGTCTTGTTTTATAACCAGAATATAGTCAATTTTATAAATGTGCCATGTGCACCTAAAAATTTCTGCATAATATATATATTCCATCATTGTTGGTGCAGTGTTTTATGTAAATTTAGGCCAAAGTTTTTAATGATGGTATTCAGATCTTCTATAATCTGCTGATTTGTTGTTGTGGTTCTATGTTACTGATCTAGGTAATTTAGATTTTTCTATTTCTACTTAGATTTTTGGAATTTCCCTTCATATATTTCATTGAAGTTTAGACTTATAATATATTCCTTGTAAAGTAACAGTGGGTTTTATTATCCTGCCTTATCGCCAGTGATACTTTTTGCTTTCAAATCTATGTTAGCATTAAAAAATCTTCTTCAATTTTACTTATTGTTGTTATGACATAATTTTTGAATCCTTTCATTTCAATCTGACTCTTGTCTCTTGTAGGTGGCATAGAATTAGGTTTTTGGTTTGTTTCAATAATCCTTGTCCTTTAATTTCAGTATTTACAGTTAATGTATTTTCTTACAGACCGTTTATCCTTGTTTACTCTTTGTCCCACCTTGTTATGTTCCTTTTGCTCTTATTTCTTCCTTTGACATTTCTTCAAATTCCATTTTCCCTTATATTAGCTTGTTACTTTTACACAAGTAGCAGTTACACATGTACCATGACTTATTAGCTCTTTTACTGCTTCTCAAGCAATGCTGAGATCTTAAATTTCTTTTACTACTTTTTCTTCTTCCATTTGTGTTAATGCATTCTAATTTTTGATATATTTTATTATTACTCTTTTGTGCTGTTAGATTTTATTTAGTTTTATCCACTTATTTCCGTGATAACTCGGGGTCATCAGTTCAATCAACGTTTGCATGAATAATGCAAATGGAAACAAGGCAGGCATGCTTACTCAAACTGAAAATGACATGGCACTGGCTGGAGTAACTGATGAGAGAGCAAGAAAAAAAACAAAAATGAAAACAAACCGTGATCAAGAAACAATCAGTCAAGTTCTGACTTTCTGTACTTAGTTTCAAAAAGAGATACCACAAATCCCAGCGAGAGACTCCAGCGTCATTAGCTGTCTTTATCCTTTGTTTCCACCTTCCTTTCCTTTTCCTTCTACCCCATATTGTTCCAGGAAGTGATTATAGCTCCTTGCAAAACAAATTCTAATACTTGCTTTCTCTCACACAAACTTCACAATATGTCCATGTGATAAATAGCGTGGAGGTAAAAGACAATTCATCACAGGCACATCTCCTATGAAAATAAAATTAGAAACTAGCTTCTAAACATGCAGAGAGAAGGGCGTGGTGTCAGGCACTAATTTCCTTGCGAATTCCTCTCCATTTCTAATAGACGTTCTTCTTTACCAAGATCCTTTTTTATTGGTGTCCTATTCCAGACTGCTCCACTCCACCCATCCTCATCCTGTAAAATACATTCACACTCTTTTGTGACCCTACTTATTTGCCCATTAAATAATCAATCATAGAACTGTCGGAATTAAATACAGAGTGAAATTAAAACACTGGAGTCACTTGGAGGGTTTAAGCAGCTCCACCAGAAAATACTGGGCATGGATTTAAAAGAGGCTGCGTGGGACTTGCTCTTGTCCAAGTTCTTTCTCAAGAAGTATCTGAAATAAGCCTAAATTCAGAGTTAATCAGACTGGCCTGCTTTCTCAGGTGGACTGGAATTCATTGCTCTTTCCCCTCAACTCCGATGTCAGTGGCACTTTCCGGAGATGAGGTGGACTTCTCTGCCTACTGCAGAAGCTCAGTTCCCCCGGGTCCACTCCCTGTCTGAATCCCACACTTGAGGCCAGATGCCAGCCTTCCCAGAACATTCGTGGCCTCATTTCAGTTTTTGACCTGCTCAGATTGAGTCCCTCTAGACTCTTTCTCAGCTGGAAACCTGATCTTCAACCCCCTTCTCTGACCTCGATGGTGACCTGCCTACTTTAGGCCTCAGGTGCTTTAGCTATAAAATGATATAGTTGCCCTTAATTCTAAAGTCTTCTTTCTAAAGCGCTACAATGTGGTGGCTCCTTGAAAATGCTTCTCTTTGCTGGTTTTAATTTTGTAGAGAATTAAAACCCCTGCTACTCTAAAAGACAGTAAGTTACATTGGATAAGGAAAGTGTGCTTTTGTAGTTAGATTAACAGGGATGGAAGACGACTTAGTATGTTTTAAGATACTCATGATCCGTTCTCGTGAGAGTCGGGGGAAGAAGGGGAAGAGAGTTAATAAAATACCAAACGATTGTGACAAATTAAGTTCACCAAGATGTAGCTGATTAGTTACTACTTGAATAAGCCACACAAATCCAATTCAAGTTGTTCTTTAGTTTTCTAAGAAGGATCCCAGTGAACTGAGTCCCATGTTCAGTAGCTCCACGTTCAATGGCTTAGTCTTTAAAAACTGTTATGTTGCTGGAAGACGAAATATTGCCCATCAGTCCTAATTGATGTTTAGCTATCACGCACATTTGAAATAAATTTATTACTTTGCCTGATCTCAGTGTAATGCATTCCAAAGGGGCAAAGAGCACACGAAAAGTTATGGAGTCTCCATCTTCTACACTGAAGTGTGCAATAAATTACATATTATTTGGCCGTGAAATTCACAAGCCATAGAAACCACGCCATTAGCAATGTGTACAGTGGTAAACAGCAGGTAATGAGAATGATATAAAACAAAACAGACTGTGTATGTTGGCACTGCTGCCAATAAAACAATCATTAAATGCATTCATATGCATCTATGCTAGGTAAGCTCTTTAGGGCAATTGCTATGAGTTCTACATACCTGTCAGGATATTATATATAGCCCAGTTTCTATGGCCTTTATTCAAAGTCTCTGAGAAAGGGTTACTCTGGGTAAATTCAGACCTTTTCTCAATATAGAATTTGGTCAACATGCATTCTGAACAGCAAAATTTCACAGTATTTTCCTACACTAATTGCCACCTCAGCAAATGCAGGATTAAGTATAATGGATTATAAGAAGTGAGAAAGGAAAGATGGAAGAAAAGAAGGAAGGTAGAAAAAAGGTGGGTATGGAGTACTTCAACATTTATGTAAAGAGTGGACCTAAAACTAACCTGAGGTTTCCCTGAGCTATTAGCATACGCTATAGAAACTTAAATGAAAAAATAAAAAAAAACCAGCAAGGGAAACTCAAAGATTCTTTGTTTTTTCACTTTACTGCATATACACGTCCATCTTAAACAATCTATATGCTTATATCCAATAAGAGAGCATTGTTTTGCAAGGCTATTTGGGTTCTATCAGCATGTAAAGGTCGGACAACTCAACTTTAGCAGAGTTAGCCTTCAGGTGAATAATTGCTTCTTTCAGGTTGCGAGCATTTGAATTTTCCAGAAATGTTTCCCAAAATATGAAAACTAAAAGAAGGGTCCTAGGACAGCATCCTTTAGAAGTTTTATATAGTATCGAGGCTTTTGGAGGAAGAGAATCCTTGTCGATTATCAACACAATGATTCCAAGCAGGTCAATTTTTGCTGAGAATATTATATAACAGAACCCACTTCACCTCCATTATACTGACAATGATCTTCCTTACTTCAACCTTGTGCTTCTTAGTAAAGTTGAAAATACTGAGCCAAGAACAGACAGTGACAATGCCAGAGACTCAGATGTACCTATAGGTGCCTTCAGACAACATCAGCCACCCAGGCTAAAGTCCTGGTTTAAAACATCCCAACATGAATGAATCTCAAAAACCATATGCTGAGCAAGTGAAGCCAGATCAAAAGGGCACCTACTGTATTATTCAACTTACATGAAATTGTAAACTCGGCAAAAGTCATCTCTAAAGATAAAAAAACAGATCCGTGGTTGCCTTGGGGTGGGAGATGGGGATTCTTTTGCAAAAGCCTAGGAGGAAACTTTCTAGGGTTTTAGAATTGTTATCTATCTTTATGGGGGTGGTAGTTAAACAAATGTATACATTAATTAAAAGTCACTGAACCGTTGACTAAAAATGTCTGCATTTTATTGTATGTAAATGATACCTTAATAAGGTTGATTACAAAATGAACCAAAACCAAAACAAAGCAGAAGAAAAACCTATCAAGACCTCAAAGGAAATACACTGTTTTCTTCCAGGGCACCAGATTGGAAATGAGGCATTGGTCTGTTCTACCCTCAGATTATCCCTAGGATTATCTAGTCTATTTTAAAGCACTAGAGTCCCCTATCAGGAAAACTCACCCCATGTTTAATTACTTTGATTTCTTCTCTGCCTCTTCTCCCAACACAGTGAAGCCATTCACGGAAGGAAAACCAGCTTTTTCCAACTTTGCATCACCACATATTCTTTCCAGAGCTATTATTTATGGAATGAAATTTGGCTACACTTTGTAAAAATCTAGCTTTTTGAGCCTTACAAATCTTAACAGTTAACCTATTGCCTCCACTGGAATTTGGAAAAAAATTATTTTGAAAAGGAATAGCTGAGACTTGACATTTTTTGTGTGTGTGATTTTCTCTTCCCCTAAGAGAGAAGTGAGTAGGAATGAGAAACACATACATAAAGAAAAAAAATTATCTTGCTGCCTTTGCATGGTTATAATTTATAGGAGGCCCTTTTCAACAATAATCTATTATCAGAATCAATAAAATATAATCTCCATGAAGGCCAGGCCAGGATATTTGTCTCTTTTTCAGCAGATTGCAATACAAACTACATTCATGGATATGCTTCTTGATGATCTTTGTAATACTGTTAACAGTTGCCCAATTCCTCATGCCTCTTCACCTTAACTTCAACCTGGTTTTTTACCAATGACCTCACATTTCCTTCTCTATCACTTGGTTGTGGGCCTCTTTTCCAACTCCAACCCCAACTCGCATTTCACTCTGGCACCAAAGGAAGACTCACACCTTCCTGCTTTTTAGTGATACCTCAAGGTCATTACCATATTGTGATCACCCTGAAGAACAGCCAGACACTTGTTATTTCAGAGCCATCTGACAGTTTGTAGCTCTAAAAATTAACTAAGGACCGCATTTGTCAAAAATATCCTAGTTTAAGGTTCTGGTAATACAGCAACAGTAATTCCAAAGTCATTTATGACAATCAGTGTGGGAAGCACCCTCCTTCAGGAAGATCCTTTGCCATACAATACTCTTTCCCTGTCTGGTAATAAGGAAGAATGGCCGTGGAAAGTAACCTTTTGTGGAAAGAAATACTTGGCTTTGAGAAGGCTTGAAGTTCATACATTTTTCTTGAATTAGATTCCCCATTAATTACTTTATCCACAAAGAGGTAATTATCAGAGTTATGTAAGCAATTAAGGAGATGCTACTCCACATTCTTTCAGCTTGTTGACCTTTCTCACTTTATTTCATGTGGCTATCTGAAACATCAGTGATTTACATGCCTTTCTTTTTTTTTTTAAACAGATTTCTGTGTGTGTGTGTCCCCATGATGAAAACATCATTAAAGTAAAATATCATGAATAGACTCTTAAGAAGCAGAGTCTACTTAAAGTCCTGGAAAATATGAAAGCACTAATATTCACGGACAACTCTACACTCTGAAAGTTACTCCAAATGTTGTTGATCTCTCTTTTGTCTAGGCGTTTTTCAAATTTTTACCATGATCATTTGTTAGTTTTATAATTACATAGTAAAGGCATTACATCATACAATCTTTTGTTATCCATTGCAGTTTAAAACTATTCCTTTCCTTGTCCTCAGCAGATATGTCATAGATTATTAGTACACAAGCAAAGACTTTCAACGTAACAGTCCTTCATAGTGAGAAGAACTATACTGAGCTATCTCTATCCTAAGACAATGCACTAGGAAAGCACTAGGAATTCTTAAGCACTAGGAATACAGAGACGATCAAGGGGCAAGTTCCTTGCCTTCGAGTATACATGATCATTATAGCAAATGCTTAAACAGCACTTAGTATGTAACTCACCACAGCAGTCTTCTTAACCTCCTTTTTAATAGGTGAGCAGAGGAAGCCACAGGGAAGTCATAGGGTAAAGCCAGAATTTGAACCGAGGTAGACTAGTACACTCTCCACGGCTTTAACTACTACATTAAAAAATATATATATATGTTTTATATATATATATATATATATATATATATATATATATAAAACTCCAAGTATTCCAAAGTTACAAAACACTTATCTACCAAAACTCAAAAAGGAGCACACAAACTTGCATAGAAAATAAACATGTGGGCTTCCCTTGTGGCGCAGTGGTTGAGAGTCTGCCTGCCGATGCAGGGGACACGGGTTCGTGCCCCAGTCCGGGAAGATCCCACATGCCGCGGAGTGGCTAGGCCCGTGAGCCATGGCCGCTGAGCCTGCGCGTCCGGAGCCTGTGCTCCTCAACGGGAGAGGCCGCAACAGTGAGAGGCCCGCATACCGCAAAGAAGAAAATAAACATGTAAAAGTTCATAAATAAACCACAATATAACCTGCTCCACATAATATACTGACTGCAGTGTCCTGGGCCTCTCCCATCCTTAGGTAGCCGGAAATTACAACAAAATAATGATTTTCACCTTTGGAAGCCACACCATCTCTCATACCAACCAACCAATTACTTCCTTAGAATTGGAAATTAACCTGAATATCATAAAAAATATATATATAGCATTAGTGATGGAGAATCTTTGTTTAAAGACAATAACTTCAATAGCAGAGGGAACTTTACCATTGCAGGCTTCCGATAACCTCTATATTTCTCAGATTTCATGCTAAATCATAAAATGCCATATTGTGTCTGAAGCTATTTTTTCAATAGTCCATTTTTTTAAATGGACTAGCAGAGCCGTAAATACTGAGGAACATTTTGGCTCCCAGATCCTAAAGCCATTCTGATTATGCATGGGTGATCGTGGGGACGTCATCGGAACTACCAGAGGACTGGCTGAAATACCAGTGTTCTGGCCAGCTTACAAATTAGAAATTATACAGAATCCAATTTTATTTTTTTGTTAAGTAATTCCTATGAGGCTTTTAGGATGTCAGTGTAAAGTCCTTTCATGTGTAATCTTTATCCGTTAGATAGGGAACAATGCCAATCCCCGTCATAAATACTTTCACAACCTGACACTGAAAATCCATTGTAGGGCATAGGACCTGCAAATAGGATGTGAATCACACACATCCACTCATTCAGACAATCCACAAATATTCATTTTTAAGTCTACTATATGCCAATAATGTACCGGCCTCTCAGATGCTAAACCATGCTAAATGCTGAAACAGACATACTCAGTTCGGGCCCTCCTGGAACTTATTACCTACAGAAGTGCCTTCGTTGTAAATGGTCAGGTCTCAGCCAATGCTATTATCATCAGCAGGTGACCAAAGGATAGAGCTTGCTTCCCTTCAGAGGTACAAAACAGTTCTTAAACCTGAATGGGATGCAAAGAATAATCTGACTTCTGTTCACCAGGGGATGAACTGAACTGTCCTTGCAGAAGAGATAACAGATGGTGTGAACCCCAGATCCTAGAAACGGGCCAGGCACACGATAAGTGTTCAGCTTTTCAAAAACAAATGAACAATCACTTCCTCTCCTAGATCTTTACACCCTTCCTCTGTTGGCTACTTTCTCGCAGCTTATAAACATCCTCAAATATACCCACTTAAAAAAACTCTCAGACCTATGATTCTTTGGATATTCTTGTGGATAACCTAAGTCTCTACCATGCCTTCAAACACCTGTCCTCCCAAAAGCCCACATCTGTACCTTGGGCCCAGACCTGTCTACCAGGCCCCTCTAAAGCACTGAAGATGAAGTAAGATCCTCTCGCCACCCCGAATCCCTTTCTACTGTGCTCTGTGTCTCTCAAAAAGATGCAGCTGTAAACTGTCACCCACGCTTGCTGCCCTCCCTTTTCTAACTGGTCACCAGGCCTCACCCATTCTCTCTCAGATCTGCAAAACCCGGTCCCACCTTTTATAACTTAAGTGGGACCCTTAGATTACAATTCACCCTGCACCCAATCAACTGCCTTCCACATGGAGGTCCAAGTGAGCCTCTAACTGGTCACCAGGCCTCACCCATTCTCTCTCAGATCTGCAAAACCCGGTCCCACCTTTTATAACTTAAGTGGGACCCTTAGATTACAATTCACCCTGCACCCAATCAACTGCCTTCCACATGGAGGTCCAAGTGAGCCTCTAAACCAGAATTCCATTTCACTGTTCTTTGGTGTTTCCCGCAGCCTTCAGGATAAACATCCAAACTTCTGACAGGACAAACAGGGCGCCTTTCTGTTGGGCCCCACTAAGTTTTCAGTATCAACTCTCATTTCTTTCCCAAACCCTGAGTTCCAGTCCTGTACATTAGTTTTGCCATATTTTCTTACATTTCTCAAACTTCAACACACACTGCTTTCTCCTGCCACCCCAGGAGCTTCTATATATCCTTAGAAAGGATGGCACTTCCTCCAAGAATCCTACCCTGAACTTTCCCTTCCAAGTTTCTGTGCTCTGCAAAGGGGAAAGATGGCGGGGAGGGATACATTAGGAGTTTGGCATTAACATATACACATGACTATATATAAAATAATCAACAAGGACCTACTGCATAGCACAGGGACCTCTACTCCATATCCTGTAACAAACTGTACGGGAAAAGAATCTGAAAAGGAATGGATATATGTATAACTGAATCACTTTACTGTACACCTGAAACTAACACAATATTGTAAATCAACTATCCTCCAATATAGACTAAAAATTAAATTAAAGAAAAAAGAGATTCTGTGCTCTGTAGCAGCAGAACTCACTTCTTCCAGACCACTGACTCCTGTGCTTGTGTTTACTTGCTGCCCAGTAGAAGGGAAGATTACCTAGGGCAGAAGCATCGTCTCCAGCAGCCCTTGGTTCTGACAACTCATTCAAGTGCCAGGATACTTTACACACATAACCTGCTTAATTAATTCTAAGAACCCACAGAAAGAGTGGTTTTTAATGTCATTTTACAAGTGTGGGGATTGTAGTGCAAAAGAAACCTGTCCAGGCCACAGAGAGCATAAGCCCTGGAATTCAAACCCTAAGCTGCCTTGACACCGGTGCTCTTTCCACTATATATGATACACCTATTGAAAAAAATTTTTTTTTTCCTGAGCCCTGTTTGAATGGAAAGGAAATGAAGCTGGGATATATCCATTTCCTAATCGCTTTGGTGTGTACCAGGCAAAGTCATTCAACAGACCAGGTAACATCTGTGCAACAATGAACGATGCTCCAAACTGTGCTAAGTGTTCTACTCTGTAGAGTCTAGAAGCATTAACACAGTGCATCCTTGTAACCGCCACGGAGGCTGGGTCCTGTTAAGCCCATGCTACAGATGAGAACACTGAGACCCTGAAGCCTTAAGGCACTCGGCCGGGGTCACCGAGCTGGCAGGAGTCCTAGGCCGCACGCCCCGTCTAGTGCACGCACACCCGGGCACTGGGCACCGGTTCTAGTGCCCACCCTCCACCTTTAACCATTTAAAACCCCGCTTCTCAGCGCCCACACGAGGGCCCCTGGAAGCGGGAAGTACAAACCTGTCTCGACAAGCCGTGGCTGGAAGAAGCTCTGGATACAGATCAGGGGCAGAGGGTGCTCAGGAGCGGCGCCCAGTCTACCCCGCGGAGGCGGTCGGCGTTAAGTCCAGCAGGCCCTCCCTCAGGGAAGCCCGCACGGAGGGCAGAGGCACCGAGTCCTGCAGCGCTCACAGGTCCTCAGAGCGCGAGAAGGAGTCGGCCGCGCTGTCCGGGCGCAGCTTCACCGAGTGTTCATGGCCTGAGCGCGGCCTCGGGGACGCTGGCTGCAGACAGGATGCCCACACCCGCCTGTGGGTCCCGGCTCGCCTCCCGGCCCCTCGGGCGCCCACCGCCCGGCGGCTGCGGCCCGGCGGCTGCGGCCCCGCATCGTGCGCAGGACCGGCGTCGCAGCCAGAAGACATAGGGCCACGGGCCCCAGCTAGGCCGGGCCCTCCATGCCGCGCTCCGGAGCCCACGCGCGGCCTGGTGTTGGCGCGGGCATCAACGCCCTCCCGAGCCGCGGGATTGCGGTTTAAGCCTCCGGGCGGGCCCGTGGGGGCGGGGCTCGAGGACTTCTGCGCGCTCGCCGTGCGTCCGCACGCAGACCCGCCTCCCATGACGACGCGGCTTGAGGAGCAGCACGCAGACCCGCCTCCCATGACGACGCGGCCTGAGTAGCGGTGTCGGCACCTTCGAGGCTACGGCAGCGCGAAAGGTAGGAGGTGTGGAGAATTTGGGGTTTCCAAAAAGCGTTTGCTGACTGATCCAAGCAAAAGTGAGACATGTTTGTATCAGTGCATTTTAAAAGTAAACTCCCGCAAAGTGTCTGTGCTCGCCCCGCCCAGGAGAGAGTGTGAGCTCCGTGAGGGACGCAGGAAAGGCTGAGGGAACGTCTGCCTGTGGTCCCTTACCTGGTGCACGGGTGTGTGAATTTCTGCGGAGAGCTCTTAATTTCTGTCGTTTCTGCTGACTTGACACGGTGGTTGGCAAACGGTGACGTGTTCCGTGCATTCAGGACATGATCGTGGTTACTAATAATCACTTTGTTTTGTACTGACACCTCCACAGAGAATTTACTACTGAATATCCACTTTACAGAAGAGAAACTGAGGCGTAGGAAGTGAAGTGACTGAGTAAGAGGAAGGACTCAGACAATTGGTGTTAGTAAATTAAGCCTGCAAGGAGGCCGTTAGCCTGCGGTGGCTCTAGCGATGCGGCCGCCTACTTAAACCAACCAAAATCTAAGCCTGTCAACGCCTCAGGGTGACGAACAGCGCTGAGGACACCCAGTCACAAACCACCAACTAGGCGTTAAAGCCATAGCAAATCACTCGTTTCCTTGCTTTGCTTCTGCCCTTTTAAAATAAACATCTCTGCAGCTCCTGTGGCTGGAGTGCTCTTCACCTCTTCCGCTTTGTGGTGCGTGAATTGATTCTATTTTTGCGCACATAAAGTGTTAAAATTTTAAATATGCCTCAGTTTGTCTTCTAAGATTGGCCGTAGAGGTTGGATTTGTGTCCAGTTTCTAGAGCAGTGGTCGTCCTCTGGTCAGGCTTTAGGCGTTACGTGTACAACGTTCCTCTTCTACCACCACCTTCTGGATGCCTCCACCCACTACCAGCTCCCACGCATCAGTTCCCCTAGATGTGGTCAGCAATGGCTTTTACATGCAGCGTGCTCACATTATAACATCGCAGACACTCCTCCATCCTCCAGGCAGCGTGTGAAGTGAAACATTACCATTCCTGTTGAAGAGTCTCTGGTGTGACCACTTTCCCAAACACAGCCACTCCCCAGCTGACCCTGGGTAACCACTCCTCTGAACTTGGTCTCCATCACTGGCATGGATGTCTTTCTATGTAGGCTACATTTTTAAGTATTCTTAAACTGCATATCGTATTCTATTTTGTTTTCTCTTGTTACTTGCTTTATTTAGTGTTATCTTTGCTAGGTTCATCCATGCTGACATGTAAAGATCTGTCCAGTTCATGTACTTTCCTCGCTACGTAGGATTCCCACGTAGGGAAATACACTAATTTATATGTGCATTTTCCTGTTGATGGACATTTAAATTGTTTCGAATTTTAAGTATGATTTCTTTTTAAAAAAATTTTATATACTTTTTAAAGGTTACTTTACAGTTATTACAAAATATTGGCTATATTCCCTGTGTTGTACAATACATCCTTGAGCCTGTCGTACACCCAGTAGTTTACATCCCTCACTTCCCCACCCCTGTATTGCCCCCTCCTCCCCCTCCGCACTGGCAACCATTAGTTTGTTCTCTATATCGGTGACTCTCCTTCTTTTTTGTTATATTCATTCAATTGTTGTATGTTTTAGATTCCATATATAGGTGATATCCTACAGTGTTTCAGAGTTCAAAAGACTCTCACGACAGAAGCCAAAAGGTAAGAGCCATTTTACATTGATAAAAAGCATTTTAACTATGTAGAAGCAGGAAATGAAAAGAAAGAACTTTGCATTACATTTAATAAAAGCTTAGGGAGATCTTTGTGGTATATCAGTGAACTTATTTGTGGAAATTTAGCCATGTACATTGTGTTGGAGAGGCACCAAGAGTTCAAGAACTCTCACAATTTGAGTACACAGTTGCCTTACTTGTAGGCGTGGTGGCAGCCATTTACATAACAATGATTTGGAGGATGTTGTGTTAGTCAGCTCTTGCTGTGATAATGCTTTGGAACAAACCGACCCAAAACTCAGTTCCATAAACAAGAATTTACTTTTCTTGGACCTATTGGCTAGCTGCAGTGGCTCTCTTTTAGACCTCTAGATGGCTGGTTTTGCTCCGTGTTTTGGGTCAGTTTGAGGTCTGTAACACACATCTTCCTCTGGAGCCCAACTGTGAGGCCGCAGCTCCCAGGCCCTGTCTTCTCACAAAGTTCACTGAAACATAAGAGGTGAGCCCAACTGCACAAGCCCATTTAAGGCCTCTGCTGCTCATTGAAGGCCATCATGTCTGCTCACACTTCATTGGCCAAAACATGTCACAGATCTAAGCTGTGTTTAGAATATGTGTATTTGTTTAAAGTTGGGTGCCCTCACAGAAGAATATTGCATTTTGGACAGTGTTACCTTAGCATTTTCATTGGCATTTGCAAACGTGATAAACGCCGTGTGCACTTTTCCACCTTTGAGAACTTTCTGAAACTGTGGGACCATTTCTATTGGAAAAGAGGAAGGTACACTTTAGAACTCAACTCTAGTTATGGCATTGTTGGGAGAATTAATGAGATAAGGTCAATACAAGTGAAAGATTTGGGATCACATATTCATCATTAACATTAGCATTCTACAGAACATTCCTGGAGAATTGTGATGCTTGCTTTATGTGATTTCTATCATAAATCATTAGAATTTGACCAAGACACTTCAGTGAAACATACATCATACGGCACATCGCATTTTAGTTTTTCCTACCACTCCACAACTTATCATCAATACTTCACCATAACTCAGAAACAGAAAAAGAAACTGAGTGAGTTCATTGTTAGCAGACGGGCTTCACAAGCAATACTAGTGGAAGTTCTTCAAATGATAGCAGACAGTAACTCAAGCCATAAAAACAAAACAAAGAATGCTGACTAGAGCAGTTGTGTAGGGAATTATAAAAGATACTGTAATTTCAAATTTCTTCTCCTTTCTTCTCTTAACTAATTTAAAAAGTAAGTGCCTAAACAATATGACTATATTTGGATTGTCCTCTATATAACATAAAAAAATATCATATATTTGATGATACGGCACAACGAAGGCAGTGAGAACAAAGCTGTGTTAGATTAAAAATGACAGTAGATCATAAGCTGAATCCGCAGGAAGAAAGGAAGAGAACCAGAAATGGTAAATAGATTAACCCGACAAACTCAAAAATATTTATTTGCTCAACTTCCTTCTCTAAGCTCTTTGAAAAAATAAGCTTGTGAGAAGTAATTATTATAATATGTTAAGTATGTAACATATATAAATGTAATAAAAACAAAAAAGAGGGAAAGGCATACAGCTCTATAAAAGTACAGTTTCTGTTTCTATCTGGAATGAACCTAGTAAAAATCTGAAGAGATTCTGAGATGTATTACATAAGCCCTAGTGCAGCCATTACTCAAACAATGTGGTTAAAAATCATTAAAGGAATTACGTGTTACAGTAGAAAATATCTACTTACTATAAAAGGAAAATGGAGGAACAATAACAAAAAAACAAAAACATGAGACATGTAGAAAACCAAAGGTAAAATGATAGACATAAATAAATCCTACCATATCAATAATAAAAACTAAATGTAAATGAATTAAACAATACAATCAAAAGGCAGATATTGTCGAACTGGGTATTAAAAAATGTTTTCTATAGCAGGCACTGCTTGGATTCAAAAGTCTAATGTGTACAAAGTAAAAGGATGAAAAAATATACATCATGCAAATAGCAACCGTAAGCATTGCTGAAGTGGCTATACTAATACCAGAAAAAATAGACTTTAAAACAAACAAAAAAGTTACTAGATGTGAAAAGGGACCTTTTAGGATAAAGAAAGGGAAGATACAAAAATCTTTAACATATTTGCCCTGAATAAGGTAAAACCAAAGTACATGAAGAAGAAAATACCAAAATCCATGAAGAATTGAAGGAAGAAATAGATAATTGCACAACATTAGGTAGAGGCTTCAGTACTCCACAGTCAATAATGGATAGAACAGTTAGGCAGAAGGTCAACAACGATATAGAAGACTTGGACGAGACTGTGAATTAACAAGACCTAATAAATGTTTACAGAACACTCAACCAAACAGTAAAATACTCATCCTGCTCAACTACATGTGAAACGTTTTCCAGCATAGATGACATGCTAGGCTGTAAGAGAAGAGATTGAAACCCACATACATTGCTGGTGGGAATGTAAAATGGTGCGGCCATTTTACAAAACAGCTTGAGAGTTCCTGCAAGTGTTAAACATAGAGTTACCCTGTGACCCAGCAGTTCCACTACTAAATATATACCTAAGAGAAATAAAAACTTATGTCTGCACAAAAGCTTGTACGTGAATGTTCATAGAAGCATATTTCTAAAAACAAAAGGTGGAAATAATTCGAATGACAACCGGATAAATGAATAAACAAAATGTGGAATATCCATGCAATAGAATAGCATTCAGCTATAGAAAGGAATGATCTATTGATCCATGTTACAACATGGATGAACCATGAAAGCATTATGTAAAGTAAAAGCAGCCACTCACAAAAGATCACATATTGTACGGTCCCATTTATATGAAATGCCCAGAATAGCAAATCTGTAGAGACAGGAAGTAGATGAGTGGTTGTCTAGGGCTGAGAGGGTTGAGGAGATTGAAGAAAGCTTGTTAATGTGTAATGGGTTTTTTGTGGGGGGGACAGAAATCTAAAATTGGATTGTTGTGATGCTTACACAAGTCTTTTAGTGGTTCCACTGAGAACCACTGAATTGTATACATTAATGTGTTGAAATTATGGTATGTAAATTACATCCCAATAAAGCTGTTAAAATTATGATAATTTTATATTTATAAATTTGAAAATTCATCGAAAATGACAAATTCATTAAAAATGCAAGCTAACAAGACTAACCCAAGAAAGAAAAAATATCTAAAAACCCTATATCTACTGCAAAAGTTGTTTGTATAATTAAGTACCTTTACAGAAAATGATTTCCAGGGATAAATGGCTTTCCAAGTAAATTCTTCCAAATATTTAGGGAAGAAATATTGGTAATCTTACATAAAAATCTTCCAGGAAACAGAAAAGTATATATTGCTCAAAATATTTATAAGGCCAACATAAGCTTCAGATCAAAACTAAAAGGAATATTACAAGAATAGAATCACAGGCCAATTTCTCTTTTGAACATGCATGCAAAATGTGTAAACAGAAGCACAAACTGTATCCATGGTATGTAAAACAATCATATATCACAATCAAAGTAGCTTTATTCTAGTAATGCAAGGTTGGTTTAATGTTCAAACATGAAACTGATCCCAGGAATGAATTAGAGTGGGAAAAAAAGTCATTTAAAACAGAAGTCTTGGGACTTCCCTGGTGGTCCAGTGGTTAGAACTTGGCGTTTTCACTGCTGGGGCCCTGGGGTCCAATTCCCGGTCAGGGAACTAAGATCCTGCAAGCCATGAGGCAGGGCCCCGCCCCAAAAAAAAAGGAAAAAAAGAAGACTTAACCAGGAGAAGCACAAGATCGAATAAACATAACAGATAACACCTTATGAAAAGTAGGTGAAGATTATGGAATATTCTAAAATTTTAAAACAAAAAGAAACATTTAACGATTCAAGAGGATGTGACAAATATTGTACATAGGCAAAAAATAAAATAAAATATACGGATGATGGGAGCCCAGAAATCCAGATGCCCATGTCCTGTCTCTGAAGATTCTCATTCAATGGGTTATGGATTTCCTCTATGTTTAAAAACCTACAGGTGTTATAAAGCAGAAACTAACACACCATTGTAAAGCAATTATACTCCAATAAATATGTTAAAACACAACAAAACAAACCTACAGGTGATTCTGATATGATTCACAGACAATGTAAAGCTTCTGCTTTACAGGAAATAATACCAGATTATTTTGTTATTTTATAGTTATAGTAACAGGTTGTACTATTGACCGGTAAGTCTGATGTCAAAATGCACTCCCCACTAGGGATATAAAAGGAACTAATAGTCTGTACGGCTACTTGGTGGCAGCATGCATGTATTGCAAGGGCAATTATTGTAGGAATCCAAATGAGTGGAACATTTTAGAATTGGAAGACTACATACAGATCATCTAGTCAAGCTTCCAACTATTATAGTTGTGAAAACTAAGGCCCATATAAAAGAAACGATTTCTCTCCAAAGAGCGTTAGTGAAAGAGTATGAAATTAAAGATATCTCTGAACTTTTAATTTAGTGCTGTTTTTATTAATCTCATGTATTAGCTTAAACTTCAGTGTGACAGATTTGGGATTGAATTCTTGCTCAAATTTACTGATTGCGTGCCTTTTAGTAAGTTACTAAAACACTTTTTTTTTAAAAATAGATTTATTTTTGGCTGCGTTGGCTCTTCCTTGCTATGCGCGGGCTTTCTCTAGTTGCGGTGAGCGGGGGCTACTCTTTGTTACGGTGTGCGGGCTTCTCAATGTGGTGGCTTCTCTTTGTTGCTGAGCGCGGGGTCTAGGTGTGTGGGCTTCAGTAGTTGTGGTTCACGGGCTCTAGAGTGCAGGCTCAGTAGTTGTGGCACATGCTCTTAGTTGCTCCGTGGCATGTGGGAGCTCCCCGGACCAGGGCTCAAACCCGCGTCCCCTGCACTGGCAGGCAGATTCTTAACCACTGCGCCACCAGGGAAGCCCTACTAAAACACTTTTAACTTCGCTTTTCACATATGTAAAATGGTGAGCCTTGGCTGATATAGAATATGAGATAACCTAGCACTGTTCTTAACACATACACGTAGTTAACATTTTTTGGCTCTCATCCCTCTTAAACAGCCTCTATCCTCTTAACAATGAAAGTGTGTTTCAGCTAGCAAAGCACCCCAGAGCTGACCACATTCTGGCAAGAGATACAGGATTCTTTTTCTTGCTGGTGGTTCTTTATACCTGATATTTGAACTGCACTGAAACATGAACATCTCTTGTTTATACTGTATTAATGGATTGATGAATTTGATAATTTGATAGATGAATTTTAAAAAGTAATATGCAGGAAAAAAAAAGTAATATGCAGGAATTGAGCTGCCTTACTCTCAAGAAATATAATTCGATAGTGGTGGCTAAAACGATAAACAGTGTTTGGACAGGGAGTCCATATTGGATGTGAACTACCTGTACTCCCATTCGTCTATTAAGAATAAATAGAATCCTTTCAAAATCTGTGTTAAAGGGCAGTTATTTCCTTCTGACTCATTTAAGTTACCTGCAAGAAAAAGACAATCTCCTGAATCCTTGCTTAAAAGGCTTTTAATATAAAGCAGATAATTTTTTGCAACATTTCCCAAACTTTTCATTATCAAATTGGCTGAGGCTTCTCAACGATTATCATTTCACAACAATATCTCCATTTTCACCTTTTTTAAAAGAATTGGCCTCGTAGATGTGCCCTTAAAACAGAGCTTCACTCTCAACTTATTTTAAATTTTGTATTCAAACAGTATGAAGAAAACAGGATCAGGGAATTCAGCCATAAAAGTGAATGGATTACTGATACATGCTACATCATGGATGCAACTAAGTGAAAGAAGTCAGGCACGAAAGGCTCTATATTGTATGGTTCCATATTTATGAAATGTCCAGCAGTGGCAAATCCATACACACGGAAAATATTATACATTAGTGGTTTCCAGGGGTTTGGAAGAGAGGGAAATAGGGAACGACTCCTCAAAATGGGTGTATGTTTCCTCTTGGGGTGATGAAAATGTTTTGTAGTTGGACAGTGGTGATAGTTGCACAACACTGTGACAGTAGTAAATTCCACGGAATGGTACAGTGAATTGTAAAATGATCAAAATGGTGGATTTTGTGTTATGTTCATTTTACTACAATAAAAAGGAGAAGGAATTAGGGAAAGACTTAGAGTTTGGGAAACTAAGGTGAACTGGTCAAGAAAAAGACAGCTCTACTGTTCAGTGTTCTCTCAGCTCTCCCCGTGCATTAATCCTCAGCAAAAAGTAGCCTGAACTTGTCGATGACAGTCATTCAACACAGTCCAGGGAGAAGTAAATAAAATAAAACCCAACTCTTCTTCTTCAGCACATCTGTGAAAGGTTAACTTGCTGCTCAGCCACGTGGACATTCATGAAGACGTTTCACTTTAGGTGTCCTCTACTTCAGTACTTCACTCACAGCTCACTCACACATGTAGGCAACAGCATTCCTTAATTGGATGGAATCTGCAGTGCTGGTTGTGATCGATCTCATGAAAAGAAAAGGGAAGGAGGAAAAAGCCTCCACATTGACTTGGTGGTCTTGACGAAATGGATGCAGAAGACAGCTTGAGTGTCAAACTGGAAACTGTTATTTTCCTTTTCCTTTTCTTTTTATCTTTCCTATCAGGTCTTCTGCCCACTTCCCACCCCCTTCTTTCAAACAGGAAAGACACTAATTAGCTGCTTTTTTGTGTGTTTGGTAAAACGCCTATTGTTTTGCGTTTCTTGCTGTTCGGTGAACATTATTGTTTTTACTGCCAAATGAGCTTCAGTGGTTGATGTAGGGGGTCTCTTGGGAACTTAACTTCTTCCAGTTTAAGTGGAAAAGCTTTTTTGTTTGAATTGGCTTTTACTGGGTGCTTCAAGGTTTGCTCTTGGCTCTTTGAAGGGGGACTGAATAGCACTGTGTTTCCTTTGAGGTTCCAATGAATAAAGGATCCTATGTCCTGGGCACTTTTTGTTGATTTTGCTGTGTGTCCTCTCTAGTAGCCAGATGCAGATTCCAGGAAAATGACATATAAATGAATATAAGTAATCTAATATTTTTACAATTTGCTTTGGCCATACTCCTGGTCTTATTCTACTTGTAGCAGATGGCTTTAAAGAGCATTAGCTCTGTATATATTAAAAATAATATAAATATACCAATATTAAATATTATATTGATGTATAAATGTAATATACTAATATTTATATTAGTGTATAACAATTATGTATTAATATATATTTTTGCCTAGCATATATTATATACAAAATATATGAGTAATGAAATGTATTTCTATGGTTAATATGTTCATAATATTAATATGATATATCCTGTAATATTGATTATAAAACAATTATATCATAATATATAAATATATATTATTATCTGATTTAATACACTATAGTTAATATATTCTATATAACACAATATATAATGTATTAGTATAATTGTATAATATAAATATAATACATATATAAAACTATATATCTTTTAGTTATACATTACACATACGAGTATGTATAGCTATTTATAATTTTATTTACATAGGAATCTGGTCATCATAACAATTGATGTAAAAATATGCAATATTTTCAATCAAATGGGCCTTAACCTCACTACCTACACATAACTACTTTTAAAATCTTGAACCCTGTCTAACTCATGCTTCCATATCTCTCAACCGGCTTTTCTACACATGCACGTAGACACACATTTATACACGGTATACATGTATACTACCAGTTTTCAGTTCAATGTATATAAATATATAATATATAATTATATTCCTGTGTATGTATACAAATATAAATCAAAGGTATGTGTATAGGTAGTATTTCATGTGTTTATATAAATATATCATACGTGTATATAAATACATGACTGTATACATACATACACAGAAATATACTTATTTAAACAAAAGGGACCTAAATAAACATAGCTCTCTAAGAATAAAAAGTTATGTCTCACTGTTTCAATAACAGTTTATAGTTTTCTACTGTATGTGCTTCTATAATTGTTATGAACATTTCCCATTTTTGTTGAATGTTAAGTTGTTTTAATTTTTTGCCTTTTTTTGTTTTTTGTTCGTTTTTTTTTTTTGGTACGTAGGCCTCTCACTGTTGCGGCCTCTCCCGTTGCGGAGCACAGGCTCCGGACGCACAGGCTCAGCGGCCATGGCTCACGGGCCCAGCCGCTCCGCGGCATGTGGGATCTTCCCGGACCGGGGCACGAACCCGTGTCCCCTGCATCGGCAGGCGGACTCTCAACCACTGCGCCACCAGGTAAGCCCAGTTTTTTGCCATTATTAATGAAGTTCTGAAGAATACGGTGGGCAAGATTACTTGAAAAACTCTCCTAAAAGAAATGGGTTAGGTATGCTAGGTTAAATGTACACAACTTATTTTTAAGTGCGTGGTTGATTTTGGAAGTGTGCAGTCGAAATTTCCAGGACCCATGAAGGAAGGGTGGTACATGTGTAAGAGGTATAGCTCTATTAAGAGTGGATTGAAGATCTTGATAGCTTAGAACAGAAGCTGGAAATCCTGTTTTTATGGAGCCAAATGGCAAATATTTTAGGCTTTGTAGACCAAAGAGGCAAAATTGAGGATATTATTTAGGTACTTAGGTAACCATTTAAAATGTTACCAGTTAAAACGTGAAAATTATTCATAGCTCATAGGCCATAAAAAATAGGCAGCTGTCTGGATTTGGAATACAGGCCGTAGTTGAATGACACACCTGGTATAGAGACTTGTTTTTAAATGGCCATGACCACATGGGAGGCAGGAGGTAAGACTCCATCCCTACTAGATGGGAAGTTAGAACTAAACCTATCTATCCCTAGCTTCACCTTTAATGAAAGGGTGTGCCAGGAGAAAAAAATATCTGCTGGCAAAGGGAGACTAAGACCAAATTCTCTTGGCCTCTGCTCTGGGTAGGAAACAGGTAGGAAATCTTGAGAATTCTGAACCGCCGATCTGTGTTCACAGTGTTTGGGTTGCAAATTTATTTGCGGTCTTGCAAACAGAAGCCAAGAAATTAACTTAAAATGCTCCCAAATCGGTGGTATTCCAAACACAAAACTAAACCCTTTCTGGAGAGGTAGACCCTCAACACAGGCCTATGGCGTTCCCACAGATAAAGTTTAGCTAAACGTGAGCTCATGATCTAAATTTACACAATAATGAAGAAATCAGCTACAAGTGGAGAGAATCAGCAAAAACAATCAATACCAGAATTAAATTCCCAAGGCCATCCATCAGATGTTGGAATAATCAGGTGCCAGGCAGAAAATATACATAAAACTAGAACTGAAACAAGGAGCAAGGATGTTTTAAAAGACTGGGTAGGATCTTTCAAACATTTTTAAAGTACATGTCATTGATAAAGCTAAAAACTCGAAGGTCGTGTAATACAGCAGATTAATCGTGGAGAAGAGTGAAATTATGCTGTTTTTTAAAATATGGCAGATCAGATTTCCTGCCTAATTATATAAGTTGATTTATCTTAAAAAATACACAGTATTTTAAAGACTTATTGGCTGTAAAATAAGTTAAGGGTATTTCAAAGGGCTTCTCTGCAAAGAAAGGTGAGAAGTAGCAAAACACAGAAAGTCGAGGGGAATAAATGTCAATATATACATTGCTATAGGGTGAACTAAGCCTTAGGCCAGCAACTATGAGGAGGAGCTGACCCTTAGATACGTACAACTAAGCTGGAACCTTCAAAAAGTTCAACTATTTATAAGTAAAAAGATTTATTAAAATTAATAACCAAGTGTTTTAATTGACATCAGAAGAGTAAAACAATAAACCCTGAGAACATAGAAAAATAGACAATAAAGATATGAGCAGAACTTAATAAAACAGAAAAAAGTATAAAATTGAGGTGATTTAGTAAGTCAAAAGAATATTCTTTGAAAAGATTTAAAAAAACAAACTTTGATTAAGCAAAACAAAAACGTAAGTAAATAATATACAGAAAGAATCAGGACAATGTTATAGCAGAGAGTACAAACAGAGAATATATGAAATGCCAGTAAATTTGAACATTTCTGTAAAGTGGACAATTTCCTAGCTCCTAAAGTTTACCAAAACTGACACAAGAGGAAATTTGTAGCTGGAGTTCTTGCACCAGTAAAGGAATTAAGTCAATAGTTTACAATCTTTCACCAAGAAAATACCAGACCCGGCCAGATCATTTGGGAGGTGAATTCTATCAAACTTCTGTTAAACAGATAACATCAATATTAACAAAGAAAAACTTCTAGAGAGTAGCAAAGGAAGAATGCTCCTTTATTCATCTTATGAAGTCTATATAATCCTAATACTGAAAACAGATTAGGACTGTAAGGAAAAAGAAATTTACAGGTCAAATTTACTTGTAACTATAAAAGGAAAAATTTTTAACTATGATATTAGCTACCCAAGTTCACTAGAGTAAGAAAAAGCATGAGCAAGTTAGGTCATCCAGTGGATGAAAAGGTAGTTTAATGTCAAGAATATATATCAATGGATTGAAATCACCACATTTTATTTCTTTCATCTGTCTCTTTAAAAAATTGGTAAGTACTTATATTGATCTCTCTTGTAGTAGGCACTGTGCCAAGTCACTTACATATTTACTCCTTTAAACCTTCTATCATCCCTGCGGGAAAGTTCTATTTTGCTTCCATTTCTTAGCTAAGACTCTAACCCCCAGGAAAGTAAAGCAACATTTGTAAGTTTTTGTGGATGGTCAGTGACGGGACCAGTACAGGAACATCCAAAGTCTGTGCTTGGAAACAGTGCCCCATGTTGACACTCACATTACAGATGAAAGGAAAGGAACCATGCACTTCCCATATAGATTAAATCTCACATTACAGGTTAAAGGAAAGGAACCATGCACTTACATTATAGATTAATACCCACATAACAGGTTAAAGGAAAAAGAAACATGTGCTTCTCTCAAAAGTTGTAAAGAAGGCATATCCATTTCTAAATATATTTCCCAGTTTCTTTGGCTTGTTTTCTGACCTTTGTAGTGCATTTTGCCATGAGGAAAATTTTAATTCTTTTTTTTTTTAATTCTTATATAATTAAATGTATCCTTTTTTCTTTGTATCTTAGAAAGGTATTCCTCATGAATAATTTATTTCAAGTCTCCCAGGTTTCTGATACTTTTACACTTTCATTATTTTTTAACTTTTAACTCGTTGCTGTATCTAGAATTTACTAATTCTATGATAGCTATATTTTCCCACTTTTGTTGAATAATTTTTGCTGATCCAAAACGTGAATTTTATTTTAATCTCAATTCCCTTACGCTCTTGCATCTAATTTTAAGATGCTTCCTATTCCACTGGTTGTTTTGTCTATCTAAAACAAAATGCTACCTTAAAAATAATGTAATTATAATATAATAAATGTCATTAGTAAACAGAATACAATATATAATAAATAACATAATATACAATAACAAAATACAATTTACCATATAACAAGGTCAAAGGAGAGCAAAACTATACAATCACTTGAAATATCCCCCAAAAGATATTTTATAAAATTCAATATTCATTTGTAATTTAAAAGAAAGAGTAAAATAGGGATTGATGAATGCTTCCAAAATAAGAAGAAATTATATGTCTAAAAGAGAAAGAGGTAAGTGGTAGACTTTAGTAACACTGGCAATAAATGCAGGACAAGATGAGGATGCCTGATATAATGTTAAAGAAAAAGTATTATGTAACATTGTTTTTGCAGCACTGATGAGTTCAGTGAAAAGAGAATCTCATAGAAAAGAGTATCTCGTTCTTCTTAATGTATGTACACTTGTCCATTGCATGAGCATAACAGCTTATTTAACCAATATGTTACTGATCTGCATCTGGAGTTCTAGGTTTTCATGGAATTTTATTATGCACAGTTGTTTCAAACACTAGGACTTCCTCTTATGTTTATATCTTTTGAAAGAAACAATATCTCCACAGATGATTTATCTGTGCTGGCTGCTAGCTGACTTTGGGTACTTCTCAGTTCTTCCCTTTACCTTCCTAGTCAATATGAAAAGGGAAGGCAAGAAGGTCTCCTGTTTAGAGACTGTAAAGATAGGTCTTGGTGATAAAGTCTTGGTGGTAAAGGCTAAAAGTATTAACCCAGAACAAATGTTTTTCCAGCTGTAACTGTGTGTGATTCCCTTGGCTCGATTCCGTAGAGGATGTAAGACAAGACTGTAGAATCTGCCCTCAAAGTGCTTCCAGTGGGATGAGCTAAGTCAAGTATGGTGGCATATCTAATTCAAGACAAAATATAATGTCTCCTTTTCTCTCCTGGCAAAACTTGGTGGAGTGAATGTAGAAGTCACTGTATGCTTTAAATTAAAGCAACACAATAAATCTTGTATTGGAAGGTGCTTATTCTGGTCTCTTTGTGGAGACGAATTGGAAATTGTCTAGAAGAAGGAAAATTAGGTTCACCAAAGTTAAACTCATAAATAATTGAGCATTAATTAAATATCTGTGGTCTGTGTTTCTCTTTGATCATAATTTCTCCCAATTTATAGACCTCTTTGATACCTGATTAATCCTTGTCAAAGATGCAGTTAACAATGATTATTACTGTGTATTAGGTTTTGCCTGGGCCCTGAAGAAACTATGCTAAATCACCAGCTATGCTTGTCACTTGATTTCCTCACAGAGAACAATCAGAACTCCTTGTCTTAAGTGGCTTGGGATGAGAAACTAGTTAGTCTCTTAGATACTGTTAGAGGACCCTACAGAGCCCATTGGTGAAAGTTTGGAAAACACTGGGCTTCTTAAAATTGCTTCTTGTAGTGCTTCAGGAAAGATCACTGAACCAAAAGGATAACGGTGTTTCTTGTTCTGTTGTTAGTGCTCTCCATGGAAACATTGCTGAAGCTTCTGGACTCAATTTCCTTCCCCATGTGTGAATGTCACTGAAAATATCCAACTCCATTCTATCCCCATATAACTTCAGAAACTAAGCAAAATGAAGACTCAAAATTCATTTCAAATAATGAAATGAATATATAACGTAGAATGGAACTGGGAAAATACCTGGTTTAAATTCTGGAAAGTACCAACTCTACAATTCTGGATAAGTTGCTTAATCTTGCTTAGTCTAATTTAATGCCCATCTCACAGGATGTTATGATGATTAATTTAATATCTTTGTATAACATACAGTGTTATGTAATTTCTTCTTGTCTTTCTTGAGTAAATTCATATCCTTAAGCAACTCACTGTAAACAACAGTTACTTGCTTAAATTACTCTTATCTTCTATTATCAGCTGAATTGTGTCCTGCTCAAGTTAATATGTGTAAGTCTTAACCCCCAATGCCTCGTAATATGACTGTATTTGGAGATAAGGCCCTTACATAGGTAATTGAGGTCAAATGAGGTCAAATGGGTGGGCTCTAATCCAATATGACTGGTGTCCTTATAAAAAGAAAATATTAGGACACAGACACGCACAGAGAGAAGACCATGTGAAGACAAAAGGAAAACATGGCATCTACAAACCAAGAAGAGATACTTGAGAAGAAATCAATCCTGCTGACACCTTATCTCAGATTTCTAGCCTCTAGACCTGTGAGTGAGTAAATTTCTGTTGTTTAACCTCCTCAGTCCCTGGTACTTTGTCATGGCAGCTCTAGGAAACTAATACAACTTTTTATGGCCTCCTTGTCTCAAGTTGAAAGTTCAATATTTGGCATCATAGCTAGGAAACAAAAATATCATCTACATTCCTTGTTGTAGTCTTTCTTCCCCATTCTCATTGCTAGTAATTTCCATATTTGGGTCTGTTTTCTGTGCCTTGTAAACAGAGCGTTACGCTCATTTCTGGTCTTACTGCTAATATACAGTAAATGTGCAGATACTGAATAGATTTTGGAGAAGTGCAACATATAGTTGGCACATGTGTGTATGTGTGTGTATTCATATAATTTATACTTTTTCTCTATTTTTTTCCTTTGGTGTGAGCTAAGATTCTCTGCTTTTGTGACGAGTACTCCTGAATACTAATCCCTGAATTTAATTCACCAAAAATTGCCAAAAATAATAATAATATGGGGAAAGAGAGAGTGATAGAGGGAGAAGAAGAAACAATCAGGCAAGGGCAGTACTGTGAATTGTTAGGGTCTTATTAATAAGATTATGTTAGTCTAGAGGAAATGACTGTAAATATCATCAGTGAGCCCAGTTGGTCTTTACTGACTGCTAGAGACATCCCTGAGTTCTGTTCTTAGTCTCCAACTGTATGATTACTACTGTCTGGAAGTATTATTTGAACAACTAAAGTCACTTAATGGAAAAGGAATATGTCTTTAGAGAATCAACAGTAATTTTTCTATCTGATTAAAAAGGACTGTTGACTGTCTGGAAACCTCAGTCATATTTGTAAGCAGGAAAGCATTGGCTATTAAAAGTGGATGATGTAAAGAGATGAGCAGAAACTTTGGCGATAGGTATACCTGGATTTAATTCTCACTTCTACCACTTGGCAGCTGGATAGCCTTAGGCAAGTTTCATACCTCCCTGAAATTCACTTAATTCAGTCTGTAAAATGGCATAATAACTTATTATAGCATCCTCTTAGAAATTTTAAATCAGTTATTGAAATAAAAGTACACAATATATAGACAAGTATGGATTCCTCAATAGGTGTTTGACCTTTCATTTCTCCAGTATCCCACCCGCATCAAATAAAGAAAAATACTTTTTAAAATTTACGAATATTTCGTTGTTCTAAAGTTAAAGCCATAAAAATAGAAATAATCAAATGGCCTACTATCATACCATTAGAAGAAAAAAAAAACGGTGTTCATGAGAGCTCCATATTAGAATACAAGTTTTCCTTAGGTACCTGTTTATGTATGCTATTCTGCTCTTTACAATAAATAATTAAATTTAAAAGACTTAATTCCTCACTTTTAAGACCTTATTAGTTTACAAATTACATATTGACCTATGCTAAATTTTATACCAACCCATGCTAATGAATTCAGTACAGAAAACAAAAAACACTGCACTCAAGCAGACTACACATATATATACATATATATATATATATATATATATATATATTACTTAAATGCATTTATATCCTACCGTGTCTCATAAAGCATTGTGGTATCTCACCGGAATACAGACAATCAAATATAATGGCAAAAGTACTTAATATAAACAGGGCCAAGGAAACATAGACAGAAGATGAAGGAAAGATGAGGGAAATGTGAACAGGAGGACGTGTAGTTAATCGAGTTGTATGTTTTGACCTTAAGATTCTCTGTGTGGGGACTTCCCTGGTTGCACAGTGGTTGGGAATCCGCCTGCCAGTGCAGGGGACATGGGTTCGAGCCCTGGTCTGGGAAGATCCCACATGCCGTGGAGCAACTAAGCCCGTGCGCCACAACTACTGAGCCTGTGCTCTAGGGCCAATGAGCCACAACTACTGAAGCCCACGTGCCACAACTACTGAAACCCCAGCGCCTAGAGCCCGTGCTCTGCAACGAGAGAAGCCACAGCAATGAGGAGCCCGCATACCACAATGTAGAGTAGCCCCCACTCGCCCCAACTGGAGAAAGCCCATGTGCAGCAACAAAGACCCAACACAGCCAAAAATAAATAATAAATAAATTTATTTAAAAAACAAAGATTCTCTGTGGATAAAACAACATGTAAATAATTGGTTACAAAGCCACATTATTTGAAGGTGCCAGACTGCACATTAACAGTCTGACACAAAGGGACAGCACAGGAAAACTATTCAAACATAAAGATTTTTAAATCTTTGCAGTTTGAAACCTTTTAGAGCAAGTATAATGAGCTCGACACACATTTCAACACTCAACATGTTAATCACATGTTCAAAGGATGTCTCAAAGTCATTGGAAATAGTTGCTGTCTCTGTCTCTGATATGTAAAACAGATCTGTGATGTGTAAAACTCAGGAGGTATTGATATCCACTTTTTGGCATCTGAACAGGAAACAAAGTTGTTTCGCAGTGATAATAAAGAATGAAGTAAATGCAACAGTCAAATAAAAGACAAAGTACTGAAGGAATGTATTAACAAAACGAATCCAACTAAATTCTGGTGACCTGGGGCCTACGATTGTACACACTGCATGGAAATACCCCAGCCTAAATACTGGCATAGGAGGAAGGGTACTGCTAAGCCCATTACAGTATAATCCTTTTAAATGTCCCTTTCAAGGTTGTCTCCACTCAACACCGAGTATAGGAAATCTTCCCATCAGGCAGAAACACTGGCTGCCCAATGATTGACCAAGAAATTAACACACTAATGAATAAATGATGCTAAGTTATTTCTATCCCTGACAACGGGAAACAGCACACACTCTGTGTCAATGGTATGTCCTCTTTCCCACTTTTCTAAATGGTCAATTATGTTTTTCCCTTCATTGCTTTATATCATGTGTGGCAGGCATGATGGGAAATGGCTACCAATGGTTCTGTTATTGATTTCTACCTTCCTTTCACTGTGGTTAAAGAAGATACTTTGTATGATTTCAGTTTCTTAAAAATGTATTGGTACTTGTATTGTGGCGTAACATATGGTCTTTCCTGGAGAATGTTCCATGTGTACTTGAGAAAAATGTGTATGTATTCTGCTGTTGTTGAGTGGAGTGATCTATATATGGCTGTTAGGTTTAGTTGGTTAAATGTGTTATTCAGTCCCCCTACCTCTCTACTGATCTTCTGTCTAGATGTGTTATCCATTATTGAAAGCAAGGTATTGATCTCCAACTATTATTTTAGAACTATCTATTTCTTCCTTCAATTCTGTCAATGTCTGCTTCACATATTTGGGGGATGTTTGGTACATATATGTTTATAGTTGTTATATCTTCTTGATAGATTGAACTTGTTATCAACATATAGTGGCCTCCTCTTCCTCTTGTGATAGTTTTTGATTTAAAGTTTATTTTGTGTGATATTAACGTAGCCATCCCAGATCTATCTTCCTTCCTTCCTTCCTTCCTTCCTTCCTTTCTTTTTCTCTCTCTCTCTTTCTTTCTTTTTGTTACTATTTGCATGGGATATTTTATTCTATGCTTTAACTTTCAACCAACTTGTGTCTCTTGCAATCAAGTGAGTTTTTTTGCAGACAGCATGTACTTGGATTATGGTTGTTTTTAAAGTCCATTGGCCAATATGTATATGTTTATTGGAGAGCTTAATCCACTTACTTTTTCAAAAATTACTGATGAGGAAGAACTTAATTCTGTCTGTTTCCTGGTTGTTTTCTGTATGTCTTATGCATTTTTTGCCGCTTATTTACTCCATTACTGACTTCTTCTGTGGTTTGCCGATTTTCTTGTAGTGAACTCTTGATCCCTTTTTCATTTATTTTTGCATATAGTCTATTGATATTTTCTTTGTGGTTATCACGAAGATTACATTTACCCTTCTAAAGTTCAACCAATATCATTTGAATTGAAACCAACTTCAATAGCACACAGAAACTCTGTTCCTCTACAGTTCCATTCCTCCTCTTTACATTATTGTTGTCACAAATTACACCTTTATACTTTGTGAGCCCAATAACATGGACTTATAATTATTTTATGCATTTGTTTTTTCAATCATGTAAGAAATAAAAAGTAGGGTTACAAGCCAGTAGCGCAATACTGGCTTTAGTATCTGCCCATGTATTTATCTTTACTGGAGATTTCTATTTCTTTATACAGCTTCGAGTTGCTGTCTAGTGTCCTTTCATTTCAACCTGAAGGTTCAATTTAGCATTTGTCATAGGGCAGTGTTAGGAAGTTGTAAAACAAATGCCCTCAGCCTTTGTTCATCTGGGAATGTGTTAATTTCTCCCTAAGTTTTGAAACCATTTTGGCCAAATATAGAATTCTTGGTGGACAGTTTCTTTCTTTCAGCACTTTAAATATGTCTGGCCTCTTGCTTCCGTGGTTTCAGATAGAAAATTAGCTATGAATCTTTTTGAGGATCCCTGCTTTGTAACAAATTTGTGTTTTCTTTCTCCTTTGGGAGAAAAGATTCTTTCTCTGTCTTTTGGCATCTGAGAGTTTGATTATACTGTTTCTTGTTGTGGGGTTCCTTGAGTTTCTCTTAGTCCTGAAATCAGCCAAAGATTTACAGCAACCACACACATACTGAACCAGGGAAGAGGCAATTGGAAAATGGCAGGAAAGCTTTGTGGCATTTTTACTTGCCCTTGCCCCATCCACTGTTAGTGTAGAGATGGTCTTAAAGTGGTGGAGTCTTAATGCAGTGATAGTCTTAAAGTAGCAGCAGACCATTCGTAGTATGGGACCCTCAACCCTGCTTCAGGAGGGAGCAGAAGAGACCGTACTCTCAGATTATTATGTGTATCTGTTCTAACCTGTCTGGGAGCTACCTGAAGGACTGACACAAGATGCTTATCTCTGTCTTAGCTAACCTGGAACACAGTCTGGAAAAGCAGCGGTCATTGCTGAAAATAAAGTGCAAGGTGAGCTAACAAAGCACAGATGGCTGGGGCAGAAGACTGTGCATTGAAATACAATAGACCACATAAGATGCAGGAGCAAAAGTTGGGGGAGATTCTTTGGGAACTTAGAACATACAAAAAGTACACATGTGTCCAGAGAAATTAAGAAAGCCGCATGCATACTCAAGATAAGATGCATGTTCTGAAAACACCAGAGGAGTCTCTAAGCTTTTACCATGGGCTGAGCCCTGAACTCAGTGCAGGTCAGTTAAATGTTGAAGGAGTGATCCAGCAATCTGCACAGTGAGGAGAGGTGTGTGGTTTTGAGTGTGCATGTGGATGTGCTTGTGTATATTTGTTTCTGTTTGTCTTAGGTACAGGAATTCAAGGACATCTCTGTCAAAACATTAGCTAAACATGAACTAAAGGAACAGAGACTTCAGTGCCTACATACGATAAGGAGTCATTGCAAAGCTATTTTGGAAAGTCAAAGTCGTTACAGTCATTGCAAAGCTAGTTTGGAAAGGTCCCTAAACAAACAGACTACTACAGCCTTCAACAATCAAAAGCCCAGAAAACCCTGGGAAAGTGGGAGAATCTGATTTCCATAGACACCACATGATAATATTTGAAAGCCAAATGTTCAACCAAAAAACTCACAAGGTATACAAAGACATGGAAAAGTATGGTCCATTTAAGAAAACAAATTAATTGATGAAACCATCCCTAAGGAAGCCCAGACTTTTCTCCATTGCATATTCTTGCCTCCTTTGTCATAGATTCATTGACCATAAGTGCATGGGTTTCTTTCTGGGCTCTCTATTCTGTGTCAGTGATGGATGTTTTTGTGCCGGTACCATACTGTTTTGATTACTGTAGGTTTGTAGCACAGTCTGAAGCCAGGGAGCATGATTCCTCCAGTTGTGTTCT
Organism: Delphinapterus leucas; assembly: GCF_059928025.1. Taxonomy (NCBI): domain Eukaryota; kingdom Metazoa; phylum Chordata; class Mammalia; order Artiodactyla; family Monodontidae; genus Delphinapterus; species Delphinapterus leucas. Next base: position 2,961,436 of record NW_028322249.1, on the reverse strand, counting down.
TCTTTCTCAAGACTGTTTTAGCTATTCAGCATCTTTTGTGTTTCCATACAAACTTTAAAATTATTTGTTCTAGGTCTGTGGAAAATGCCCTTGATATGTTGATACAGACTGCATTGAATCCGTAGATTTCCTTGGGTATGATGGTCATTTTAACAATATTAATTCTTCCAATCCGTGACCATGGTATATCTTTCCAGCTGTTTGTGTCATCTTTCATTTCTTTTATGAGTGTCATATAGTTTCCTGGGTACAGGTCTTCTACCTCCTTAGGCAGGTTTATTCTTATGTATTTTATTCATTTTTGTGCGATTGTAAATGGGATTGTTTCCTTAATTTCTCTTTCTGATAGTTCACTGTGAGTGTATAGAAATACAAAATTTATATATAGAAATCTATTGTATCCTGCAAATTTACCAAGTTCATGTTTGAGCTCGAATAGGTTTTTGATGGTGTCTTTCAGATTTTCTATGTATCATGCCATCTGCAAACAGTGACAGTTTTACTTTTTCCTTTCCATTTTGGAGCCCTTTTATTTATTTTTTCTTGTCTGATTGCTGTGGCTAGGACTTCCAAAACTCTGTTCAATAAAAGTGGTGAGAGTGGGCATCCTTGTCTTGTTCCTGATCTTAGGGGAAATGCTTTCAGCTTTTCACCATTGAGTATGTTAGCTATGGGCTTGTCATATATGGCCTTTATTATGTTGAGGTATGTTCCCTCTATGCCCACTTTCTGGAGAGTTTTTACCATGAATGGATATTGAATTTTTTCAAAAGCTTTTTCTGCATCTATTGAGGTGATCGTACGGTTTTTAGTCTTCAACTTGTTACTGTGATGATAAGAGACCTAAGACAGCTACAGAGGCTAAGTGACCTTTCCTTCCCTGAATGGGTAGGTATCCTTGTTCTGCCTTCTAATTGAGTTAGCATCTGAGTAAAGAACTGCCAGGTGTCATTTAGTTCACAATACACTGCTGTGGCAATATAGAAATGAATTTGCCTAAGTCATTTGGCTTTTCTCAATTATAGTAAATGAATATACTGAATGAATACTTCAACTTAAGGAAATGTTCTTAAAAGTATATTAATGTAGGCAACTTCAGTGGAGAACTGAAAACAAAACAAAACATTCAGGTAAAGGGTTGAAATAAAAGTACACTCAGTTGTATCCAGTTTCCTCTTGTAAATCTCTCTTTTTAATTTGAGTGGACAGTCACTTGAGAATATCTGACTTGGGGCTAAGGAAATCTAAGCCTTCTTGGCCACGCTGTATTCTCTTATGTCATTTAATAAAGACCCCAGTTGGGTTGCTGAAAAAAGCGTGGGAAAAATCAATCCCTCACATCCAAAGGGCGGCTCTTGAAAATATGTGGGTTGTTGTAGTTATTTTGCTCTTCTGGCCTCAGAAGTTCTAATCTTAACCTTAACCCCTCATGGAGAGAGACTTTGTAAACCAATTGCCACATTACTCATTATGTGACTGTTGAAAAAGAGAAACCCAGCTCTTTTCCTGTGCTTTCAACCAGTTATCTTCTTCAAAAATCTGTTTGGATTGTTATACCTTAATCTTGCCTGGCAAGGGACTTAGGGAAGGTGCTTATTGTTTGAAAGTTTGGTGCCAGTATCTGCAAAGAAAGAAGAAAGATGTGTTTATCAAACATCCCAATAGTGAAGGTGTGTGAAAGCAACTTTTGAAAAAGTTAACCTGTCAGAGTTTAGCCGTATTATTACATTTTATTTTATTCATTGAAAATGAATAGTTATCAATGAATCCTTTCTAGATTTTCTAGTTTCCCAAAGTTCCCTGTATTCACATTCTAAGAGGAAAAAATGGTATTTTAAGTCACTGCTCTCCACCTTATATTATTTATAATCACTCCTCGTGACCTCTTCCTTCCAAGAAACGTGATCCTGAGAAGTGTCCTTTGTTTGTCTTAGTGGAATAAGTGATGAGGATGCATCCTGGAGACCTGTGAGATGTTCAACTTGTGGCATAATGAAAGTAGGATGGAGAGTTCTGGAAAGATCTGGAAAGGTGGCTGGTAGAGTGTGGCCAGATGTGGGAGAAGAGAGACGTACAGAGAGAGGGAGAGGAAATTTTCAGAGGGAGAAAATGAAACAAATAATTAAATAAGTTTTGTTGTGTGGTGTGGGATGCAAGCCTCTCTCTCCCCCTTTCCTTCACAATGTCTTTGTTAAAGACTGTGTTTTTCATTAGTTTTACTAAGATAGGATTTGCCGTTTTGTTTGGATACTGAGAATGGACCCATGGAAACAGTTACATTTGGGTTATCTCTGACTGTCTTTAATGAAGAACATAAATATTGGCCACACTATCTATGCACATGCTATCACCATGCCTTTTTTGTTCTCTGTTCATATATCTAAGTCCTCTTCTTTCTTTAAGGTCAATCTCAAATCTCATCTGAAATGTACATTTATTGATAGATTCAACCCATAATGAACTGTCCCTTCTTTGTCCTCCTTAGGCTCTGATTATTTATAAAAACTCATTTTTGAACTTAGAAACTGTCCAATGTGATATATTAGTTATTTCACCAGCATGTGTTATATCCTCAACACAATTATACGCTTTTGTGGGGCTGGGATCATACATTCTGTAATTTTTCTCAGTACTTACACTTATTTTGATAAAAAGCACATTCATTCATCTAAACATCATTTATTGGGTGTTAATTAAATATCTCAACTCAGTAAATATTGTTTGAATGAATGCATGCATGAATGAGGGAGTGTGCAATAGGTAGCCTAATGTACCGCCCAATGTGAGAAAACCAAAACCATAAACACAAAAGCAAGCCAAAAAGTGGACCAGGACTTTCTGTAAAATATCCTGCTTTTTGTTGGATGATGCCATGAAAATCAAGATGCTCCTGAAAGGTCTTAATAGCTGACCAAGAATAGTAAACAATTGAAATTCTCTCAGGCTTCTTCAGCCCTATCACTGGACACATTTATACCTCTCAGGAATGATATTAAAAGAAGAGATTAATAAAGCTTTTATAGATGAGTTGATAAATCTCTAAAGATTTAAGTCTTCATTGCCTCCTAGGTTTTCTCTATTTTGGGTTTCCAAAAGATTTCAATAAACCACAGGATAATTAAAAATTAGACATTCTCTTTCTTACCTTGATGTTTCTTGATGGTAAACACCTTTTAATTGTCTCCATAGTGCTGCCCAATTTCCACCAGTACAGTACTTAAGTGAATTTTGCTCTGGATGGTGGGATATATAAGATGTAAACGAATTGTTTGTATATGTTTTAGAATTCTTCAAAAGGGCCTGGCCATGGAAATGCATTGAATATTACTTAAATAACTAAAGTAACTTCCTCAGAATTATTATTCTGTTCTGTTTAGGATACTATCTGCTCTGGTTTGTTAAAATTTCCCTTTAGAGTGGTTTTAATTTTGTTTCTGATAGGGTCCTAGGATTTATTGCCACACCCATCCTGCATCTGTTTTTCTTTGAATTACTCTCCTTGCAGTTTCTGATTCATACAGGGCCTTACAGGTTAGTGACAACCTGGCCATCACAACGCTGGGAAGGACAGGCCTCCTTTTCAGAGGTGCTGATGTTTTCTGTACCTGAAGGTTTTCAGGAGATATCAATCTTCCTCACCACCGCCCTTGGCCCTCTTAATGGACTAAGCAGTTCCTCATGAAATTTCTGTAGGATATCTGTACCAACTTCTCAATATTGTTCCATCCTGAGTCTAAATTCCTGGCCTCAAGGTAATGTTAGATTTCTAGCTCCAGCCCCTATTTACATAAGGCCTATACTAAGGAACGGAACCCACAGACATCAGTCCGCTCTTCTTTCTCTGGATTTAATTTCTCTGTTACTTTCTGAAACATGCAGGTGTTCCTTTCTTTCTTTTAATCTCAGCTAGGTGCTTTTAACTTTTTCAAAATTGACCCAGAATTTACATGTGTCTCCAGTAAGAGTACATTAAATTGAGCTTAGTCTGCTATTCTACTGGCATGTTTGAGATCCAGATAATTTGCTACTTAACTGGATTCAATGACCTGTATATTTCAGGCATCTAAAACTCACCATGTTCCAAATTTCCCTCCTTATAGTTAGTAATTTTCTTGGGAATCTGGATGACATTAAATGGAATAAAGTTAGTGAGTGGCCCAGGAATGCCTGAAAGTTTGTTTGTCAGAGTGGCCAGGGAAAGTGAAGCAAGGAAGAAAAGCAAATGAAAAACAGAATCACATTATTATGGCTGAGTTTACTCCCAGGATTCCATGCAGAGCTCTCTGTAGACCTGGGTTGGGTTATAACTTATGCCAGAGCTCTACGTGGGGCTGACACCATCTCATGCCAAGCTCTCAGTTCTGGGCTCACGTCATCTCTGGTCCACTCTGTGGAGTGGAAACTTTGGAGGAATGGCCAGTGTGTTCCGCGGCATAGGAAGAGGGAAATTGTGAATGTGACTTTCTAAATTGTGGAGGAGCTAACCACTGTAAATGTGCCTTGAACTATGTTGTTTAATTTGACCAGTCAGATCAATGACTTTCCCCTTGAATGAAATGCTGCTACGTATATGAGCAGAAAAACAAAACTGGTATAAGGAAGAGATAGCTAGTGGGAAGCAGCCGCATAGCACAGGGAGATGCGCTCGGTGCTTTGTGACCACCCAGAGGGGTGGGATAGGGAGGGTGGGAGGGAGGGAGATGCAAGAGGGAGGAGATATGGGGACATATGTATAACTGATTTACTTTGTTATAAAGCAGAAACTAACACACCATTGTAAAGCAATTATACTCCAATAAAGATGTTAAAAAAAAAACTGGTATAAGGAGATGGAGAGACTGGGAGTCTTATTTTCCCACCAATTAACTCTGCCTCTGACCATGACCTTCCCTTTGAGTCTCCTAGACCTTGGGGATGATCGCAGCCCCTTGGGTTGGGTGACGGCAACCCCATCTTCACTAGAACCTCTATAGTTAACTTTGATTTTTCCCACTCCGTCTATCCATCCCATGTATGCAGTCAGACATTTGATCTTGGACTTTTCCTGACAAAATATGCTTGAATATAACCATTTCTTTTCACTCCCACTGCTACTGCTATTGTCACTGCCTTAACTAGGGCTTTATCTTTAAGTTCTTTATATAAATATATAAATATCTATATATAAATATAACATACAAATAAATATTAATTCTGATGATTTTGAAGTCTTTTCTTGATAAAGACTTTTCCTGATAAAGATACACAATATCTTATATAAATATTTTTGTATTATCTGTTCTTTTCTTAGAATTTTAGCCATATGATTCTATCTCTTGGTTTGTCTAGAACTTTTTGATTGAATGCTGGCTATTTTATTTGGCTTTTTTTGTTTTTCTCAGTGGAAACGTTGTTTTGCTTCAAAATATTTTATTCTACCTGGGAGTAGCAAATCTTCAAATTACAATTTTTTAAATGCTTTCAAATATCAATACTATAGGTGTCACAAAATCTAGAAAAATGACATTTAAAAATTAACTACTGCCAGATGTGTCTCTATAAAACTTTTCCCCCACTCTTTTAGCTATATATTCTTTAACTGCCTCCTCATACGACAGTTTATGTATTTTCGAAATAAAATTTTAAGAAATAAACTTTGTAGTTTTTAGACATAGATTTCTTGTAACATGGTTGATTAGAATTTGCTTCTAGTTATTAATAGTTTAGAAAAGTTTATTTCAGCTTCACAATTTATTATTGATAATGTCACATTAATTTTCATTGTTAACTTTGAGAAAACCTCTATGGATTACTTCCTCATAAGTATTTACTATTATAAATGCATTACTGATTTCAGTACTGCTATAGGTTTGTGCATTACAGGGATTCTGATAAAATGCTCACTCACACCATTCCATTACACACATTGTTGATGGAGTATATTCATTTATTTATTTATTTATTTATTTTTGGCTGTGTTGGGTCTTCGTTGCTGTGCGCAGGCTTTCTCTACTTGCAGGGACTGGGGGCCACTCTTCGTTGCGGTGCACAGGCTTCTCATTGCGGTGGCTTCTCTTGTTGCAGAGCACGGGCGCTAGGCACGGAGGCTTCAGTAGTTGTGGCTCGCAGGCTCAATAGTCGTGGCTCACGGGCTCTAGAGCACAGGTTCCGTAGTTGTGGCACACCGGCTTAGTTGCTCCGTGGCATGTGGGATCTTCCCGGACCAGGGCTCGAACCCTTGTCCCCTGCATTGGCAGGTGGCTTCTTAACCACTGCGCCATCAGGGAAGCCCCTGGAGTATATTCTTGACAGAAGAAAATTTCCATTTTGACTAAGCATTGATGAGAACTGAATCTTTGACTTATCTTTCACATGCCTGATGATTGAAATAATTTTCCACAGAATAGCTTCTGGTTTTGTACTTTTCAGTTGTTTTTTTCTTCTTCAAACGCACATGCTTTGAGAGCTGTGAAGTGCAAGACATGGCTGTATTGTAAGGTGGTTTTTGTCCTTATGCTTCTGTGTCTTGTGCTAGGTTAAGTCAGTAGAGTAGTCAGTATGAGTACTGGAAGTTATTCCTGTAATGGGATAGTATATAGTCAATTACATACGGCGGTGTCTGAAAATCACATAATAGCCTCACTTAAAACATCTCCTTAGGGCTTCCCTGGTGGCGCAGTGGTTGAGAGTCCACCTGCCGACGCAGGGGACACGGGTTCGTGTCCCGGTCCGGGAAGATCCCACATGCCGCGGAGCGGCTAGGCCCGTGAGCCATGGCCGCTGAGCCTGTGCGTCCAGAGCCTGTGCTCCACAACGGGAGAGGCCACAACAGTGAGAGGCCCGCGTACCACAGAAAAAAGAAAATCTCCTTAGCCAGATTTCAAAAAAGCCTGTGGCCATTCCAATATGATCCAACATAGCGGAATATGATAGAAGGAAAATTGGCAAAGAAAGAGACGCTGGTCTTACCTGATGGAAGTTAAAATATCTCACTTTTGACAATTTTGCAAAAACTTATAATTCCATGAACTAATTTCTAGGGTTCTTCATAGGACCTAAAAAGGAACCCATAGAGTTGTGGAACAACAATAGAAGCTGCTGTGATGAGAAGCCCGGGCACCGCAACAAGGAGTAGCCCCCGCTCGCCGCAACTAGAGAAAGTCTGCACGCAGCATTGAAGACCCAACGCAGCCAAAATAAAAATAAATAAAGATAAATAGATTTATTTTTTAAAAAGTAATACTCAGGTTTGAGGCATGAGAAATATGATGAGGAGAAATTAGCTAATCCTTTCAGAACTTTTAAAATATCAAACTCAGTCTCTAAGATTTTAGCATTATATACAACGTTGGTTACTTATTAGTGGTTTGGGAAGGCCAATTTAAAATTTTCTGATCTTACTGTATTGAAATACACGGCCCTGTTTTCCACATTGACTATATGAATGATGAAGTAAAGTCAATCATGTATTTCCTTTCCAACTGGACAGAAAACAAAAATTTTAAAAGTGTTTGGACTACTGACTTTTGATTTCTTCTAAGGCAAGTGTATAGGTAACTTTTATTCCCTGATTAGGAGAAAAATGGTGGAAGAGGGCAGGGTTAAGAATTAAGATTTCAAGAGCGTGAGAGGTAGATGGCCAACCAGAGTTCCTAAGGTTCGGTGCCTGTAACTGTTGCCGCCACTTAAGCCTGCCAAAGCAGTGGTACGGCTGCTGCCCTCGTATTTGCTACCTCTAGAAACATTCTTGCCAGTAGTGGCGGCAGCGGGACTCAATTACCCCCTTTTCTCACTCTCTCCAGAAGCTCCAGATGGCGTCTTCTGTGGGCAACGTGGCCGACAGCACAGAACCAACGAAACGTATGCTTTCCTTCCAAGGGTTAGCTGAGTTGGCACATCGAGAATATCAGGCAGGAGATTTTGAGGCAGCTGAGAGACACTGCATGCAGCTGTGGAGACAAGAGCCAGACAATACTGGAGTACTTTTATTACTTTCATCTCTACACTTCCAGTGTCGAAGGCTGGACAGATCTGCCCACTTTAGTACTCTGGCAATTAAACAGAACCCTCTTCTGGCAGAAGCCTATTCGAATTTGGGGAATGTGTACAAGGAAAGAGGGCAGTTGCAGGAAGCAATGGAGCATCACCGGCATGCATTGCATCTCAAACCAGATTTCATCGATGGCTATATTAACCTGGCAGCCGCTTTGGTAGCAGCAGGCGACATGCAAGGGGCAGTACAAGCTTACGTCTCTGCTCTTCAGTGCAATCCTGATTTGTACTGTGTTCGCAGCGACCTGGGGAACCTGCTCAAAGCCCTGGGTCGCTTGGAAGGAGGCAAGGCATGTTATTTGAAAGCAGTGGAGACGCAACCCAACTTTGCAGTAGCTTGGAGTAATCTTGGCTGTGTTTTCAATGCACAAGGGGAGATTTGGCTTGCAATTCATCACTTTGAAAAGGCTGTCACCCTTGACCCCAATTTTCTGGATGCTTATATCAATTTAGGAAATGTCTTGAAAGAGGCACGGATTTTTGACAGAGCTGTGGCAGCTTACCTTTGTGCCCTAAGCTTGAGCCCAAATCATGCAGTGGTACGTGCCAACCTGGCTTGTGTATACTATGAGCAAGGCCTGATGGATCTGGCAATAGACACCTACAGGCGAGCTATTGAATTGCAACCACATTTCCCTGATGCTTACTGCAACCTAGCCAACGCTCTGGAAGAGAAGGGCCGTGTTGCCGAAGCAGAAGATTGTTATAATACAGCTCTGCGGCTGTGCCCCACCCATGCAGACTCTCTGAATAACCTAGCCAATATCAAAGGAGACCAGGGAAACATTGAAGAGGCAGTTCGCTTGTATCGTAAAGCATTAGAAGTCTTCCCAGAGTTTGCTGTTGCCCATTCAAATTTAGCAAGTGTATTGGAGCAGCAGGGAAAACTGCAGGAAGCTCTGATGCATTATAAGGAGGCTGTTCGAATCAGTCCTACCTTTGCTGATGCCTACTGTAACATGGGAAACACTCTAAAGAAGATGCAGGATGTTCAGGGAGCCTTGCAGTGTTATACTCGTGCCATTCAGATTAACCCTGCACTTGCGGGTGCCCACAGCAATCTGGCTTCCATTCACAAGTATTCAGGGAATATTCCAGAAGCAATTGCTTCTTATCGCACTGCTCTGAAGCTTGAACCTGACTTTCCTGACGCTTATTGTGATTTGGCTCATTGCCTGCAGATTGTGTGTGATTGGACAGACTATGATGAGCGAATGAAGAAGTTGGTCAGCATTGTGGCTGACCAGCTGGAGAAGAATAGGTTGCCTTCTGTGCAGCCTCATCATAGTATGCTCTATCCTCTTTCTCATGGCTTCAGGAAGGCTATTGCTGAGAGCCATGGGAACCTCTGCTTGGATGAGATCAGTGTCCTTCATAAACCACCGTACGAACATCCAAAAGACTTGAAGCTCAGTGATGGTCGACTGCGTGTAGGATACGTGAGTTCTGACTTTGGGAATCATCCTACTTCTCATCTTATGCAGTCTATTCCAGGCACGCACAATCCTGATACATTTGAGGTATTCTGTTATGCCCTGAGCCCAGATGATGGCACAAACTTCCGAGCGAAGGTGATGGCAGAAGCCCATCATTTCATTGATCTTTCTCACATTCCATGCAACGGGAAGGCAGCTGATCGCATCCATCAAGATGGTATACACATCCTTGTAAATATGAATGGTTATACCAGGGGTGCTCGAAATGAACTCTTTGCTCTCAGGCCAGCTCCTATTCAGGCAATGTGGCTGGGCTACCCTGGGACCAGTGGCGTGCTTTTCATGGATTATATCATCACTGATCAGGAAACTTCACCTGCTGAAGTTGCTGAGCAGTATTCTGAGAAACTGGCTTATATGCCCCATACATTCTTTATTGGTGATCATGCTAATATGTTCCCTCACCTGAAGAAGAAAGCGGTCATCGATTTTAAGTCCAATGGGCACATTTATGACAATCGGATTGTGCTGAATGGCATCGACCTCAAAGCATTTCTTGATAGTCTCCCAGATGTGCAAATTGTCAAGATGAAATGTCCTGAGGGAGGAGACACCGCAGACAGCAGTAATACAGCTCTTAATATGCCTGTCATTCCTATGAATACTATTGCAGAGGCAGTTATTGACATGATTAACAGAGGACAAATTCAGATAACAATTAATGGATTCAGTCTTAGCAATGGACTGGCAACTACCCAGATCAACATTAAGGCTGCCACTGGAGAGGAGGTTCCCCGTACCATTATTGTAACCACACGTTCTCAGTACGGGTTACCGGAAGATGCCATTGTGTACTGCAACTTCAATCAGTTATATAAAATTGACCCATCTACTTTGCAGATGTGGGCAAACATTCTGAAGCGTGTTCCCAATAGTGTACTGTGGCTGTTGCGTTTTCCAGCAGTAGGAGAGCCTAATATTCAACAGTACGCACAAAATATGGGCCTTCCCCAGAACCGTATCATTTTTTCACCTGTTGCTCCTAAAGAGGAACATGTTCGGAGAGGCCAGCTGGCTGATGTCTGCTTGGACACTCCACTCTGTAATGGACACACCACAGGGATGGATGTCCTTTGGTCAGGGACACCCATGGTGACTATGCCAGGAGAGACTCTTGCTTCCCGAGTTGCAGCTTCCCAGCTCACTTGTTTAGGCTGTCTTGAGCTTATTGCTAAAAATAGTCAAGAATATGAAGACATAGCTGTGAAACTGGGAACTGATCTAGAATACCTGAAGAAAATTCGTGGCAAAGTCTGGAAGCAGAGAACATCTAGCCCTCTGTTCAATACCAAACAATACACAGTGGACCTAGAGCGGCTCTATCTACAGATGTGGGAGCATTACGCAGCTGGCAACAAACCTGATCACATGATTAAGCCTGTTGAAGTCACTGAGTCGGCCTAAATAATGACTGTGTGCACAGGAGAATTACCCTGTACCTGAGCCTCAACCTTCTGGGGGAAAGGGAACTACTTTCTCCTTATCCGTACAATACCATGTTGCAGATGGGTGACAGACAATGATAAGAAATAGCACAGCTAGACTTGCTTCCTGCATGATCATGATCGTGATAGGGAGAGACACAAGAGATGGGAAACTGCTGTTCCACAAGGAGTCTCCATAGAATTTTGCAGCATCCAGGTGTCTGGAAGGTCTGGAAGGTAAGTCTGGAAGGTCTGATCTCCCTTGGTCTTCCATGGGATGGATGGTTAGTGTGGAAGGGAGATAGAGATTGCCCAGCCATTTTGTGATTATCGTGGATTGATTGAGTCTTCTGGATTAATATTTTTCTTTATATTTTGGGTATTGGAGCTTTTAAAACTGTTTGGTTTCGTGTATTTTTATTCATGTGAAGTGTATGATTCTCTTGAGATAAGGTTTTAAGCTAAAATATTCCTTGTTTTAGTTTCTGAACTCTACAGATAAATGGGGACTTTGCTGGTGTAGTCTTTTTATAGGTTTTATAAACCACTTGAGCCTATATCAGTCATTTTAGTTTGTGACATAATGTTTGGAACTATCAGTGCTTTGTTGGTTTATAGATGATGGCTTAAATTCTTTTCCTGGTCCGTTTCCTTCTTCCCTTCCCCCCACTTTAAAAATTCTCCTGTAACTTGGCGAACAAAAAACCAAGACTGATTCAAAACCTCCCAGAGTGTTTCTCTTAAACACATCATCTGATGCCAAATAAAGTTTCTTAGGAGCGATTATTAATTCTGAAGGGCACAGTTGTGGTACTGTCACTGAAGATAATAATAATGGGTTTTTGGCCTAGAGTTTTGACCTATTTCACCAGTGTTTTACCATTGACTGCCCCTCTATGCTGCTTCCAAAAGTGATAGTGTGTGTTAAGATTTTTACTTTCACTTCTAAAGTTTGGTTTTTTTTTTTAGTGAGTCCTGTTCTTCCTTTTTCTTTCAGCAGAAATGAAATCCCAGGTAAGTATAAGTATTCAAATATTTGATCAGTAAGTCACAGTTATCTCCAGTACATTAAATAAGTTTCATCAAAAAACATGTTATAGGTAAAAAGCTCTGAAGGACCAGCTATGTATATGATAATTATGTTTCAGACCTTCTAGGGTATTATATATAATAACTTGTCTTCTGGACGTGGTCTTGAAGCCTTTATGGATTCAGCCTCAGTAGTAGCGAACTGCACTGCTACTTGGTTTGGAGTACAAATTAGACTTTAGCCCTCCTGGAGGTTGAGTTGTTGGTATTGAAAACCATAGGAATGAAATTATTGTATTTCAACAAAGGATCGAGGGCTTGAGGCTTAAACAAGGCAACATATGTGTGGGAAGCAGTCAGCCTTGAGAGCAGGTAAGGACATGCCAGGCATGCGGCCGCTGCTCGAAGGAACTGTCCCTACTTGTTCCCCTCCTTGTTCCATTCCATGGGAGATAAATCACCAGGGCCCAGAGATCAGAAAGAATGTAAAATGAGACAAGCAAAGCTGTCTGCCCCCTGCACATGCAGGTTATTTTTGATGCTTCTGGGTTTATGGGTTTTCTCCCAGGGAAGTTAACCTTGAGCCGAGACAGTCTGTAGATAATGGAAACCACCATCTGGCAACCTTCCGATTTCTAGTCTATATAATCTGCAACTGTAGCATAATAAAATTTGCCTTGCAACCATCAGTTGTCTTGGTCCTTCTGACCCCATCCGTCGGTGCTACTTCAGTTCCTTACCCCTTCCCTTCTGACCCTGGGCGGTGAGATCCTCTTTCTCCGGCTGGTCCGCGGCAAGTGGCACTCGAACAGGGACCTGAAGCGTGAAGGCAATTAAAAGAAAAAGAAAGTGCAGGTAAGAGAACCCTTATGCAAAATATGTGTGGCCACCAGTAAAAGTGCAACTAATAGAGGCATAAGGCAATAGTCAGAAGTAAAATAAGATGGGGCAAAAGGGCTCAAAGGAGTGTGAATTATTTGCTCAGGTTTTACTTTCGATGCTTAAAGCTCGGGGTGATAAAGTTTCTACCTCACAGCTGACTGAATTTTTACAGCATATCCATGGTGTATCTCCCTGGTTTCCTGATGGCGGCTCTGTTGACATAGAAATCTGGCAGAAATTTGGAGAAGATTTAAAAAATTATTATGAGTCTCGAGGGCCTACTCATACTCCTGTTGTTACATATAGTTTGTGGACTCTGATAAAAATATGTTTAGATTCTTCTCATGATAGTGTTGATTTGAATGTAAAGTCAGAAAAACATAAGCCTCTGACAGAAGGAGAGGCTGTATTATCAGCTACTGTGTCGCCACTTCCTAAACCGAAAGAGCTAATTAATTTAAATATTTTAGATGAAGAGGAACATTTTGACTTAACAGATGAGGCTTGTAAACATAAAAGAGAGAAATATCCTGAGGATGATTTTCTAATGGCTATGATAGATAAGTCAGTGAAAAAGCTGCAGGTTAATAAGGACTGTCTTCCTCAAAAATCTACATCTGTAAAAATGCTCAGTCCCTTGCAGCACGCTGTACAAGGAGCAATAAAACGAGGAGAAGATCCTATTTTCTGTTGTCCCGTCATAGAAAGACCTGATCCTAGTAATCCTCAACAAGCTACTAGGGAGCATCAGGCTCTCCCTTTTAAAGTTTTGAAAGATTGAAAATCTGCCTGTGCTCAGTATGGGCCCACTGCTCCTTTTACTACTGTATGGTTGACAGGAGAAGCTATTGCAGGAGAAGCTCTTCCCCCCACCGATTGGAAGTCTATTGCACGAGCTTGTTTAAATGGTGGAGATTATTTAATATGGAAGTTTGATTTTTATGAACGGGCTGCTGAACAAGCAGAAAAGAATGCTGCCCATAATGTTCCAGTTGATTATCATATGCTGATTGGGGAAGGACAATATCTTTCTTTACAAGATCAATTAACTTATCCCTTTGTTGCTTATCCTCAAATAAATCATTTGGCATTACAAGCCTGGAGGAAATGACCTTCTACACACAAAACTGAGGATCTTTCAACAATTAGACAGGGACCTGATGAACCATATGCTGATTTGGTAGATAGATTGTCACAGGCGGTGGGGAGACTCATTGTGGACGGACTCACTGGTACAATTGTAGTAGAGCAGCTTGCTTTTGAGAATGCTAATAATGCATGTCAGGCTGCGATTCGACCTTGGAGAAAACGGGGAACACTGGAGGATTATATTCGCCTTTGTGCAGACATTGGGCCTACTTACATACAGGGTGCTGCTGTGGCTGCAGCATTAACTAAAGTGGGGTTTAAAAACAATCAAAAGAAAACAAAGACTTGTTTTAAGTGCGGAAAGGCAGGTCATTTTGCTAGAGAATGTAGATCTTTTAATTCTAACCCTAGTCCTTCCTTCCTTACTCAAAAACCTCCAGATGGTCAGAAAATCCCTGGTTTATGCCCTAAATGCAATAGGGGAAAACATTGGGCACAAGATGGTTGCTCAGTGGCCCACAAGGATGGGCCACCATTGTCGGGGAACTCCTCCCGGGGCCTTCCCCGGCCCCAACAAATAATAAGGGCAATGTCTGTGTATCCTCCTCAAATTATCAATCAGACATTAACCAAAAACAAAAATATACAATATCCTCGCTCTCCAGAGCAACACCGGGAAGCGCAGGACTGGAGCTCAGTACCTCCGCCCGATATGTATTAACTCCTGAAATGGGTCCTCAGGCCCTCTCTACGGGCATCTGTGGACCTTTACCCAAGGGTTTGATGGGACTATTATTGGGAAGAAGTAGTGTCACCATGAAAGGTTTAACTGTTATGCCAGGAGTCACAGATTCTGACTACGAAGGAGAAATAAAAGTCATGGCACAAACTATTAAAATATAATAACTATTTCTCCTGGTGATAAAATTGCACAATTGCTACTTTTGCCCTTTGTACCTCATGGACAAATTTGACAACATCAAAAGAGAGAAACAAAGGCTTTTGGATCGTCTAATGCTGCCTACTGGATTCAGAATATAGGGAAAGAACGTCCAGAAATGAAATGAACCATTAATGGAAGGGTTTTTTCAGGTTTGTTAGACACTGGAGCTGATGTCTCTGTTATGACGCAGATACACTGGCCTAAACATTGGCCCATTAGTCCTACTATTACAGAACTTCACGTAATAGGACAAAGTTCTTCTCCTATGCAAAGTAGTCAGTTTTTATTATGGCAAGATAGTGAGGGCCATTCAGGATACTTCCAGCCTTATGTTTTGCCTGGGCTACCTTTAAACCTCTGGGGCCAAGATATATTAAAAGAAATGGGAGTATTACTTTATAGTCCAAACTCTCAAGTCTCTAATATGATGTTGGATCAAGGATTTCTTCCCACAAAAGGGCTGGGAACAAATCAACAAGGAACTGTCTATCCTATTGATGTGAAAATAAAAAAATGATAGACTAGGTTTGGGTTTTTCTTAGGGGCCTTGGATTCTCCTCCACTCACTGCTGATCCAATTACTTGGCTGACTGATGACCCTGTATGGGTGGACCAACGGCCCCTCACAAAGGAGAAATTAGAAGCTGCAGAACAATTAGTACTGAAACAATTAGGGCATTTAGAAATTTCCAGTAGTCCTTGGAATACTCCTATTTTTATTATCAAGAAAAAATCTGGAAAATATAGGTTATTACAGGATCTAAGAGCTGTTAATAAAACTATGCTAATAATGGGAACTCTTCAACCAGGCCTACCCTCTCCAACAGCCATACCACACAATTATCATCTTTTAGTTATAGATTTAAAAGATTGTTTTTTCACTATTCCTTTGTTTCCTGAAGATAGAAAACATTTTGCTTTTAGCTTGCCTTCCTTAAATTTTAAGGAAGCCACGAGGAGATTTCAATGGAAAGTATTGCCTCAGGGCATGGCAAATAGTCCTACATTATGCCAAAAGTATGTGGCTCAGGCCTTGACTCCTGTGAGAAAAAGGTTTCCATCGTTATATCTCATACATTATATGGATGATATACTTTTAGCCACTGATAATATTTCTTTATTAGAGACTGCTTTTCAATTTTTACAACAGTCCTTACAATCATTTGGCTTGGTCGTTGCCTCAAAAAAAATTCAAAGACAATCTCCATTTTTATATTTGGGAAAATACATTGATAACACTACTATTAGGCCTCAAAGACTGCAAATTCGAGTTGATAATTTAAAAACATTAAATGGTTTTCAAAAATTAGTTGGAGATGTTAATTGGCTAAGGCCTTCCTTAAAACTTACTACTGCTCAATTACAGCCTTTGTTTGATATTCTTAAAGGTGACTCAGATCCTTCTTCTTCACGCTCTATGACTCCAGAAGGATTTCAAGCTTTACAAATAGTCAATCAGTTCTACACAATTAACTAGAATTCATACTCACCTTCCAATTTTCTTAATAATTTGTCCCACTCCTCATGTGCCTACTGCCGTCTTATGGCAAACTGTTGGAATTATTGAATAGATTCATATGAAAACTACACCCTCTAAAGTTATTAACCCTTATTATGAACTTATTAGTAATTTAATAATGCAAGGTAGAACTAGATGCTTACAACCTATAAGTATAGAACCTTCTCAAATTATTATCCCTTATTCAGTTAGTCAACAAAATTGGCTTTTTCAACATAGTAATGAATGGGGTCTTGCTCTTGCAGGATTTTCAGGTACCTTGGAATGCCATTACCCTGCTGATAAATTGATCCAATTCAGCAAACTTAACTCATATCTTTCCTTCTATAATTAGGCAACAGCCTGTTCCTCATGTACCTTTGGTTTTTACGGACGGTTCTTCTTCAGGAGTGGCTACTGTAATCATTGACGACGGAACAAACCTCATTAAAGAAACTTCCTTGACTTCAGCTCAACGTGTTGAACTGTATGCTGTCATTATGGCTTTTAAACATTTGCCTTCTATATCTTTTAATTTGTTTTCTGATAGTAAATATCTTATTAGCTTATGCTTTCTTCTGGAGACTGCGACCATAGGACATACTAATAACCCTGAATTATCATCCTCTTTTCGTTTGCTTCAACAGCTTATTCGTTCCCACGACGGTCCTGTTGCAGGTCTGTATATCCGTGCTCATTCTAACTTGCCTGGTCCATTGACTAAACTTAATGCGACTGCAGATGTTTTAACTCGATCTAAACGTGATCTTTATCCTGTACATTTTCCTCCCAAGAATAGAGTTGAAGTTACTCCTCCTCCTCAATCTCTTTTCCCTAAAGCAGGACATGTCCCAATTTACTGTACTCCTCCTTTCCGTTCGTCATGCTGTCAAGAATGGCTAATGTACTGCATTCATTATCTTCATACTGTTGATACTCATGGTCCATGTCCTGGACACCCTCATATTACGGTAAGTTATGATCAAACTGCTTCACAAGCAGCACAGCCGTTACACGCTCTACACCGTCAGTCGACGGCTACATTACACACACAATTTTCCCTTACTCGTGAAGCCGCCCGACAAATTGTTAAGCAATGCCCACAATGCTTACCTCACCTTCCTGTTCCACATTATGTTGTTAATCCTCGTGGATTATTACCTAGACATTTATGGCAAATGGATGTTACTCATATCCCGTCTTTTGGGAAATTACAGTTTGTTCATGTCACTATCAATACTTATTCTGATTTCCTCTGTGCTACAGCACAGACCGGAGGAGCTACTAAACATGTTATCACTCATTTATTACACTGTTTTGCTTTCATGAACCTTCCCAAAATTATTAAAACAGATAATGGGCCCGCTGCTTTTGCAACATTTTGTAATTCATTACAAAATTACCCATATTACAGGCATTCCATATAACCCTCAAGGACAAGGTATTATAGAACATGCAAATAGATCTTTAAAGCTAACTATTGAAAAAATAAAAAGGGGGGAATTGTCTAGAACAACACCACATAACCTTATAAATCATGCTCTGTTTATTTTAAATGTTCTCACTGTTGACAAATTTGGCTGCTCTGCAGGGGGAAGGTTTGTGGCTGAGCCAAGATTGGCCTCTTAATCTCCGGAGGTCCTCTGGAAAGATCCGTTAACCAGCACTTGGCGTGGTCCTGATCCTGTGTTGATTTGGGGACGTGGTCACGTGTGTGTCTTATCCCAGATCAGCGCCTGGACCTTGCTGGCTTCCTGAGCACTTAGTCAAGCAAATAGATGGCTCGCCACAGCTCACCTAGTTCAGAAGATGAAGAAGCTCTGCACCTCTCCGGAAAATTTGACAGTCTTGATTCAGAAAAAGAAGAAGAAGAGGAGACCACTTGCCAGGACGACTCAAAGGAGTGATGTTCCAACTTGGGGACAAATTAAACAACTGGTTTCACGAGCTCAAGAGTCAGTGAAACAACAGAATAATCCTGTTACACCTGTAACTTTATTTTTGGTTATGTTGGCAACCATTTCATGTGTTCCCTCTGTTAATGCAGCAACTTACTAGGCCTATGTACCTGATCCTCCACTATTACAACCCATATCTTGGTCTGAAGCACAGTTTCCTGTATTTTACAATGATAACTGTTTATGGGCCTCTTATTGGGAATATAAAACAAATCAATATGTAAATTATACTAACTGGTTTAGTACCTATCCTGTCTGTCTTAGCCCATTGCATCTGGAAACTGGATGTGTAAAGGCTATTAGTTATGAGCATACAGATGTTTATGAGGGAACGGATCAATCAATGAGTTTGTCAGGCTCTCCAGGCATCCTTCGTTTTACAGGAACCAACATTACTCTTACATGCCCGGCTACCAGCCGACGAGAGGATCTTAAGGATACCATCATTTGGTATAAAATGGGCAAGCTATTAATATTAGAGGTCAAATCTCATACGCCTCACCACTTAGGGATTCCGCTATTACTATAGCCAAGGTTACAGGTGAAGATTCAGGAAATTATTTCTGTATGAAGCGTTTACTTGGAGGACAAGGGATACTTATAGCTGGACATAAGGTTACTATGCTTAACAGAAAATCAAAAAATCAATTGCCTCCTTTTATGACTGTTAACTTTCCTGGATCCAGTTTTGAACGTTGCAATGCATCTTGGAATAATAACCAAATATGGTGTACTATAGATTATACCAAGGTGTCAATTCTTATCTCTTCTTTTCCCATCATAGATAGGTTTATCACATTTCAAAAGAACAGGGATATATGGAAACTAGCTCTAACTTATTCCAGTACACCTGTTATAACTTGTGTTGCTCCTCCATATACACGTTTGTGTGGTTCTATTAACATTGGTAATTCTTCCAAAGGAGAATATAATATTAGCTGTGTTAATTGTATTTTTAGCAGTTGTATGTTCCCTTCTGCAGGAACGCAATCTGTGCTTATACTAAAGCAACCCATGTATGTTATGGTGCCTGTACATCTGGGAGAACCTTGGTGTGAAGATACTGGAGTACAGGCATGGGTGGAACTCTCTAAAGCCTTGCAGAGAAGGAGACGCTTTCTTGGGTGGCTAATAGTAAGTTTACTTGCCTCGGCTGCTCTGTCTGCTACCGTGGCTACTGCCGGTCTTGCTCTTTCACAGAGTATTCATCATGCTCACTTTGCTAATCAGTTATCTCAACATACCAGTCTTGCTTTATCTTTACAAAGTCACATAGATTTACAGATTAATAACAAGTTAGATGAATTTAAAAACGCAATTTTGGGGATTGGAGATCAGATGGCAGCATTAAAATTGAGGATGCGTTTAGCTTGTCATGCAAAGTATACATGGATGTGTGTTACTCCTTAAAAGTTCAGTGACTGTATTTGGGAATGGGAAAAAGTAAAAAAGCATCTGCTGAGTGTTTGGTCAGATAATAATATTAGTCTTGATCTTAAGAAATTAAATGCTGAAATTCAGGATATACAAAATACACATCTTGATGATGTTTCGCCAGAAGATGTAATTCAAACTTTACTGGATCATTTAAAGTGGTTAAACCCTCAGTCTTGGATTACTGGAAGGTTGTCAGGATTTATTACCCTGGCCATAATCTGCCTATTATTGATAGTAATCTTCTCATGTCTGTTTCGTATCCTCATGCAACAGTATACTACTCTCGGCACTAAACTTCATGGCATTATTTTGCAGCAAAAGTTAAAAAATAAAAAAGGGGGACCTGTGGGAAGCAGTCAGCCTTGAGAGCAGGTAAGGACATGCCAGGCATGCCGCCGCTGCTCGAAGGGACTGTCCCACTTGTTCCCCTCCTTCTTCCATTCCATGGGAGATAAATCACCAGGGCCCAGAGATCAGAAAGAATGTAAAATGAGACAAGCAAAGCTGTCTCCCCCCTGCACATGCAGGTTATTTTTGATGCTTCTGGGTTTATGGATTTTCTCCCAGGGAAGTTAACCTTGAGCCGAGACAGTCTGTAGATAATGGAAACCACCATCTGGCAGCCTTCCTTTTTCTAGTCTAGATAATCTGCAACTGTAGCATAATAAAATTTGCCTTGCAACCATCAGTTGTCTCGGTCCTTCTGACCCCATTCGTTGGTGCTACTTCAGTTCCTTACGCCTTCCCTTCTGAACCTGGGCGGTGAAATCCTCTCTCTCTGGCTGGTCCGCGGCACACATGAATATATGTTTTTGTCTTGCTGTACTGCACCTGTGCTGTCTAGTAACAGATATTTTGTCTGCTGGTAGTGTTCTGGATTATGTCTCTCCACAGCGCTGAGGCAGTGCACCTATTCTGTAGTTGCAGCTGATGCCGAATGTATCCTAGCTGACAAATTATTGATTAATAAGAACTTGAATTTCTGAAAGATTTGTACTGTTAACCAAAATCTGAGCAAGGAGTCTCAAATGTAATTCTTAGCCAGAATTACATGTTAATGAACCATTTAACAGTGTAAATCAAGGAACATCAGTGTAAGGATTTCTTTTAATTTATTTCTTACCTGCTTGAAATATCAGTTAAAGTTTGCCAGCTTGGTTGCAGATGAACGGACGTTTGAAGTTCACCAAACTACTTAATGTGGGATAGGATAATAGACTTCCAGCGCCCTCAAGGCTGTGACCTTGCAGCCATTTTACATAGCACATCCTCCTCCTATAGGGATGAACCTTTCCCTGGCCCGAAAAGTAGCAGCTCTGTTGAAGCTTTGCTTATTGTAACAGACTTTTGTTTCCAGGTTACATGTCCGTGGAAGACTTAATTCTGAATAGAGATATAGATATTACTGGAAACTAAATGTATTTTCTATTATACTCTGCTTTATCAAAAAAGTAAAATATTTAAATTGTGCTACAGAAATTCAGAAGTTGTCTTGCAATCTTTAAACAATAAATGAATGAGTTGCCCTTAAAAAAAAAAAAGAATTAAGCAGTTAGGCTTTGTGGACCATATACAGTTTCTGTAACTTCTCCTACCCTTTTTTCTTTGACAACCTTTCTAAACGTGAGACATTATTAGCTCACAGTCCCACAGATCCAGGCTGAGAGCCTGATTTGATTTGTGGCCATTATTTGCCAATTCCTGCTCTGCGTCCTTACTGAGGAGGGGGACCATGTTTGAGTAATCACTTCTTTGAATCAACTATTGGTCTTCTGGGGCTTGTCCTTACTCTCCTACAGTCTCTAATCAACATGGCGTCCAGAGAAATCTTGTTAAAACGTAAGTGAGATCATGTCACTTAAGTCTCTTCAATGGCTCCTTCACAGGAAAAGCAAAGTCCTCAAAGTGCGTCCACAGCCCTAGAAATGTGGGCCCCTGTTTCCTGTCTGACTGTTTCCTCCTCCTCTCCACTTTGCTCCCTCTGTTTTCCACACACTGACATCCTTTCTGCTCCTTGGATACTCCAAGCCCACTCTTGCCTCATTGCCTTTCCATCTGACTGTTCCCTCTGCTTGTACTATTCACTTCCCAGATATGCACCTTGCTCCCTCTCACAACCTTAAGTTCCCTCTTATATTTTATCTTCCCCAGAAAGCCCTCATCGATCACTTAGTTTCAGATCGCAGCCTCCTCCTACCAGCTAACAATCTCCATCTCCCTTCCCTGCTTGCTGTTTTTCTCCAACACTTACCTGATATACTATTCTATCCATTTATTTAGTTTTTATTTACATATTTATACTTTTTTTTTTTTGCGGTATGCAGGCCTCTCACGGTTGTGACCTCTCCCATTGTGGAGCACACCCGGACGCAGAGGCTCAGCGGCCATGGCTCACGGGGCTAGCCGCTCCGCGGCATGTGGGATCTACCCGGACCGGGGCACGAACCCGTGTCCCCTGCATTGGCAGGGGGACTTTCAACCACTGCACTACCAGGGAAGCCCTATACTTATGATTTTATATTTGCTTATTTACTTTTGTCTCCCCCCTCAGCTCAAGAGAGACTATATTCATCTGTGTTAATCACTGCTGTGTTTCCTGAACATGTCTATAAATCATACTGAAGAATGGTGCCTGAACTTTGGTAAGGGATCAATCAATTTCCTTGGCTGGATGAAGAAATGTGTTCATAAATTAATGAACAGATCTTCGGGGCTTCTGACTTGAGGACTAATGGGAAGAGGATGGCAAGTGGTTGGGACAGGGTACTGCAAGTAGTAGTATGTGGAGTACTCTGATAGCTATCCTAACAGATAAGATTGTGTTCATTTAAGTAGTTTTAATGAGAGAGCTGGGAACTAGGGACACACAGCATTAAGGTTTTTATAATGCATTCTGTAGAGTTCTTTTTAAGTCTGTACAAATATCATTGAAAATATATGCATACATATACACCGCTGTTACTTTACTTAGTGCTTTACAAGAGTCCCTCAAGGAAGGGGTAGTAGCAACTCTCAGTATCCTTCCTTTATGATGAGCTTAATTTATTCAAAGTTACATCATAATTTATTTGTAACTGTGAAACTAGACTTAGTTATTGAATAGACCCTCCCTAGAAACGTATGACATTAATAAAACCAACAAAACTTTGTTCAGTTTCCAATGATAGACACACTACAGACTCAATTATGGGCCATCCAGTTTAATGAAGGGAAGAAGTGATTGAACAAATATAGAGCAAACAGAATATGAAGCTTTATCCTCCATTAATATTAGTAACGGATACTGTGGGCTCCAATGCCTTCAAGATAGCTTGAGACCATCATCTCTGTGTCATGGGCAGGGGGATGTTCAGCCAGGATGTCTTTCACTGTCACTGAGAAAAATTTCCATAATATATAATGATACCTACTGAAACTGATATGGGGTATTTGGGTAATAAGGAATCAATTAGCATATTTTTCCGGAAGCCCTGACTACAAAATGAAGACAGTAGATTTGGACACTTTCAGCCATGAAGAAGTTGTTTGGATATTCATCTTTATGCCTAATGACATAAGCTTATTTCATCTCTGCAGCTTCCCATATACCATTTTCCCACCTCTGTTTTATGTTTGGAAAGACACTTAGAAATTGCAAGTCAAGTTAAAAAGTGAGTGACAACTTAAATGATATATGGAATATTTTGCTGACTTACAAGAGCATGCAGAATTAAATATGACCCAGTTCAAATGTTTATTTTAACGTGTATGTTGAGGTGGAGTTTTCAAGGTGCCAGAAAACGAGAATTCACCTTCCAGTGTGTGCTACCAGTTCTGTTCATTGCACAGAATCATCTTCATAAAACATACTGTTTTCTATGTACCTGGTATATATCTCAATTAGTTTGAAGAATTTCTCAGATACCTCTTAATATGTAGTGCTCCAATTCCAATCTCGCCATGTTCTGTACCAGTGACACAGCACACAGGAGTTTTATTTCTCTTTATTTCTCTGGGTTGTTCAGAACCCAAAGAAAGAACAGTGGAATGGGATCAAAGAGATCAGTGTTCTTGTCCCAGATTTACCATAAAATAATTGTGTCCTCTTGGGAAAATTATAGTCTTTCTAGGTCCCTTTTCTTTACTTTGACAGAGCTGCACTAGATGACCCCAAATAATATAGCACTCTTTCAGTAGTAGCTTAGATGTCATTGGTATTCTGAAACAAATGAAGACAATGACACATGGAGCTGTGCAACATCTCTGTAACTCTGTTGTCTTAGAGTTGCCTCCATTTTACAGATGATAAGATGACTGTGCATAGAAGTAGATGTTTGGAACCAGCGGTTCCAAAGTAAGTGGAGGTAAACCACAAATTTCCTTCCTTCCTGAAGCTCACTTAGCCAAAACATAGGCTTCTGAATATTAAGCTGTAAAGCATATTATCAGTACATTTAAAAAGAAGCTATTCTTCTAAGATTTCCAATTAATAGCAGGAGGTTTTGAAATTCTTAAAAGATCATCGAATTTTGTGAGATTTACAGCTCTATTTTCCTGTCAAGCAAGTTGTATTAGTGCCAGACAGTCATCTGAGCTTCTGGATGCTTCTCTGAACCTCTTGAAGTTTTCTTCTTGCTATCTGAAATTCATGCCAGAGAAGCCTTTTTCTAGAGCGTATGTACAGACTTGTGTATTTTTATATAGGAAAGCGATGCAGTGAGTCAAGTCGGGGGTTCAGCCCTCATTCTCAGAGTGGTATTGAGCTCCTGGTGAAATATAATCATCATTTCCTCAGAATCGAAAAGCAGTTATCTCAGGTGTATAATCCCATTAACTATTTATACATTTACGTATGATACATGTATTCATTGTACCTACGAGGTGTGTTCTCTTTGGGAAGTACAAAGCTCTTAGAGACATAGGTTGTTCATTTTTTTGTTTTCCCACAAATACTGTGACCCTTTGAGCAGGAAGGTCTATATTTTACTAACATCTAGAACCAGCAGTTAACACGGTGTCTAAGATGTAGTCAATAAATATGAATTAGATAAATGAACACATTTTTATGTAAGGGCCAGGACATGGACAAATAGAAATTTTTCATTTTCAGTCACAAAGCAACAACAGACATAATAATGATACAGACAACAAGTGCTACGGTCATTCAAAGAAGGCATAGAATAGATAGAAGGATCTCCTCTGTGGCACAGGGAACTATACTCAATATTTTGTAATAACATCTGTATGGGGCACCTGCTCCACACCAGGCCCTATGACAGGTGCTTACATACTTTCCCTCTCCCCCATCCTATGGGGAAAGTACCTCTGCTATAGATTTAATATTTGCCTCCCCCATTAATAACTTTTTTAAACCTTATTCACATTGCATCAAAGGGATGCTTTGATGCAATGCTGAGTTCTTCTCAGCAAAGCTCATGGGAATTTGGTATATGAGGATCCATAATAGCGATCCGTTTCATCGGTGTCAATCTTTCTGGATAGTTTGGGTGGAAAGGACAATTCCTGTAGGTGCGATACCTTCACCGCATGTACTAGCATTGGGTCTTGCTTGTGTGTGTGTCACCGACTTCAGTCTTGCTGTAGCAATAATAGCTAAGATACTGTAGAGCTGAGAGGCTATTTAAGTATTTATAGATATATACATAAGATAAAAGCACCTAACTTTTTTCTACCTATTGCTTACTTTCCACAGCAGTGTACACACCACACTTTAGGAAACAGTGATGTTGTCCAATTTGTCTTCTCATTTGAAGATGAGAAATGAAGGTCTGGAGACCTTTCATTGCTCAAGGTCATTCGAGTGTTTAAGGGCGGGGTGCTGGGGTTCCTGACTTCCAGGGAACCTAACTTTTCTCTGAAATTATACTGCCCCTTAATCTCTTAGCAGTACATAAAACAAATATTGGTGACCTCGTGACATGCCAGCCCTTGGGTGAAATGGATATCTGTGACTGGTTCTCAAACTTTGAAGAAATGGGAGTCTAGAAAAATAAACCCAAAACAGTCATGCAAAGACTCATTGGGCTGGAAGGGGAGCCCGTGGTCGTCTAGCTCAGTGCTGGGCTGAACCCTGGATCGTCCAAGGAGGGTCTTGGAGGCCTCTCTGCAGGCCAAGTAGTCAAGGCATAAGGGGGAATCAGGCAGGTTTGCTTCTGTTTCTTCATGTTATTTTCATGTAAGATAGCACTGAAAACTTCAGAAGTAACACTGGAAATGTGCTGTGCTTGTCCATTTTCATCTTATAGGTAATGACATGAAGGCTCAAAGGGGGATCATGTTTTTCTAGTTGATAACAGACAACATTCCTCATCCAGCATTCCTATAGCTTAAAAAAGCAATAGAGGCAAGTGGGTCCATGAACGTGGGTTTTGTGGTCACGCAGATTTGAACTTGCATCCCAGCAGGGCTTGAATGGAGTTTTTCTCTCCAAATTAGGCAAATTGCTTCTCCAAGGCTCATGGGGTGGTCAGTGTTGTTATAGGGGAGTGAGGTAAAAGCATTTTCTTCACCATATCCTGCCCCAGACATGTTATCTGAAAGGAAGGAAGGAAAAATGGGAGGGATATATGCAGAAAGAGGGAGGAAACTAAGGTGGCAGAGAACATTCCTAAAAGTCCTCCATGTTACTTCTGCTGTGCTTCCACATGCTCCTTGGGACCTCGCTTGCCAACAGAAATGTTGATTAAGCACTCTGGTTCTTATGTACTTTCTGCATTGGGAACACTTATAGTTAGGTTTCAGGGCTCTGAACTCCCCAAACTGGGGAACTTGTCATTAAAAGGTCCTTTTAAAAAGCACAAGTGCCCCAAAGTTTAATGGCATTAGATTTTGGCAATGATTTCTTGAATATGACACCGAAGGCACAGGCAACAAAAGGAAAATAGAGAGATTGGACTTCATGAAAATTTTTAAAACTCTGTGCATCAAGACCCTATCAACAGAGGAAAAGCGCAATCACAGAATGAGAGGAGATGTTTGGAAATCATGTATCTCATAAGGGATTAATATCTAGAGTGTACAGAGAACTCCTAAAACTCAACCACAAAGCAAATAACCTGGCTAAAAAATGGGCAAAGGACTTGATTAGACATTTCTGCTAAGAAGATACATAAATGGCCCATAAACACCTCAAAAGATGCTCAGCATCACTGATCATTAGGAAAATGCAAGTCAAGACTACAGTGAGACACCACCTTACACACTTTAGGGTGGCTACTATGAAAACAAAAAATAACAAGGGTTGATGAGGATGTAGGAAATTGGAACCCTGTGCACTACTGGTGAGAATGTAAAATGGTACAGCCATTGTGCAAAATATCATGGTGGTTCCTCAAAATTAAAAGTAGGATTACCATATGGTCCAGTTCCACTTCTGGGTATATACCCAACATAACTGAAAGCAGGTTTTCCAAGATACTTTGTATACCTCTGTTCATAGCAGCATTGTTCACAATAACTAAACTATGGAAGCAACCCAACTGCCCACTGACAGATGAATAGATAAGCAAAACGGGGTGTATACACAACAGAATATTATTCAGCCTTAAAGAGGAAGTTCTGACACAGGCTACAACATGGATGAATCTTGAGGACATGATGCTAACCTACCAGTCACAGAAAGACAAATGCTCTCGATTCCACTTGTATGAGGCACCTAGAGTGGTCAAGTTCGTACAGACAGAAAGTCGAATGGTGGGTGCCAGGGGCTGGGGGTAGCGGTTGCTGGAGGGCAGAGAGTTCCAGTTTTTCCAGAAGAAAAGAGTTCTGGAGATTGGCTGCCGCACAACGTGAATCTCCTGAACGTTTCTAAACGCTACACTCATAAGTGATACGATGATACAATTTTATGTGCATTTCACTACAATTAAAAACCAAACATGGACTTCCCTGGTGGCGCAGTGGTTAAGAATCCGCCTGCCAATGCAGGAGACACGGGTTCGAGCCCTGGTCCGGGAAGATCCCACATGCCGTGGAACAACTAAGCCCGTGCTCCACAACTACTGAGCCTGCACTCTAGAGCCTGCGAGCCACAGCTACTGAAGCCCGTGTGCCACAACTACTGAAGTGCATGCACCTAGAGCCCGTGCTCCGCAACAAGAGAAGCCACCACAGTGAGAAGCCCACACACCGCAACGAGGAGTAGCCCCCGCTCGCCGCAACTAGAGAAAGCCCGCGCACAGCAACGAAGACCCAACGCAGCCAAAAATAAATTAATTCAAAAAACTATTAAAAAATAAAACACCAAACACAAGTGGCCCTCGGAGACACAGTAAATATTTTTGTCATTCACAGTTTAGAGCTGCCTCATTGTCAGGGTGCTAGTCTTCAGTCAACTAGCTGAGAACTGGTACGGAGGGGATGGGAACTTCCATGAAAGAACTTCTGAAGCTAAGTAGCCTGGTCCATTTCCTAATTTCTTCAACGAATATCTGAGTGCTTGCTGGAGCCAGTCACTGTACTTGGTCCTCGAGATAGACAGCTGTGAAAACATTATACAGAGAGCCTTGCAATCTGGGAGTGAGAGGTGGGGTAGGGAAGGACCCGCAAATGAAAGCATGGAAGTTTTTAGCATGTTACCAGATGATGCAGGTTACGGGAACAATAAAGCATCAAAGGGAAAGAGGGCTACCCTAATTAGAAGGGGACATGTGGACAGACCAGAGAGAGCAGCCCCTGTAGATACGGAGAGAAAGAACCTTCTAGGCAGAGAGAATAGTAAGTGCAGGAGGCTATGGGGAGGGAGCTGCTAGGAACAGCCAGGGACAGCATGCCAGTGTGTCTGGAAGGGCTTGAGGGAAGGGGAGGGACGGTGTGTGTGTGTGTGTGTGTGTGTGTGTGTGTGTGTGTGTGTGTGCGCGCGTGCGTGCATGTGTGTGTGTGTGTGTGTGAGAGAGACAGAGACAGAGAGCGGGGATGGGGAGGGGGAGAGAGGGAGAAGACTGCTTTTATTCGAATCCAGATGGGAGCCTCTGAAGGGTTTTGAGCTCCGAGCAACACGATCTGACTTGGGACTTACCAGGATCACCGTGACCACTGTACCTAGAACGGATTGAATGGGAGGGGGCAAAGCAGAAAAACGCATTTGAAAGGGGTGCACAGAAGGGGGGAGCAGGGCTGGTGGGACCTGAGGGGAGAGGTTTTCTGTCTCTTGCAGGGTGCCGGCTAGGGTTTAGTCTGGGAGTGGTCGCCCCGCTCCCCATCTGCAGCACTCTGCCCTCCTCACCTCCTGTAAACGGAGGCCAAGTGCATCCTTGAGGCTCTCCCAGAGAGTTGATGGCCTGCCTGGGACAGTCCTGAGTCACAGCCCCTTGGCTGTCACCAGCTCCGGGGATGCTCCTGTCCTGAGCATTAACCTCCCTCAGGGGGAGTCCTCATTCTCCAGGGAGGAAATGGATATCTCACTGCTGCGGGCTCTTAACTCCTGTAAAGCTGCAGGACAAATGACTTCGCTGAACATGCTTCATGCAGGGAAGAATGGGTAATCTCAGAGAAGGGAATAAAACTTCTCAAAACTCCGAACCAGGGGATTGCAGAGAAGCTTGCTGTCTTCTCTCTTGGGTGCGTGTGTGTGAATTGGGTCTCGATTCGCCCCCGCGGACCATTCTTCCAGGGCAAGTTTTTCTTAGCGTCACTCGATTTCCTGAAGTGGGAGAATGAATACCCAGTGTAGAAAAGGGGGAAGAAAAGCGTGTTAGTTAGCATGAAATATGGTCATCTGATGACTTGTCCATTATGTATTTGAGGAAGCGAAGATTCTGAAGACCTTCACCTACTCAAAGAGAGGAAATTGCCTCTCTCTACACCAGGACCTCTTACTTTTGCCACTGGTGACATTTTGTGTCCGATAATTCTTTGCTGTGGGCTGTCCTGGGCATTGCGGGATACTCCTACAGTATCCCTGGCCTCTGCCCAGCGGACGCCAGCAGTCCTTCCCCAGCTGTGACAGCAGAAATGGCTCCTGAACTTGTCAATTGTCCGGGGGGCGGGGAGCTGGGGGGAGGGGGGCAGAATTGCTCTGGGTTGAGAGCCCCTGGCCCAGGCTCAGCAGGCACATGGGTGAAGTCAGGACTGTGTATGTCATGTCCTCTCTGGCTAACAATAATCGATGGAGTTAAAACTAATAGCGGCTTCTGCTCGGTCACTGGGACAGCAGAGCATTCACTGTTCTGCCTTGAGAGAACAATTTTCCTGTGTTTTAACTAATAAGGCCCTTGTGATGGCTGGATTCTGGGCACTCCAACTAATAAGCGTGCCTATAAGGCAAAGAAACCAAAACCAACGTCCTCTCTGATTGCCAGGGAGGGGGCATGTTTTCTTTCCCCTCCCTCTCCTGGATCCATGCAGTAATTAGCCAAAGTAAAATGAATATTAGCTCATGCTTACTTGCCTTTACAGTGTACTCGCCAGCACTGATGCAGTAGTGCTAAAGCAATGTTTTTTAATAAATTTTTTTAAATTTATTTTTGGCTACCTTAGGTCTTTGTTGCTGCGCGTGGGCTTTCTCTAGTTGTGGTGAGCAGGGGTTACTCTTCGTTGCGGTTCACGGGCTTCTCACTGGGTGACTTCTCTTGTTGCAGAGCACGGGCTTTAGGCGCGTGGGCTTCAGTAGTTGTGGCACGCAGCCTCCGTAGTTGTGGCACACGGGCTTAGTTGCTCCACAGCATGTGGGATCTTCCCGGACCAGGGCTCGAACTCGTGTTCCCTGCACTGGCAGGAGGATTCTTAACCACTGCACCACCAGGGAAGTCCCTAAAGCAATTATTTTTTTAACTTTATGGCTTTAAATAATCCTTGGCTCTGAAATTCCCTGTACCCCTCAGCTACGTAACCACAGGTCCCTCTGCCCTAAATCCTTTTCTTACACTTTGTAGCTTTTTAAGCAACGCCCCTCTTTAGGAAGACATAATCCCTTCTCTGTAGAAAACATGAAAGACCTGAACAAATCAAGATTTCTCCATGGAGAATTCAGCTAGTCCTGTGCTTAGCTCCGAACAAGGAAATCCATCTCTACACCAAGCACGCCATTACCCGGACTAATGCCTGACTTGAATAACAAGCAAATTATTGTGCTTTTAATTGTACGCTCCTCGGTCACAAAGTACGTGTGAGAGAGGAATGTGCCCACTTCTCCAGGAGAAACAGGTCAGGCCTCTAATCCTCCTTTTCTGTCACCTTCCCCTCCCCCTTTCCAATCCTTTCTCTTCTCAGCAGAGCAGAGGGACAAAAAAGAGACAACTAAATTATGTTTAAAATGGAAGAGTCTAAAAGAAGAAAAAAGGCGGTCAGTACTGACTTGGGAGAGGATGCATTATCTATCCACAGCCTCTGCAGTGTGGGCCATTTGAGGACAATCAGTGTTCTAACCGGCTTGCTGGAGGGCGATATCTGCGAGCCTAAACCAGGCTTTCTCAGCCTCAGCACGACTGCTGGGTGGGGTTGGATTCTTCTTTGCTGTGGGCCTGTCCTGTGATGGAAGAACTTTTAGCCTCCCCTAAGCTGTGACCATCCAAAGTGTCCCAAGACACTTTCAAATGTCTCCTGGGTGCAAAATTGCCCCTGGTTGAGAACCACGGCCCCAAGCCCTTCCATATTGGGATGTACTTGCTCTCTCTCCCGTTCTCTCCACCCCCCCATACACAAAACCCAAGAAAATCATGGTTCCTGTGTTAAAACTGGGGACATCAACGTGCTCTTCATGTAGGTAGAATGAGCGGAAAGGAAAAAGACACTGATTTGTGTGTAGTCAGGGGACAGAGTGGGAACCCCCTCAACGCCAAGACTGAAAAGAGTCTTAGGATGTGGGTGTGCTTCTGGCTCCCTCTGGGAAGTGGCAATGCCCCTGGTTGAACAAGCCAACTTTCGAACGCCTCTACCCTGTGCACTTTGGAATCGGGCTTGCTGTGGGTGAGATGAGGAGTGATGGCGAGGCTGCAGAGATGAAGGCGCCTCTGAAGGTGCTGACTGTCTCCTCCCACACTACTTGGGACAGGGGAGAACTACCCAGCTTCGGAGAGATACCCATTGCTCAGACAATGACGATCCTGTCTTGGACCTAAACATCGGGATGAAAGAGGGCTACTGACAAGACAGACGTTGTGCAAGCATGGGGTTGCACTTTCATTCCAGACATTGAGGCAAACATTTCACTCCTGGTGATATAAGACCTCCCCTATTTTTAGGAACTTACAAGAAGCATTATTGCTTGTTCTTACCGGCCAGAAGGAAAGGCGGGAGAACGAGCACACTGCAGTGAGCCCCCATCTCCACTAGATGGCGGTGTACACCTTCCTCAGAAGCCAGGCGGGCAGCGCTCCGGGCAGCTCGTTGGCCTAAGCAAGACAAGGGCCGCTCTTCTTTTGGGAGACAGGCGTCTCCTGTCATTGTCGGCACAAACAGCCCCAAACAATTGCACTGACCACACAGCTCTAAGCCACGTTCTAGGGCACTGCCGTCTGTTCAGGAGTGAATGCTGGGAAAATGAACCACGCTGCTAATTTGCTTGATTGGGCGGAAAATAAGATCTCAAGTGACAGTGGGTGTAATTTATTTTTCCAACAAGAATAGGGGCAAAGCCATTTCATCCCCCCCCCCCCCCCCGCCAAGTGCTACCATAAATGAAAGCAATCACCTAATTAGTCCTGAATTACTAACTGGCAGGGTAAAGATCTGCTGGAAGTCAAGCTGAAGTGCGGAGTCTGGAGAAAGGGATGTGATTTCTGCAGGGGAGGAGGGGAGGGGTAGGGCGGGGTGGGAGGGGCGGGAGGAGAGGGGAAGGCCTGAAGCCCATTGTGAGGTCCTGCGCCCCTGTGGTCTGGGAGCCGTGCTGGCCCTGACCCTGGGAGAAAAAGAGGCTCAGTGATGTCTTCAGGCCGTTTATTTTGTGCAGGAGAATGACTTTATAAAGTGAAGGAAAAAGAACCTGTTGGAGAAAACCTATCCGAGAGTTTCTCTGAAAATGCTACAGATGGAGATGAACTGGCTTGGGAAGGAGAGCACAGCCCTGTGGCGCCTGGCCACCCCGCTGCTGGTGGACCCCCCAGGAAGGTTCTGTCACGGAAACGACAGGCAGATCTGAAACCAAGTTGGGCTTTACGTCATTAAGAAATCCCCCAAAGGAATGGAATAAAGGCCTCCTTTCACACTTTGGGTTTTGCATGTGTCCTGAGGAAGCGCCTCTTCCCCAGCTGAGACAGCGCGCTGTCCCCACGACCCGGTGAGCGGCCCTCGTCCTGCGGGGAAAGCAAAACAGCAGCGGGGTGGGTGCGCGCCCAGAGCTGCCCCTCTCGCAATTGATTTGTTTAGGGATGACTTCTTGCGTTCTAGTTAGATGTGACTTTAATCGAAGTGCTTTCCTAAGGCGATTTATCACAACTGTGAACCGTCAGTTTGCACAGCTGCTGCTCTTTTAGGGAAACGCACAGGCTCGGGAGACGGAGGGGCCGGCGCGGGCTCCCCTCTTTCCCACGGACCGGCCCGCGTGCCCCTCGCCCACCAGAAATATGTGCGCCGCGTCCTCAGAGGCCGCCGCTTCTGTGCTCGGGCTCCTCTGCTGTTTCTGGCTGCTGAACAGCCATCTCCTCTCTCCTGGGAGGGGCAGCTGGTTTCCTTTTGGGGCGCTCCCCTTCTCCCCGTCTCAGCTCCTGCAGCGGAGACGAGGCTGCCCCTCTCTCCCTGCACGCTGTGGGCTGGGTGTGCAACCCGGCTCGGGCCACTGTCCCCCACCGTCCCCGCCGACCCCGCTCGGCGCCCACCACAGCCGGCAAAGCCCACACGGGGCGCCCAGTTAAAGCTGAACCGCAGATGAAAACCACGACTTTTTAGGGTGTCTTCAACATTGCATGCAACATACTTCTACTAAAAAAATTACTGTTTATCTGAAGTTCAGCTTTAACGAGGCGGGCATCCTGTATTTTGTCTGGCAGCCTTCTTGGTTCTAAAGAAAATGTTTGTCCAGAGCAGGTCAAATTGCAATCAGCCTAGGACTTTTAACTGGAGCTTCGGGGAAAAAATACTTAAAAGGTATCTGTTGGGACTGCTAGGCTGGTAGGATTCATGCTTGCAACTGCTGGGAGCCAGCTTTGCTATCATGTGGAGAGAGCTGCTTGAACTAGAAGCCAACACCACAGAGAGCAGACCTGTTTCATTTGAACAGGTGGATCCAGCTGTTCTTGAAGCTGGCCCGGTGGGTGGTAGAGGTCAGGGTGCTGATGGCCAGGAGGGATAATAATTTCCTACCCCTCAAATCTGGGAAGTGAAAACAGCAGGGCTGAATGTGCCTACGGGGCATGGCTTCTGTTCAACTGGAAGAGTGGTGAATGGCTATTGGGTGACAAAAACAGTCGGTCTACTATATTCTTACTTTGTTTGCTAATTGTTTTGCTGCATGTAAACTCTTTGTTGCATTAGCTCTTGTTCATGACATCATGTCTGGAGACAGGGTCTGATAGACTTACATGCGGAATTGGAGATTTAAATTTCAAATCTGCCTCTGCCTGGTTGAGTGGCTTTAGGGTCCTCGTAACCTCTACAAAGTTGAGTTTCTGGGTCTGAAACCTAAGGACAGAGGTTATCGTAATCCATTTGGGCTGCTATAACAAAATACCAGAGCCTGGGTAGCTTATGAACAACAGAAATTTATTTCTCATAGTTCTGGAGGTTGGAAGTCTAAGATCAGGGTGCGAGCAAATTCACCGTCCGGTGAGTATCCTCTTCCTGGGTCACAGTTGGCGTGTTTTCTCTGTAACCTCCCATGGCAGAAAGGTCGAGGGACCTCTGCGGGGTCTCTTTTATGAGGGCACTAATTTTGTTCATGAGGGCTCTACCCTCATGACCTTATCACCTCCCAAATGCCACACCCCCTGATACCATCACTTTGGGGGTTAGGATTTCAACATATGAATTTTGGGGGAGGCAAATGTTAAATCTATAGCAGAGTACTTTCCCCATAGGATGGGGGAGAGGGAAAGTATGTAAGCACCTGTCATAGGGCCTGGTGTGGAGCAGGTGCCCCATACAGATGTTATTACAAAATATTGAGTATAGTTCCCTGTGCCATAGAGGAGATCCTTCTATCTATTCTATGCCTTCTTTGAATGACCGTAGCACTTGTTGTCTGTATCATTTTTATGTCTGTTGTTGCTTTGTGACTGAAAATGAAAATTTTCTATTTGTCCATGTCCTGGCCCTTACATAAAAATGTGTTCATCTATCTATTTCATATTTATTGACTACATCTTAGACACCGTGTTAACTGCTGGTTCTAGATGTTAGTAAAATATAGACCTTCCTGCTCAAAGGGTCACAGTATTTGTGGGAAGACAAAAAAATGAACAACCTATGTCTCTAAGAGCTTTGTACTTCCCAAAGAGAACACACCTCGTAGGTACGATGAATACATGTATCATACGTAAATGTATAAATAGTTAATGGGATTATACACCTGAGATAACTGCTTTTCGATTCTGACGAAATGATGATTATATTTCACCAGGAGCTCAATACCACTCTGAGAATGAGGGCTGAACCCCCGACTTGACTCACTGCATCGCTTTCCTATATAAAAATACACAAGTCTGTACATACGCTCTAGAAAAAGGCTTCTCTGGCATGAATTTCAGATAGCAAGAAGAAAACTTCAAGAGGTTCAGAGAAGCATCCAGAAGCTCAGATGACTGTCTGGCACTAATACAACTTGCTTGACAGGAAAATAGAGCTGTAAATCTCACAAAATTCGATGATCTTTTAAGAATTTCAAAACCTCCTGCTATTAATTGGAAATCCTAGAAGAATAGCTTCTTTTAAAATGTACTGATAATATGCTTTACAGCTTACTATTCAGAAGCCTATGTTTTGGCTAAGTGAGCTTCAGGAAGGAAGGAAATTTGTGGTTGACCTCCACTTACTTTGGAACCGCTGGTTCCAAACATCTACTTCTATGCACAGTCATCTTATCATCTGTAAAATGGAGGCAACTCTAAGACAACAGAGTTACAGAGATGTTGCACAGCTCCATGTGTCATTGTCTTCATTTGTTTCAGAATACCAATGACATCTAAGCTACTACTGAAAGAGTGCTATATTATTTGGGGTCATCTAGTGCAGCTCTGTCAAAGTAAAGAAAAGGGACCTAGAAAGACTATAATTTTCCCAAGAGGACACAATTATTTTATGGTAAATCTGGGACAAGAACCCTGATCTCTTTGATCCCATTCCATCGTTCTTTCATTGGGTTCTGAACAACCCAGAGAAATAAAGAGAAATAAAACTCCTGTGTGCTGTGTCACTGGTACAGGACATGGCGAGATTGGAATTGGAGCACTACATATTAAGAGGTATCTGAGAAATTCTTCAAACTAATTGAGATATATACCAGGTACATAGCAAACCATATGTTTTATGAAGATGATTCTGTGCAATGAACAGAACTGGTAGCACACACTGGAAGGTGAATTCTCATTTTCTGGCACCTTGAAAACTCCACCTCAACAGACACGTTAAAATAAACATTTGAACTGGGTCATATTTAATTCTGCATGCTCTTGTAAGTCAGCAAAATATTCCATATATCATTTAAGTTGTCACTCACTTTTTAACTTGACTTTCAATTTCTAAAAGTCTTTCCAAACATAAAACAGAGGTAGGAAAATGGTATATGGGAAGCTGCAGAGATGAAATAAGCTTATTTCATTAGGCATAAAGATGAATATCCAAACAACTTCTTCATGGCTGAAAGTGTCCAAATCTACTATCTTCGTTTTGTAGTCAAGGCTTCCGGAAAAATATGCTAATGGATTCCTAATTACCCAAATGCCCCATATCAGTTTCAGTAGGTATCATTATATATTATGGAAATTTTTCTCAGTGACAGTGAAAGACATCCTGGCTGAACATCCCCCTGCCCATGACACAGAGATGATGGTCTCAAGCTATCTTGAAGGCATTGGAGCCCACACTCTCCGTTACTAATATTAATGGAGGATAAAACTTCATATTCTGTTTGCTCTATATTTGTTCAATCACTTCTTCTCTTCATTAAACTGGATGGCCCATAATTGAGTCTGTAGTGTGTCTATCATTGGAAACTGAACAAAGTTTTGTTGGTTTTATTAATGTCATACGTTTCTAGGGAGGGTCTATTCAATAACTAAGTCTAGTTTCACAGTTACAAATAAATTATGATGTAACTTTGAATAAATTAAGCTCATCATAAAGGAAGGATACTGAGAGTTGCTACTATCCCTTCCTTGAGGGGCTCTTGTAAAGCACTAAGTAAAGTAACAGAGGTGTATATGTATGCATATATTTTCAATGATATTTGTACAGACTTAAAAAGAACTCTACAGAATGCATTATAAAAACCTTAATGCTGTGCGTCCCTAGTTCCCAGCTCTCTCATTAAAACTACTTAAATGAACACAATCTTATCTGTTAGGATAGCTATCAGAGTACTCCACATACTACTTCTTGCAGTACCCTGTCCCAACCACTTGCCATCCTCTTCCCATTAGTCCTCAAGTCAGAAGCCCCGAAGATCTGTTCATTAATTTATGAACACATTTCTTCATCCAGCCAAGAAAATTGATGGATCCCTTACCAAATTTCAGGCACCATTCTTCAGTATGATTTATAGGCATGTTCAGGAAACACAGCAGTGATTAACACAGATGAATATAGTCTCTCTTGAGCTGAGGGGGGAGACAAAAGTAAATAAGCAAATATAAAATCATAAGTATAGTGCTTCCGTGGTGGCGCAGTGGTTGAAAGTCCCCCTGCCAATGCAGGGGACACGGGTTTGTGCCCCAGTCCGGGAAGATGCCACATGCCGCGGAGCGGCTGGGCCCGTGAGCCATGGCCGCTGAACCTGCGCGTCCGGAGCCTGTGCTCCGCGTCGGGAGAGGCCACAACAGTGAGAGGCCCGCGTACCGCCAAAAAAAAAAAAAAGCTATGAAAACAAAACCTATGGATGGAGACCTACATGAAAGATGGAAGCGTATAATAATGGCCAGAGTACATTACTGTGGCAGAAGCAGCAGCCCTTAAGGAGGACAACTTTATAAATTACAAATTGGATTTAAATAGACAGGGAATTGAAAGTGGAGACATTATTTTCTGCAGAAGATGATGGACAGGGGAGAATAAAGAAAATAAAACTGAGATTGTTAACAAAATACAATGCTAAGCATATAAGTTAGGACTGAGTCCTTAACTTTCAGTTTTATTAATGAGTGGCTGAGTACAGATTACTGACTACACAGAACCAAGCCTGGGAACACATTTTATATTTATGATCTTTGTGCCTAAAACTAGATTCTCCTGCAATTTAATATGACACTAGGACAATGACTGCCCAAGTTTTAGATTAGTCACTCTTACACAAAGATTTTTCATTCATATAATCTCAAACAAATACTGCGTCACTGATTAAGTTCCAGATCCTATGCACTCTGGCTGAAGATATAAATATCTTGCAAGCCCAGCGTCACTTTCCTCTTTCTCTGGTAATAAATCACACTTTCTATTATGACAATGGCCCCAGTTATCGGCCCAGGAATAAACACTTGACTCAGGAAGAGCCAATTAAAGCCTTCCTTTAGAGTTGATCGAGAGCTTTAAGGTTAGAGTATTTCAATCTTATGAAATTTTTGTAAAACAAAATTATTTCAAAATCTACTAATTATTCTTTAAGTTCTAGAAACTGCATTCTGTGACTAAGAGGACAATTTATTTGCCGTCGTTTCTGCTCTGCCCACTTTATGTTTCTGTTATTGTGAGATAAAGGCAGTGGGGAATGGCAAACCATTTCTGATTCATTCAACACATGAGTGCTTCTTAGGTACAAAACACCATTCTGAACATTGTCCGAGGTAAAAAGATAAATAATACCTAGCCGCTTACCCTCAAGGATCTTCCAGCTTAGCAAGGGAAATAAAATATGCACACAGATGACTGCAACAAAAAGAAGATAACGATTGCTGCCAGATATTTGGGGAGAATGAGTAGAGCAAAGAGAGAACACAGAATAAGGCAACATTCAACAGTCAGCAAAGAACTATTTGTTGAGCAATTGCAAGCTGTGACCTGGAAATGGAAGAGGAGAACATAGATCTTCACGTGGGCAGGTGAAAAATCAAGTGTTATTACTTGTAACACAGCTCTTCAAATATATTTTTTGGCACCAAGTGCCTACTAAACAGCCTTAAATTAAAAACTAAATAAGGATACAGTCTCTATCAAATATAGCCTGAGGTACTGATGCCTAAATACTAGGATCACAGTATTTGTGTTCCCAAGGATGCCTTTCTATTGCTTTGCTTCTTTCCCCCTTTCCAAATTAGCTAATGCTGCCTTAACAGGATATCTATTTCACTTGTTCCAGCCTTTTTGATCCAATGTATTGAATAGCAGAATAGGTGAGTTACAAGAGGATATTTTGACTTCAAACAACAGAAATAAAATACTATATAATTGAAAAAAAAGAGGCAATCTTTCAGGCACATGTGGATCCAGGAGTTCACATGTTTTAACCAGGTCCCTTTCTCTCTTCCCCACCCCTTCTTCTCTCTGCCTTTTCTCCTCTCTGGTATCTCTCATTATGGGATTCAAATATTTCCCTGTTTATGTGGGAGCTTCTGGCACAGCTGCGGGCTTATACGCTCACAGCTCCAGGGCTGGCTGGAAGGGGCGGGCGCATCACAGCATAAGGTTGCACGAGGTGTGCACTTATATAGCAGGGCATCACATCTATGAGTGATGGATGATCACATTGTATACAGGGGTAGCTTCGCATAGCTTTTACATCACTTTTCTTGAAGATGGCAGTAAAATGGTATGTATTTACAAAATCAAATAGTGTAACATTGTCCAAAGATATACATAAAGTATTTAGAGGAAGGAGGCTCCTTTTTCTTTTAACTCCGGCACGGATTGTCTATTGGACAGTGGTAAGCCTATGTCATCAACCTCGTTACTCCAGCAGAAGTCCAGGGATTAGCCCTGCCTAGCTCTTGTTAGCCTCTATTCCCTTCCTTGAACACTGTAGCCAGAAGGTTTTTTTCCTCCTCAAACCTTAAGTATTGAAACCTGGAGGAGGGGCATGTCTGAAAAGAAAATGATGGACTGGACTCTCCCTAGAAGGAAGATAAATGGGTGGTCAACAAGAAAAAAAAAAAATCCTCTGTACCAGGAAATGTTTGAAGTGTTGTTTGGGTATCAAAAAACGGGTGCCCTACACATAAAGCAACAAAGGATATTGGTCTAAAAAGAACACCATGGCCAAAGGTGCATGGCCTATTTCAACAGAAGATTTGAAAGTTAAAAGTTAACCTGTAAAACATTCAATTCAATTTCATCATTTTACAGATGGGCAAAGTAAAACTCAGGCACAGGAACAGAAGTGCCAAGGTCATACAGGTGGTTGGTGGAAGAGACAACCAACTTCCCAACTTCTGACGTTTTAGGTGTGTGTGTGTGTGTTGTTTTGTTTACGTGCAAGGACATTTTTCTTTAGTACACTAACATTACAACAGAAAGTATAGTCTTGTTTTGGTTTTCTCTGCGCCCTCAATTCTGTATAAGACAGTTTCCCTGCACTCCAACAGAAAGGCTCAGCAAGAGTAGAGACCACCATAAGCAGTACACGTGGGCACCAAGGGCAGAT
Organism: Delphinapterus leucas; assembly: GCF_059928025.1. Classification (NCBI taxonomy): domain Eukaryota; kingdom Metazoa; phylum Chordata; class Mammalia; order Artiodactyla; family Monodontidae; genus Delphinapterus; species Delphinapterus leucas. The sequence continues at coordinate 2,920,993 of NW_028322249.1, read as the reverse complement.
ACATTGCCCTTCCTTGTGTAGGAACTAGGGCCACTTGTTGCTTTAATGGGCCAAGTTTGGGCTGGACCTGCAGGAGGGGACACCTTTGAAAAACAGCTTCCTAACTGCACTACAACCTGCTCTGGCATCCTGATTCCACTCCCCAACCCCCCCCAAATCTTCAGCCAGAAAAAAAAAAAAAGAATGGATCACTGGATCGATGGGGAGATTTCTGTCTGCTCCTCCTACTGTCACCTCTTTCTTGCTATTTCCTGCCCGAGGAAACCTGACATCAGCCCAAAAGCATCTCTGGAAATGGGTAGGAGGGAGCCTTACACCTGTCAGCGCCAGAGAAGAAAGTGCGCTCTGCAGAGTTCTCAGTTGTTCCATCTCTTGCGATGAAAGGAAGAAAAGGAGCGAATCCGCCACAGATTTACTGGAGACCAGGGTTACTTCATACGGCTCCGGCCACAGTAACCCCTGAAGACCAAAGATGCATTTCCATTCCCAGCATTTCCTGTTGGCGTCTTTCCCTACAGGCTAGCCCTGTGCCTGGCCCCGGAGAAGTCTCTGCGTAAAGGTTCTTTACGTCATAGATCAGGCTCCTGTGTGTATGTGTGTTTTTCTTAGGAAAAACTGGCACAGACGAATTAGCAGTAGAGACTGGGGTCTCCCTACTACCCTTCATGCTTGGCGGCATCACCTTCGACTACCTCGCATTCTCCCGGCGCTGACAGCCCCGGCTCCGGACCTCAGGGTTGGAAGCAGTCAGCCCCAGCTAGAACCGCCCTGTCCGGGGCTGATGCCACCCTGTGCCTAGAATGTGCGTGTGGGTGCAGGCGGGCGAGCGAGCGGCTTCTACAGTGAGACCGAAGCAGGAGCTCAGCCTTCGACTGCGACCTGCAATCCCCAGATTCCCTGGGGACCTCGAAACTCCCAATCGGAGTTACTACCCCCCCACACAGCCGCCCACCCTTTCCCTCCCCCTTTACCTCAGCACGCAGCCCCTCCCTGCGTGATGATGCAAAACCGTGGGAAGGGTGGGCGCTGGGAAGGGTGGGGAGAGCCTGAGAGCGAGCGAGGGTGGGAGGGAGTGGGCCGAGGAGGAGAGGGAGCCGAACGCGCATTTAAAGCGATAGCCATCCTCGCTCTCTCCCCAGTGCTGGGCTGTTGGAGAGCTCGAGCTGCAAGCCACCGAGCGCGAGCTTGAGCGCGGCGCGCTGGCCGGGGAACCCAAGAGCGCACGGCGCCCCAAGCTGGCAGGCGCCGCGGGGCCCCCCACCCTCGCCGGCTGCCCTTCCCCGGGTGCCCCTACCCTCCTCGCCCGCAGGAGACCCTGGGCTTTCCCGGAGGAGCTCACCCCAAGGGGCCAGGACTCCGGCGAGCCCGCCACCGTCCCCTCGAGTGCCGCCGCCACCACCGCAGCCGCGGGAGCAGCATGGTCCAGCTGGGGAAGCTGCTCCGCGCCCTGACTTTGATGAAGTTTCCCTGCTGCGCGCTGGAGGTGCTTCTGTGCGCGCTGGCGGCGGCGGCGCGCGGCCAGGAGATGTACGCCCCGCACTCCATTCGGATCGAGGGGGACGTCACCCTCGGGGGGGCTGTTCACGGTGCACGCGAAGGGTCCCAGCGGAGTGCCCTGTGGCGACATCAAGAGGGAGAACGGGATCCACAGGCTGGAAGCGATGCTCTACGCCCTGGACCAGATCAACAGCGATCCCAACCTGCTGCCCAACGTGACGCTGGGAGCGCGGATCCTGGACACTTGTTCCAGGGACACTTATGCGCTCGAACAGTCGCTCACTTTCGTCCAGGCGCTCATCCAGAAGGACACCTCCGAAGTGCGCTGCACCAACGGCGAGCCTCCGGTTTTCGTCAAGCCCGAGAAAGTAGTTGGAGTGATTGGGGCTTCGGGGAGTTCGGTCTCCATCATGGTAGCCAACATCCTGAGGCTTTTCCAGGTAGGGGGGCGCTCCCTCCGGGGCAGAGCGCGCCGTAGCTCCCCGCGCTCTTTATCCTGAAGGCTGGCTTGGACTCCAGGGGTGCGGGGTCTGGTCAGCCTTCGCTCATTTCCACCCTGGAGATCCTGCCGAATCCCTCCCACCTCACCCGAGGAGGTACTTTCCCTGTTTGATTCATTTCCCTTCCACCTCTCCCCTGTCCGCGCTCCACTCCATCCGGCTTGACTTTCTGGATTTATGGCCCCATTGACAAGAAACAGTCTCCGAAAAACAAGGGGATGATTTAAATGGGTTTGCATTAGAGTGAAATATGGTTCCAAAACAGGCTGGTAAAAGTGCCGGACTCCTATGAGAGCCACTTAGGCGCAAGGAATATGAAAGATGAGAAGACGCCTAGAAACTAGGCATTTCTCAACTCCCCAGCTTCCCTGCCCCAAGCCGCCCGACAAGCTGCAGCTCCCTTGGAAAATTTCGAGAAGAGCTTAGGGAGGCAGTTCTTAAACCGAAGGCTAGTTCTTCACCTACATTTGGACGTGAATTGCCCATTTCGCTCGGGTTGGATTTCCCGACCTGTAACCTGTCTCTGCGAGGGCATGGGGCGGAAGGCGTGGGGACTGTCCTCAAGCGGGGAGAAGCCACCCGCAGACGTGCCCCCAGGTGATTTGCTCTGGGCAGTTGTTTGCACCGTCTAAACTGCCTTTGCGATCCGGCCACTGGCAGGAGCCGGGCGATCAGCTTTCTACTCCTGCCAGCTCAGAGCCCGGAGGTGAGCTCATGCTAACTGCGAAACACAGTCGCTTTTTCTGCACCCACCCTGTGCCCATCCTTTCCCACGACCTCCCTAACGCAGCCCCCAACCCCAGTCCTGGGTTTTGAGGGCGATTCTCAGAGCCAGACAAGAAGGCGCCTGGAGGGAGGCAGTAGGGTGCGCTGAGCAAGGCCGGGCGGTCCTCTAGCTCCGGGTGCAGGCGGGCAACGGCGGAAGATGCGAGGTCGGCGGATCGAGCCAGCTGAGCCGTGGGCGGTGCTGCAGTGCTCTCTCACCGCCTGCTCCCGCAGCCTCGGCCCCACGGCTCCTGTGCCGCCCTAGGTATAGATGGATGGCTTCTGTATGAAGAAATTGAGTTTCAGGGTATGCGTGACTATGGGTTCTCTTGTTTCTCTGTCTTTCTTCCTGTGTGTCTCTCTCCTTGTGTCTCTTTCTCCCTGCTTTTTTTTTTTTTTTTTTGGTCTCTCTGTTTTTATGTTCTCCCTTTCAATTTCTGCCTCTCTTTTCCTTCTCTACCCCTACCTCCAAGTTTTTTGTTCATCTCTGTCTTGAAGTGATCCTTTCCTAATGCACAGCTCTCTCCCTGCCTCGTAGGACCCAAGCTCAGTTAGTCCCTTCTCCAGATGTTCTGGCTGACCCTTATGCTCCCCGTAGCTAAAAAGTTGGCTCCCTCTCAAGTGCCTTTCCTGAAGCATGTTGGGTTTCTGGAGGGGACTCCTTGTGAGATTCAAGCTGTCACTACATCAGCACCCAGGGGTATGAAGTTTGTGTTTGTGCCAGAAGGAGGGGTGTCTGTCTAAAGCTGCAGCCTGGTATGGCCCCTCTGAGCCTCTGAGCATCCCTAGCACCTGTTGAGTATGTCACCTCTAGATGTTTGCAAGGCCAAAAGTGCTTCTGGGCAGCCTTCACTTTGAGGTAATGCTTTCAGGAAGAGCCTGGGTTGTTGTAAGCAAAACCCAGAAGCACTTCCTTTACCTCTGAGCTTAACCTAGAGAACCTGAGGAGGCAGCGCTGCAGGGAGGATGAGGCCAGAAGTCACCTGAGAACCACAGGCGCAACTCACCGTGTTTTTACTGGAGCTCTGGGGGTTGAAGGCACATTTGCTGTTTGACATTTTAAAAATTATTTTGGTGCCTTCACTTGGAGCTTGGGAGCTTGCAGATGGGCCTGCCTGTCGAAAAAAGAGTGAAATCTTAAAGTCAAGAGAGAGCTTGCAGACTAGGCTGAAGGATTGTGTTTGCTGAAAAAGATTCCAGGGGGAGCTGATTCCTTCTCTGGTGTGTGGATCTGAGGCACTTGCAAGAAAAGAGAACGCTTGCCTTATGCTTAGTTCCCCCGTTCCCTGGGCTGGGAAGGAAAGGAACTGAATGCCAGCATTAGCAGTGTGGGTTGGGACCAAAACCATTCAGAGAAAACTCTGTCATTTTCCTCTAATTTGCAAATTGCAGCTATTCATGTTGGATTGAACAGCTGAGGGAAAAGAGCCCCCAGTTTTCACCTGCATTTATTGAGAAGAGGCTGGTAGTAGGAGGGATGCACCAACTTGTAGCTTGTGCTGCAAGCTGGATATAAGCTTGGTGTGAGCATCCTGGTTAACCACTGCCCATGTTCAAATATACAGAGATAGATTCCAACAATCTCTTCCCGCAGCCTTATTTTTGCGTGTGATCTTAGAAGCTCCTGGCATGTAAGTCCAGTCCCCAGTTTCCCAGCCTCTGTAAACCTGCAAAATGAATAGAGAGAATAGTGGAACACAGACCCATTGTTCAAAGACACAGTCACTTTAGGGAAAGAGGAAAAGAACGGGTAGGTGAATCTTCTCTGGGATTGCAGGGTTCAGCTCAATGAAGACGGTCCTGTATAAAAGAAACTTCTCTAAATGGTTGAATTCTTAGCTCTCCAGAGATCTGAGTTTTCTTTTCCCCAGTCCCTGTGGGTTGCTGTGGGGAATGTGCCAAACCTATCATTTGAGATAAAAAGTTATGGTGAGGTAAGCTTCTAGGCTGGGGGAAGGAAGACTTAGTGACTGAAATGGGGGATGCTAAGCACTGGGGGGCAGGAAGGAAGAAGGAGCTAGTAATGGATGTAACAAATGCTGCAGCTGCCGGCAAAGCCTGGATTGAAGTTCCTTCCTGAAAATGAGGACCCGGGCAAGAATGACCACTCAGATGTAAACAGTGTCTCTGACTGGGAATTCTCATCTGCCTGCCGGTGGGCCAGAGCTGAGCAAGTCCTTTCTCTCCTCTGTATGCACACTGAATTGGTTAGTAAGTGACGTGTCAGAGGACAGGAATCATATTCAGTGGATCTTTCAAATCCAGGAGTTTGAGGCTAATGAAATTAGTGTGTGGCCAGGGCTCTGCCAACTAGAATTAAGTCACTGCAGCCACACTGCAATGCATTTTCAGCCTGAAGGGAGCATCAGGGAGGAATTTCGGGAGATTTGTTTCTGAGCCTGTACAAAATAATACTCATAATGCTAAGAAAGATTAAATGTAAATTAATATTGACTACGAGTAACATATTTAAAAAATAATCGCCGAGTGGGGGATGGCTTAAAGTGGAGAGATTATATAATATGGTGTCCAAAGAATAAATCTCCCCTGACCACTGTTTCATGGGCTATAAGTAAGATATATTACAATGGAAAGTAATGGGAACGTTTTTAGTCAAGGCTTCTCTGCTATTGACTTGAGAGCAAATACTCTGAGAGTATAAATTACTCTTGCTATGTGCTGACTCTGAATGAACAATATTTCATGTGCAGTGACATGGTCTAAGCTATAGACTTGGAATTGAATGGCATCTGTTTCAATTGTTTTGTTCTCTCAAGAGCAACTAGATAGAAAAAAGTGGTCAATTTGACCCTTGTGGGAGCGTGTTGCAAATCTAAACCTGTGTCCCTCATACCATAAATGAAATACATTTGTAAATTTGTAAGTGTTTTCTTTCTGTTCATTGATGCTTGAGTATAATCTCAAACTTTCGGAGCAACATTTTATACATAAGTAGTTGGTTTTCTTCCTTTCTTCTTTCTCTTTCTCCTCTCTCTCTCTCTCTCTCTGTTTCTATCTCTCTCTCTTTCTCCATCTTATGTAATTGGATAGAACTGGGCACCTAGGATGATGTGGTGTTACTATAGTGGGATTTTTTTTTTTTAAAAAAACAACTCTAACTTACCCTTTTAAAAATTTCATAAATACAGGTGTCAGTGCCATTTGGAATAGTCTCTATAACAATTTCTGTCTCCACATTTACTGTGTTTCAGCAAATTTACCTAATAGATGGTGAGTGAGCAATTTTTAAAGGGGCATTTTTTAGAAGAGCGGAGAGGGAAGGAATAGAGACAGGCACATACTGTATTTGAAGTTACCTCCACGTGTATTTTATGTATGTATACCCATACAATTAAGAAGTCTTTGGATGTTTTATCTTCAAGAATAATTCAGATAATGGATTACTTGAATATCATAAACATTTAGGGTTTAACAGATTTGTTACATATAGACGTTGTATCACGGATTTAAAAGACCATAGCCAGCGGGCAGCGGCGGGCGGAGCGACCGAGGGGCGGCGCGGGCTGGGCGGCGGGTGCGGGGGTCCGTGCTTCCTCGCGGTGGAGGGCTGGGGTTCGCCGAAGACGCCGGGTTGCGCCGCGTTGCCAGGTTACCGAGCGCGTGCCCCGCGCCCGCTCTTCCGCCCGGGCCGCCCTCGGCGCCGCCTTAGCCGCGGTGCGGGCTGCGCGGGGCGCCGGTTCCGCGGAAGCCTGGGTCGGGCGCTGCGTGCGGGACTCTCGTCGCTCGTGGACGGGGCGCGAGCGCGCGGGGGACGTAGGGCGCCGACCTGGGCCTCCCCGGCGCTCCGGCTCCGCTCAGGGCGCCCGCTCAGGGGCCTCCGGCGCGAGGCCCCCTTTGTGGTCAAGATGGCGGCGCCCAGGCGGGCGGCGCCGAGGTGAGCTGGAGTCGGGCCCGGAGAGGGGCGAGTCTGCCACGCCCAGGACTTGGACCCCGGGCAGGTCTCCCGTCTCCCGCGGAGCGGCAGGTGAGTGGGCGCGGCCGCGCGTAGGTCCCTCTCGTGGGGTGGTCAGCTCTCCGTGCGTCCGCAGACTTCTGTCGTCTGATAGTCAGATCTGGGGTGGCCCAGGTTGGAGGCGAGGGTGCTTGATTGGGGAAACCTGAGGGGTTTAAGGCCTCTATTGGGATCGTTTCAGACCCCAGCAAGAAGCTGAGCAAGTTTCCTCCTGACTCTCTTCCCGGCTAAGTTTTCTCCCTTCTCTGAAGGCGCCAGCTTTTCTGAATCACCTTGTTACCCGGGAGGATACAGTTGGTGGTTCTGACCGTGGAACGGAGGACCTGGCGCGGGGAAGCCTGAGCTGGTTCTAGTTACTTTGTTTGCAAAGCACTTGTCTTGTCTTTGGAATCTTTGTGTATGTAACCAACGTTGGGAAGAGCCAGCGTTTTCTCCTCCAAAACACTGTGAGGGGTAACTTTATACGTAAGAAACAAGATGGCGTTCACATCCGTCTCTTTTCCAACCACTGAGTTTTGGTTGTGTTTCCTTTCTTTAAGTTTGTCTCGTTCTGAAGTGATAACAAACAAACAAACAAAAAGACCATAGCCAATTACACAAAGTATACTCTAGTCTCAGTCCTGCCATTAATTAGCTTAAGTCATTTAATTTTTCTAGGCCTCATTTTTCTCGTGTGATGTTTTTTCTTTGAAAAAGTATAGTTTCTAGAAGTCTCTAATCTCTGTGTCATAGTTCAGCTTGGAGAAAACCTGTTCTTATCCAAACTCCATGACATTGTATTTCCAGCTCCAACTTTGGACTTTGAGTGAGTTGGGGGCAACTTTTTCAGGATATTTTCACACAGCTTTTTTAGTTAATACCAGTCTAGCTGACTTGTCATACTCAGACTTTCTTCCATATTCTTTTACCAGTGTGTTCCTTAGTCATATATATAAAGACTGTTGTGGGCAAAATGACCTCCTGGGTCAGCTTACTGCATGGTCATCGACACAGGGCAGGGAGTAAGATTCTGTGGATTTTACAGAAGCAGATACAGGTTTCATTATCCATGTCCTCTCCCCTTTCATCTTACAAAAACAGCAGGCTTTTCTTGGAGAACTGCCAGATAATGCCATCCTGCCTCCTCACGGGCCCCGGGGATGAGTCGCCCAGGGACTGAACTCCAGTAAAGCAGGTGATTGGCTCATGGGTAGGCATCTGACCTCGGCTGAGTCTATCAGACTCCTCCCCAGGACTTTTCTCTCAGAGAAAAATGGAAGAATTGTCTTTTCTCTCTGGAATTTCTAAGCTGGGGAGATATGACTCTGGGACTCCCAGTGACCATCCAGCACAAGAAGAGACTTTCTGTAAAATAAAGTCTTGCAGAGGTAAGCAGGGCTGAGCGATGGAGAGAGAGCTGGAACCCTGCTGATACTCTGGAACTTGCAGATCCAACTGTATCTGAATATGGCTGCATCCCTGAATTTCTAGTACTTGTTTGTTGAGGTGGTTGTTGTTGTTTGGTTTTTGTTTTTAAATTTCCTTTGACTATTTTGAATTTGTTTTCAGTAATGTGCATTTGAAAGCATCATAGCTAAAAGAGCTAATTTCCTACATTAATGTCAGGTTTGCTGAGTGGCATTCCTTAAGTGAAAAATAATATCCGCTATTTTCTTTAAATAAAATCCTTCTAGCTCAGGTTTGAGATACTCAAAACTCTGCCTCCTACCCCCCTCTTTTCCAACATTTACTATATCACCTTGAAGCATTTGTGACCACATCTTTCCCATCTAGACGCAGTTGAGAGAGAGAGCAAAGACTTGTGATATAAACTGCAACCTATATGCCTCCTACCTGGAAGCTTTAGAACATACTTGATTCTTGTCATTAAAGCAAATCTTTTGTTGTTGTCTCCAGGGCACAGAAGCATTTTCATGGCATAATGGAGTACAAAGTACATTAAGCCTAACTCTACTTCTCACCCTCTTTTACTTTAAATAGGCAGAAAAGAACAATCTCAAACACATTTTCCCAACAAATAAAATACATATACGATTATGTTTAGAAGACGTTTATGCAACACATAGTTAGACTGATTAATTAATGGACCTTTCGCCAATTGGCACAGTAAATATATATGTTCAATGTGCTTAATTAAAAAGAAGACAATAACATATTTTTACAGGTTAATTATCTGAGAAGAGTATTGTGCCAGCACACTTGATGCTACAGTATTTCATGTTTGACAGGTAATCTTCTTTCAATTATATTTACTGCTAAATGTTTCTTGGATCAAGCTATTAAATTATAAGGTCAAAAGTAAAATGATACGAAATTACAATGATAAAGGGACACATATCCCACTTTATGAGAATAGAAGTTCTAATTTCTTTTCAATACTACTAGTAGTGACCACAGTACTAATTTGAGCCCTTACTATGAGCCACTGTGCCCATATGCATTTAGTTCTTACAGTAGTTCTGCAAAGGGCATATAATAATCCACACTGCAAAGCTGAAGAAAGTGATTCTCATAGCTGAAAGTCACATAGCTGGTGAGTGGCAAAGTCTAGATTCAAACTTAGAGTCGTCTGACAATGCCCAGGTTGTTGACCACTATGTACACTGCTCAATTGTTGCACCAATAAAGAAGTGCTTGAAATAATTATAGATTTGCCTACCCTGAAACTGCAGTGATTTAAAGACATCAAAGTTGCCAGTTGCTTAACCACATCTACTTACAGTAAGAAATTACATTTTATTTCATTTCTAAAACAAGATTAATTCTGCAGGCCCATAGAAACTTGAGCACACAAATCCTACCTCCAAATGAAAGATGCTTGTTTTCCACTATTCAACAGATGGCCCTGTACAGAGGCAATAAATATATAGTAGAATTTTCATTCAAATAAATGAGAAGAGAGGTTTCTTCTTGTCCTGATTCAGTGCCCATCATTATGGATTATGATGGCTCTTCCCAAACTTTACTTCATTCACTCCACTCTTTCTACAAAACTCCAGTAATGGAATCCATCATTCAGATATATGTGCAAAGCGAAAGGACTGTATTAATACAGTTGCTGAAAGTCAAGTTGATAGAGCACAGGAAATACATCCTAATAAATGCAACATTAATGTTTGTGTGGGCCTTGGAGTTAGCGGTAGAAAAATTTTCAGTTTAATGGAATATTTTGCCTCTTGCTATGGAAGTGTGGCTTAATAGTCTTGTAATTGGTCATTTACAGAATCCTCCATCTCTGGGTTTCATGCTTTCTTTACTCTGCAGCTGTTGATTCCTTCTCTTGTTCTGGATGGAAGATAGCAACGAAGCCACTTCAGAGGGCTCAGCCTGCCTTTTTGTGTTATTGTTTAGATGAAGATATTTCCATTTATTAAAGCACACTATTTAAACATTTTTATCATGTTTCAAAGTTGACTGTGTTCTGAAGGTATGAGCACAGGCAGACATAATGGGGGATGTTTTCCAGGAGAGAACATACCCTTATCAAAGGAATTATCAGAATTTTCATGTATGGATTGAGAATCAAATTCTGGAGTTAGACCTGAATTTAAATTCATACTCACAACTTATTACCAGTCTCATCTTGATCAAACGGTTACCACACTTCTCATCAATTTCCTTATCTTTGAAAGCGGAATAAGAGAAGTATGCCTGGTGGAGTTACACGTAAAGCTCATCTGATAGAATATTCATAAGGATTTTGCACAAAATATACATGGATATATTTTAGCACCGAGTTTAGCATGCGATTCGTCTTCAATACATTTAAGAGCTATTATTTTATTATTATTATGCTATCGTTAAATATCACTATTACTTAAATGTCATTATTGCTAAAATTGCTGTAAAACTACCGCAATAACCCATGATGAATTCCCCTCTTCTGTTTCCTTTGTTTAAATGGAAAATATATATATAAATCTAGACAGAGAACACTTTAGTGATCCTATTCAGTGGAGTGAGAATTTCCATGGCACTGATTAAAACAAATCCTGAATTGCATGGACTTAAGATAGCAGAGAGGGGCTTCCCTGGTGGCGCAGTGGTTGAGAGTTTGTGACCCGATCCGGGAAGATCCCACATGCTGCGGAGCGGCTGGGCCTGTGAGCCATGGCTGCTGAGCCTGCGCGTCCGGAGCCTGTGCTCCGCAACGGGAGAGGCTGCAACAGTGAGAGGCCCGCGTACCGCAAAGAAGAAAAAAAAAAAAGATAGCAGAGAGGCTAAGAGATTTGAAGTTAGACATCCCCAGGTGTGAATTCTACTGTGACCCTCTTCTAGCTCTAGAACCTTGAGGAAGTTACTTAAACTTTCTGAGCTTCACTACTAGTTTCCTCATCTGTATCTTTTTCAGGACTATTTATCAAGCATCTTCCTGTTCTCTATGCTTGGACGTATCAATGAATAAATCAGACAAGAGCCTTTGCCTGCGTGCTCCTTCTTGCATGCTTTCTCCCTCCTTACACTCTCGTGTGGAAACGGATGTTATAAATAAATTCTGTGCTTTGTCACAAGTTGACGGGCGCTACGGGGTAAGGAAAAGGATGTGAAGCTCACTGAAGAGGCTTGGGTTGGGAGTGCTGGAGGAGTGTACAGGTAGGTTCCGATTTTAAATAGGGTAGTCAGGGTGGATTTTATAAGTTGACATTTGAGCAAAGACTTGAAGTGAGGGAGTTGTCAGAATGTATGATGGGGAGACCACTCCCTGGGAGCAAGAATAACCAGTCCCCAAACTCTAAGGCAGAAATATGCCGGGCAGCTTGGAGGAATATCAAGGAGGCCACCCTGGCTGACTTAGTCAGTGGGGAGGAAGAGACAGCAGGAGGGCTGGAGGTCGGATATGTGATGGGTTGGATTGGGTAAGTCCTGGGAGGCCATCACATGCATTGTGTCTTTTACTCTAAATGTAGGCAGCCAGGGGCAGGATTTTAGCCGAGGTGTGGTATGAACTGTCTCTTGTTTGAAAAGCATAACTCTATCTGTGGCCTTGAGGATGTGGGGAGAGAGTGGAGTCAGGGAGAATCTCGGGAGGCAACTACAGGATCCTCGAGGTCTATGCTGGTGGCCTGCACCAGGCTGCTAGCGGCTGGTAATTCTCAGAAGTGGCACATTGGGAAGGTTGTGACAGCATTTCGTGGTAGATTGAATGCAAGAATGGAAAGGAAGAGGGAGTCAAGGGTGAATTCGAGATTTAGGGCCTGGGAAACTGGAAAGGTGTGGTTACTGTCACCCAAGATGGAAAAAGTTTGGGGTAGAGCATGTTTGGGGGATTAAAGACCAGTTTTGGAGGTATAAGATTTGAGATGTTTTCGTGACGTCCAAGCAGAGATGCTGAGTACACAGTTGGATACACAAGTCTGCAGTTCTGAAGAAAGGTCTGAACTAGAGATACACTTTAATACAATGGAGATATTAAGAGTAATTACATGGAAGCGCTATTTTAAAGATAAAATGAAGTCATGCAGTTAGCACTCTGTCTTCTCAAAACATTGAATAACTGTTAGCTAAAATAATGACCTGAAATGAAAAAATACCTATAGTTTGTTTTGTTGTTTGCAGTAAAAGTGAATAAAATGTCACAATTATTTTAATAGTATTTGTGACACAGTAGTTTTAGTTAAGACACCATGACTACAAACATTTACAAGAAACCTTTCCGTCTCCTACTTTTCACTCTGATAGGGTACTTGGAACCATATTTTGTAAGGTTTAAGTTAGTTGCCATAGGGTACCTCTTTAATTAGAAGTAATTCTGAACTGTCTAGTTCCATGCAGTTTTATATACATATATGTATAATTATTATTTTATGATTTATCAAACTCAGTTGAAAATTTGCATCACTGATATACATTAGAATTTAAGCATTTACCCAGGTATTCAAGGGAAAAAATGTACTTGTCTTATAATTTCCATAGGGGAAATTACACATCTTCCCTTCACTTTGCAATTGAATTTGCAATTGAATGCAGGGGAAATACTATCTTACTGGTCTTTGAGTTCCCCTTAGCTATCTGCAAGTCCTTAAACAGCCTTTGTGGCTTAACCAAAATTCTCTTCCATCTTCATTCCGCTAACAGATATTGGTCTAAGCATGTACTTATACTAAAAAATGCATGACCACGTTGTCTCTACACATCTATAATTTTATGTTAACACTATCATTATGTAAGCTATACTTGAATTGTAATTATAACAGATTTTATGTCAACACACATCCATTTCTAGTGTTCATCTGGTGTTCAAGGGGAGAGCAGCATGTCGTAAATTTTATCAAAATATAACATCTGAAGAATAGAACAGAGGGTAATTGTGTAATTCTGTATTCACTCTAATTAAGTTCAGTGGAGTTGGCATAATAGAATTAAGATGAAAAAAAAAAAAGACATTGAGGTACCATGGCTCCCTCTCCTAACACACCCTTTTTATATCCGAGAGCAGAGACTCAGCACCTTTCTGTACAGAAATGGAGACAGGAAGAGGCCAGAGGATGAATGACAGGCACGAATGAGGTGGAACTTTGAAGAGCAACATGGAAATGAAATAATTCTTTTGTATTTGGTAGGTGGGGAAAATGTACCAGCGCGTATGCCTACTGGGACCACGTTTTTCCAGAACAGTTAAGCCCAGTGTCAACTATGCTGTCCCACCTTCCTCGTAAGTAGGAACATACTGTTACTTGAATCTTTGCTTCCTGTTTCTTGATACCTGGTTGAGAAGATTATCACAAGAACTGCATCTTGTTAGCAAATACACTGTTTTGAAATGATTGACACTCACTGAAGAGTGGCAGCTCCAAGCTTGCTCTCTCTTGATCTTGGAGTATTTAAGTCTGGAGTGCAGGAGTGGGTTATGGGGAAAGACCATTGGAATTCTTATGTCTTCAGCATAATGGTTATAGCATAATGGTTAGGAGTGTAGGTGCTGGTTCCAATCTCTGCTTTCCACTTGCTAACCATATGAGCTTGGGCAATTTACCTGATTACCTGAACCTCAATACTCCTGCCTATAAAATGATGTTAATAATATTTCATCCCCATAGACTTGTTTTCAATGTTAAAATGAAGTCACTTACACCAAGCACTTAATACAATGCCTAGAGCATAGTAAAGTCTATTATTATTACTATTACTACTACTACTATTATTATTATTACTATCACGATGCCAGGTGCTATTTTTCCTATGCCTTATTCCATTATCTTCTGCCCTGTTCCCCCATTTCTGTCTTGTTTCTGTACAAGGGTAGGTTTGTCACAGAGCATTTTCTTTCCCTAGTGTCTGACTCTTAGTCATCAAGGTGACTGGTCCATGACCCCGGCATTCATTGCTGCTCGTTGAAGCAACCCATTTTGAGAAGGGGAGTTGGATATTGATGCCAAGTTGGGTCAAGGAGAGAGAATTTTCTCTCTTCTGCACTCAGAGAGCTAAGTGAAATATTCAGGCCTCAGAAGGAGAATCAGGCAAAGGGCAACATGCTTAATTTCATACCTTAGTGATTAAGAACAAGTCAGACAGGCTGGATTTGAACTCATTTCCGTCATGTACTGACAACGGGATCTTAGGTGCTTTTGTAACCCGTCTGAGGCTCATTCAACACCTGAAAGAGACGAATAACATTATCAGAACCTAGTGTATAGCCTCGTTGTAATAAGTGAGTAAATCCTTTTAAAACGTTCAGCACGTTGTTTGGCATATAAACACTTAATAAAATTTAGCTTCTTTGACTACTACCGCTGCTAATATTATTAAGTAGCTGAGCAGATCCGAGGCCCATTTTTTTCTTAGATTGCACATAATCATTTGGACAACCAGCTCACATTGATCAACCGTTGCTTATATATAAACCCCCATGAACCCAAAGGTGCTTTAACTCTCTCCCAGTCAGAGCCTGTTCTGGGGGCAGAAGCAACACCGGCACTACCCCCGTCATCTTTGCCTTTATTGTCACTACACTCGCCTGCCGTACTGAGCACTTTCTGTTTGCCAGGCACCAAATTTAGCCCTGCGTATGCACTATATCATGTAGTTCTCACACTCCACTCAGGTGGGAGACATTATCATCATCCCCAGTTTTCAGGTAAAGACGCTGAGGTGTTGGAAAGGTAAGAAACTTGACCCACAGCAAGAGATGGAGCCGGAGTATTCAAACCCTTCTCTCTGACCTCAAGAACCCTTAAATATTAGCATACTACTACATCCTGGTAAGAAAATCTGCTTCCAGCCACTCTGGTGAGAGTAGAAATGATTCTCAGTCCCCACATTCCTCTATTGCCCATGCCACCCTAGCCTCAGGACTAGGGGGGAAAGGAAGTGATCTCTTCAAAGAGCAGCCAAAGGGAACCTACTCCCTTCTGCCTTTTCGTAATCAACTAACCAATATTTTATTTCCTTCTTAAGAGTCCCCACATGTTCCTTTTGGTACTTAGCTTGGCCTTTTAGAATTCTGACATTCTGTACGTGACTCATCCACTGTATTTCATGTTAATTTATTGAGGTCAAGTATAGGGTCTTACTCATCCTGAAGTCCAGTTATCCCCTGTCACATCTAACTCTGTTCTCTTCTTCTTGTAGGACATCTGCAGGTATTTATTTGAATTTTGTTGAATTGTTCTCATCAATAGTACATTAAAAGTTATACAGAAAGTGCTTTCTTATAAGGAAAACCATCTAAATAGATTTCTAGCTCTTTACATTTTATAGCACTATTGTAGAGATTTTAGATCTCCAGGTAATACTTTTTAGATTGAGTTCTTCATATCATCTTATTTTTACATATAATGATAAATCTGAATTTTCTCTATCAAACCTCCGAGACTTCACTGGCTTGTAACTTAGCTTGTTGATTATGTGTTGTTGACTTTTCCATTTACAATGATATTTGATCCTGGTAAGGATGGGGCTGGGTGGGAAGGTACATCTTAGGGCCATAAATTGGTTTTGTAGAGAACTAACATAAAGATCTAAAGCCTCATCATATTTCTGCAGAACTCATGAATCATTTTATTATAATTCCATTCATTCAGGGAGTATAAAACCATTTTCCAATTGTTATTCCTAATTTGTTCATCTTCTCTTCCTTAGTCTTAGTGAGAAGAGAGCAGGCTGAATGGAAGAAAGTCATTATGACCACTGGGGCCCCTAGGGTAGGCATCAGTCCCAGAGTTTTGTTTTCATCTCTCCGCTATTAATATTGGCTAATGTCTTGAGTGCTTACTTGGTGCAAATTACTTAGCCGACCATGGCAAATGGATTGTGTCATTTCATCCCCTGATAGTCATACAATTAATGTATGTATTATTATGATATCCCATAATGCATACATGGAACAGAGCCTCAGAAGTAGTTATTTGCTCACCAAAATATGGTAGATGTGGAATTTGGACTCAGGTCTGATAGACTCCTAAATCACTCCTAGTGATTTTTACCACTAAATTAAAGTTGTATACCTCTGGAGAGTAGATAGTTTCTAAAATTTCCTCAGCTCTAACGTTTTATAATTAAATTTTTGTCTGATGGCGAGCTTAACAGTTAAGATGGGTAGGAAGGAATGCCAGCCTGTTGAATGGAATTTCCCTGAAATAAGCCTGTTTTATGACACCAGTTCACTCATTCATTCACTCAGCATGTATTGAATGTTTGCTCTGTGCAAAGGCATTTTAGGCATCACAGTGGAGTGAGCGCCCCTTCCATAGACTCTCCTGCAGCACTCAGAGAAGTCTTGGACTGGTTTGCCTGTTATGGAATGGGGCTTGGTGATAGAAGCCTGGTTTGTCCTCCACTGATATAACTAAGACATACTCATATGAGTTTATAGGCATCTTGAAGCCGTGGGATAGTAACACACATGAATCTTACCATTTTTGCCTGGGATTAATGATATAAAGGCTTTGGATTTGGGTATGGAAAATGGGTGCAATTATGGGCGTGTTGGTTCTACATATATATGGACATCACGTGTCATCAGCCTGCAGCTACCTGCCATTCCTCACTACTTCTTTTCACAAACCAAACAAGTACCTTCTTATCTCTCCTGTGGATAAGCTCTTGACAGTGGCACTAGGGCCTCCCTCAATAAGTACATCATTGGCTAAACCAGTGCTTTCTCAGATATGCTCATTGAACAGCCCTTAAGGTGGATTGACATTCCACTGCCTAGAATAGAATATGGTGTTCTTTAGAAATCGGGGGGAAAAAATAGGCCACCAGATGTACTTTCTTTACTTTAAATTGTTTATATATATATATATATATATATATATATATACGAACAATTGTTATATATGTGTATGTATACTTGTTCATATATATGAATGATTTAAAATTGAAGAGAGATATATATATACACACATATATATATGTATATTTAAATTTTGGCTTCTGTTAGCAAGTAGTAAATTAAATTATTAGCAGATCCATACTGCAGGGAAATAACCAATCAGATTTCATTCAATAGCTTGCTTTTTTGTAGATTTATGGTTGTGATTTTATATCTGCAGGTATGTTTGCTGAAGAAAATATTTCTACCACTTTACGCAAAATTAAATTCATTTAATACCAATGCGGCATGTCCCAAATGTCTTAATACAGTTTTAATCTTTAATCGCATCAGAAGTATGGAATTAGAAACATACCCCAAAATCATTTGAAGATATAATTACTTTCATTTCCCTTATACTTTTGAGACTTTTGAAAAATAAGTATTTAGTTGTACTTATCTGTTTCTGTCTCTCTAAGGATAGCAAACACTGAAACACAATTATTTTTAAAAGTCAATATTAAAAGTATATTGTCCAAGATGATCAAAACTAAGGAAGTGGCAAAGAAATTCAAAAATTTAAACTTTCAAAGGGTGCTTTTTTTGTGAATGTGTAGTACTTGTTCTTCTGAAGGAATTAATCTTTTTAAAAATTTAATTAACTTATTTTTTATTGAAGTATACTTGGTTTACAGCATTGTGTTAATTACTGCTGTCCAGCAAAGTGACTCTGTTATACATATGTATATACATTCTTTTTCATATTCTTTTCCATTATGGTTTATCACAGGATATTGAATATAGTTCCCTGTGCTATATAGTAGGACCTTGTTGTTTAGCCAATCTATATATACCAGTTTGCATCTGCTAATCCCAAACTCCCAGTTCATCCCTCTCCCACCTGCTTCCCCCTTGGCAGCCACCAGTCTATTCTCTATGTCTCTGATTCTGTTTCTGTTTCATAGATAGGTTCATTTGTGTCATATTTTAGATTCCACATATAAGTGGTATCATGGCATTTGTCTTTCTCTTTCTGACTTACTTTGCTTAGTATGATAATCTCTAGTTGCATCCATGTTGCTGCTGCAAATGGCGTTATTTCATTCTTTTTTTTATGGCTGAGTAGTATTTCATTGTATATATGTACCACATCGTCTTTATCCATTCATCTGTTGATGGACATTTAGGTTGTTTCCATGTCTTGGCTATTGTGAATATTGCTGCTGTGAAGATCAGGGTGAATGTGTCTTTTTGAATTATAGTTTGGTCTGGATATACGCCCAGGAGTGGGATTGCTGGATCATGTGGTAGGTCTATTTTTAGTTTTCTGAGGAACCTCCATACTGTTTTCCACAGTGGCTGCACCAACTTACATTCCCACCAACAGTGTTGTAGGAGGGTTCCCTTTTCTCCACACCCTCTCCAGCATATGTTATTTGTAGACTTTTTAATGATGGCCATTCTGACTGGTGTGAGGTGGTACCTCATGGTAGTTTTGATTTGCATTTCTTTAATAATTGGCAGTGTTGAGCATCTTTTCATGTGCCTATTGGCCATCTGTATTTCTTCTTTGGAGAAATGTCTCTTTAAGTCTTCTGCCTATTTTTTTGATTGGGTTGTTTGCTTCTGTTGTCATCAAGTTGTATGAGCTGTTTGTGTATTTTGGAAATTAAGCCCTTGCTGGTCGCATCATTTGCAAATATTTTCTCCCATTCTGTAGGTAGTCTTTTCATTTTGTTTATGGTTTCCTTTGCTGTGCAAAAGCTTGTAAGTTTGATTCTGTCCCCTTTGTTTATTTTCATTTTTATTTCTATTGTCTTGGGAGACCTAAGAAAACATCGGTATGATTTATGTCAGAGAATATTTTGCCTGTGTTCTCTTCTAGAAGTTTTATGGTGTCATGTCTTATGTTTAAGTCTTTAAGACATTTTGAGTTTATTTTCGTGTGTAGATAGGTTCATTTGTGAAAGGATGTGTTCTAACTTCACTGGTTTATATAAGGCTGTCCAACTTTACCAACACCACTTGCGGAAGAGACTGTCTCTTTCCCATTATATATTCTTGCCTCCTTTGTCAAAGATTAATTGTCAAAGATTAAGTGAGGTGTGTGGGTTTATTTCTGGGCTCTGTATTCTGTTCCATTGATCCATATGTCTGTTTTTGTGCCAATACCACGCTGTTTTGATTACTGTGACTTTGGAGTACTGTCTGAGTCTGGGGTGGCTATGCCTCCAACGTTGTTCTTTTTCTTCAGGATTGCTTTGGCAATTCTGGGTCTTTTATGGTTCTGTATGAATTTTAGGATTATTTGTTCTAATTGTGTGAAAAATGTCATGGGTAATTTGATAGGGATCGCGTTAAATCTGTAGATTGCTTTGGGTAGTATGAGCATTTTAACAATATTAGTTCCTCCAACCCAAGAACATGAGATGTCTTTCCATTTCTTTGAATCATCTTCACTTTCCTTTATTAATGTCTTACAGTTCTCAGCGTATAAGTCTTTTGCCTTCTTGGTGAGGTTTATTCCTAAGTATTTATTTTGGGGGTTGTGATTTTAAAAGGCATTGTTTTTTTATGTTCCCTTTCCGATATTTCATTGTTGCCATAAAGAAATGCCACCAATTTCTGTATGTTAATCTTGTATTCTGCTACCTTGCTGAATTCGTTTATCAGTTGTAGTAGTTTTCATGTAGAGTCTTTAGGGTTCTCTATATATAGAATCATATCATCTGCATCTAATGACAATTTTACCTCTTCCTGAAGGAATTAATCTTGAAGTTCTACTAAGACTTTTGGGATACCTGTTTTAATGAGCCATTACTTCCTGCCTGAGATTGCACTATGCACCAGAGATTCTAGAATTAGCATAATAAAACTAATAATGCAAACAACAGCAACAAATCTTCACAAACCTTCCTTGCAAGGAAGTAAAGTCCGCTGGAAAAACAGACAAGTGAAACACACATTCAAAATGGCAGTGATTCTCAAACATTTATGTGCTGAAAAATCATGACAAGCATGATAACCAGGGCAATTACTAGACCCCTTCTCCAGCTGGTCAGGTGTAAGGTCCTGTAACTCAATTTTTGGTGAATGCCTCCAGGAGAGTCTGAGACAGATGTTCTCAGTTGTCGTCAACCTTTAGTGTGCATCAGATTTGCCTGAGAATATTGTTAAAACACAGATTGCTGGGCTCCAGTGCCAGAGTTCTAACCAGTTCCCAGGTGTGGCTGATATTGCTGGCCCAGGGACCACATTTTGAGAACCACCTTTCAAAACGCTGCAGTATGCGGTTGTGTGTGTTGTGAATGAGACGGCCCAGAGAACCAAAGGAGGGCAAAGGGACTCTGCCCTAAATTAGTCAAAGGTAACAATAGCAGCTAGAATTGATTGACCCAAGAAAAAATTATAAGAACTTTACCTGCATTTGCTCATTTAATCCTTTCAGTAAGGTACATAGGTGCTACTTAGTGTTCCTCTTTTACAGGGGTGTCCAGAGAAGGTAACTACTTTGCCCGCGTCCTAAACTGGTAAGTAACAGATTAAGAATTCAAGTCTAGGAAGTCTGATTCCAGAGCCCACACCTCTACCCTTTCTGCATGTAGAGAGGAGTAAAGGGTTGTCAGTGAAGCCTTCCTGGGGGCCCTGGCCTCTGAGTGTAGATAGAAGGATGAGTGGACATAAAGATCATTATTTGTGTGTGGTGGGGGTAGGGGAGGAAGTATGAGGGCTTCCAGAAGAGCCCGCCCTCCCCATACATCTGCTATAAGCAAGTCTGATGATCAGGAGTCCGGAACATGAGTATGACTATGGGTTACTGAGAAGGGTTCTACAACCCTGAGGTTAGAGTTCTGGATCAGTTAGTAGGTAACAGAAAGTGAATGAGTGATTTACCTTACTTTCCACGGGTAGCAGGAAGTTTGGAGATAGTCCCTCTAGCGTTAGTCCAGCTGCTGAAGGGCATCACCAGGGGACTGGGTTGCTTCGCTCTTCCAGCTTCCACATCTCTAGCACGTCCACATAGCTTCAAAGCGACCCCAGAATCTCCAGTAGTGTTCCAACAATTTGGGCAGGAAGAAAGAAAAGGAAAAAAAAAAAAAGAAATTAAGTAAGAAAAAAAAGGCAGTGTCTAACTCAGAGAGCAAATTTTTTACCACAGATGGTCAGCAGACTTGCACTTAGATCTCATCAGCTCGGATTTTAAACTGGCCACCTTAGCCTTAAGGATAATGGGGTCTCCTAAACCAGGGCTCTGATAGTAAGGAATAAGGAGAGAGTGGTACTGATTAGCAGTGCCTGCTGTCCCAAACAAATATTATCCCCAAACTATTTTTTTTTATCCTATATTTTACTTTAAAGAATGGAGGGGAAACATTATGTATCTGTAAATAGCCTTTTAGAAAGGGTACAATTATATAGTTATACAACCCCCTGGAGGGCTCCTTTCTTCTAAAATCTCTTTAAAAACTGTTCAAGGTTAAGGACATTTTAATCTTAATTTAGTAACTTGCAGTCGATTATCTTGGAATGACATCCTCTCTCTGCAGATGTTCTGTCAGGCTTTAGAAAATTCTAAAAGTGGACAGAGAAGTGTTATGGTACATGTATTTGCAGTATGCACGTCTTTGAAATGAAATCCATTTAGGGACCAAAAGGCATTTCATGTCTTTGCTATACATTTTCACATATTTGCCTTTCCAGAATTCCTTTGAGCAAATCTGTTAGATGTAACGCATCCGTTTCTCCCATCTGAATTCTTTATTACTAAACGTTCTTCAGTATGCTCTCACTCCCCTCTGTCAAAGGCGTTTCTCTGGGTCCTCACCCTTCTCATCTCATATGTGAATGCGTATCTTAAACTGAAGCAACAGTCTGCTATGACTTCTCCATAACTTGAAGAACCCGTCTTTGTGGGAAAAAAAGTAGACTTACTAACTTAAAAGGTAAAATGCGCGCAATGTTTCTGAGAATTAAAAACTAAGATAAAAACATAAGCAATGGAAAAAACTTACAGTGGATCCTTTTCAAAGACTTTATTTTACAGAGAAGGCAACTGAGGTGTAAAGAAAAAATGCGTTAGTTAAACACTAAATAATAAACCTTAAACCTCAGTGGAGCAACACATGGACAGTTCATTTCTCACTCACTCAGGAGTGTAGTATGGACTTTGGTGGTCTGAGGGTCAGTTTTCTGCTCAGTTATTCAAGGACCCACCACCTTCATCAAGTGGCTCTACGTTTGTCCTAAAAGGGAAAGGAGAGAGGAAGCTGCAAGCTACAATTATCAACTCGTTATCCTTCAGACATAAACTCTTCAGGTCACCTCTGGTCACATTCTTTGGGATAGAACCATACCCAGATGCAAGCGGAGATGGAGAATGTTGTTCCTATCTTGGTCCTAGTGATGCCTCTACAGGCTGGAGGAGCTAATTAAAGTGTAGTCCACAGCTCGTTGTTTCTGCCACAATGAGTGATTAGCCTAAGACTGTGGATTAATTATGTGTGTGTGTCACATATACATATAATACACACAAACATATATGTGTGTGTATATATACATTTTTTAGCATGAGTTGACACATGGGGCTTCTGCCGTATCAAAAGAGTACAAACTGCCTCTTGTTGCTTTTCCTTAATTGAAGTTGACTACTACTATCTATTTCCCTTCATTTTGCTACCTCCCACCCCCCGCCTTTCAGTATTATATGAAAATTCTGAAAGAAATAATTTCAAAGTTTCCAGTGCTTTTCAACGTAATAGAATACTCAGACCTTAACAATTTTCCTGTGTGAAACTTTTGCCAGACTAAAATAGTTAACTTATGAAAAGTAAATTTAGATTGATACAAAAGAGAAAATAAGCTGATTTTTTTTTTTTTTTACACAAATACCCCGAGCCAGGGTGGAAAATAAATGGAAAACTGGAGGAATTTAGATCCTTTTGTTGTAAATTTAAATATTTTTAATTGTAAAAATAATACAGGCTCATTGCAGAAACTCCAAAATTGAAAGGATTTAAAGAAAAAAGGAAAAATAACTCAAAATCCCATTTCTGATAAATCATCTCTGTAACATTTTTGAGGGTATCTTTGGAAACTCTTTTGTGACGGGGTGCATATAAATACAATGCAAGTATAAAATACCTTTAATTATTATATCAAACTACAAAGCAGTTCTATAGCATTTTCATTTAGTAATATAAGTATGATTACTCATCACCTAATAAAAATCTGCAGCATCATTTTTAATGGTTGAACAGCATTCTATTATTTATTTAACCAGTCCCTGCTGTTCAACATTTAGATTATTCTGTTTTGCTTTGCTAAACAATGAGACAAGCATCCTTGTTCATATGTCTTTGAGCATTTGTTTATTTCCTTAGAATGGACTTCTAGAACTTGAATGGCTGGTTGTCAGTTCTGGTACATACTGACATATTGTCTTCCAGAAAGGTTACCGTGCTTTTTATTTCTACCAAGAATTTAACATCCAGTGTGGTTTCTTACACACACTCATCAGTACCAGTATTATCAATATCAATACCAGTATTATCAAGTTTTTTAAAACTTTGTCATTCTAGTCAGTAAAATATGACACCTGAATTATTTTATTTGTATTTCTTTGATTAATAATAGCAAGGTTGAACATATTTTCATATCTTTATTGGCTGTTAATACTTTTTAGTTTGTGACTTTATGACATCCATTTTTCATCGATGTATAACAACCTTTTATATATCAATGTGTTTATTTTGTTGTTTGTTGTAAATGCAATTTTTTTCTCTTCATTTATTAATTTTTATTTTGTGTGTGTTGAACTTCTTTAATACTGTCAAGTCTATTCGAAAACCCTTTAATGAACACAACAAATGTGGAAAATCAGTCATTCTCCTGCATTTTGTAATCAGTTTATTTCCTCTTGGGCAGTATGGAAATGTAAGTTCTTATTTCATCTTAAGGTTGGAAAGAATCTGTTCCCTCGGAAAGGGATTATAGTCTCCATGATGCAGTAATGGGAGATTTTATAGGGTAGGCAGGGTCGACAGAAGAAAAAACCCTAAATCACACTCCATTGGTGGTTGCCTTATTTATAAAAATGGCATTTGAGGCTGTGTGACTGCCATCAGGTAAGCAAAATTAATTTTTAGCGTGAAGTACTCCTATCAGCAAGAAGAGCCTAGGATAGGCTAGCAGTAAGAAGTGAGGGGTTATGGGATTGGGGCATAGCCTCTGTTTCCTCCAATGCAGCTGGAAATTTAAACTCTGGGGCTCCTGCTTGATCCAATCAGCCCAGCTAGTATGTGTTGCCAGGTAGGGTGAATAGACTCAGAAGTACAAGAGCTCATCCTTGGTCCCCTCTGGAAATGAGCAGAGAATACTGTGTCAAGCAGAGGTGATCAGTCCATGGTCTGTAGACTTGGATCTCCTCACATAGTCCTTAAAGTCAGGGTGAGACAAAAGGCCAATACAAATTATATTGATGACAGTATCAATGAGGTGACATTGAGTCCTTTGACCCAACGTGTGTCTGCAGTGTGCCATCCATTAGTAAATGGGCAAAGCCAATCTATCTGATACAATGAATGAATCTGACACTCATATTTTGAAAAACTGAAACTGTATCCATTTGTCAAGAACAGTGGCTACTTGTTCTGCTTTATTCCCCCTGGTAGAACTAGGTAACATTGCAGGCAGTAAGACGTTCCGGCATTTCACCCTGGAGTAGCCCCAAAACTGAAGAAGCTGTCTTATCAGTAGTTAGCTCCTTGTCACCAAGAATATTAAAGTAGATTTGTATGATTAGCAAATTAAAGAGACTGTAGTGCCTACCACTACTGTATTCACTAAGGCACCCAAGTTATTCTAAAGAAATCCTAATAATACATTAGGACCGTTTTGAATATTTTTATTTGATTAGCCGTAATCTTCTAGTTATAACATCCATCACCATTTTGACCACTGAAACTTGGCCTTCTTTTCTTACAGCCTAGCCCTGTGGTCTTGGGCTAATCACTAACCTGCTTAGATACAATTTTCTTCTCTATGAAATAGAAACAATATTATATGCTTTGAAGGACTGCAGGAAGATGAGCTGTAATGTTTATCAAGTGCCTAGTAAGTAGCCTGGTCCATAATAAATACTTGGCTAATTGTAGATGTTAGTTTCATTTTTAGTTTTATTTCCAAACATTGCTCTTTACTTTTGGAACTCTAAAATTTGTTTTGAGAGTGGAGGACTTGTTGTTTGGATTCCTCCAACACTCTCTGTATACTCTGTACTTCTATCCCTAGATCATTTATATTAATGGAATAAATGATCTTTGGTCTGGTGATTCCAAGGTGACGAGGAGCTAAATGGAGGTTCAGTATACACCTGGAAGTATGGATTTTCATGCCCAGTGCAAATGTGGGAAAGGCATTATTCCCACATTATAAAGGGGGTAAAGACCTCCAACTTGAGGAGACTCTGGGTTGAGAGATGAGAGATTTACAGGCACTGTGTTTATCCTACAGGGTACCACAGGGGCTTTTATGTTCTGTAGCAAGAATTTGCACCTTATACCCTTGTAGTTAGAAGTAAAGCATACCACGTAACTAATATCTAGTAAGCATTAGAGTTAGAATAAATACCATTTATTTAACGTTTCCTTTGTGTTAAGCATTTTACAGTTACAACATATGGATGGATATTATATTGTAATGGTTAAGAGTGTAGTTTTTTGAGCTGGATAATCCTGGATTGGAGTCTCATCTTTATTACCTCTTTTTTTTTCTGTTTTATTGAGGTATAATTGACAAAATTGTAAGATAGTCAAAGAGTATATCATGATGATTTGATATACATATCTGTTGTAAAAGGATCCTTCCCATCACGTTAATTAATGCATCTAACAGCTCATGACACCTTTTTCCTTTTTTTCTTTTTTTGGTGAGAACACTTAAGTTGTATTCTCTCAGAAAATGTTAGTTATACAATACAGTATTATTGACTGTAGTAACTATGTTATACAGTAGATCCTCAGACCTTATTCATCCTGCAGCTGAAAGTTTGTACCCTTTTACCAGTCTTCCCCTCTTTTCCCCACCCACACCCCAGCCCCTGGCAACCAGTTTTCTACTCTGTTTCTATGAGTGTGGCTTTTTTTCTTTTTAGATTCCATATATAAATGATATCATTCGTATTTATCCTGTCTGGCTTATTTCGTCAGCATAATGCACTCCTGTTTCATCTATATGGTCACAAATGAAAGGATCTCCTTCATTTTTTTTAAGGCTGAATAATATTCCATTACCTCTTAAGTGACTGACTTTTGGTACATTGTTTACACTTCCTAAGCCTCAGGGTTTCTTTTCTTCTGTAAAAAAAAAAAAATATATATATATATATATATATATATATACATACTAACAAGTTATTTTTTGATACGTGGAATGTTTGTTGAATCAACAAATAATTAGTTGAGATCATAAATGTGACACTTAGCACTGTATTAACATTTATTAATACTCTCCCTGTTAATTTCTACAATAAATTGTATAATAAGTAACAATAATAATAGTACTACTAGTAGTTTTAGAAAATGCATAGGATGTGCCAGGCATCATATACTGTACTACCCTCCTTCATGTGTACCACAAGTTACATGTGGATATCATCTTCCACGTTGTTTCCTTTAAAGAAAATTGAAGCTCAGCAAGATTGAGTAGCTTGCTCCAGATGTGAACTCAGGTCTGAATCACTCCACATATAGGTTCTTAATGACTCCATGTCTTTAATTCCACATCTGCATTTGTTTGTTGTTGTTGTTTTTAACTTTCCAAGCATCTGATCTGAAATTCCTTTCTCTTTGGGGAATTTTCCACTTTGTGGGTCTTGGTGAGAAACAGAGCCTTCCTCTCGTTATACAAGCTGAACATGTCAGATACACTGTTTACTCACATGCTCAGTCTCCCTTACAGATGGAAAACAGTCGGGCGACCTCAGGTTGGCCAACTGCACCCCTCTCTTGGATTTTGAATTACAAATAAATGATGTAAAGAAGCAAGGCCAGCAGTGCTGGGTCAACCTCCTGTTTCCTGTTCCTGCTTGGTAGCAAGGCCAGCTAGGACTTATAACATCACTTTGGCCTGATCCTATAATTGCAATAGCATAGCCTTGGCTTTCGGTTGTTTAGTCTGCTTCTAGTTACTGAGACCTAACCAGAAACTTCCAAAAGTTTCCTTTTCTGCTCAAATTAGCCGTATCTGGTTCCTGATGATTACAAATAAGACCTTTCCTGATATACAGTGGTGACCTACTTATCCAGGCAGATGTAACATCGTCCTGGCAGGGACAGAGGGCAGGCAAGTTCCTTGAACAGCTGAACAAGAAGAAAAAGACCTAAGAAGGAAGAATTGAAGCCAGTTCTGCTTGTGTTATAATTCTACCCGTAGCTGCCTCTGTTTCACAGACCACATGCTAAGGACCATGTCCCTTCCCCTGTAACAGACGAGCAAAGTAGACCCAGGCCTTCCAACCCAGAGACCAGCTGAGCTGTACCGTGGACAATCTAGGATGTGAAAGACTTCACTCAATGTCTTTGTCACTTGACACATTGTTCCTCTCTTTGGGAAGTAGCTTCTTTGTGTGACAAGAATATGCTAAACCAACACTTAAGTGGACAGAGGTGAACGATGCCAAAATTAGCTACAGAAAAAAAGGCGTAAAGACTTGTATTTTCTGTTATTTGAAGGTGTTAAGACCCCACATAGAATATGAGTCCTTTAAAGGAAAGTTGTGAATGGCCCAGGGAATGTTGAATTTCCATGTGGCCATATGTTCTTGATCGGTCACGATGATGATGATGGTAGCATCAGTAGCATTTATCAGTGTTTCCTGGGTGAGAGGCACTTTATCCTAATGACCTTTTAACCCCATGATGACCCTGTGAAGTAGGAAATACTGTTTCAGCATCTTCAGGGTTTTTCTTTTTTTTTTTTTTTTTATCAGGAATTTACCCTAGATCACAGTTGGGTGGTAGAACGACCAGAACTGGACACTAGCCTTTCCTGAATTCCCAGAGTGTGATCTTAGCAGTTATATTGCCTGATGCAGAGCCATGTAAATGTTGCCAAAGCAATGAAACGTGTACCTATTTCTAACAGATTCTAACTCAGAAGCTCTGGGGTTAAGTGCAGAGCAGTTGAGTGTGATTGTCTTTACAGACAGTAGATAACTTAAAGAGAAGTTGTTTAAAAGTATATTTGCATATTGCACTACACTGTCATATCTGTGATTGGTTAGCTGTTGAGTAACTAACACAAATCCCAATCCCATCTCTAATCTCATTCATCTCTTGTATGATATTTGACCTAATTGAGGCAGTTTTTTTTTTGTTCTTTCCCACAAACACACATCGAACATCCAAAACATGCTTACCATTTGTGAGCATATTCTCTTAGTTATTTAGGAGTTGAGTAAGAGTGAGAGAGAAGGGCTTCCCTCGTGGCGCAGTGGTTCAGTGCTCTGCCTGCTGATGCAGGGGACGCGGGTTCGTGCCCCGGTCCGGGAAGATCCCACATGCCGTGGAGCGGCTGGGCCCGTGAGCCATGGCCACTGAGCTTGCGCGTCCGGAGCCTGTGCTCCGCAACGGGAGAGGCCACAACAGTGAGAGGCCCGCGTACCGCAAAAAAAAAAAAAAAAAAAAAAAGAGTGAGAGAGAAAAAGACACATAAATATGAAATACGGTCATCATTTATTTAATATCCTTTATGTTGTTAATCCCTCTTAGCATTTACTGCCATTCACTCATTTGTATTATTTGGAGTATAGCAGTTTATTCACACAGCATTTTTACATATGGCTTATCATTTGTATTCTATTTTAATAACACTAATAATTGTAGACTATTGACAAACTCATCAGACCCTACATATTCATTTCAAAATCATGAAAATAAGGTGGAAAATGAGGTGTAAAGTGGAAAATCTATGTGTATGTTTTCATTGGTGGAATGAGGAGCTACCTGAATATCACTCCTTCAGCTTTTTCTTCAAATGGTGCACTTTTTCCTCCATGCATAGGAGTCTCTTCCATTAGGTAAACAGTAGTCTTGAGGGCAAACCTCAGAAGTAGAAACAGGAGAACTTTTCAGTTATGGTAAAATCAAACATATTTTTCTTCAGTAGTGAAAAAAAAATTCTTCACGAGAAGTTCAACCACCGTGAGTTCCATGGTGAAAAACTTTCCACTTATAGATGCAACTTCCCCCAGAATTCTGAGAAATGTCGGTAGTAGAGAGGGGTGTTGCATACACCTGTTTCACTTCCCTCTGACTTTTCCTTCTCCTTTCTCTATTGACATTAAAATCTATAGTGAAAGCACATAGTAAGCAGTCTAGGACAATTGATATGACATTTGATCTAAATCTCCAAAGTCTATTTTAGATGGGGATGCTATGAGAGTCACAGGAGGGGAAAAAATCTAGAATTATTCTTATGTGATCAAATGTACTAAAATAACAAAAGCAAATCTTATTTCTAGCTAATAAAATAGCATTCCTTATATGATGTCATATTATGGCAGAAAAGAAATATATGCGTCTATTTTCTTCTATATTAAAACTGCTAAGGAGTGGGGACCAATGAACTAAATCAATTGTTTCGGGTTCAAGTTGTAGTTTTTAGTAGCCATCCTTCTTAGCAAGTTTTCAGAAGCAAATGTAGTTCGTTTACTGTCACCACTAAATGTGCAATTGTGTAGATTTGTGGAAAAAAGTATTATCAAATATATATACTTCAAAATGATTTGTGTAAATTTTTCTATTCATATTATTATTCTCCTTAAGTAAATCAAAATCTACTATATACTGTGTTTTTCTTCTATAGCTTAAAAGGGGAATGTATGTTGAAACTTATTCAAATATTTATTAGGTGTCTACTAAGTGCCAGGCACTCTACTAGGCAGTAGAGATGTTGTATTAGAGGTGGAAAATGTCCTTGACCTCCAGAACTGATACTCTTGTAAGAGAAATACTGGGTCAAACTAAGTCAACAGTTTCTTTGCTACAGAGCTTTTTACGAGTCTTGTGAATTATGAGTCTCTGATAAGGAGATGCAGTGGACAACAGATCCCAAATTTATTTGAAATCTTTTCCTTCATGGACTGTCTCATAGGATTTATGATCCACTGAACACACCTTGAGAGACACTAGTATTCTGCAGTGGTTAGTTAATTGTTTTCTATTAAACAACTATATACTGAATCCATGATATTGAGTAATAATATCCATGATATTATTATCTGGATTTTTTGGAGGATACAATGATGTACATGGCCACTGTGATGATAAGGGGGTCCAGTTTAGTTAAGAAGAGAAACCACAGGAGTTATAACTTAATGTAACAAAGAAATACACACACATATATATATTTATATGTAAATTACTATTTATATAGTATACAGTGTCTTCTGAAGAAGATAGAGTTGTTTGTAACTTGGGATCTCACAGGAGGTTTCACAGAGAAGGTAGACCCTGAGCTGGGCAGAATTTCAGTAAGTTAATTTGGTTCTGACCGTACAATAAGATCAGGTATTTGCACTGGTCAATCTGACCTTGATGGAACAGCATTCCATTTGCAGGGAATAGTGTGATCAAACATGCAGTGGTGGAGATTGCCAGATTGTAATATTCCAGTACCTGGAAAGTGTTGGAACGTCTGCTTTCTCCACGGTCTAGAAAAGTGAATCTCGAGTGAAATGCAAGTATAATGGAGGCCAGTGCTCTTTGCTTTGTACACTGCTTTGATTCTACAACATGCAACAATGTAGTGATCTGTTTCAGATTGTCATTATTCGAGAGGGTTCTTAGTAACAGGAGTGGAAAAGGAAGACCTCTCTTCCTGTGTTTCTGCCCTATGCTCTTAAGCCAGAAAAGGTACCAACATCACTGACCTGACCTTGTCTCAGGTATCTATCAGGATTTACTAGAATCATTCTAGTGAAAGGTAACTAGATGTCCAAAGGACTTAAAAGATACACTATAACCTTTGTATACTTTATATACCTGGTGAAACAAAAATGTCACCTGAGTGGTCCCCTTCCCTAGAAATACCAGTATGTTTTTCCAGTGCATGGCAGAACTTTGCAGGTAAAACTGGGATAAAGGTGAAGAACAGTCTTAAAATTCTAGTCCTTGAACAGCACCTAACACAAAACAGGTTTTCAATAATCTTAGCAACAGTATTCACAAATAATGACCATCAGCATAACTGCTCTTTTGTGCCAAAATACATTACCATATTACTTTTTTTCCTTCAGCTTTACAACTTGGGTTCTATTATTGTTTTCATTTTACAGGTTAGGAAAGTGAGGCTCAGAGATGCTAAGTCACTTGGGCAAGGTCACAGAGCTTGTAGGAGATAAACCTGCACGCTTACTGTTGGATCCTACAAACCAGACCATAATTTAAGTCCTTCAAAATATACCTCAGAACATTTGAGTAAATTAATGAATAAATCCTCCTAGTCAGACTGACCAGATCATTATATTAGGTTCAGCTATAAGTGGAGGAAAGTCATAGTCATAGTTGGACAGTTAATACAGTAATTTACTTGCTTTGAATTTTCTAAATGATGTTTAGCTGGTAGTTTCATGATGATAACCATCGAATAAAAACAGGCATATTTTGGTGTTTGGAATAAGATCTCATATTGAGTAAAATACATATTGATTTCTAGACCTATATGATGTGAGTAACAGATGACATTGAGATGTCATCTAGAAGTACTCCTGTGCAGTTCATCATGTCAACCCAGCTAATAATTTTAGAATGTTCAGAGGGAATAATATATGCAGCCATAAAGCATATTTCTAATCAATGCAAATAATATTTTTCCTATGCTAAACCCAGAGTTAAGTTATAACACGCATCATAAGATTAATGGGCCATTTTTTCTTCATCACTTTGCTAAATGACTTAGTCTGGAAACCATTCAGAAGGTTGCGAATTGGAGCTGAGCAGTAGTAGTGAGACTGTGCCTCTGATGATGAAACTATTTCCACCCCGACCCCTACCGCTCCCTTCTTGGGAAAGAAGGCAACACTTCTCCTAGAAAAAGTCACAGGTTCATAAGCTGGCTTGTATAATACGTTTGGAGGAATAGTGTGTCTTTTAAGCAGAGCCTATCTCGGCATATAAAATAATTTTTACCTACCATTTAATGAAATTAACACTCGCTTTGAGGCTAGGTCTTTTGCCATTTGACTCCTGGATCACGTCTATGGATATATTTTTTTCTTGAGACGAAGTGTGAACCCAATATAGTATCCGTCATTCAGTCTATCTAGCTGATGTACATCATCTGAAGCACAAGCTCCCTGAGGCCAGGCACTTTATCTGCTCTATCAGTGTAGCCCTGATGCCTAGTGTCTAGCTTTTGGAGATTCTTAATAAACATTTGTACTGAATAAGGTATGTATATGGTGAGCAAAAGTTGGCTTCCCATTCTACAGTCAAGAGTATCCCACTCATGTTCTGTGAACACTGGATAGCAGAATCTTACTATGTTATTTTTCTGTTCCCTTTGCAAGTTTCCTGAAAGGGCATTCCTGTCCTTAGAATGTCCATCTCCTCCCATCTTCCTGGAGAATAACTCTTCTTTCTTAAATACTTAGCCCCATTATTGACTCTTTAAGATTGAATGTATTACCTCCTTACAAACAGGAAAATGCAGTGCTTTTTTTTCTTTTTTTCGACAATTTATCACCAGAAAATTATTCTAACACCTGAAATTCTGGACCTAAAATGCCTGGACTGGTGGTTCTCAAAGTCTGGTACCCAGACCAGCACATCAGCTGCACGTAGGAATTTTTAGAAGTGAAAGTCTTGGGCCCTGCTCCAGACCTACAGACTGGGACACTCTGGGGGTGGGGCCCACTACCTGTTTCAGCAAGCTCTCTTGGTGATGCTGATGCATACTCAAGTTTGAGACCCACTGCTTAGACCTAGAGCTTAAGGTTTAGGCTTTGGACAGATCTGAGTCCTAAACACTACTGAGACACTGGAGTGACCATGAGCAAGTTACTTCTGGGAACCTCTTAGCATCTGTGTGCCTTGCTTAGCTAATAGTGATTTTAATTAATTAGAATAATGCACACGGTGTACTCAAGAGAGTAACCAAAGCATACTTTATGTTCCATAAATTCTAGCTGTTTACCATTATCATCAATCAGAGCTTACTGACACATCCTGAAGACATTCTTCTAATAAGTGTAATAATGTGGTTTGTAAAATTAACAGCTTAGAAGAGCATATTACGAAGTTCATCAGACAGGGTCTCAGCAGGAAATCAGGGGTACATCAATAAGGATAAATTGAGCCCAATGTAGAGAATCAAGAGATAGTGTAGTGCCCTGGGTTCAGTAAAAGTGTGGCTACTTTATAGGAGATGAAAGAGAAAGGAAGCCTTGCTGGAGAGAGAGTCCTCTCCAAAGATGCTGTGATGCCCCACAGAGAAGCACTATACGTTAGTTGGGGGATGCAGCCAACTCCCAGCAATTTGGCAAGAATTAATACCCTAACTTCACTCCCCTCCTTCATTCCCTACAATCTTCTATTGGTACTCTTCATTGGTGAGCCAAACAGAAGCCAGAGCAAGGACACTTACTAAGATAGGCCATGCAAGCCATCCATATAGAATTGGGTGGAGAAAGGATGTGGAAGGGCAGATAGGACATATTTCCCGCAGGTGGTGAGCGAGCTGTAAAATCACTCGCCCTTCTAACATCATTGCCATTGCAGGAGCACGGAGGAGCCAGTGGTTAGTTCTGAC
Source organism: Delphinapterus leucas (assembly GCF_059928025.1). NCBI lineage: Eukaryota > Metazoa > Chordata > Mammalia > Artiodactyla > Monodontidae > Delphinapterus > Delphinapterus leucas. The sequence goes on along the minus strand of NW_028322249.1, from coordinate 2,887,197 downwards.
TTGGCAGATCCAGGAGACTGCAGGACAGAACTGGTATATGAGTTGGGCTTTAAAGGTAGATTTGAATTTTAATGGAGAGTATGGAGTAAGAAATGGTGAAGAACCAAGGGAAAGGGAGATTCATTGCAAATGGAGAAAAGAAAAGTGGCATAAAGACAAGAAAAGTCAAGACTTATGGAAGAGATAGCAAATACTCTGCGTGTGACTGGAGCAGAGAATGGGTAGACGAAGGCTGGAAGTTAAGATGAAGTCATCCTTGAATAACATTAAAGTTTCCTCCTTTAACCTCAATTTCCACCTTCTACTCCCTTCACTAACATTGGAAAATTAAAAGTGAATTTGACTGGGTTGGTGGCAATGGCAGTATGAAGCAAAGAGAGGAGAATAAGAGTAAAAAATTTAGTAGTACCTTGGTGAAGCTGGGTAAGTGATGGGTGGTGGTGTCACGTCAAAGCATGGGCAAGTGATTGTGACAAATATAGGCTTATTTCTTGACTATATGACTTCAGTTAAGGTACTTAAGCCCTCTAGGCTGCAGTCTCCCAACCTGTAAAATGGGGATAAAACCTCGCTTCCTCCAAGGTTTCTGTGAGGATCTAATGAGAAATGGAAGTAAAGAGTTGAGTCCAGCAATCAGTTTTTAATACATATAAACTAATGTGAGGATAAGGGTAAGAATACTTGCTATCATTTATTGAATACTTATTATGTGTCCAATATTGTGCTAGTCTATTTACATATCTTTTCTCACTTAGCTTTCTTTTCTCTTATCTGCCTTTCTATAGGCAAGAGATAACTGATGGCTCAGTTATGAGGAAACGCAGTTGTGAGGAAAATGTCAGAGGGAAAATGTACCAGAAAGTTAATTCCTAATGGATCTGTCAGCCTTAAACAGAGCATGTCTGTGCTAAAATATCTGTGCTAAAACTACTCAATTGGACAAGTTTTGATAAAGTATTAACTTAACGAATAGGCATAAACAGCTTGGAGCTTTTTAGGGGGTATGTGGTAATATTAGTATTGGTGTGATGACTTTTGAAAGTTCTATGGCGTATAGAAGTCAAAAAGAAGACCCGGAAAGGGGGAAAACTCTCTCTGAAAGTTATTGGGGAAGTCTGGCTAGTAAGACTCCAAAAGGGAGAATCAGTAAGAGGCCAGGTTATTCATAGGCCTTCTAAGAATGTGTCCATGAGAAATATTTACAATGATTGGATGCCGGAATAAAGGAGAACACTGGCTCCATAAATGGTAACTTATTTTCCACAAACAGGCTAATGATAAAAATAATGAAAATCTGATGGATTTTTGAGAGTTTCATTGACCAAACTGAGACAAAAGTACGTAACAGCTAGATGCTCATAGTTTTAATCAGTTTACTTTGGAGTCAAGCAAAGATAGCACCTGAAATGGTAAGGGACGTTTATGCAAGGTCACAAAGATTTTTGGTGGTGCATTTGGGATATAAACCCATTTCCGTAAGAATTCTTTCGGAAGTCAAATGTTTGCTTGTCAAAAGTAGCATGAACTTACTTCCAGGAAAAGTTCCTAAGAAAAAATAATTTGAGTAATGAAGAACACTGATGTAACAGTTAATTTAAGAACCCAGAAACAGAGGTAAAGAGTAAAGCAAGTATGGGTTAAGAGTCTGCATAGGCAGAAGGAGCGGAGCGGCTGCTGCTCAATGGCGGAAAAGCGGCCGGTGTTCTGACCGCTTCGTCCCCCTAGCAGTTGCGGGGGAGTTTCCTGCCGGCGCGGCTGGAGTCTCTGTTTCTCAGGGTTCGGTGGCTGGAAGATGCTCCAGAGAGACGAGGCTGCGGCGGAGGAGGTGGCGGCGGCCGAATCGGCAACGGCGCTAGGGTGGAGAGAAGGCGGCGTGCGGGGCCCAACGGTGTAAACAGCCCCGGAGGCGGCGGAGGCGGTGGCCAAGCCCCCGAGGGGGAAGCGGCGCCTCCTGTGGAAGCCTGGGCTGAGTGCAGCAGAGAGGTTCTGCGGCGGGCGCGAGCGGACGCCCTAGACCTCGCCTCCCTCCCTCGCCCCAGGTAAGGCCGCTGGGCGCCCCGCCGCAGGGGGAATGGCTCGCGGGCACCGCTGAGGCCCCGGACCGTTTTCGGGGTGCCGCCGAGCTGCGGCCGGGACCTCTCCCCGCTTAATCCTCGCCTCTTTCCCTCGGCCGCGGAGCCCAGAGGAGCGGGACGCCGGGCCTGGCTCCTGGCTAGGTCCCTTCCCCAGCCGCCGCCTCCGCGCTCGGCCGAGGCTGGGAGAGGCTCGGGGCAGGGAATTTTAGTTTGCTCCAAAGCCTGGAAGTAAACTGCTTGTCCCTGTTCTCTGCGAGCATCTCTTTCACCTGAAAGCACTGGGGCTACTCCAGGCCGTAACTCGTCCCTTCCTGGTGCATGCCTGTTTGAAAACACTACCTTTTCCCATTTGTTTCCTCATTAGCTTCTGCCTTCCTCTGCGCTCCATTTCACTTCTTCGTTAAATCTTCTTTCTCGCTCTTCTGTCTACGCGTCTCACCACCTCCTTCCTCCTTAGCGACTTTATTTAAATCGTTTCTCTTTTTCTTCTCAAGAGACTCCGGTCTTCTCTTCCCTGTCTTCCCCAGCAGTCCTTTTCGGATGTCATTCTTTTTACTAGTGAAGTTCTTAAATGAAACTGCTATCGGCAGTATCCCAAATCTACCAGAGGCCCATTAAGAATAGACTCACCAGCTTTAAGTGGCAGATCAGTTTCTGATTTCACCGAGCCTAACATCCTTTTTAAAAAATTGTATTATTAAATGTAGAGTGTGGAAATAGCCCTGAAGCTATTTTTAAAATGAAGGGCTCAATGAGTGTTGGAAATAGTTATTTCATTTTTTCACGTTGCATGACCTCTAATGTCAGATTGAGCAGATCTAGAACATTTTTGCCCATCTTGTCTGGCAGAATGCTTCTGAAGCGTTTTGATAGCGGCTCACATTCATCACTATTCAAGTTGGCTTAAAAGCAGTTTGAAAACTTTAGAAAAAAGACATTATGAGAACAACTAGGAAGCTGTTTTGATGAAGTCACTGTTAAATACCTTTTAAAAGAGGCTTCACATGTTTAATGTATCAAAATAAAGTTGGCGGGGGTCTTGTAAAAAGGATTATTTAGGAATTTGAGTAGTCTTAAGAGTTATGTAGCTATTTTGGGAAAAACATTCTTTTTCTGTTAACAAACGTTTACAACTCCTGTGATGTGAGAATTACCGAGGTTTACTGTGGGATTAACACAGGAACTCATTTTATTTGAGCTACTATATGGATGCAGAAGTGGTAAATTGCTCAGGTTAGAGTAAATCAGTATGTAGAAGAAAAAAAAAAAACAAGAGTCTGCATAAATTCCCCTGGAAGGGGGATATGGTCAGACATGGCAATTTGAAAACAGTGAGTCACCAAAAGTAAAAGTAAATTACAAGCTGTTTTGGGGGTCTTCAAGAGAGATTTTATAGATTGACCAACAACAGCAGCAAGGATAAAATATAACGCTGTCATGTAGACTGCAGCCTGAAAAGAAAGCATTGCAGAAAAGCCACATCATCCTGAATTTATATTTCCGTGCATTTGAACAGATTGGAGAGCAGTAAAGTTGTTTTAAGAGCGAGTGATTTAAGTCAGCCAGCTTGTGAATAATACAAGATATTTTTGCATTTACATTAACTTATGTCCATAAATAATGAACTTTAACAATGAACAAAATCCATAATCCTGATAATGCTAAGAAAACTGGAAAGATACCTTTACCTTGAAAAGACAGCATAAAGAAGACAGCATAGAAATTTAGGGAGATTGCAGTTTTGGAAAAATTATATTAACATTTATTAGCTGCTACAGCTTTGAAATGTGATGATTTAAAGAAAGAGGTAGACTGTTGATTTCTAAAAGGTAATGTGTTGGCTGAAAGAGAAGAGAATCTTGTTGAGACCTAAAGTGTTCTTTTAAGGATATATTTCAATGTCATTTCAAAAAATAAACACATTTCCCATAACAAAACAGTGAGGTTAATGGAATAATGCAGGTGAAAGCTTTTTGGCCCAAAGGAGTTCCGTCCTTTGGAACAAAGTTTTATTGTTGAACACACCATGACCCAGGCCGGTGAGTGCCAGCACAGTGGCTGTTTTTACAAGATCTGGTACAATATTCACAGTAGTTCTGGCCTTAGCACTAGGCAAGGATCATTCTTTTTGTATCTTCCCGATTGCTTCCTCTACAGAAATGGGATAATCCCTCCTCTTCTAAACTGGAAAGTAGTTTCTTCCCTCAATAAAACTAGTTTCTTCTCCAGGTTGAGCTTTTCCAACTCTTAGAGGTCTAAAATGAATGATATGAAACATACTATATTTGCATCTATTTTTATTTAAGAGTTCTCTAAGGAGATTTATCTAATTAAATAGGAATTTCCTAAGAGATGCCAAAATAAACAATCAACAAGTTTTCTTTAGAGATAATATATATTATATAACAAGATCCACCTAAGAGTTAAAATATAAGTAGGTATACAGTTTAACTATTTGAAGATAATTTTTCTTCTTACCACTGAAGCAATAAGCAGGTAGTAGTACAATTTGGGGAAAACAATATTTCTGGCTTTTGTTTTATTTTAATTTGTGATATTCATGAGATCTTTTGTGAATCTTTTGGGTATATAGTAAAATTCATGGGTTTTTAACTTTGTATTGACTCGTATTTTTGTAGGTTTAAAATTTTTCTTCTGGCTTTAATTTATACTATCTCCTTTTACTTTTTCATTTAGAAATAATGTATTTTTCTCAGGATTGCAATCTCAGTGCAGTCCTCTACTTTTCTATCTCTTAGACGTCTACATTTTTGTCTAGTTAGTACATTTCTAGTGTTTTATACAATTGATAAGAACTCTTTAATCTTATGAATTCTTTATATTTTCTCTTTGGAGACAAGACTTATAGGGATTTCCTTGGGCTTAAACTAGAAAGAAAAACGAATTTGCATATGAAATGTTGAAGGCTTTGTTACAAAGTGGGTTAACATTATATGTATGTTTGAAATAAACTACTTCAACCAGAGCACCTAGCTGTTAGCCTCCAGATTAATATCTATCATAAAATATGTGCATGCTTCCAACACATGGCATTGCCTCCTATTACTGCATGTCCAGGAGAAATTGTTTTGTCTTGTAGCAAAGGGCATTAGCTCTTTGCACTTTTTTTTTTTTTTTTAATGACAGCTATCCAAAAATCAAGCTGAACCCTTGTATATGAGGACGGAAAAGGACAATTTTTAGACAGGTCTAATATCCAGTTGTACATTTCAGTCACTTAGAGAGAAGGCTTAGACCCCTGAAGCCCAAAGTCACAGGTTTTTTAGGATTATGGTGGTGTATGCCTCCAGTTTATAGAAAAAAAATGCGTTGTAGAAAGTCCAAGTTAAATTAGGACTAAAATCCAAGTTAAATCTAGAACTAAAGTTTTACTGCCCCAAATACTTGTAAACTCTAGGTTACTGCTCTGTTGTCCATTTCATCAGTTGCAAAATATTCAAGTTAGTCTTTCAATGCTAACAAGAACATAAAAATGCATTATGTCTAAAAGCAGAACATGAATGCCAAGCCAGATCTGCGCATTACCTGAGAGTTTGGAGGGCCACCCAAGTGGCATCTACTTGTTTGCTACTGACCTTCAGTTAGACTTGCTCAAGAATTGTTACCATGTAATAACATACACCTTATGTACTCTTGAGTTTATTGAAAACACACAGCAAATGTGCACACACACACACACATACACACCAGCACACCAGCACGCACCTACTCTAGAGCCTAGAATTTTAAGAGTCAGAACTTTTTACTTGCTTCTGGATTAAGATGGACCCTGTATTTCCTCAGCATGCTAATTAGAAACTCTATAAACAATTCAAAACCAGCTTCTTAAAATTCTGTTTCAAAAAAATTGATGTTAAATATTATCCTCAGAGAGTTCTACTCTGACTTTTCAAATTGTTTTTTTCTCCCTTCATGGGATAAACAGTTAGGGTTTCTTTTTGTTTGTTTTTTTATCTCTCATTGTAAAAAATTCTATCTTAAAAGCTGATTTATTATTTCTTCCTTAGCATGGATGACATGGGAACAAAGCTGATATTTCATCAGTCTTGTTTTTATTTAAGTTGAAAGGTTATATATTTCTACTATCTACTGCAATAATGCCAAATATTTTTATAGTGCTTGTAAAGCTTATGACATTATTTTTTTAGTTTGTATTTAAGGCATTTACTCAAAAGGGACCATATGCCTCAGTTCATGTTACTCTATCATCAGTGTGTACGGTCACTCTATTTTCTAATACTTTTAAGATTGGTTTTGGCCCCGACGTTCCTCTGCCAGATTTATTTCCTTTATTTTCCCCTATATAGCACCATTTGGGCCATTTAATATGTAATTTCCCAACTCACCTTTCATAGTTATTTTAAACGTGTATATATTTGAAATATCGAATTGTTTTGTATTTTCTAATTTTTGCAAAAGTAGTATCGACTAAAAATCACATCCTGTTCTTTTATTTTTTCTACACAAAATTATTGTTTTAAAATTTGTGTTGCTCCATAGAAATTATTGCTTCTGGCCACTGTCTAATATTCCACCATATGTTAATACCATGTTTTGCTTATCCATTACCCTGGTGATACATACTTAGGCTATTTTCAACACTTTATGTCCACCATAAGGCATTAATACACTCTTTCCACATGTCCCCTTGAGTAACAGTGCAGCTGTGGAATGGCTGAGGTGGAAGTCATATATATGCCTTATTTCACAGATTCCTCCCCAGAATAGCTGCACCATTTCCCCCTCACCAGCAATACTTGGAATTTCTCTCTTGCCATATCCTTTGTCACCACATGCTGTTAATCTGCATTTTTAAAAATTAATTAATTTATTTTTGGCTGCATTGGGTCTTCGTTGCTACACTCAGGCTCTCTCTAGTTGCAGCGAGAGGGGTCTACTCTTCGTTGCGGTGCGCAGACTTCTCATTGCAGTGGCTTCTCTTGTTGCGGAGCACAGGCTCTAGGCGCGCGGGCTCAGTAGTTGTGGCTCCCAGGCTCTAGAGCGCAGGCTCAGTAGTTGTGATGCACAGGCGTAGTTGCTCCACAGCATAATTTGCATTTTAACTTCTGGAAATTTGGCATGTGTGGGTTCATATGAAGTAAGGTGTTTTAATTCTGCATTGCTCTGATTCTAGAAAAGTTAGGTCTTCATATACTTTCTTGCTATTCATGTTTTCCATTCTATGAATTGCCTATCATGACCTTCGCTCATTTTTCTATTGAGTATTCTGTGTCTTTAGAGATGTAGAAGTTTTTGTATTCAGATGTTGAGTCCTTTATTGGGTTTTGGATAATGTATATGTCTTCTACCCATCAACTGTTTTTCAGTCTGACTTTGGTATCCTTTATTGTACATAAAATTCTAATTTTTTATTAAAGTATAATTGATTTACAATACTATGTTAATTTCAGGTGTACAACGTGGTGATTCAATATTTTTATAGATTATGCTCCATTGAAAGTTACTATAAAATATTGGCTATATTCCCCATGCCCTACAATATATCCTTGTATCTCATTTATTTTATACATAAGTTGTCTGCACTTCCTAATTCCCAGTCTGTATCTTGCCCCTCTCGCTTCCCTCTCCCCACTGGTAACCACTAGATTGCTTTCTATATCTGTGAATCTGTTTCTGTTTTGTTGTATCCATTCATTTGTCTTATTTTTTAGATTCTACTTATAAGTGATATCATTACAGTATTTGTCTTTGTCTGACTTATTTCACTAAGCATAATACCCTCCAGGTCCATCTATGTTGTTGCAAATGGCACAATTTAATCATTTTTTATGGCTGAGCAGTGTTCCATTGTGTATATATGGCACATATTCTTTATTCATTCATCTGTTGATGGACACTTAGGTTGCTTCCATATCTTGGCTATTGTAAACAATGCTGTTATAAACACTGGATGTGGGTGCATGCATCTTTTCAAATCAGTGTTTCTGTTTTCTTCAGATATATACCCAGGAGTGGAATTACTGGATTATATGGTTGTTCTGTTTTGCTTTTGTTTTTATTAACATCTTTATTGGAGTATAGTTGCTTTACAATGGTGTGTTAGTTTCTGCTTTATAACAAAGTGAGTCAGCTATACATATACATATGTCCCCATATCTTCTTCCTCTTGTGTCTCCCTCCCACCCTCCCTGTCCCACCCCTCTAGTGGCTACATCAGTTAACATTCCCACCAACAGTGTACCAAGGTTCCCTTTTCTCCACATCCTCGCCAAGGCTTGTTAGTTTTGTTCTTTTTTATGATAGCCATTCTGACATGTGTGAGGTGATCTCTCATTGTGGTTTTGATTTGCATTTCCCTGATGGCTAGTGATGTTGAGCATCTTTTCATGTGCCTGTTGGCCATCTGTATGTTTTCTTTGGAAAAATGTCTATTCAGCTCTTCTGCCCATTTTTTTAAATCAGATTTTTTATATTAATAAATTTATAATTTTAATATAGTTAAATTCATCACTTTTGCTTCATACAATGTATGTTTCTTTATTTTTCAAAGATCTATTTCATCTCTTACCCTGAAATCACAAATATATTCCCTTGCAATTTCTTTTATTCTCTCTAGATTTTATTTTTCACATTTAGATATTAAAACTATTGTATTTTAGTTTTGTACATTAGGTGGAATTATATAACATAATGGTTAATAGAATGATTTCTGTGGGGTTTAAGTTCCAGCTCCACCATGTACTTCTTAGGCTAGTCATTTTATCTCTCATACCTCAGTTTTTCCACCTGTAAAATGAGGATAATAGTTTATGCCTTGTGGATTTTTTTGTGAAGATTAGGTGAGCTATATAGGACTGGGTACAACATAAGTGATATCACTAGGTTAAGATCCAGTCTCATATCTCTTTTGAAAATGAGACTGTTTCCCCAAAAGCTGTAATTCAGCTTCCTCCATTGGACTATGATTCCATCTCTTTCATGTGCCAACTTCCTCTCTGTATATAGCTCTATTTCTAGGCCACCTGTTTGATTTGTTTTCTTGTTTGCTGTTTCTTCCAAGGGCATCACACAGTTCTTATCTATCATGACTTCCCAATATATCTTAATGTGTAGGGCACATTCTCCATTTTGAGCTTATTTTTCAAAACTACCTTAGCTGTATGGAGAACTTTATTCTTCCAGATACATTTTATTTTATTTTATTTTATTTTAATGTTTTTATAGGAGATAGAGCAATCTGCTCTTTTTTTTTCTTTCTTTTTTTTTTGGCTGCGTTGGGTCTTCATTGCTGCATGTGAGCTTTGTCTAGTTGCAGCGAGGGGTGGGGCAGGAGGCTACTCTTTGTTGTGGTGCACAGGCTTCTCATTGCAGTGGCTTCCTTTGTTGCGGAGCACAGGCTCCAGGCTCGTGGGCTTCAGTAGTTGTGGCTCGTGGGCTCTAGAGTGCAGGCTCAGCAGTTGTGGTGCACCAGCTCAGTTGCTCCGTGGCATGTGGGATCTTCGTGGACCAGGGATTGAACCCATGTTCCCTCCATTGGCAGGCAGATTCTCAACCACTGCACCACCAGGGAAGTCCCCCAGATACATTTTAGAATCACTTTTTTATGCTGTCCCTCAAAAAAAAAGAGCTTGGCCTTTTATTACAGTTGCATTTAATTTTATAGATTAATATAAGGACATTTATATTATTATAGTAAGTCATCTCATCCATACCTGTGATATATATTTCTTTTACTCATGTGTCCTCTAATAAAGTTTTCATTATGAAGATTTTCTGCATAATTTATTAGGTGAAACCCCATACTCTCTATAGGTTTTGTTACTATGGTAAATTCATCTTGTATTGTATCTAGATACTGATGCTATGGAGGAACACAGTTGATTTTGGTGCATTAATTTTTTTCCAGCCCCTATGTTGAGCTCTTTTCTTAGATTTAATAGCTTATTGATTTTCCTGTGTTTCCAATGAAATACATAATCAAAACAATCTATAAATATGACATTTTTATCTATATTCTTCTAAACCTTCTCTCTCTATTCCTCTCAATACACAGCTCCGAAAAGGTCGGTTCCAATAGACCAGTAATGTTAGAAATCTTTATCTCAATTCTCTCCTTAAAGGAAATGCTAATTTTTTTAAAAAATTAGTAGTATAATAATTTTTGTTAGTGTATACATGTGCTATGTATTTTTGGTATATAGCCTTTATCAAGGAAAGATAGTTATTATTTGGATCTAGTTTTATAAAATTTACCCTACCCAATAGATTTTGAACCTCATGGGATGCTTTTTATCTCTTCTATCTAAAAAGAATGATGATACGATTTTCTCCTTTTATTTAACTAATACAGTGAATCACATGATATGACTGGCTGATACTGAACCAACCTTGCATTCTCAAGGATAAACCCACTTGACCAAATCGTATTATAGTATAGGTTAGCTTTTGCTGTATTACAAACCACCTCAAAACTTAGTGGCTTAGGGAGATCAGCTTGGTGCTTTGTGACCACCTAGAGGGGTGGGATAGGGAGGGTGGGAGGGAGGGAGACACAAGAGGGAGGAGATATGGGAACATATGTATATGTATAACTGATTCACTTTGTTATAAAGCAGAAACTAACACACCATTGTAAAGAAATTATACTCCAATAAAGATATAAAAAACAAAACAACAACAACAAAAAACTTAGTGGCTTAAAATAGCAATTACTTGGCAATTTGGGACTGGATTCATCTGGGTAGTGTTTTACTTTCGTTTTTTTCTGGGCTCCTTCATGCAGTTTTAGTCAACTGATGGATCAGCTGAGTGAGAGCTGGTCTGAGACAGCCTCACTCACAGGTTTGGTGGTTGGCATGGGCAGTGGGAGCACCTGGTCCACTTGTCTTCAGAACCTAGTGGGCTAGTCGTCGGCAGCTGAGCCATCAAGCTCTTTTGCTATTGTCTCATCATGTGGGTTGAGTATGCCAAAGCCCAGTCCTGCTGAAGTGGTGACTCAGGAATGAGGGTGTCAGAAGGGGATTGTACCATAATTTTTGAAACATCCTATCACAATGTTTTTAATATACCTTAAAACTCTGTGGAATAATATTTAGGTTTTTGACTTATATTTTTAATAAGGAAAATTTGATTGTAATGTGTTTTTATATTGCCCCTGTTTGGTATAATATTCTTCTTGCACCTCTAGCCCCATTATTCTAGCTTGGGGTACTTAAAATGTATTGAAGGGGATAGAAATGAGTATTGCATCTTAAATAAAATAGTCTTGGACAAGTGGTTCCCACTTATCACCGAGGTTGTTCAACAGGCTGCACTCTCACAGTGGACTATTGAACCCTTATGCACACCAAGCATTACATCTCACTTATACCTTACTAGTATTCTTGTGCTGGTTCCTTGATTTTAATTTAAAAAGTAATAAGTCCTTGAAAAAATACAAAGTAAGAAGCAAAAACCCTCCATCACCCTAGTCTCTTTCCCTCACAGGGGAAGCAACTATAAAGTTAAGATGTCAATTAAAAAATATTTACAAGATGAAAATGATTCTTAAAAGTCCTTGGGGGCATTTAATCATTGAAGGGTATGCTGAAGAAGGTAAGTAACAGTTTGACCTCCAATCCAGAGACTATTGGCAATAAGTGTAAACAGTGCTCTAACAACATGGCCCAATAGAACTATAGAACTAAAGAAAAAGCTAGGATTAGGATTATTGGGCCCAAATTCACATTGTTCCTAATGAAGAACCTTAAAATCATGAAATATTGACTGATCTCTAATTCTAATTCTAAGTCATTCCAGAATGCTATTTTCTATGTCGAGGAGTGGAGTTTGAGAGAGAAATAAGAAGGAATAAAGTCCAGTTTGGTTTTAAAGAATCATGGAGAAATGAAGATTATTTCTTTCATAATTTCCCTGTAGATAGAGCTCTTCTATGACTGACTGTTTCACTAAAGCAGGGAAATACAGGGTGTTATCCAGATAATCATATCAGTTTACTTCCAGTCAGTCCTCTTCTGGGCAAACACATCTTTAACTTCATTTGTATTATATAGTATTTTAAATTATGAATTGTTTTGTCTTCTCAGGTCAGTTTCTTTTAGCCACGTGGGTTTGCTCTCTGTTCCCTCCTCCTTCCCTCTCTTCCTTCTCTCCTGTACTCCCTTTTTTATTAGTGAATTGGAAAGACGATTTCCTTATATATGCTAAACTATGCAATTGCAAAACCCAAAAATATAACGTTTTATGAAGAAGACAATAACGAAAAAAAATTATAGTGGAAAAATCTTAGGAAACTGGAAGGAATTTGGGGGTCTTTCTGTCTCGAAGTAGATTTGGAATGTGAATTTCAGGTTCTCTTTTTTAATGCAGGGTTGCTAGTTGAGCCTTTATTTTGTTTTCAGAAAAACAATCAGCTTACATATTTTTTTTAACAAGGTTTTCTTCACCTTTGGAAATTAGTAATGATTAAAAAGAATATTATATAGTTAAGTGATGTCTAATTTTTTTCCTCATGGGTTCACCGTAGTTCAGGTTATAGCCCTGATCTGTTTAATCCTCCAACAATCCTGAGAGGGAGCAAGGGGGCAGATGTTCTTTCCTCATTTCACAGATGAGAAAACTGAGATTCAAAGATTCAAAGTGAGGTTAAGTGCTTCTGCCAAGGTCATTCTGTGAGGTGAAGCCGGAGCCAGGAATAGCACCTCATCCTCTTGTTTTCTCTCATGTGATTCTCCATCCACTGACCCACTCTCACTATAAAAACACACTGTACCAGGCCTCACACAATCCCTGAAACGTCCTTTTAGTAGGACACTATGGTAGTGACAAGATTGAACAGATATAAAGAATGCTGTAAAAAAGGACCTGTCTTTTTTGTTGACTCCATCCCATAAACTTCCACAGCCACACTGCATGAGAAACATGAGGCATCCATTAAGATCATGTTCCCATTAGTTCCCAAAATCTAGCTAGAACTAGGTTTTGCAGAAATTGAAGACACATCTTGTGGCCTGACTGTTGAAAATGAGCGTCTCAGGAGTCAGAGAGGCATTGCTGCTCAACGAAGTCAAGAATGCCCTTTGCTAATTGTTTCTCCTCCATTTCTGAGGGAATTTAAATTCATGATCGGCACCATATATTATACTTCAATACTATTCACCATCCATCTTGTACGTATTTGCAGGAAAGAATGTTGCCCAAGTCATTATATCCCGCCATGATTCACAGTCGTATGACCTTAGGTGGCAGCTCAGCAGGAGCTTACCGGTGCCTTAAATCATCCCTGTTGTGGACATACAAGAGCGTGACCTCCGACTTCCCAAGCTGTCTCTTCATGAAATGAAAATGGAACTGAGAGTTTAGGGGAACGTTTTGAAAGTGTCTGGCTCTTGTAGTCATCTAATGAGGTCCCTCATTTCTAGCTGCTAAGCATGCCCTTTAATTGGTGGTCACTCGAAAATCAATGATAATATAACTGTCCAACTCTTTGGAGCTATTTTTCTCTCTGCTTTCTGTCTTGCAAGTGCACGATAAAAGAAACCACCCATTCAGCCATTATCTTGTGTCACTTACTATTCAGAGATCAGTCTTCCTTTATGTGCTCTTTCAGGAAAGACCTGGGTTGTATTTTTCACTTGCCTTTCAGGCAGAGAGTAGAGTCCTTGGCACAGATTAAGTCCTCAAAAATGTTAGATGCGTGGATGGGTGGGCAGTGGATTGCAGCACATGAGCAACTACAGTAACATTGTGATTTTTTACTGTACATGACAAGGAAATGACCTCAGTTGGGGAAATAAATGCCTAGCACATATGCCACCACTTTCCCCTTCCATCTTCATTACAGTCCTTACTAATCTATTATGACATTTTTTCCCATTGGGTCTAGACATGACCTCAGGATGCTTGTAGAATATAAACAGTCCTGTGCAATGTAAACCTTGTATAATGTAAACAATGCTTTACTGTTTGATTTGAGTTGGGACACGAGAAGAATCCTATTTTCCATCCATAACATAGACGTTGGGAATAATAGCTAATGCTTATGTAAACATATAGATTCATAGGATAGAAAAAATAATTTTTAAGAAAAGACCTAGTACAGACTCAGGGGGAAAATATATGTTAACTTGATTATAGAAATTTGGTTCAGCCACTCAGCTTCAACCTTCAAAAATCATGTCACTTTTTATTTTAAACCAACATATGAATCCAAGGTATAGCAAAATAAACCATAAACCTTGCAGAACAGGGCCCTTCTAGATACGATCTCGTTAGGACCTGATTCTCCATGGTTGTATCTACACAGAGGGGTAATGCCAGGTCCCCTACTGGGAAGTTGAATTGGAGGAAGAGATAGACATAGAGGTACTATGGATAATTCTAGACTGACATGGTCATCGAGCAGTCCTATGAAAAATAATTTCTGGTGAGTATAGAGTAAATCAGCAATGAGAAATGGAGAGGATTGGAATTAAGTAGACTCATCACTAGTCCGTGGTTATTACCAGTGTAGCAGTTTAGCAATGAATTACTCAAGGTAATTGGTGCTAGGTAGTCTAACAGACACTCCTGAAAGCCAAGTGTCTTAACTTAATAAATGTTTATTTCTCTTGTCAGAGACCAGTGTGAATTAGGTGGTTCATTCTTAGCAGATTGCTTTCAAGTAGTGAATCAGGAACCCGTGCCCCCTCCACCTTGAGGTGTTGTCTTAAATGCATGACTACCTAAACTACAGCAGAAGGGAACATGGGCAATCATGCATAATATCCCCTGGCCGGGCCTGAAAGGGGTAGACCCATACCCTTTCAACAAGAATGCAAAAACTTGACCTCTGCCTGGCTCCAAGGGAGGTTAGAAAAGGTCATTGTTCTGTGTGTCCATGAAGAGGAGAATGAAATGCATCTCACTGTCTCATCCATAGCTGAAGGCAGGTAATCTGTGTGAGAGAGCAATGTTTGCAGATGGTGATACATGAAGATTGAGGAAGATGGATTTCTCAATCATTGAGGAGTACTGTTCCATCTAACTGAGTTCGGAATGGTAATAAAGTCATCCACTGAAAACTTACCAATCTAGTTTGTGTGCAAGATATTATGAATTATAGTCCGACCGTTAATTTAGCAGACCCACAAATACTTACATCTACCAAGCACCGTGCTGGCAACTGCAGCTTACCAGTACTTCTTTCCTGGGCCCTGGATAATTTCCAGTAGTTGGTATCAGGATCTAAGCTATCCACTTGATGTGGACACTAGTCCCCTTGTAGCCCTCTCACAGGAGCCTTTAACCATTCGTGGCCAAAAACAAAGGAAATGGGCAAGAGTTACTGCTCTGCTTATCAGAAAGTGTCTCCTAAAGTCTTGTCTCCTAAATCATTTTTCTGGCCCCTTTATAGTAATTCTTTCTTTATTCACATTTCTTGGCCTACTGAACGCTATAGTCAAATCCTCCCTCAATTTTCTTTTTTCTGAAGTATATAAAACTACATTTTCTTCAGCCTTTTTTTAAAAAAATGATAATCTTGTTTATTTGTATTTGGAAAATCTAATGAGATCACGTATTTAAAAATCACATACTATCAAAAGATAAATAGTAGTAGTAATTCCTTCTGGAATATTTTTGCCCCTCATCCAACCAATGTTAGGTCCCTTACCCCCTTTCTTAGCAACTTTTATTAATTTCTTGTGTGTCTATCAGAAGTTTTTTGTGGCAAAGGTACATGTGTATGTTTCAGAGGTTACTGTTGTCATGAATTCACAGAAGCCAGAGCCTGGAAAGCATTAAGTGGTCCTGAGCACCCCATTTCCAATGAGAGAGCATAGCAGTGCTCAAACGGCTGGGTGTCCTATAATTCAACTCAATTCTGGCACTGTCTACCTGTAGATAGCATCAGATCTCACATGTTAAGGGCTCAGTCCAGCAGGAATGCACACACACACTTCAGGTGCCAGTCACCAAGTATATGTTGTCACCTGTGCTTCTGACCCTTGTACCACAGATCAGAGGTTCCAACGAACCCCTTCTTAGCTTTAATTAATTTGCTCAAGTGACTCATAGTACTCACAGAAATATCCTATTAAGTAGATTAACCGGTGTATTATAAAATGATAAAACTCAGCAACAGCCAGATAGAAAACATGTATAGGATGAGGTATGGGGAGAAAGCATGGAGCCCACTCTCCCCAAATCTCCATGTGCTCACCAACTGGGAAGCTCCCTGAACCCTGTCCTTGGGGGTTTATGGAGGCTTCAGTACACAGGTGTGACTGAATAACTCATTGGCCATGGGCGATTGAGCTCAATCTTGAGTGGCTCTTCCCTGCCCTGAGGGCAAGGGGGTGGGACTGAAAGTTCCAACCTCTAATCACAATGTTGGCTCCACAGGCTGCCTGCTCCCATCCTTAAGTGCTTTCCAAAGATCACCTTGTTAACATAACAAAAGACACCATTATCATCTCATCACTTAGGAAATCCCAAGGGTTTTAGAAACTGGCAGAAACTGGGACAGAGACCAAAACTATAATTCTTATTACTCCTAAATCACAGTTATCTAGGTAAATGTTTGTATCACCCCAAACAGGCAGTAGTCACCAGGGAAAATAAGTTAATTGCCAGTCTTTTCTATTAATTTTTAAAAATCAGATTTAAGAAGAGAATTTTTTTAATGGCCAGTGAAAATGTCTCTTACTTTAGCTCTTGCCTTTTTCTAGTTATTATTTATTTTTTCAACTTTTAGTTTAGTTTTGAAAAGTGTCTTTAAGTTATTTTAAGGTTAGAACCGAACCTTCCAGGGTTAAAAAAATATTGCATCTCTTGAAAGAGATTATTTTAGACTTAGTGAAATGGATTTGATGCTAGAGAACATGTGACATCATACATTTGACCTTTTTGAAATGATTTACATTATATCAGCTACATTTTAAGTCCAGCAACTGTAACCAAAAAAAAAGAAAAAAAACCCCTACTAATTAAGGCAACTTTGCAGATTGATGGCATTAGATTATCAATTAAGATCTCAGTTTTAAACCAGATTTTTCCTCTAAATAGTGATCCAAAGAACACTAGTTTTACGGTCATTCTCATTAGTCAGACAGCCTTCTGATTGTTTAGTGCCTTCACTTGAAGTTTGTTAAATATTTTGAATATCACCTATGCTCCCATGGGACATCAGTGAATGTGAAGTCAACAAAAAAGAAAAAAAAGTAAGAAAAAGGATTTTGTAGTAAAATAAACTTGAGAAATCCTGGGTTCAGTAAATTTAAACATGTTTCGTGACTGGAGGACTTTTGAGATGTGGAATGAGCTATAATGTGCTCTGTGAATTTCACTGTTAAGTAGAGTTTTGTCTGAAGTGTTTTTAAACTTTATTTGGCTCTACAACCCTTTGTCAGTGGAACATTTTAAAGGACTCTGTTTCTAGCAACTTTGGAAAATGCTGTTCTGGTCTCAGTTAAGCCCTTGAAATCTTAGCATTTGGAAGGAGATCCACACACAAGCTCATCCAATTTCTGGTACAGAAATCTACCATGTATCCATGCTATAGGCTCACTCAGCTGTGGATGAGTATTTTGATAACAAAATGCTCGCTACCCATAAATCAGCTGATTCTATAGTCGGAATGCTGGTCTGTTAGGAGGTTTTAACTTAAGTGCCTTTTACTATTAGAAAATTTTAAGTTTTAAAATTTTGTCTATTGGACCTAGATCTGATCTCTGGATTAAGATAAGTCCTACTCAAGTAAAAGAATCCTTATTTTTCAAGGATGATTTGTACATGAAAAAAAAAATCCATATACTTAAAATCATCTGTAAATAGCGACTGAAGAGTAATTGAAAATACATTTGAAAATAATTTTCATTTGAAATTTATGTCAAACTATGTTATTATATAAACGAATCCAGTATATTTTCTCTTATAGCCAGTAAAATTTAGGTTAAATTTTAATTAAGCACAAGTGCTACAATTAAAAAAAAGAATTACATTCTGTTTCGAGTGATTATTTCAGCAAAACTGGTTTATGGGACAGTAAACTGTCCTTCACTGCATGTTCAATGTTAGCTCAAATTAGCTCAAACAGGCTAATTCTGGTAAAAATTCAACAGTTTTCCAAGGCCTTCTCTTAATTATTTGATACTCAATTGTTTTTTCTTTTACTTCTATTGTATCTCTTTTTTAAATTGTTAACTACACATCCTCATTTATCAATGGCTTTGTATGTTTAACCCAGCAGATCTCTGGTATTATTTACAATGGCTTCATGATATTATAGCTTTAAAATTCAGAATTTCACTTAAAAGTTGATTTGAATTTTATTTCTATTAAACGGTATTATGTTTATGTTATGAATCCATCAGTGAGTAATTTTCTGAAACAGGATGAGCAGTTTGCTGACTTAGAAGGGCTGGAATCTATAGACACCTTAAAATTAGGATGTAGATAACGAATAGTTGGATGACAAGAAACCCTGTTATATGAATACAGGAATAATAATGAGTGTTCCAAATCTTATCTTTTCTGTTCTTACTTTTCTCCAAAGGTTAGTTCTAGAGTCCTTAATTCTCCATTCAGTATTAAATGATTGAATATTTGCAGCCATCCCACCATTCTCCCCACTTCTAGGTCTGAGTTTGATAAACCTTTTGGTTTCATCCTTTATTTGTGAAGTAGTGTTCCTAGTCAAGCCAGAAGGCTGTTCCATTAAAGGTTTAGCATTTTAGTGATTTTAGTAGTAAGGGTAAGGATAAGTGGTCTTCAGCCCGTCACAGTCTTCCACCCAACCTTTCTTCATATGAATTTCCTGCAGTAGAAAAATTAGACAGCCAGGCTGAATGATTGAGTCCCTGACTATGACTAGCAATGAACTACTCAGCCCTGGCTTCCTGGGCATGCCATCCTTCAAAAACAGCCTGCCAGATGGAATCTCAATCCCCTAGCTTGGCATTCAAGATACTCATACTCTAATCCACCAAAATCCACTTCCAGTAGTTCTCCCCACTTCTTTCATACAGCAAATATCCATTCACCCAACTGCATTCACTTATCTGGAGTGCAAGTTCTTTTCCTTATATTCCAATATATCCCTATTTCATCTGCCTAGGAAGTCTTTCAACTTCTTCACAGTCTTCAATCCTACATGGTCTTTACTTTCCTACCTTTACAACTTGACCTTAAGAAAATTTTTGCTTTCCAAGATCTATAAGTCAATCAATCAATAAACCATTAATAAGTTCATAGGCTGCTTCAATACAGTTCTCCTCAATACAAATATAGTTGTCAATCCTTAATAATAACAACTTATATTTGATCACATAGAAATGTATTTTAACTCACATATTTGTTATCTAAAATGATAGTATAGCACTCTTCATTTCGTTGGTTATTTTCTCACATATTTTAATGTCAGTATCACCTCTTTGAAGACTTAAAGTATATGTTGTCCATTTTTTCAGTATTTTAGTATCCTGCCCTGTTTTACACTTAGTGGGTGTTCAATAAATGACTTCGACACTTCACAGAATGGAGAAAATTTTCCCAAATCCTACAAGCGTTGACCCTCTCTGACTTTGCACATCACTTGTTAATGGCAGCTGGGTAGTTGTGTTTGATAGAAATTCAAGAAAAAATTTCTACATGTTTCAAGACCAAAGCCACAGTCATATGAAGACCTTAGCATCATGAATATATTTTTAAATATATACAATGGAGAATTGCACTTTTATGATTTTGTGATGAATCACATGTAAAACAGTCATTCACATTTTATTTATTTATTATTATTTTTAAATATCTTTATTGGAGTATAATTGCTTTACAATGGTGTGTTAGTTTCTGCTTTATAACAAAGTGAATCAGCTGTACATATACATATATCCCCACATCTCCTCCCTCTTGCATCTCCCTCCCACCCTCCCTATCCCCCCCCCCAGGTGGTCACAAAGCACTGAGCTGATCTCCCTGTGCTATGTGTCTACTTCCCACTAGCTGTCTATTTTACATTTGGTAGTGTATATATGTCCATGCCACTCTCTCTTTGTCCCAGCTTACCCTTCCCCCTTCCTATGTCCTCAAGTCCATTCTCTATGTCTGCGTCTTTATTCCTGTCCTGCCCCTAGGTTCTTCAGAACCATTTTTTCTTTCTTTCTTTCTTTTTTTTTTAGATTCCATATATATGTGTTAGCATACAGTATTTGTTTTTCTCTTTCTGACTTACTTCACTTTGTATGACAGACTCTAGGTCAATCCGCCTCACTATGAATAACTCAATTTCATTTCTCTTTACAGCTGAGTAATATTCCATTGTATATATGTGCCACATCTTTATCCATTCATCTGTCGATGGACACTTAGGTTGCTTCCATGTCCTGGCTATTGTAAATAGAGCTTCAAAGAACATTCTGGTACATGTCTCTTTTTGAATGATGATTTTCTCAGGGTATATGCCCAGCAGTGGGATTGCTGGGTCGTATGGTAGTTCTATTTTTAGTTTTTTAAGGACCCGACATACGGTTCTCCATAGTGACTGTATCAATTTACATTCCCACCAACAGTACAAGAGTGTTCCCTTTTCTCCACACCCTCTCCAGCATTTATTGTTTGTAGATTTTTTTGATGATGGCCATTCTGACCTGTGTGAGGTGATACCTCATTGCACTTTTGATTTGCATTTCTCTAATGATTAGTGATGTTGAACATCCTTTCATGGGTTTGTTGTCAATCTGTATATTTTCTTTGGAGAAATGTCTGTTTAGGGCTTCTGTCCATTTTGGGATTGGCTTGTTTGTTTTTTTGATGTTGAGCTGCATGAGCTGCTTGTATATTTTGAGATTAATCCTTTGTCAGTTTCTTCATTTGCAAATATTTTCTCCCATTCTCAGGGTTGTCTTTTCATCTTGTTTATGGTTTCCTTTGCTGTGCAAAAGCTTTTAAGTTTCATTAGGTCCCATTTGTTTATTTTTGTTTTTATTTCCATTTCTCTAGGAGGTGGGTCAAAAAGGATCTTGCTGTGATTTATGTCATAGAGTATTCTGCCTGTGTTTTCCTCTAAGAGTTTTATAGCGTCTGGTCTTACATTTAGGTCTTTAATCCATTTTGAGTTTATTTTTGTGTATGGTGTTAGGGAGTGTTCTAATTTCGTTCTTTTAAATGTAGCTGTCCAGTTTTCCCAGCACCATTATTGAAGAGGCTGTCTTTTCTCCATTGTATATTCTTGCCTCCTTTATGAAAAATAAGGTGACCATATGTGCGTGGGTTTGTCTCTGGGCTTTCTATCCTGTTCCATTGATGTATATTTCTGTCTTTGTGCCAGTACCATACTGTCTTGGTTACTGTACCTTTGTAATATAGTCTGAGGCCTGGGAGCATAATTCCTCTAGCTCTGTTTTTCTTTCTCAAGATTGCTTTTGGTATTCAGGGTCTTTTGTGTTTCCATACAAATTGTGAAATTTTTTGTTCTAATTCTGTGAAAAATGCCATTGGTAGTTGGATAGGTATTGCATTGAATCTGTAGATTGCTGTGGGTAGTATTGTCATTTTCACAATGTTGATTCTTCCAATCCAAGAACATGGTATATCTCTCCATCTGTTTGTATCATGTTTAATTTCTTTCCTCAGTGTCTTACCGTTTTCTGCATAAAGGTCTTTTGTCTCCTTAGGTAGGTTTATTCCTAGGTATTTTATTCTTTTTGTTGCAGTGGTAAATGGGAGTGTTTCCTTAATTTGTGTTTCAGATTTTTCATTATTAGTGTATAGGAATGCAAGAGATTTCTGTTCATTTATTTTGTATCCTGCTATATAACCAAATTCATTTATTAGCTCTAGTTAGTGTTCTGGTAGCATCTTTAGCATTCTGTATGTATAGTGTCATGTCATCTGCAAACAGTGACAGCTTTACTTCTTTTCCAATTTGGATTCCTTTTATTTCTTTTTCTTCTCTGATTTCTGTGGCTAGAACTTCCAAAACTATGTTGAATAATAGTGGTGAGAGTGAACAACCTTGTCTTGTTCCTCATCTTAGAGGAAATGGTTTCAGTTTTTCACCATTGAAAACGGTGTTGGCTGTGGGTTTGTCATATATGGCCTTTATTATGTTGAGGCAAGTTCCCTCTATGCCTACTTTCTGGAGGGTTTTTATCGTAAATGGGTGTTGAATTTTGTGGAAAGCTTTTCCTGCATCTATTGAGATGATCGTATGGTTTTTCTCCTTCTATTTGTTAATATGGTTTATCACATTGATTGATTTGCATATATTGAAGAATGCTTTCATTCCTGGGATAAACCCCACTTGATCATGGTGTAGGATCCTTTTAACGTGCTGTTGGATTCTGTTTGCTAGTATTTTGTTGAGGATTTTTGCATCTATGTTCATCAGTGATATTGGTTTGTAGTTTTCTTTCTTTGCGACATCTTTGTCTGGTTTTGGTATCAGGGTGATGGTGGCCTCGTAGAATGAGTTTGGGAATGTTTCTCCCTCTGCTATATTTTGGAAGAGTTTGAGAAGGGTAGGTGTTAGCTCTTGTCTAAATGTTTGCTAGAACTCGCCTGTGAAACCATCTGGTCCTGGGCTTTTGTTTGTTGGAAGATTTTTAATCACAGTCTCTATTTCAGTGCTTCTGATTGGTGTCTTTATATTTTCTATTTCTTCCTGGGTCAGTCTCAGAAGGTTGTGCATTTCTAAGAATTTGTGTGTTTCTTCCAGGTTGTCCATTTTATTGGCATAGAGTTGTTTGCAGTGATCTCTCATGATCCTTTGTATTTCTGCAGTGTCTGTTGTTACTTCTCCTTTTTCATTTCTAATTCTGTTGATTTGAGTCTTCTTCCTTTTTTTCTTAATGAGTCTGGCTAATGGTTTATCAATTTTGTTTATCTTCTCAAAGAACCAGCTTTTAGTTTTATTGATTTTTGCTCTCGTTTCCTTCATTTGTTTTTCATTTATTTCTGATCTTATTTTTATGATTTCTTTCCTTCTGCTAACTTTGGGGGTTTTTTTGTTCTTCTTTCCCTATTTGCTTTAAGTGTAAGGTTAGATTGTTTATTTGAGTTGTTTCTTCCTTCTTGAGGTAGGCTTGTATTGCTATAAACT
Organism: Delphinapterus leucas; assembly: GCF_059928025.1. NCBI lineage: Eukaryota > Metazoa > Chordata > Mammalia > Artiodactyla > Monodontidae > Delphinapterus > Delphinapterus leucas. The sequence goes on along the minus strand of NW_028322249.1, from coordinate 2,864,064 downwards.
GCCCTCTTACAACTGCTTTTGCAGCATCCCGTAGGTTTTGTGTCATCGTGTTTTCATTGTCATTCGTTTCTAGGTATTTTTTGATTTCTTCAGTGATCTCTTGGTAATTTAGTAACATATTGTTCAGCCTCCATGTTTTTGTATTTTGTACAGTTTTTTTCCTGTAATTGATATCTAGTCTTGTAGCATTATGGTCAGAATAGGTACTTGATACGATTTTAATTTTCTTACATTTACCAGGGCTTGACTTGTGACAAGTCAATATATGATCTATCCTGGAGAATGTTCCATGAGCACTTGAGAAGAAAGTGTATTCTGTTCTTTATGGATGGAATGTTCTATAAATATCAATTAAGTCCATCTTGTTTAATGTGTCGTTTAAAGCTTGTGTTTCCTTATTTATTTTCATTTTGGATGATCTGTCCTTTGGTGAAAGTGGGGTGTTAAAGTCCCCTCCTATGATTGTGTTACTGTTGATTTCCCCTTCTATGGCTGTTAGCATTTGCCTTATGTATTGAGGTGCTCCTATTTTAGGTGCGTAAATATTTACAATTGTTATATCTTCTTGGATCGATCCCTTGATCATTATGTAGTGTCCTTCTTTGTCTCTTGTAATAGTCTTTATTTTAAAGTCATTTTGTCTGATATGAGAATTGCTATTCCAGCTTTCTTTTGATATCCATTTGCATGGAATATCTTTTTCCATCCCCTCACTTTCAGTCCGTATGTGTCCCTAGTATGTGTCTGAAGTGGTTCCTTTGTAGACAGTATATATAGGGGTCTTGTTTTTGTGTCCATTCAGCCAGTCTATGTCCTTTGGTTGGAGCATTTAATTCATTTACATTAAGGTAGTTATTGATATGTATGTTCCTATTCCCATTTTCTTAATTCTTTTGGGTTTGTTATTGGAGGTTTTTTCCTTCTCTTGTGTTTCCTATCTAGAGAATTTCCTTTAGCATTTGTAGTAAAGCTGGTTTTGTGGTGCTGAATTCTCTTAGCCTTGGCTTGTCTGTAAAGGTTTTAATTTCTCCGTGAAATCTGAATGAGATCCTTGCTGGGTAGAATTGTCTTGGTTGTAGGTTTTTCCCTTTCATCACTTTGAATATGTCTTGCCACTCCCTTCTGGCTTGCAGAGTTTCTGCTGAAAGTTCAGTTGTTAACCTTATGGGGATTCCCTTGTATGTTATTTGTTGTTTTCCCTTGCTGCTTTTAATATTTTTTCTTTGTATTTAATTTTTGATAGTTTGATTAATATGTGTCTTGGCATGTTTCTCCTTGGATATTTCCTGTATGGCACTGTCTGCGCTTCCTGGACTTGATTGCCTATTTCCTTTCCCATATAAGGGAAGTTTCCAACTGTATTCTCCTCAAATATTTTCTCAGTCCCTTTCTTTTTCTCTTCTTCTTCTGCGACCCCTATAATTCGAATGTTGGTGTGTTTAATGTTGTCCCAGAGGTCTCTGAGACTGTCCTCAATTCTTTTCATTCTTTTTTCTTTATTCTGCTCTGCAGTAGTTATTTCTACTATTTTATCTTCCAGGTCACTTTTCTGTTCTTCTGCCTCAGTTATTCTGCTATTGATTCCTTACAGAGAATTTTTAATTTCATTTATTGTGTTCTTCATCATTGTTTGTTTGCTCCTTAGTTCTTCTAGGTCCTTGTTAAACGTTTATTGTATTTTCTCCATTCTATTTCCTAGCTTTTGGCTCATGTTTACTATGATTACTCTGAGTTCTTTTTCAGGTGGACTGCCTATTTCCTCCTCATTTGTTTGGTCTGGTGGGTTTTTTCCTTGTTCCTTCATCTGCTGTGTATTTCTCTGTATTCTCATTTTGCTTAACTTACTGTGTTTGGGGTCTCCTTTTTGCAGGCTGCAGGTTCGTAGTTCCTGCTGTTTTTGGTGTCTGCCCCCAATGGCTAAGGTAGGTTCAGTGGGTTGTGTAGGCTTCCTGGTGGATGGGAGTGGTGCCTGTGTTCTGGTGGATGAGGCTGCATCTTGTCTTTCAGGTGGGCAGGACCAAATCCTGTGGTGTGTTTTGGGGTATCTGTGAGCTTATTATGATTTTAGGCAGCCTGTGTGCTAATGGGTGGAGTTATGTTCCTCTCTTGCTAGTTGTTTGGCATAGGGTTTCCAGCACTGTAGCTTGCTGGTCGTTGAGTGGAGCTGGGTGTTAGCGTTTAGATGGAGATCTCTGGGAGAGCTTTCGCCTTTTGATATTACGTGGTGCCGGGGGGGGGGGGTCTCTCGTGGACCAATGTCCTGAACTTGGCGCTCCTGCCTCAGAGGCACAGGCCTGACACCCTTCAGAGCACCAAGACCCTGTCAGCCACACAGCTGAGAACAAAAGGGAGAAAAAAAGAAAGAAAGAAAGTAAAAACTAAATAAAATAAAGTTATTAAAATAAAAAAAAATTAAAAAGTAATTTAAAAAAAGAAAGAAAGAAGAGAGCAACCAAACCAAAAAAGAAATCCACCAATGATAACAAGCCCTATAAACTATACTAAAAAGCAAAAAAAACAAAAGACGTACAGACAGAACCATAGGACAAATGGTATAAGCAAAGCTATACAGACAAAATCACAGAAAATCCACCGCCTCAATTTTGGGATGATTCATTGTCTATTCAGGTATTCCACTGATGGGATAGATTTCCCTTTTTCTTCTTTGTTCGCACAGCTCCTGGGGCTCAGCTTTGGATTTGGCCCCGCCTCTGCGTGTAGGTCACCTGAGGGCGTCTTTTCTTCACCCAGACAGTACAGGGTTAAAGGAGCAGCTGCTTCGGGGGCTCTGGCTCACTCAGGCCGGGGGGAGGGTGGGGTATGGAGTGCGGGGCGAGCCTGCCGCAGCAGAGGCCAGCGTGACGTTGCACCAGCCTGAGGCGCACCGTGCGTTCTCCCGCGGAAGTTGTCCCTGGAGTTCGGGACCCTGGCAATGGCGGGCTGCAAAAGCTCCCGGGAGGGGAAGTGTGGACAGTGGCTTGTGCTTTCACACAGGATTCTTGGTGGCTGCAGCAGCAGCCTTAGCATCTTCTGTCTGTTTCTGGGGTCCGCGCTGATAGCCACGGCTCGCGCCCATCTCTGGAGCTCGTTTCGGCAGTGCTTTATTAATCCCCTCTCCTTGTGCACCCCGAAACAGTGGTGTCTTGCCTCTTAGGCAGATCCAGACATTTTCCTGGACTCCCTCCCAGCTAGCTGTGGCACACTAGCCCCCTTCAGGCTGTGTTCACGCAGCCAACCCCAGTCCTCTACCTGGGATCTCACCTCTGAAGCCCGAGCCTCAGCTCCCAGCCCCCACCTGCCCTGGCAGGTGAGCAGAGAAGCCTCTGAGGCTGGTGAGTGCTGGTCAGCACCGATCTGTGCGGGATGCTCTCCGCTTTGCCTTTCGCACCCCTGTTGTTGTGCTCTCCTCCGTGTCTCCAAAGCTTCCCCCCACCCACTACTCCCTGTCTCTACCAGTGAAGGGGCTTCATAGTGTGTGGAAACTTTTCCTCCTTCACAGCTCCCTCCCAAAGGTGCAGGTCCCATCCCTATTCTTTTGTCTCTGTTTTTTCTTTTTTCTTTTACCCTACCCAAGTACTTGAGGAGTTTCTTGCCTTTTGGGAAGTCTGAGGTCTTCTGCCAGTGTTCAGTAGGTGTTCTGTAGTTGTTCCACATGTAGATGTATTTCTGATGTATTTGTGGAGAGGAAGGTGATCTCCACGTCTTACTCCTCTGCCATCTTGAAGGTTCATTCATATTTTAAATACTCTTCAGAGCACAATTTTTAAACTTCTATTTCTCTAAACATAATGATTTAATAATTAAGAGGTGTCAAAATATTACAGTTGGTTTTTCTTGTCATTCTGTTTGTTTGTTTGATCCCATATTGTATCTTGGAGATTTGGGGGCAACTTATATTCTGTAGCAGTATACAGTATATATGCACAATGTTTTAAAAATCTGATGTATAAATATTGAGTTTTACTGTCACCTAGATGGCAGATATGCAAAAAATAAATTCATTAAAATATTTCTAATGTCCTGGTTTTAAAATAGGGAGCACTTTCTCGATGTTCATCTCCTCACATAGTCATAAAGTTTCCTACTTTAACAAAAGTCACTTGGTTCTCTGCACGCCAATGAACTTGAATGTTAAATTTACAAGTTCATGCTAATGTGTTCTCTGCTAAATTTGGGAATTTTCTTTCTGTGTATCCATTGATATTTCACTATTTATCATGGTGGTGTAAATGCTTGGGTTAGCTTGACCTAAAGGCATCCAAATTCATGGAAATGAATGTGGAAATGGGACGATATAATTAAATATCACAATTAATGGGCTTGATGCTCCTATTTCATTCTTCACACAAACATATTAAAAGTAGATTTATTTTTTATTACGTAAGACTTGGTTCTATATATAGTTCAGCCAGAAGTAAAATTATTCCTAAATCACCCTGTCTCTCAACCTAATGCATCAGCTTCAGCCTGTACACATAATGACAGTCAGACCTTGATTGGCTTTTTTCTCTTCCAACTGGTGGTGTAGACAGCAAACAGGAACCCTGTCTGAGAAGAGTTTGTGTATAGACCCAGAGAAAAATTTTAACATGGCACTGTTGTTTATGTTATGATCAACCAAATTTATTGATCCAGTCATTTATTTATTTGTTCTTACAAAGTCCTGTATTCATCCATCCAGCACATTTCCTGAATACTTACCATGCACCAAATACTGAAACTACAGTAATAAGCAAAACAGACATAGCCCACGTAGTCCCGGATTTCATAATTTGGAAAGCACAGCTGGACTAGAGTTACCCTTAGGAAAAATACGTTCAGATATAATTAGATAATCACACAAATATGTGAAATGAATAATAAACATATGATGCTGTAAAAGCAACGAGACCCAGTATTTTCAGGAGGTCAAAGAAAGGCTTTTTTGTGTCAGTGCCATTTGAACTGAGATGGGAAGGACGCATTAACTAAACAGTGGTGGTGATGGGGAAAGTAATCACTAGCTATCTGACCTCAGACAGGTTACTTAACCAGTTTATGCATCAGTTTTCTCATCTATCAAATGACAAGGTTAATAGTACCTACTTTATAGGGTCTGGTGAGGATCTGGTAAGAGTTTAGGACTATGTTCACTACATGGGCTCTATGTAAATATTACATATTGTTGTTACATGGCATTTTTACCCATAGTTTGCTAAGCTAGAAACATACTGAAGAAAATGAAAATAATTAAATAATACTGAATGTTGATTTCAGATTTATTCAAAGTAAGATGCAAGTGATAAATAAAACTTTCCATACAAAAAGTCACAATTCAGGTAGGGAGACAACATGGAAAATGTTGAAAGCGATGAAAATGATGATGTGAACTGCTTACAATATAGGCATTATGAAATGACACCTAGGAAAACTGGAAATCAATGAAGTGTTAATTGCTATTTTTTCTGGAAAGGGAAGATGGATGCTTGCAATAAACTTAAATGAAAGATTTTTAAAAATGGTGCCCTGGGAACAGAGAGGCACAAAAGCATGCTCATAATTTTGTGGCTTGGGCTGAAGCATTTCTCAAATGTCCTTGAAAGTTTCCAAAGACAGTCTTTCCTCAGGAAAGTATTTCTCCTGTGAGTAAATAATGTTCTTGCCTAGAAATGAAATGCAGTAATATATTACATTGCAAGTGAACTGTTAGCAAGACTGGCAGCAGAAGTTCAGAAACAAATGTCGCATTGCAATCTAGAGTTTGAGGTTCTGTATCTGAACTTCCATAACTTCTAAAGGGATGCCCTTTGTATGAAATCAAAGTAGTCCAGAGAAGAATTTTGACTTCTCTTTACTTAACTATTAGAAGGATTTATTTGGAATTATTATTGTGTCATGCATGTTCTGCCTTAAATTTTCTGTGGTTGAGTTGCACAATTGATAAGCTAAGGTTTCTTTCCACCATAAAAAGGCTCCTTTTAAGGAGTCCTATAATAATGACATTTAAAATACTTGCTTGCTTTTGAAGAAAGCTTCATGCTTGGGCTTCCCTGGTGGTGCAGTGGTTGAGAGTCCGCCTGCCGATGCAGGGGACACAGGGTCGTGCCCCGGTCCGGGAAGATCCCACATGCCGTGGAGCGGCTGGGCCCGTGAGCCATGGCTGCTGAGCCTGCGCATCCGGAGCCTGTGCTCCGCAACAGGAGAGGCCACAACAGTGAGAGGCCCAAGTACCGGAAAAAAAAAAAAAGAAAGAAAGCTTCATGCTTTCCAAAGTGCTTTATAAACGCATTTCTATGAGGCAGGTGGAACATGTCCTGTCAACAGTATTTTACAGAAAAGAAAATGGAGGCTGTAAAGGAAAGCTGCTTGGTCAAGGTCATTCAGTGCGTTAGGCGAGTTTTCATCACAGGAGTACGCACAGTTGAGCAGGGAATCCAGCAGGGAAAGCTTAAGGCTTTAGTCTATCTTTACACACGTATTTTTGCATAAATGAAAAATCTACCCAAAATGAAGTGCATTAGGTACCTAGTACTGCCTTCTTGTTCCTTAGAGTCTAGTGAGGGATATAGACTGAGCATATTCTATCCCAATGAAGATAACTTAGATTATTCTGAGGATGATCACTTGGGCTTCAGAATCTGAATTCCAGCTTGACCCCTAACATGAAGGAAGTTACTTAATCTTTCAGAGCCTGTTTCTCCATCCCTTAAATGGCAATTTGAATGCTCTCTTATATGTTTATTAACTCATTCACTTAACAAAGCACCTGCTAGATCTCAAGTACTCTGCTAAGAATGGTGAAGCTTTTCTAGGAAGCCAGAAGGCATCCTCCAGTGGATAGCGGAGGTCAAGAGAGGTTAGAGTTAACACTTGAATTTGACAGTGGGAGAAGATGAAAGGTTCACACGGCAAGGAAAAGAGAAAAAGACTATTATACAGGTTAAAGAGCTAGACCTGGAGATATTTGGAGTGACAAAATTTCTGAATTTTGATGTACCATACTTCCTGCCTCAGTTTCCACATCTTGGAAATGGGAATAATGATTAAACATGTTTCACAGTATTCATTTGGTAGAGATTAAATGAGGATTAAAAAAGCATGGAAAGTGGCATAGGACAAATTTGATAAATTATTATGTATGAAAGTGTGTATAAATAAAATCAATTGCCATGACCCCTCTTCGTACCAAGTGATCACAGCACGCTTTAATTTTCTAGCTGAGTCTGGATATGGATTCGTAACTTTATTCAAACAGTTTGGATTGGCTGGAAATTTTTGCTCCTCTGCTCTAATACAATTTAATTTTAATTTTGGTTTTTAAGGTACATGGGTATAAATAAGAAGAGTATTAAAAGAAATGTATTTCAGATTTTAAATTCAAAAATGTAGAAAAACTTTCTTTTACTATTTTTCATTTTACCTTTGGGTGCACTGATCAGCTACTTTTTCTTCTGCACCCAGGCAAAAGGGATTCTGAAGAAAACACTTTAGAATTTTGATTTCATATATAAGATAGTGGGAGCCTCTGCCTGCTTGATTTACATTTGTGCTCACCTTCCACTTTATGTGGGAGGGGGCATACGAGTAAAGGAAATTTTTATATGATTTCAAGTTATTTAATTCCTGATATTATATTTAGCCATGATAGAGTGTTATGATTTGCCTACAACATCCATCCTTCCTTTTCTTGTACCTTACCTTGTTCAGAGAGGACTTGTGCCTGTTCTGCTTTGAATTTCTCAACCAGTTCAGCTGCTAAAATCACAGGTGAAGCTTAGTTTCTGCTGATTTAATCCACCCAATCGAGATAGAGTTTCTCATTTTATTCAGCAAATATTTACTATGCCTTAAGAAAAGATTTTTTAAAAATGCATGGTCTTATTTGCTAATGCTGCTGGGAATTAATTAATTAAGTTTTAGGTTCACAGTAAAATTGAGCACAAGGTACAGAGATTTCCCACACATTCCTCTGGTGGGAATGTAATAAATTGGTACAGCCACTGTGGAAAACAGTACGGAGGTCCCTCAAAAGCTAAAAATAGAATTCCCATATGATCCAGCAATCCCACTCCTGGGCATATATCCAGACAAAACTATAATTCAAAAAGATACATGCACCCCAATGTTCGCAGCATCATAGAGGCGTTATTTACGATTGCCAAGACGTGGAAACAACCTGAGTGTCCATCAACAGATCAATGGATAAAGAAGATTTTTTATATACATATTATATATATATATATAATATATATATAATTAAAATTTATATATTTGCATACATATATATATAAATACTACTCAGCCATAAAAAAGAATGAAATTAATTTTGCCATTTGCAGCAACATGGATGGACTTGGAGGGCATTATTCTAAGAGAAACAAGTCAGACAGAGAAAGACAAATACTGTATGATATCGCTTATATGTGGAATCTAAGAAATAAAACAAACTTGTGAATATAACAAAAGAAGCAGACTCACAGATATAGAGAACAAACTAGTAATTGCCAGTGGGGGAGGGGGGAAAGGCAATTTAAGAGTTGGAATTGGGAAGTGGGAAGTACAAACTATTTGGTGTAAAGTAGGCTCCAGGAATGTATTATACAACAGGGGGAATATAGCCAATATTTTGTAATAAATGGAAAGTAGTCTTTAAAATTGTATAGAAATATTTTCTTTTTTAAAAAAGATACTTCTTAGCTGATAGAAGCTTTAGAAGTCTACAGAGGCAGATAATTTTTAAATTGCAGCATATAACTTCTGGAGCCTGGCTGACGTTCTCATAGGAAGCAGCATGAAAATTACTTTCAAAGGCATTCATCACCTTAGCTTACAGGAGTCTGTTCCTTCAGTGTGTATTAGTCCATGGTGCATCCTTACTTTGACTTATCTGTGAGGTTCACTTCTCACCCCCAGGAACAAAGCCTGCAGAGGGGCAACTTGTTTGGCTTGGGAGCCTGCCCAGTATGAAAAGTTTGCAGGCAAAATCAGAAAGAACAGCTGCAGGAGGAGAGATGAGGGTTGCCGACAGCTAATGAATGATTCAGAAAGCAATTTGCATGAGAGCCTTCTGCTTAGCAGGAGGCAGCATGTGCTGGGCAATGGTTTACCATCCACTGCCAAGCTGGTTTCTACACCCTGAGTCCTCATTCCATCAAAACACGTGTCCTGAGGGAACGCCCAGCCACCAGCTTCCACTTACCTGAGCTAGCATGACCTGCCATCTAGAATTTCAGAGAGCTTTTCATTTATTAACTCACATGAATCTACTTTATCCTGAGGCTCTGGATACTAGTCCCATGCAAACTGACTTAATAACAAACATTTAAGTGCAAATCCAAGGTCATCTAGATAATATTCTTTGACAGCTTATTGCATGTGAGGCACTGCACTGTGCCCTTTTTATACCATATCGGACTTCATAACAGACCTCTGAAGTGGGTGGTTAAGTTTCCTGCCAAGGGATCCATACACAAGAAACGATAATCAGAAAAGACCAAAGTATTATTTATTACTAGTGAGCTAGCCGCTGTTACTTCATTTTGGAATTCTAATTGAGGCTTTCCTTCTCTCTTTCTCTTGCCCCCAAATCACAGATGACTAGGTCATGGGACAAGCTTAAGCTAACATGCCTTATTCTGTGAATCATAAGCTGAGCTACTGGGACAGAACCATGTGACACGTTTGTCACTTTCAAATGTAATAATTCTACCCATTGCTCCATAGATGTTCTGGTTACTGACCAATAACATTAACAGTTCCTCTTCCAAGAATAGGATGGAGGGGAAAGGCACTGGATCTCCTATGCCTCCCAAACATGTGAAGGCCAAAGCATGGTGGGAGGAGAAGCGTATCTCTTTGTAATATGTTTTATTCCCTGTTTTATAGATGGGCATATGGAAGATTAGAAAGGCTGAGTAACTTGTCCATGTCATGTAGCCCATGCTTTTAACTTTTTTATTATACCACTTATCCTTCTCACCTATCAATTTGCCTTTTATACTGATGTCCTGAGAAACAGACCACTGTATGGTATAGAAATGAACAACCATAAATAAGCTGGAAATGCATTTCTATTTACATTAACTAAGATAGTCACTTGTTTCTTTTAAGCGAGGTCCTCCACCTTTTTAGGGACCTGAGTAAACTAACGATGTGCTTCCATTGATTAAACAAGAATTCTCCAATATTCCATAGAAGAATCATACATTTCTTTAAGCCCTGTGTATGCTTCTAGGGTTTAGATTCTAAATCAAATAGGTTTCTGTTTTTCATTTAAAACAACGAACACAGGATTTCACTTGTAAATGTATTAACTTTTTTTTTCTGTCTAGCAACAAGCAGTGACTATTGTTGGGTTGGTGGACATAGTAGAGATGGCCATTCAGAAAATCACAAATTTTAGGAACTCTAGCATTCATGTAGCTCAGAACTGTAAGAAGAGACCAGAGGAAGATCAACATGCTTTAAAGTATATTACAAATCAATATTGAAATAGAGCTTAACATATAATTCATCTGGAAAGAAGCTCAGAACATGATTGCCAGTTATTTAATATTCTGGTCAAAGACAATGGAAGCACTATTAAAGTATGGCATTTTGACTGCCATTGGAAAGGTCAGGTTTCAAACAGCAGTGCACTAGTTGTGCTCAAAATGCCTAAAGAATGATGAATATTTAAGTGAAGAGGAAATGGGAGCACCTGCATTCTAATCTTGTTTTGGCCACTGATGGGAATCATGTGGACTTTAAGCCCATCACACAGTCATGTACCACCTTGGCTTTCTCCCCTGTAAAATGAGGGAGTTCTTTAATAATCCTTGATGATCTTTAGCGCTATGATTCTAGAAGCATCTTGATTTAATACAGTTTGAGGATTTATGTCTAAACTCTAGCAAGCAGAAAAATGTTCTTTTATTTCTAAAATGGACTTGACATTGCGCTAACAGAGCAAATGAAATCTTTTGAAGATTGTTCAAAGAATCACCAACTTAAAATTCATCTCCATTGTTGGTTTTTATTGCCTGTTTAACTCTTACTAGATCTATAATAGTTTTATTTATTTTCCTTTGCACCTGGACTGGCAGCCTGTGTGGTTGGAGAAACACATCACCACTTATTTTAGATACTTTGTTATCAGAGCCAACTCTGTAATCTTTGCTCTGCCCGTGAATTATTTATTTAATTTGATGTGTTTTTTCCTGGATTCATAGAATTTCCTTTTGTCATGATTCTTCTTTCCATTTATGGGACTGTAAATACAGCTGACTAAACCTCTCTAGTGGCCGAATACATATCAGGTCTTTTGTGTGAAGGATGCTAGCTAATCTTCCCGTTCATAGGCTGACTACATTTTTATTCATTTGCTTTTTTTCTACTCACCCCTGACAGTAGTATCTGTGGAATAAATAAAATAATGATACCTACTACTTATTTAACTCAGATCAGAAAACTTGACCTTTTCCTAATTTTTTACATTTGCTAGCTTTGTGGCAATATGCACCCCTATTTTTCTCTGAATCTCAGTTCACCCTCTACATGGGAATAATTATGCCTACCATACAACGTGGTGATCATAAAAGAAATTCTACCCATCTCCTACCATATTGGGGAAAAAAATTTGGATTGACTTTGACCAGACTTGGAGGCACATGTTTGCAGTGGCCTGTTTGAATATCCTGACTACATGGGGTACAGTGGGATGCTCTGAAGGCACCTTACAGAGGTAGATAATATCTCTCCCAGGGCATCAACGCTAAAAGTGAGAAGCATTTTGATTTCTCATCAAGAAAGAAATGTTCTATGATGTTAATGGTTCTTAACTTTTGGTGATTCATTGAAATCTCCTGGGGAGCTTTTGATAATCTTAAAGCCCAGCCTGTAATTTATACCAATTAAATATGAATTTCTGGGGGTTGGACTGAGGCATTGGTATATTTTAAGGTTTGCAGAATGTAATGGTTAATTTTAAGTATCAACTCTCAACTATATCCTGAGATACACAGATATTTTGCTAAACATTATTTCTGGGTGGGTCTGTGAGGGTGTTCCCAGATGAGATTAGCATTTGAATTGGTAGATGGAGTAAAGCAGATTTCCCTCTCCAGTGTAGGTGGACCTCATCCAATCTCTTGAGGGCCCCAAAAGAATAAAAAGTCAGAGGAAAGGAGAATTTGCTCTCTCTGCCTGAGTGTTTGATCTGATCCCCTGCCCTCTGACTGTGGCTTACGTCAGTTCTGAAAACTACACCCCTGGATTTCCTAGTTTCCAGCTTATATTTAATATACAATATATTTAATATGTTTAATATCAATTACATATGTTAAAGCAATTACATATATTACATTATATTTATTATATATCTCCTATTGGTTCTGTTTCTCTGGAGTACCCTGACTAATATGGCGCTTCCAATACACTGTAAATATTGAGAACTACTATATATGTTAAAATACTATGGCTAAGGTATTACAAAAGTGGATGCCCTGACAGTGCAGTTCTGCTTCTTAAATGGGCAACTCAATGAGGATAAGTAGCAATGTAAATTATTTTTTTCATTTTAAATGGTGGCCAGTCATATATATATAAACACTTTGGGAGGCTATAAGACAGTAATTAAAAGAACTTATAGGATATAAGCAGTAAAACCACATCGACTCGCCACTCAGTAGAAGGAATTCTAGGCCCAAGATACAGAAACCTCCATACCTGAATCATTGGAAAAGATGTAGAAAAGACTCTAAAACGATTGAAATGTTCAGAGATCCCTTGTGACCCTTTTGGAGGTCATGATATCAGGACTCACTGTCCCCTGAGTCTTGTTTTGTAATACAGAGAGGGACCCACAGTTACATAGTAAATTGACACCTGAGACTTGTTTTTTTTTCAGCTAGAAGTGGAAAGGAGAAATATCTTTCACTGAAGCAGAGAGTAGAGGTATAAGTGGGGAAGACAAGGTAAAGAAAGAGAAAAGAAAATAATCCATTTAGAGAAGGCTTGCTCTTGGGGCAAGCCCTGGACATATAGTCATTTATATATCCTATTTCAGGATACATTGCATGCTTTACTGGAAGTAAGCATTTAATGATTTGTCTTCCACATACTTTGCTTCATTAAAGAGATTCACTTCTGCTGGCATTTTGTTTCATGGGATCCCAGGCCCTTAGCATAGTCCCTTAGTAAAGTATTTGTGGAATGAATCAGTCAATGTGTCCTCAAACTCAGTACCCTTCTCAAATCAGTTACCTGCTTTATACCATAACTGAGATTATATTATCATAGTGTTAGGACTCAAAGGGAAATACCTCGATTTTAGAAGTTGACGTCATCTGTTTTATCACCTCATCCAATGTAAGAATTCATGCTATAAAAGTACTGGTAATCTGGCCTCTGTTTGAGCACTCCTCGTATCTTGAATGCTCTACTTGGTGAGTTAAGTCATCCAGCATACGAACAGCTATAATTTCTACAAAGTACTTCCTTATAGTTGCCTTCCTGAAGCATGTCACCCATTGGTCTTAGCTTGACCTGATGGAACTACAGAGAAAAATATTTGAGTTTCAAATACCCATGTTTGCACTTCACATCTTTGTAGTCCATTATCACACAACTGAAGTCTACTTTTCTTCAGGAAAACATCTAATGTTTTTTCCTAAAAATCCTGTGAAAGTATGTCTAGGCCCTTCCCCATCTTGTTTATTGATGTTTGTACTTGCTTTTGTTTTCTAAAATACTCCCAAAAAGGCAATGCTCAGAACTGGATCTAGTGCTTCTGACATGGTCCTTTTGAGACAGAATGAGACAACATATGCAAAAAAGGAAATCTATATTTCTATTAAGTATAATTATCTAATTCTTATAAAATCTGCATGTGTTTGTTTCAAAAATAAAAATACAGAATAGTATAAATATACAATATTTTATATAATAGAATATAGATATAGAGTAGTATGGAAAAAAACCCCTGAAGTCATTCAAAATAACCCATTACCCAAAGAAAAGTACTTTCAGATCCATTCATCTCTGCTTTTTATCTCCCTATATTGTGTGTATGTTCATTTGTGTGAACATCACACAAACATACTAATATATACACATAGTTTAACCTAAATAAAAACATAATGTTTTAAACCCGTTTTAAAATTTAATGTAAGCATTGGACATTATTACATAGTTATAAATTTAATTCTGCATCAAAGTTTGCAAACTCTTGGCTGACTAGTTAAATTCAGCCCGTAGACATTTTATTTCCCACCCCCCAGTCCCACCCCCGGGCCTGCACAACATCTGAAAAGCCTAGGCGTGTTGCAGCTTCTCCTGAAAAGTGGACAGTCTGGTGATACTTGGTGTGCAGCCTTACCTGGATGTGGGGGAAGTTGAAGCGCAGGTACATCTGATGCCCTGGGCGGTGTTCTCCAACGAGAGCTTCATCGTCAGCGTTTCCTATTTGATGCAAACAGCCTGCAAGAACAGCCCCTCCTGGGTGAATTTGTGTTGCCGGAACACGATCATTTTAATAGCTGTAGCTCTAGGCAGTGGTTGTACCACCATTCATTTCATAAATCCCCTTTCGGTAGACCTTAATGTTGGTTCCTTGTTTCTCCTATTATAAATAGTGTTGCAGCAAATATCTTTTTCACCCAGTTGCTTGATAGTCTTATGATGAGCTCCCAGACTAGATGTGGAATTGTGTGGCCAAAGTAGACTTCGAGGTCTCAGAACTCGTTTTAGTCTTTTAAACATCATGAGAACCACAAAAACAGCCTTTAATTTTCACTTGCACTCTGTTAAGCAAACACGTGACCACTCTATATGTAAAAACAATTTTAAAAAATAGAGTTGTTCAAAAATACATAGTAATTAAATTAATATTTTATGGTAGAAAAATTATCAAATACAGAAAAATGTAAAGGAAAAATATAAATACACTTGCAGAACTCTGATATAAATATTATCTTTTCCATTTTTGCATTTTCCCACTTATATATGCATATATATTTATATAAAAATATATTTACATGTATTTTATACATACATTATTTAATAAGGATAAGATATACTGTTTATATAATTTTTGTTTCTAGTACCTTTTCACCTGATGTTATCATGACAATTTCCCACATGATCTAATATTCCTCATTTAGAAAATTTAAAATTTATTTAATATTTCAACATATGATATCACTTATTTAAACAATGCCCTATTGTTGGAAACAAATTATTTCCAAGTTTTTCTTTTTTACAAATAGTATTCCAATTAATGCCATGGTACCTAGATTTCTGTGAAATCCTTAGAATAAATTTCTACACGTGTACTCACTAGGTCAAATATCCAACTCGTGCAGACAATTTTTTAAAAATCTATATTCAGACCTTTACATTCACAACTATATTAAGTATATTGATTTCATTTGTTTTGCTCTTTTGTTTTCACCCTGTTGATAGATAGATAGAGAGAGGGAGGCATTTCTTTTAATTTAATACATCTCTCATTGATCTTGTTGCCTCATGTGTCTGCCTCTTCTAAATATTTTTGCACAGTTTTGGCGTTAACTGGGTGTTTTGCCAAAAAGTTAGTTCAGTGTTCCTCAGATAGTTGTTCAATACTGCCCGCCTCTTCAGGTGCTGAAAAAGGAAATTCTAATGATTTGTTAACACTTGTTAATATAGATAAGATTAAGGCCCCAATTTTCTTACGAAAGCTTACTACTTGGGGCTGGTTTCACAGAAATTTCATAACATTATATGCAGTCAAGTTGCACTGATATTCCATATGAGGAAACAAAATCTGTGAAAGGATTTAAATATGAAAATAATTATGTAAATGATAAGTATTATTTATTATTAAGTATAATTAGTAGTTGTCAAGCAGATCCTTTTCTCCCAAAGAGCCACAAATCTTTCAAAATGAATGCTTGCAATTAATAATATTTAGATAGGGGAAAAATGAGTTTTTCTCAGCTTTTCCATCATAGCCTAGATACTGCCAGGCAAACAACTTGATAGAATCAGTGGAAGCTTAAACAGGTGATAATCTCCTCTTGCTCTGCAATTTATCACTAAATGGCTTTTCTGTGGACTGCAATCATTGAAAGGTAATTGTAGCCTTCTGCTATATTTACCATTAGAAGATTTCTTTTTACATGGAGCATGCTGTTCTAATAAGCAGTGGGTTTTTCACAAACTTGTTTATCATTCACAATGATTAGGTTCCCCCTTATTTGAACTGGTGCATAAAATGCCACTTATGGGTTTTTTTTATTTTTTAATTTTATTTTATTATTTTATACAGCAGGTTCTCATTAGTTATCCATTTTATACATATTAGTGTATATACGTCAATCCGAATCTCCCAATTCATCCCACCACCACCCTCCCCTCGCCACTTTCCCCCCTTGGTGTCCATACATTTGTTCTCTACATCTGTGTTCTCTACATCATGTTTTTAAATGATTTTTTCTCTCTGCCTTTCCTGTTAGTGTAACCGGAGGTGGGGTCTAGCTGCTCGCCGCTCAAAAGCAAGTAAAGAGGCAAGGTTGGTGGAAAGGAAAGTTTACTTTGTTTTGGGTGCCGGCGACCAGGGGGTGTGGGAGGGAGGACGCCTGTCCGAAGGCCAACTCCCCGCACCCACCCAATCAGGGGGCAAGAGCTTTTATAGACGGAGGGAGGGGGGCTACACGCAGAAACAGCACAGTCAGCTCTGACCGTCATCTTGAAATTGGTCATCGGTGGTCTGACCAGTGTCATCTTGATTGTTTTAAGTACAGTTAGTCTTCAGTCCCAGGGTCGGTTCGTTCTCATTTCTTTGAGGCCAGTTCTCAGAATTGTGAATTGTGGCAGCTTATGTCATGCCTACAGTCTGGTCATCATGTACTTAACTTCTTCACCTAGTGGGGTTTCACACAGCTCACAGGATATGGCTCAGAATATTATCTATAGCCATTGAGGAGGAACTAAAGGTCCTTAACTTTGCTTACTGATAAATTATTATTGTTTTTTCCTGTTTGCTTTTATTTTTTGCTTCTGCATTTTCTCACTTCTCTGATTAAACTTAATTTTGGGCTAAAGTTTTTCCACAGACAAAAAGCAGGCAGAGGACATGGTTAGGGGAAAGGATCATAGGGTCCTGCTCTGTCTCATTAGGAGTCTCATTTAGGTACATAGTTAATGTCTGCATCGCTTGGCCTCTGCTAGAAGAGGAGTGAGGTGCACAGGACGCCCACGGCCTGCTCAGAAAGCCTACAAACATTGGAAAAGGATGGCGGTATCTGCCACACTGTCAACCTGTTCTACTCGGTGTGCTACCGCTGTTATAGCACATGCTGAGCTGTCAATAAAAATCAGTCAAAGCATTCTGTGTAGCGTAGGGAGGTGTGGGAAAAGGGGTCATTCCAGTTGCATAAAGATGATGCATCTGGTTGGCAAGAGGACCCATATTCATGTTTAATCATGTATGGAGCCTCTGTCCTCCTTCCTGGTCCCCGTTACTCATCTGTTCAGGTCTCCCTGCCTCCCTGACCGCCTCCCCCATCTTCCCAGCTGCTCATCTCTGTACTTGATTCAGAGTATCTATGAGAGTCGGCCCTGAGCTGCAGGGCCTGATCTCTGCAAAAATGGATTGGTCTGTCGTGAGCCGCACAAAATAAAACGAAAATCAGGAAACGAGTGAAAGCATCTGTGAGCTGAAGTGGAATAATTATACCTCGGTACCCTGTTTATAAAGATATATAGCAGACTTCCTGCCATATTATCACCCAGTAAGTGTACTTTTTTTTTTTTCCTTTTAGTGAAGAGAGAATGCTTTTATGTCAATCTATTCACGCTTAAGACTCACAGTACCTATTGTCTATAACTGTGAGATACAACTCGGGAAGGATATAGATGGAGTATTTGGCTTCAATAAAGTGGGTGGAGCAGGAAATGGGCCCTACACCTGGCCCTGTTTACAACGAGTGACTTGTTAAAATGAGCATCTATACCAGGAAAAATTAATCAGCATATGTAACCATAAGGAAGGTGGAAAGTGCTGATCACATACATTGCTCAGGTGCTGTCAGAGAGATTCCAGGGCTGATGGAGGCCATACAAGCCCTAGCATCAGATGGGAACAACTCTCTCCCCCACAAGCTAGCCCGCTTTCCCCCTTCCTAAAGGCAGGCCCTTACAAGTGTGGTGTCTGGGGTGGTCCTCTAATTTTCCCTAATCTGTGTGTGGCTGTGGAATGAGACAGAGCTAACGTGCAAAGAAAGGGTAGTGAAAATGACATGAGCTCTGGAGTGAGACAGAACTGCAAGTCCCATCCCTATCATTGATTTAGTTACGTAAATTGAACAAGTTCCTTAAATTCTCTGAACTGCAGTTGCCTTGTCTGTGAGGTAGAAATCAGGTCAGTCTTTACTGGGTTATTATATGCATTATAAATAATATATATAAAAGGCCTAGCAGGGCACTGACATAAAACAGACACTCAAAGTGGTAACTATTACTATAACTCAGGAAAACTACTCTGCCCAACATAGGCAGTTCTAAAGTGCAACAATATATAATAAAATCTTATTCAGAAGAACTTATAAGTAGGCAGTGGATTGGGTAGCTATATTTTATGGCTAGGTCTCAGTGCATCAATTCATATCCAAGGAGATTCTCAACATGTAGTAGATGCAACGTATTTCCAATTAATATCATCATAAGAACTAAACCTCTGTATTTCTTTGGTTTCTAAGAAATTTTCAACCTTAATAATATGTTAGAGTACTTCTGGGTTTAGCTCTTACTAAATTATAAATGCTATCATTTTATACCTAAGATGCATGGTTCACTCAGTGCAGATGGGGGAAAACTGAATGTTTTAGACTGGCTAACTCTGGCTTGCTGAAGTTCTGGTACACGGACTACTTGTGGTGAAGTCAGTAAAGCTGATGAGGTTTCATTTCTAAATGTACTAGGACTAGGTCAAGATGCTAGTTTCCAACTGCATATATCCTTTCTGATGATGATCTTTTTTTTTTTTTTTTTTTTTTTTGCTTGAGTGTAAAGATATTCTTTTCTCTGTATTTTTGAGAAAATATTAGCTTGGCTGTCCCAAGCTAACATATGACGTTATGTTAGCTAAAAACGATGACGTTATGAAAGAGTGACTTCAGTGACTCAGTGCTTCCCACTTGGTAATTTCTCTCACCCTCAGGAGTAGCCTCAAATGCTAGCTCCCATCAATTACTGGATGCCCCATATTTTCCCAGCATCATTATAATCACTCCTATCAATTCAGCACCTGTAATGAGCCAGGCTGCTTATCCATTTACAACCTTCACTGCTTTATATATATTAGCTCAGTTTGCTACCTCTTGTCCCCCTCAAGCCAATATCAAATGTTTATTAATTAGGTAAAAATGGTATTAACCGCTTACATCAGGAAGGGCAAAAGGGTATCATCTTGAGTGCCCATTTTGAATGAGTGGTAATGGTTGGCAGAAGCACTGAATTAAGAAAAAAATTTAAGCTCTGTCCAGCCTTAGGGGGGAAGAATGCCGTGATTGATTAGCAATGTCTGCCTTGGTTAAAAGAAAAAAGAATAGAAATAGGTTGAGTGACTTGCAGGACGGAAAGGATGGGGATTCTCGGGCTCAATTTCCTTGCTGTTTATAAGCTTCTTAGAGACACAGGTAATGTTTCAACTTTCCATCATGTTGCCACAGTGTTCATTTCCAAATCATTTATTTCTTCACCCCTCCATTTATTCCTGCTGAGTTCTCCTGGACTCAGAAACTTCACACACTCTATTCCCTTATGTTGAGCCTCACATACTTCCAAGTGGTTTCCAAGTGGCCCGTGGCCTCCAAGGTGGCCTTGTCCTGTTTATCCCGAGAAATTCCCCCAGGTTAACATGTGTCGCAACGTCTTTCTCTTTTATACTATAGAACTTATATGAATTTGTAATTATTTGTTAGAATGTTTTCTTGTTAATTTACTGTTTCCCTCACTGAACTCTAAATTCCATGAGCCCAAGAACCGCATCTCTCTTTTTGACAAGCCACCTTATTTATACCCAGCACACACATCTGGGAAAGAGTAGACATTTAATAAATATTTGTTGAAACAGCAAATCCACTAAACTTCGGAGATTCAAACTTAATAAAACATGGATCCTGGCTTCACAGAACTCATATTGTAGTGAAGCAGAAAGTTGATTAAGTAAATGGTTATGATGCAATGTGATAAAAGAAACATAGACGTAAGGAAATATCACTGCCTGCCTGGATCAGGGGGCAGGTGTTGGGGACGCATTCTAAAAGTGATGTCAAGATTGAAGAGTAAGGAGTAAAAATGGACCTTTTAAGAAAAATCAAGCGCTGCAACTTGTGCGATTTGAATTTGATATGTTCCACCATTAAATTTTTTTTTTAAATCAAGCAGGGTATATTAACATGCATCTGTAGTATTGCCCTAAAAGCATTTTAAAAGAAATATGGATGTCTTACCTACAGAGGCACACAATTAGGCTTTTCCCTCAAGGTATTCTTAGTGTTAACCCTTTATATTGCTTTTTACTTGATGTACCCACCAATTGTTCTGATCCAGTGGCCTTGATGAAATTTTTGGTCATTTGCAAAAGTGTCAGTGGGGATTATGTGAGCACGAGTCTTTCAGAATTTTAAGTAGAAAATGGCTCAAGCATCTCCTACAGTTAGGGTACATGTGGTTACAGTAGATTAATTTAGAGAAGTGAAATTGGGTTTGTCTCTTTAGGTTTAAATATATGACTTGGGGATAATAAAGGAAAATCATTACTAGCACAACAAGGGATATTTAAAATAAAAGATGGTTTTAGGTACACCACTAACTTTCTTACAGCATCAATGATAAATTGTTAGGTATTATATTGATGGTAGCAGGCGGTAACATGTCCCTTTGTAGTTGAAGCTTTTTTTAAAGCTTATTTTTATTTTTTTTTAACATCTTTATTGGAGTATAATTGCTTTACAATGGTGTGTTAGTTTCTGCTTTATAACAAAGTGAATCAGCTATACACATACATATATCCCCATATCTCCTCCCTCTTGCGTCTTCCTCCCTCCCACCCTCCCTATCCCACCCCTCTAAGTGGTCACAAAGCACCGAGCTGATCTCCCTGTGCTATGCAGCTGCTTCCCACTAGCTATCTGTTTTACATTTGGTAGTGTATATATGTCCATGCCACTCTCTCACTACGTCCCAGCTTACCCTTCCCCCTCCCCGTGTCCTCAAGTCCATTCTCTACATCTGCGTCTTTATTCCTGTCCTGCCCCTAGGTTCTTCAGAGCCTTTTTTTTTTTTTTTAGATTCCATATATATGTGTTAGCATACAGTATTTGTTTTTCTCTTTCTGACTTACTTCACTCTGTATGACAGACTCTAGGTCCATCCACCTCACTACAAATAACGCAATTTCATTTCTTTTTATGGCTGAGTAATATTCCATTGCATATATGTGCCACATCTTTATCCATTCATCCGTCGCTGGACACTTAGGTTGCTAGTTGAAGCTTTTTTTTACAAATAAGCTGGAGGGGGTTTTTTTTGGCTCGATTATATATTCTTTTATAAGGCAGAGAGGAAGAAAGGGAGGGATAGACTAAGAAAGTATGGAGCAAAACATTTCCTTAAATCACGTTTAAAATAAGGTAGAGTGTAGTAAAATACAGGAAGGTAGACTGAAAGGCAACAGTAAATTTTTTTTAAAGAACTTTTATAATTATATTACATCACTTGACAGAGCTGTAGTGCTTTGTGTAGGCCTTTAAAACTTCCCCCAAACATGTTCATTCACCTTGATTCAGTCATGTGCATAGAAGAAGTTCCTTGTTGGGTTGGTAAAGCAGAATCATATCCAGGCTCTAGCTAGATCCAAACACTATTGCAGTTCTGTACAAACCTGTGTGGTATGTACAGGTAGAAACAATAATATGTAAACCTGTTCACCTTTGGTACATTGATCATTTCCTAAACTTATTTCACCTGTACCCAACACCCCTCCCCATACACACACACAAAGCACTGATACCCCTGTAAGATATATTAAATGTGTTGATTTGGATAACTAGAATTTGATGGACAGAATTCCTCCAGCAAGAGGGAGTTTTAGGTAGAATGGAAGAGAAACTCATGGAAACGCTTGAATGGTCCTTTCCTTGATTCCACAAAATGAGTACGACTGATCGAGTCCCTTTAATATGCAGCATCCATATTGCATTTGTTCTTACATTTTATGCTGTAATTAAATACAGAGTAAAAGTTATTGAGTGAATATTAAGATTTTTGGGTAGCTGAGTTGATAATTGTATTTTATTTTTGTGCATTGGAAATCTATGTACATTTATATTGTAGGAATATGGCAATGCTCCAAGAAAAATGAGAAATTCACTGGTAATTTCCCACCCAAAGAGAGCCATTGTTAACGTTTTAATATTATATACTCTTTGTGTCAGTTTGTTTTTTAGTCAAAAATGGCATCTTATTGCTTGAATTTGCATTTCACTGATTATGTGATAAAAACTCCTTTTTAGGGCTTCCCTGGTGGCGCAGTGGTTGAGAGTCTGCCTGCCGATGCAGGGGACGCGGATTCGTGCCCCGGTCCGAGAAGATCCCACAGGCCGCGGAGTGGCTGGGCCCGTGAGCCATGGCCGCTGAGCCTGCGCGTCCAGAGCCTGTGCTCCGCAACGGGAGAGGCCACAACAGTGAGAGGCCCGTGTACCGCCAAAAAAAACAAAAAACAAAAAAAACAACTCCGTTTAAATTTAATTTTTCTTGAGGTAACATTGGTTACCGCCTCTCAGCTCGAAATTCACTCTTTTGTTACTTGCTCTGTGGAAAGTGCTATGGGTCCTTTAAATAGTTTTTCTTTGGCCACCTCGTGTGATGTTAGGCTTTCCTAATTGATGGCACCTGAGGAAGGTGTTGCTTCGTGATGCCCCGGTGCTTGCTGGGAGGGCTCTTGGTGGCGTCTTCAGCACCCACTCACTCCTGCAGCTCCGAGGGCGTCCTCAGCCCTGCTCCCGGGGCTCACAACTTCTCCGGTAGTCGGCTTCAGCAGTGCGTAGAGAGAGCAGTGGACGACAGCTTCCATCAGCATCTTCTATCAAGCAGTTCTGGAGTAGCGCCTCAGGTGAGAAATCTCCCCGTGCATAGTTTTACTGGAACCCTAGAATGTGGATTTCCAGCAACTTACAGAGGGCATATTTCCAGAAAGTTCCACCATGAGACACCACAGCAGCTTCTTTACCATCCAGTGAGCCACAGTCATGCTCTTTTCAACCGGGTCTGGACCTCAGTCCTGTGGGCAGGGAGGAGGAGGTCTTCTTTTCAACTAGAGGGTTAGCGGCTCTCCTTATTTCTGCTAACTGTGTGTTTTGGCGTTCTCTTTACTTGTCGCTGGCCATTCCTTCCTTACTCTAATCCTCTTTCATAATTAATAGTTTTTTCATTACACTTTCCATGCTCAAATTACTGTTTGTTTTTCTTCTGGTTGGACCCAGAATAATAACTAAATAATCTAATATTAGTGTGTTATTGTTTTATTTTAAAACCCGTTTTTCACATTTTTTTGTTTCTACATCATTATTTTAATGGTTTCATAGTAGTCCATGTAGTAGTAAATACTTCATGCCTATTGTTATACAGTTTATAATATATGTTTTCATTTTCACAATTGTAGACAATGCTTTAGTGAACATGTTGGTACACATCCTTTGCTCCTATCCATAATGATTTTCATTAATTCTCAGTCATTTGGACATTTTAGTCAGAGGCAAATGATGAACACACCACGTAATGTGCTTTATATATTTCCAGGGGAATACTGAACATATTATTTAGTGCCATAGCAAAACATCAGAAAAAAGTGAGGAAATCATGATTTTTATTGTCTTCTGCCAAACTCTCATAGCAAGAATCTGAAAATTTTCTGGTGAAACACAACTGAAACTAGATTTGAGATTGAGCCATTAAATCCCAGTTATCACCAATCACTTCTGGCTGCTTCTGATTCAACACTTTCTTTGTGTTTACGATTGGGGAATCCACCTCATGAAAAGAATGGCAAATGGGAAAGAAGTAAATGATTCAGAATATCTTGGTCGTTCCTGGGAGAGAGTGCTCTGACAAAGCAAACGGTTTACCTGAATGTCTTAAGCAAACTGAGCTTGGCTGATTTCCTGTGCTTACAGAAAAGAACCGCCGTAGCTTCAGCTGGAAACCCTAAGCTAGTGGCTCAGTGGTTGTTGTTTTGACGTGCCTGCATCACAGGTATAAACAATCTGCGATGTTGAGCTAAACATACCTAAACTGCTGAGGATCTTTCAGGTTAATTTAAACCAACAGGGAATGATCCTGACTGGCGACAATAGAAGATTCTCTCCCAGCAGGAAGTGCATGGGGGCATCCCTTCTAGATCAGACATGCTTCAGAGACTGCTTCTGGAAGCGGTCGTCTTAATTGAATGTTTGTGTCTGAATGTTTGTTGCTCACAGATGTTTCTCACCAATACTGTTGAGCCTTTTGGTGGTTTCTAAAAGAGGCTATGTTAATCTCAGAACAAGGAGATACAACATATATGACGTGTAATCACACTATAATGATAAAAATAGACACATGCCATCATTGTTGTCATGGGCATTATCAACAACAACACAATCACTGTAACTTATTGGGCACCTGTTATTTAGACAACATGTCTCTTGTCCATGGATTAGTGTAGTTAATCCTCACAAAGCTCTTAAGAAGTAAGTACCAATAATATCCCCATTTTACAGATGAAGACACTGAGGAAGAGAAAAGTTAAGAATTTGCCTATGATCAGTTATCCATCTGTTCAGCCAGTGCACAAATTACACTGCCCAACTCCAAGACCAGGTGAGTACCATGGCCTGAGCCACCATGCTTTACTGCTTCCCACATATTTAGGAGCTAAAAGAAATCAAGTAGTGGACCTTAAAGAAAATCTTCCTCTACCTTCGTTCAACTCTTTTCGCTTTCATTGTGGTGGAGTCTGTGAGAGACTTAATGTATCATGTAGAATTATCAAGTTAAATGACTGCATTTTTCCCTTAATTGACCATTTTGAATTGAATTGCTTGGATTTATCAGATTTTTTGTAATGCAGTGTGGTCTACAATAGCTATTACCAGCCTCTTTCCCACCATCACTACACCTGAAAAATAAAATTCAGACATATGACATTCTATCATGTGCTTATCCAGAATTAATGCACAAAGCTGCATAAGTAAAAATCTGTGGTTTATGCACAGTTTCTTCCAGGCCAGCTGCTGTGTCTCCCAGTCACCCTAGGGTCTGCAGTTAAGGACCTGCAAGTCTAGAGAAACTGAGAGAGACGTGTTGGCTTGGCCAGTACATCTTGAGCACCTATAAAGTGCAAGGAGCTGGATCACTGTGGTGGACTTGTCGGGGATTTAAAAATAATAAGACAGCCTAGGAGACAGGCTTTGACACCACTGACAAAAATACACTTCAATTACCAGGCAGTGAGAAAAGGAGGGACGTGGGTAGAGGAACATGTCAGCAGGGTGTGCTGCGTGTGGCCCATCTTCAAGTCTCAGTTGAATCCTACTGTTCAAATGTGGGCCACTTGTGGGAAATTCTGTACCATGAGGGTTTTGCTTAATGTTTACAAAGTCTTACAAAAAGATGAATAGGAGACATAGCAGGTGGCAAATCAGAAAGTTGTGTCTTGTAAACAGGGGGAGGTCAATCCAACCTCCAAATCCCAAAATATATCAATATCCCATAATAGAGAATCACTATCAGGGAACTTGCTGTTGGTTTATTAGTGGCAGCATGGCATAAAATCAGGATAATTCAGCGTTTAAAATCCCTACTTTGTTTGAATTTATAACTAGTATAAATACTTCTAAGATTATATACATTTAAATTTTTTCTGCAACAAGTTAGACAGGATGACAAATTCACATGATGCTCAAAAGAACACTCAGAAATATTTAATGAAAACCTTCATTCTAGTGATGAGGAAACTCTAGCTCAAACAAGAAGCAAAAAACCACACTCAAGCAAACAAATCTGTAAAAGAGTTGTAATCAGAAATATCCAGTTGTCCCACCTCCTAATTTTGTGATCCATCTGCTTCACCATCAGTCAAAAAATCTGATTCTTCGAATAAAGAACTTTGGCTTGGCTTTATAGAGTAAGATTAAAAACAAAGAAAAAACCAAACACTTAGGCAAAGGAACAAACAGCCAAAATTAAGTAAATCTGGGATTTTTTTTAAACCGGCGTTGTCTGCATTGTTATTTTGGGCTCAGAGCGATAGCTTGATGCCAAATTGAAATGGAAAGCATTATCTACTCCATATTTATAAATCTTTAGATTCTGCATGTGTCATGAAAAATGTAAGTAAATTTTATAATAGTAAGGTGTGTGGGATTAATTTGTATTCTATGTTGAAAAGCTCCACGGTAGGCAGTTAATTCATGAAACACCAGCGATTGCTGCCTTAAGGGCTACATTGCTAGATAAAATTACAGACCTCAAATCTTATTATTACACTGGTATCTATTTTTTGTGTGGTCTAGGGAATATATCATCTTAAATTGAATATTTACCTAATCAGTAGGCTAAGGGTATCTTCTGGGTTCTGCCCCCTTCGACTCTAGAACACATTGTCTAGTTGTGAATATGCTGCTTATATAGTTAGGTACTACTGCTTACTGTTTTCACTTCATGGCACACTTATTAAATGATACTTGTATGCTATACTAGAATAAACTAGAGGGGATCTAAATGGAGCTTGGTAAAAATTGTATAGCCTTTATATTAAACAATGATAAAGCAAAACAACTAATATAAATAATTTAAAATAACAAGCCATAATAAAGTATAAAGTATTGGGAAAGATATCAAATACTTAATTTACATAATTTTCAAGTAGTGCTTTTCAGGATTTTTACTGAGAAACTTGTAGTTGCTTCCCCAAACATAAGTGTTTTTGGGTTTTTTTGTTTGTTTTGTTTTGTTTACCAGGTCTTATTCTTGAAGTTGTGACTGTAATTCTAATCAATGTTTTAATAACATCTCTCTCTTTTTGATCGTCACATTAGACAAGAAAATTTTAATCATTTTTACGATCTAAAATTTTCAAGCCAGTGTTTTTCAAAGAATCTAGTTTCTTCTTTCTTTGGCACACAAAAACTCATTGCAGTATCATCTGATGATGTGTATGAGACTGATTTCGTTCCAAGTTGGTGGTTGCTTTTATAAGGTATGTCCCAATAATGATGGTAGAAGGCACAGACTGTGGTAGAGCCTTCACATCCACTAGGTGGTCATATCATCTTTACATGAAGACAGAGATGGGCGGGTAACCACCTAAACCCACGCTGACAAGGTCTCCTGGGACTCCCGCCCCTGACCTGCTGTATCTTTGCTCTGGATCATTAGTTCTTGTAGCAATCCTAGCAATCTCTTGTTCACCATGAGCACTGGCATACTCGCCGCTGGCTGTTGCACAAGTTGATGCCCGCTGGTTGAATGGCGAGAGAACTTTGATGGACCCATGGGTGTGGCGTTTCTCACTGTGTCTGCCATCCGAGACCACTTTTGACCTTTTGTCTGACTCTGTCTCTCTCTCGGGTAACCTTCCTGGGAGACCCTAGAGAGGCTATTTGTGGCTGAATGTGAATAGTTCCAGGGTTCTGGGTAACCCAGGCTGTACCAGGCAGCCCCAAGGGTTGAGGGGATCATTATCTCATGTCCCACTTACAAACGTTAGATTCCGAACTGTATGCCTAAGCAGACTGCTTGGTACCCTCTGATTCAGGTACGCGACTTAAAACAGCCTTGAAGAACTTTGAAAGTAATATAAAAAATGGCAAACTTCTCTATTTTACCCTTTCTTTACCTAGACTAAACCTGCAGCCTCACAGGAGCTGAGAACATATTTATTCTTTATCTTTTACTTAAGACACTCAGCAGGAAGGTAACACACTTTGAAGGACAATTCAAGTTAGGTTGGTGCTTTGCCTAAGCCAGAAAGGTTTAGGGAGAGAAACTGAGGATGAAGAACAAAAGAGACAAGCTTTTTTCTTTTCTTTTTTTTAACCTCTCATGGTTTGACTTAATTCTATTATTTGAATGATTTTGAATTGATTTGGACACACCCACATTTAAATATAAGTTCAAAAATGCATTCTAAAGTCAAATGGAAAGTAATTTGTGTGGTCTTGTTATGAAAATAATTGTTTTATTTTCTGTATACTCCAGTCTCTCCACTCATTTATTCATCCTTGTATTCATCTATTTACACATCATTCATATATTCACAAAATATTTGTTACTGTGGATACTGTACCTGGTATTGATCTAGGTGCTGAGCTGGAAAGGTGAAAACGTCATTATCATTACCTTGGAGGGTCTCCCAGTCTTGAGGGGAGTCATAGAGGTTAACACATAATTATTGTACAGTTGGACAAGTATCATTATAGTCTTATGAACAGAATATCAGGAGAAAAATATTTTATTTAGTCTTATTATGTATTTGAGTATTCACCTGCCTAAGATGGAAATCAATCTAATAGAGTTTGTGCTTTTAAGGACATAATCCAACATGATATTTTTTATTTGCTGAGATCTTTTCTCCATGAAGTGAATTAGGAGCCCAGGCTTCTTCTATGTCCTGACTCTATTTCCTAGGGCCTCAAAGCCTTTGGAATGTAGTTGGAAGACAGAGGAGAAAAGGGTGTAGAGGCTCTGCTCTTAATCACTCCATCCCAGAAGTGACATTCATTACCTTTGCGCACATTCCATTGACAGGGTATACATGCAGGAGGTGCTGGGTCCTGCAGCCGTGGCAAGTTAACATCTAGCAATAGTTTTACACAGAGGAAGGCTAGGAGCTCTTTGCTGAATTGCTCACATTCTCTGGACAAAAGTAAGGAAGCCTGTGGCTATTTATCCCCTTCTCAAATCTATGCTTCATTTTTTTCCATCCCTCTAACTCTAATCATGGGCAGCAATATTTCTTCAATATTTTATCCACTCACACTGTCCAGGGAGGTTTCTTCGGCACAACAAGCAAGGCACACTGGGTTTATTTTTATAGCACATTTCCCACAGTCGTATCAGATAAAATGCATTACATCTCACCAGGTGACTGCTGAATAATCTCACAACTGTGGCTTCCATGTGAGAGGCAGAGATGATTAGCTTCCAAGGTGTTTGTGGGCCAGAATTGCTCTGCTTCCCTTAACTAGGTAGGTTAGTACCTGTTGGAGTTCTTTGAGCTTTGTATACTGTTCCCTTGATTCACAGGAAGAAATCATAGACTTAATAGTCTGGTTGTGAGGATTAAATGAGATATTTTATATAAATTGCTAAGCATGGCTTTAGGCACATATAGAAAGCAATCCGTAATTGAGGCTCTTGTCATTGCTAATTAAGGATAGGATATTAAGCGAAAATGGAAGTGTCCTTTTTGTGGAGGAGGATGATATACTGAAACATTTAAACGTGTTATTTGCTGTAACTAATTTCTAATGAGATTTCAATGTGTGCTTGCTGTCTGATTCCCCAAGAGAATGGATTTTCTCCCTCACTTTATCACATAGATATTGCCTGAATAAGGTCCTAATACCTGTAACTGAATTCACTTTTAGGATTGCACTATCCTTTAAGAGGCAGCAAAATATATTAATAAAGAGTGTTAGTTCTAAACTCAGATTTCAAGTTCTAGCTGGGTTACTTATCAGCTGTGTGACCTTGATCAACCTGTTTCTGAATCTGTGAATGTTAGCCAGTGATAATCCTTTCTAGGGACATTATGCTGGGAACGAGATGATTTATATAAAACACTTAGCAGAGAAGATGGCATAGAGCAAGTACCTAATACATGTTACTTTAATCATGATGATTACACAGAATATTGGGATTGGGGTCAGATGACCTGAGTTTATATCTGTGTTCTGTTGCTTTTTTTTTTTTTTTTTTTTTTTTTTTTTGGGTACGCGGGCCTCTCACCGTTGTGGCCTCTCCTGCCGCGGAGCGCAGGCTCAGCGGCCATGGCCCACGGGCCCAGCTGCTCCGTGGCACCCTCCCGAACCGGGACACGAACCCGTGTCCCCTGCATCGGCAGGCGGACTCTCAACCACTGCGCCACCAGGGAAGCCCTGTGTTCTGTTGCTTTTAATCTTAATGAGCCTCGGTCTCCTCATCCATAAAATTGGGCTAATAATCTTCTCTTCACACAGTTGTTATGGTGATTTTAACATATGTGAAAGTTCATAGAATCTTGCCTAGAACCTGTAAAATATTAAATACATGTTAAAATTATTCTCTTTTATTTGCGGTATCTGTGGCCCTAGGCAAGTTGATCTGCCTCTCATATTGGTTATGCCTCCTACTTGGCCTGTTATAGTTAACATCAAAAAAAACCCACAGGGTTTCCCTGGTGGCGCAGTGGTTGAGAGTCTGCCTGCCGATGCAGGGGACACGGGTTCGTGCCCCGGTCCGGGAAGATCCCACATGCCGTGGAGCGGCTGGGCCTGTGAGCCATGGCTGCTGAGCCTGTGCGTCCGGAGCCTGTGCTCCGCAACGGGAGAGGCCACGACAGTGAGAGGCCCGCGTACCGCAAAAAAAAAAAAAAAAAAAAAAAACCAAGAAAACAAACCCTTAAGCAACTCTAAAAACAGTACTATATCTAACATTATTATTTAAGAAGAGGATGGCATTCTGTTCCTGAAGGATTTGGCCATTGGAATTGTGGAGGAAGACCATCTTGGGATTTGTGTGGTGACATTTCTTAAATGCATGGTATAGCATGGGTTGCTTTCATCACACAATAGGGAAATACTAATATCTATAATTTTATAATCCCTAACCCAGATTAACTTTAAAGCCATTAGTAAAGACAAATTCCATTTTGATATTTAGTACCCTGCTAGAGTATCTCTCACTACAGAAGTTTAAAACGAGCATAAAAATAAATCCAGAAACAGATAAAACTAGCCTGTGCTGTGGAACACCATATTCCCAGGCAGTCCAATCTGAGGTCCACAGTCAAAAAAGATTTTAATCTATGAACTATGTCTACAGTGGGTGTTGATGGGAGACAAAGAGAAATTGACGCCTTTTTACCCTCCCTCTGTCCTGAGGTGGTTTCTATTTCAGGTTCGATCATTACACCATTATAGAGAAGCCCTGCTATGCCAATATTTTTCTTAGACTTTGAACAAACTCAGACACCATAAGATTTTTTTTTTTAACAAGGAGGGAAACCTGAGAGCTTTCTGTGGTATCTCTCTTGTACTCCTCCTGTTCTCCTATGTGGATGCCCTTCTCTATCTTATATCACTTCCCCAGTTCAAGAATCCTTCAAGAGTAGCCTCAAAGCCCATCTCTTCTTTGCAAAGTTACTTGTTCCATATTGCTTACATAGATCTCTCTTCTTCCAACCCCCTTGAAACACTGTTCTTATCTTTCAGTTGAGTGTTGAATCACAGAATTTCTATCATATTATTTAAGTATTATTTAAGTAGCGCAGGGAGAGGCTAATCCTTGAAATCAGGAAATAATTATATCTTAAATTATAATTTACAGCTCCGTGGCAGTGAACACGGTGGCTAAATAAATAAAAATTTAATTAAAATGGTATGCCATGAGGGCCTTAGAAAAATGCCGTTAAGAATAACATCGTTTGCATAAAACTGAATATCTAAAAACAGTTAGATAACTATTTAACTTTCCATTTGTATGTATAGATAAAGCCCAAGGATTTGCCCATTAGGATTTTATTTTCCATGGTAGGTCATTTCAGATGCCTTAAGTGACCCTACAGGCATCTTTTTAAGATTACCTTTGGACCCTGGTTTTTCATCTTGGGACTGCCGCCATGTACAATCCTAAAATGTTCCATAAAGGCTCAATCTTGCTTTTATTTCATGAGCCGTTTCCATTTAGTTAAAATTAAACTCTCAGCTACAGGAATATCTCCCAGGACTCAAAGCTTTTCCTTCTCAGTTAAAGCGTCTAACCTGCTAGCTTCCTGAGGGCAGTGAGCTCAGAGTGAAGCTGAATGACAGTGAAACCCCAAAGTGACGTGACGTCGCTTCATTCCAGAATGGGTGTTCCCTGACGGCTGCCTCTAACATATGTACAAAATCTCCCTCTCGATTTGCACTTCCAACACCATTCCTAAAATGTAAGCATTGTTCTTTGGTGTCTCATAGGTAGCATAAATTAAATGGGATAGTTTTTATATTGTGTTGCACCTCCACGTAGATTTTTCTCTACTGGTTTCTACATGTGTCTCAAGTTAAAGCATTGTTTCCTAACTATCTCACTCCCTCTCCTGTTTACCCTCCTGTCCCTCACTTGCACATGAGAGCACAGTAAGCAGACACCTTTCCTAGTATCCACCATTGATCCATCCCCTATTGCCCTGTCCTCGTAGGACCTGATTTGATAGGAAAACGTGTTCATTCTCAGATATTTACCAGCATGAGTGAGACTACCAATGCTTCATCCTTTCATTCACTGTGTTAGGTTTGTAAGAGACACATGGAACAAAAGGGGCGTAATCTCTTTTGGCGCCCAGCTGGAAATCCACAGGGAGAGAAGGAGCAAACAGGTATGCTGCTAATTATCAAACAGGTTGTTATGAATGGACATAGAACAGGGAATGAGAGCTCACCTGGTTGGAAGCAGGTGATCAGGGGTTTGACTTTTTAATAACTTTATTGAGGTACAATTTACACACAATACATTGTTCATATTTAAAGTATACTAAATACTGTGAGTTTTAATATATGCGTAGACCCACAAACCCATCATCCCAATCAAAATACCAAATATGTTATAATTCCCAGTGTTTTCTTGTGCAGCTTTGCAATTCTTTCTTCTCTCTATGCTTTAATCACTATATATTAGTTTACATTTTCTAGAATTTTATAAAAATGGCATTATGCTTTTTTTTTTCTTGGTCTGGGTTATTTTACTCAGCATAATGATTTTGAGATTCATTCATGTCGTTGAACATATCAATAGCTTACTCCATTTATTCACTTATTTATGGCTGAATAGTATTCCATTACAAGAATATACCACAATTTAACTTTGCACTCCCTGATGGGCATTTGGGTTGTTTCCAGTCTTGTCTTTTATAACTAAATCTGTTAGGAATATTTGTCTACAAGTCTTTGTGTGGATGATATACTTTCATTTCCTCTTGGTAAAAATTTAGAAGTGGCCTTGCTGGGACATACTATCAGGACTTTTGACTGATGGAACAGCATAAGAGGTTGGAATACACACAGTAATGAATCTTTGAAGGAGGAGAGTTGGGGCACCTTTTGGTCCCTTCCCAGGGGATAAGTATATACTTCAAAGGTACCTCAAATTTGCCAAGTTTTGAGTCTCAGTTCTCGACCTTCTTTTTCAAGTGTGGTCCCTTGTCAGTATTCCTTTGTTCAGTAAATTGTACCACCATCTGTGAAGTTGGGCAACACAAAGTCAGCCTTGACACCTACCTCTCTTTCACTCCCTTTATTCTATTGGTCTTCAAGTCCTACCGTTTCTCCCTCGTGAAAATCCCTACCATTTGTACCGCCCACGCTCTAGTGTGGGTCACTGCAGTCTCCCCCCCGGACCACTGGGCAGCATGCTCACCGTCCCCCATCCCTTGACTTGTACTCCATCCATTATCTGTGGTTAACATAAAATGACCTTTGAAACATGATATACTCAGCATAAGCCTGAGTATATCACTTCACAGATTAAACCTTTAAACAGCCCTTCATAATCCTTGGAAAAAAGCCCAAAATCTTTACCATGGTTTACACAGTCTGCATATCCGTGTCCCTGCTTAATGTACATACTCAGCATTACAACTCAGTATTATCGTCCGGTTCCATTTTATGTTTCGCCTACAGTGAGCTTTATTCAGGTCATCAACTTTTCCAAGTTCTTTATTACCTCTGGACCTTTACACTTCCAATGTCCCTGCCTTTCTCTTCATTTATTTGCCTGTCTCTTACTTAACCAAGTTAAATATCATTTCCCCTAGAAAACTCAGGTCTAGGTAAAATAACTTAAGCCTGATCCTCTGTACCAATCTTAAGATATTACAATGGCGAAGATTCTGGTCAGCCTCCCTAATTAAAAGTAGGGCCTAGCTTATCACTTTTGCATTCCTAATACCTAGTACAGCAGCACATCTTGAGCATATTAAGTGCTCTAATGCATTTGATCATGAAATAAAAGGCTATGACAGTGATCTAGACTTTATATAACAGATGCCTGACAGATATTTGAAAAGTTGAGATGAATTCAAGAAATGTTTCTCAGTAACCAACGTGGATGTCACCAATTTCATACACTAATATCCATGACTTTGCTTATGACAGAGGCCCTCTGGCTCTCATTCAAAATTAATTTTATACTTCGTTTACACAGTCCTAGTAAATTCAGGTATCAAGTTTGTTATACCAGAATATATTAGAAACAGAAAATCCAGTGGTTGAAGAGAAAAATTAATGCAGTTGTGTATAGGCACACACTGCAGCAAAGAGTGAAGATACTGAAAAACACGGAACTGTAATTCAAAACCTCAGTAGCCTAGGGTCATTTTGTCGAGGGTCATATGATCTGATGCCATCATTTGATTGGAGTGGAGGCAGATTTTGATGTTACTAATTAAGGTGCTGATCTGATGAGGCTACTGATAACCATAGGTACCCTTGATTGTGTTCTGTGTGACAGAAATGGAGCTAAGCTCTTTGCATTATCTCATTAAATTCTCATAGTGACCCTATAAAATTGGTATTGACTTTATAGAAGAGAAAAGGAAAGTTGAGAGAAGTTAAATATCTTGACCTTGGCTACCTCGCTTTCAGATATGACTCTAGCCTGCTTAGTCTAAGTAGTCAAGAAAGGATTAAATTATGTTCTTTTACCGTATTTAAAGAAACAACAAATTGTAAAAGAAGTTCATTGAAAACATTTTTTTCTTTAAATTTTGGATTCTCCAGGGGGATGTTTGAGTTACCTAAAATAATAAGGTAGGAACATTTATTTCCCAATCATGCCAAATAAATGAAGTTTTCCTGTAAATGCTTTCCCATGATTACATTACACTTCATGATTATCTGTAAAATTACGAAAAGACTGTAGCGAACAGTGCTTCCTGAAAAGTGGCAATAGCATGATGCTAATGCTAGACAATGTATTACCCTATACGGGCTCATTAAGGGGCCTGGTTTTCATCTTTAATTGCAAAGAACATATATCCCTGAAATGAGTTTGTAGTCATTTTAATAAGAAGTACCAGAAGTGTAAATAGAATCTATCACCAGATCCACTTAGAACCCATTTATCTTTATGACTATATGTGTTATGGATCATCAGCCCATGATCATACAGACCCCCATCAACACTCATCTTCCTTATGGCAAGTGTAAAATGCAGTGTCTCTACTGGGAGATGAAATTTTTTTCCACACTTGTGAGTGATAGACTCCTATGTTCCTAAACATATTTTACCTCAACTAATTCCAGCGCTGCATTAGGTAAACCTCTACTCCCCAGCTCTGTCTTTTAAGGAGTGCTCACCACCAGGTAATGACTCAAGGACAGCCCACCCCCAATCAATTCCTCCTCTCTCCCCAACTTCTTCACATTGTCTGATTCCCGACCTCCACTGTTTTTGATATATTTTACTCTCTTGGATTTAATAAATCGCCACCTCCCCAAATTCTGTTGTCCAAGTCGATATAGACTTCCCCTTCCCTAGCCAGGACCCCACCTCCATTTAGCATTTTGAAAGCCCACCAGTATGGTGTATAACCAGTACTCCCCACCAGTGCAGTCAGCGTGTCTCCATATCTCTGTTTTCACCACTTACCTTCCCCCAGAAGACCAGCAGGATTAATCTCATCATGCTTTTATTTCCATTTTACTCTGTAACTACCAAAAGTCCAAGCATTCAAGATATTTAAATACTAATTTTTATCCCCATAACCTCTTACATCTCTTGATCTGATCTAATCTCCCGTCTCTTTCCAATCCCTCACTCCCCAAATAGTTTCTGTGTATCCTTTAGAATATATAGTCTGTCATTATCAAAATTCCCAATCTTCAGTATTTTCCTTTAATGTTTCCTTTATCTTCTGACTTGAATAAAAAACTGATTTCCGGCCTTCCCTGGTGGCGCAGTGATTGAGAGTCCGCCTGCCGATGAAGGGGACACGGGTTCGTGCCCTGATCCGGGAAGATCCCACATGCCGCGGAGCGGCTGGGCCCGTGAGCCGTGGCCGCTGAGCCTGCGCGTCCGGAGCCTGTGCTCCGCAACGGGAGAGGTCACAACAGTGAGAGGCCCGCGTACCGCCAAAAAAAACCACAAAACACTGACTTCCCCTGATGACACAGCTTTCCTTAATGTCTCCTCAGAGACGGACAACTCTCTGTTGTAGAGCTTAGAGACTAGATTGTCATTCTTTCCCCCCCTCCACCAGTGCTGCTTCTAAGACATTTCTCCTAATTAAAAAAGACAAAAACAAAACAACAAAAAACCAAAGCCTCAGCTTGTATGAAGTATGTGCCAACAAACTGTACTATCCTGGCTGTCATAATCATCTATTAAATCTCATTCATTTCTCCTCATTTCCTGAATGTTTTTGCTTGCAGCCTCCTATTTTTCTGTCACTATTCTTGTCATTATTTTTGGAGATTTGAAAAGTCCCATAGCTCATCTGCCCGAATCCCAATTAGGAAAAAATCTGCTTTATGGTGATAAATCCCTCTTGATCATAATGACTTTTTAAAAATACGTTGCTGGAATCTATTTGCTAATATGAGGTAGAACTTAAGATCTTAAAAGAAATGTGCTTCTAGTTACTTTTGGGTAAATTTTCCATATCTGATTTTTGTATTAGGACTCTTCTAATTTTTTAATACATTGGAAAATAACTGATGTCTTTCTAAGGTGTATATCTTTGATTATATTTTCTATTTTCATAAAGCTACTTGTATTCTCTGCTCAAAACAGGAGTAAATAATGGCTGCACATAACTAATCAATAATCAGCCATTTTGTCCACATTTTCAAATGTGTTGGTATAAAGCTACCATGGTATTCTTTTGTAATTAAAAAAACAAATCTCTCTGTTTTATAGCTAGTCCCATCACTATCATATTTGCCAAATATTGCTTATTTTATTGGTCTTTCTAAAGAACAAGCTTTTGGTTTTATTTGTCAAGTTTACTGCTTTTCTTCTCTATTTTTGACTTTTCTCTTGATTAATTTTGTCCTTCCACTCTTTGGAACTTACCTTGTTCTTTTTCTATGTCTACTGTTCATTTCCTGTAGCTTCAAGAGCCATTTTCCACAACTCAACGAGCTCTGCCGGCTGTGTCATGGCCACTGCATCATATGCCATTAAAACTTAATCTCATACACTGGGTGAAGACTCAGCAGTCTTATTTTGCTTTCAGAATTGTTCTATGGCCTTGGATCCTTCTTCTTCTCCTAAATTAGCACTATCATCAGGGAAGATTCTAGTGGGCCTAAAATTCTAGGCTTGCCTTTCCTGCAGTTTCATAATAAAAGAAAAAACATTTCCACCCTGTTTTTGATGTTGATCGAAAATTTAGCAACACTTCTTTGCACTATATTCAAATCCCCAAATATAAGCAAGCCTTCATGCACACAGGCTCACTGAAATGTCATAATTTTAAACTATGTATGACCTTGAACAATGACCTTTCCAAATACTCCACACTCTGCCTAGGTGTTCAGACTTTTTCATTCCTACAACATCTTTTACACATGGTCGATTTGTGTCATAAGTTCTTCCTCACTCCCACTTCTGAGTATATATCCAAAGGAAACATCACCATTATTAGAAGAGATATCTGTACTCCCATGTTCATTGTAGCATTATTCAAAAGAGCCAAGGTATGGAAACAACCTAAGTGTCCATAGTAGATTAATGGATAAAGGAAATATGGTGTATATATATATATATACAATGGAATATTATTCAACCTTAAAAAAGAAGAAAATCCTATCATTTAAGTCAACATGGATAAAACTGGAGGACACTATGCTAAGTGAAATAAGACAAAGACAAATAGTGCATGATGTCACTTATATGTGGACTCTAAAAAAATAATGAAATAAATCAACTCTTCCCTCCCTGGACATTTTCCTCAGCAGAATCTAGCAGCCTCTACTATGAGCCTTATCTTTTTTTTTTTTATTGTTTGTACCAGATCACAACCCCAGGGAACCTATGTATTTACCGATGTATATCTAGATTATACTTTACCATTGTTCTTTTTCTTTGCAATTCATTCCATCCACTTCTGGCATCAGAACCTCATTTTTCCTTTGGAGAAGTCCTTGTGATTCAGGTAGGCTGTGTGTCTCCTCCCTAGGCTGTGTGACTTGGGGCTGGCTAGACACAGTGTTTTATATATACTCTATATGTCTTAAGTACTTATTTCTCTTTTCCATCATTTTCCCTCCACATTTTAGTGTAGTTAGTTTTTAATTGACATTTGTAATCCTTTCTTTTGTTTGACTAAAGTACTGTTCAACCGATCTTCTGAGTGCTTAATTTCAGCATTTTTAATTCTAGAAGTTTCTTTCGGTTGCATTTCACAGACAATTTTTGCTTAAATTGTACATGTTGTCCTTTTTTTAATACATTAATCATAATTTTAAATAATAGTTTCATTGAGATATAATTTACTTTCCATATTATTTAAAGTGTACAATTTAATGTGTTATGCATCCACCACCACAATCAATTTTAGAACTTTCATCCACCCCGCAAAAGAAAAAGAATCTATTATAGGTCACTCACTCCCCCATTTCTCCAAACCCTAGGCAGCCACTAATATACTTTGTCTCTACAGATTTGTCTAGACTGGACATTGCATACAAATGGAATCATACAATTACTTAGCATGTTTTCAAGGTTCATCCATGTTTTAGCATGCATCAGTACTTGATTTCTTTTTATGGCTGAATAATAATTCCATGGTGTAGATATTACTATGTTTCATTTATCCATTCACAGTAAATGGCCATTTGGGGTATTTCCACTTTGGGGCTCTTATGAATAATGCTGCTGTGGTTGGATTTACGTGCAAGTTTTGTATGCAGGTCTAGATTTGTTTTTTAAATTAACAGACTATTTTGGAGCCGTTTCTGGTTTACAGAAAAATTAAGCAGAAAGGACAGAGTTCTCATACGTCCTTACCTCTCTACCCAGTTTCCCCTATTATTAATATCTTACATTAGCGTAATACATTTGTTATAGTTAATGAACCAATATTGACACATTATTACTAACTAATGTCCATGGTTTACTTTAGACTTCACTCTTTGTTTTGTACATTATATGATTTTTGACAAATGTGCAATAGCCTGTATCCACCATTACAGAACCATACACAGGAGTTTCTCTGCCTTTAAAATTCCGGGCTTCACCCATCCTTTCCTCCCTCCCCACAACCTCTGGCAACCACTGATCTTTTGACTATCTCCACATTTTTGCCTTTTCCTAAATTTCATATAGCTGCAATCATATAATATGCATGTAGGCTTTGCAGATTGGCTTTTTTTCACTTAGCAATATGCATTTAAGCTTCTTCCATGTCTTTTCATGGCTACATAGCCTTTTCTCTTTATTGCTGAATGCTATTCCTTTGTACCGATATACCATAGTTTGTTTATCCATTCACCTATTGAAAAACATCTTGGTTGATTTCAAGTTTTGGCAATTATGAAAGAAACTGTTATAAACATCCATGTGCAGGTTTTTATGTGGATGTAACTTTTCAGTTCCTATGGGTAAATACCAAATAGCATGATTACTAGATCACTGTATGGTAAAAGTATGTTTAGTTTTGTAAGAAACTGCCAAGTATCCTCCTAGCAACAAATGAGAATTCCAGTTGTTCTGCATCGTCAACAACTTTGGTATTTCAGTATTTGGATTTTAGACATTTGAATAGGTGTGTAGTGGTATCTCATTATTCT
This sequence comes from Delphinapterus leucas, assembly GCF_059928025.1. Lineage (NCBI taxonomy): Eukaryota > Metazoa > Chordata > Mammalia > Artiodactyla > Monodontidae > Delphinapterus > Delphinapterus leucas. The sequence goes on along the minus strand of NW_028322249.1, from coordinate 2,824,048 downwards.
AATTTAAAATTCCCTGATGACATGTAATGTGTAGCATCTTTTCATACGCTTATTTGCCATGTGTCTATTTTCTTTGTTTAATCAGCCTACTAACTCTTGTCCTCCTGTGTCTATTTATATTTTCTTTTTTCCTTCTTTCTTTCTTTTTTTTTTTTTTTGAGCTTTTGATCATTTAGTCTTTTTCCTGGTATGTCCAATTATTTTTATATTAAAATTGGGCTTCACTTATTTTAGGAAACTATAAATATACCTCCACATTCAGGATGTTATCGTTCTCTTGAAAAGATTTCCTTTTGCCCATGGCAGACAGTTACTATAGGGACTGGAAACCTTAGTCCATTCTCAGTTTGAGCTCATTCAAAGCCGTTTTTCACTCTGTGTGAAGGTTGCTCTATTTCTGTCTTGTCCTTCCTCTACGGGTGTTGCCCTTTGGGATTACCATGTGAACGTTTAGATTCTCCCTATTCCCAACTACCCTTATATTTGTTAGGCTTTAAATGTAATGGTTCCCCCAGCCCTGTGAGACTAAGGATAGGTGTAGCTTGTCATTCCATTAGTCGTTGCCTTTAGCTTGAGCTCTTGCCGTTTGGCTTCTGTGCTTAGAGTCTTTTGAACTCCTTGGCTTTTCAGCTCCTAGGCTGTATGAGTTGAATCAGCAAATGCCCCAAGGAGAAAATCTGCACCAAATGTCAAGCTTGCGTCTGTGTCTCCCTTCTCTCCAGAACTTGGCCCACATGTCTCGGTGTCTCTCTAACATTCGGATGCTGGCGAAGAGATGTTTTCTTACTTTATCCAGGTTTTCTAAAATTTCTTTAGACTTCACCTGATCTTATGTTATTATTGAAGTATCATCTCAATTATCCCTAGGAAGAAAATTTACAATTTTATGTTTTATTTTCTTTATTACCTCAGTTTCTGTAGAGACCTTTTACCTGATTCTTCAGTCTATTTCCTGTGTTACCAGTAAGATGGAGATAGGTGGAGGCTAAGAATATTGGGGGGAAAATCACTGATGAATGATATGTCTCGTTCTTTTTGTTTTTCCTCTCCTTATTTACTCTGGCAGCCTACATTTGCCCTTCTTGATTTGACCCAGTTGCCCAAATACGCAACCCACTCTGGCAAAGACCTGACATTACTCTCATAAATGTGTGCATGTTAGGATTAGCTAGATGATGAACACCATGCCAAAGTTCTTTGTGTGACCAGTCAGAATGGCCATCATTAAAAAATCTACAAACAATAAATGCTGGAGAGGGTGTGGAGAAAAGGGAACCCTCTTGCACTGTTGGTGGGAATGTACATTGATATAGCCACTATGGAGTACAGTATGGAGGTTCCCTAAAAAACTAAACATAAAACTAGCATACGACTCAGCAATCCCACTACTGGGCATATACCCTAAAAAAACCATAATTCGAAAAGAGACATGTACCACCATGTTCATTGCAGCACTATTTACCGTCGCCAGGACATGCAAGCAACCTAAGTGTCCATCGACAGATGAATGATGAAGAAGATGTGGCACATACATACAATGGAATATTACTCAGCCATAAAAAGAAACAAAATTGAGTTATTTGTAGTGAGGTGGATGGACCTAGAGACTGTCATACAGAGTGAAATAAGTCAGAAAGAGAAAAACAAATACCGTACGCTAACACAGATATATGGAATCTAAAAAAAAAAAAAAATTGTTCTGAAGAACCTAGGGGCAGGACAGGAATAAAGATGCAGACGTAGAGAATGGACTTGAGGACACGGGGAGGGGAAAGGGTAAGCTGGGATGAAGTGACAGAGTGGCTTGGACATATATACACTACCCAATATAAAATAGATACTAGTGGGAAGCAGCCACATAGCACAGGGAGATCAGCTCCGTGCTCTGTGACCACCTAGAGGGGTGGGGTAGGGAGGGTGGGAGGGAGGGAGATGCAAGAGGGAAGAGATATGGGGATATATGTATATGTATAGCTGATTCACTTTGTTATAAGCAGAAACTAACACAGCGTTGTAAAGCAATTATACTCCCATAAAGATGTTAAAAAACCAAAAAGTTAGATAGTAAAAAATTCAAAATAATTGCCCACACTCCTCCAACAGATTCTCTAACATTTAGCAGAACAGAATTCACACTGAATCTGGTTTATGAGTAAAAGACAAGTCAACTTTAAAGTGGTTCACAGATGACATTTCTTTTCCATGTGCCTGCTTTGGAGCCATATTTCTGCTGACCACTCAAAAGTTTCCTCTTGAGTATTCTGTGATATATTAGAACCAGGAATAAGGGATGTTAGTGCTGGAAGGGTCAGCCAGTGGTCTGGGATTTAATTCACATATCCTTTCTGCACCAGGCTCTTTAAGATCATTGAGTTAGCCTAAGAATTTTGAGGCTGTAGAATTCAAGACAGTACATTACAATAGGCCAATATTACTATTCTTCTGCTCTGACATTCTCCACTGATGGACAGATGAAGGAGAAGGAAGGGCAGTCACCAGTAACTGAGAGTAAATGAAACTGGAATATTATAATTCAGTATCATTTGAGTGACTGAATTGGCTGGCAGAGTGTTCTGCAGTTAAGGGTGAGGAAAGATTAATTCTGCACATGACACCACTACTGTATTTATACAAGTCTACTGGGACAGTTGTTTACCTAGAATTGTTTTCTTCATTCATTTCAGTCAGACAGTTGTGTTGACTGATTTTCCTTTTTGATGTATGAAATGACTGACTGAATTTACCATTTAATTTCCACTAATGCACTGTAAAAACAATACATTACTCAAATTGGATTGGAAGGTATGAAAATGTTTACCCCAAAACTAGAAAGGCCAGATAAATCATAAGAAACATTTGACTGTGAGTGTTAGAAAGCTACTGAGGTAGCCATGACCTAGAAAAGTAAAATAGAGAAAGAAACTCACTGAAGTGAGAACAATATTCTGCACATGCATTTCTAGCCCAGTCATTTAGAAACTACTGATGAAGAGCAAAAGTCTGAGAAACCAGATGTGGCTCCTAAGAGGTAGAAAAGCCAGTAGATCTTAGGACAATGTCATAGGACTAAGGAAACCAGAGCTGGAATTGAGAAATACCAAGGCAGCTAGAATTTTAAGGACCAAAATCACAGAGAGAGTAAAGATTCAGAGAACGGAGCTGGATTCAGCAACAGTGTTCCCTTGCAGTATTTTCCATGTATAATAGGTAGACAAGACAAGATGCTAAGAAGTCAAACAAAAGCTAACTGAAGTCAAAGCAAAGACTTAGTTGGCTCATAATGCTGAAGAGACAAAATTGGGATTCAGAACCTATGAAAGATTTGTGGCCCAATGGAAAACTAATGATATGAATTAGGACATTGGAAGTCTCTACATATGTGTGTGTGTCTGTGTGTCTATGTGTTAGGAAGGTTGATGCAACATCTACATTGAACCTTATAAAGAAGGAAAATGAGTATGAAGTTGGTCCAGTGACTGAGGTGATCTTCCCCTCTGCTCCCTACCTAAGAACAGGAAATTCTCTACTCAAGAAAATACAGATGACCCTGGAACAATGTAGGGATTAGAGACGCTGACTCCCTGTGCAGTCAAAAATCCACATATAACTTTATGGTCGGCCCTTCTTATCTGTGGTTCTGAATCTGAGGATTCAATCAACCACAGATCATGTAGTACTGTATTACTTATTGAAAAAAAATCCATGCATAAGTGGATCTGTGCAGTTCAAACCCAGGTTGTTCAAAGGACAACTGTAATGTCATTCAGATTCTCTACAACTTGTCATATCCCAAGTCTGGTATTCACTGAAGAACCACCAAGACTACCAAGAAAAGGAGAATTAGAATAAAAAACAAAAAAGAATCAGAATCATAGATGACCTAAACGTTCAAGTTCATACATATTTTGGTAAATATTATCAAGTTCAAGAAAATAGATGACAAGGTGAAGAATTTAACTTGACAACTAGAAACTATAAACTGATTGAAGTTGAACTGATAGAATTAAAAATTATACGAAATTTAAAACTCGGTAGTGAATTGGACACAGGTAAAGAGAGGTAAGTGAACTGGAAGATAGAGTAGTAACAATATTAAGACTAAAGCATGGGAAACGAAAAGAATAAAAAGTACACAAAAGCGCATTTGAGACATATGGGCCACAGTAAACATTTTTATCATATGTGTAAACTGGAGTCCAAAGAAAAAAGGAGAGAGAGATTGGGATGAAAACAATATTTCAGAAATATTGACAGCTGAGAGTTCTCTAAAACTAAAAAGAATATATGGAGCCTTAAATTCAATAAGCACTAAAAAAAAGCAACAAGAACAAATACAAAGAAAACCACACCTAAGATCACCACAGTACAATTCATGAACAGCAAAGAAAAACATGGAAAAAGAGAGATTACTTTCAAAGGAACAATAGGATTAAGATTACAGCTTACTTCTCAGCGAAACTGACTGGATACTGGAAAATAATGGAATAACATTTTTAAGTGCTAAAGAAAAGAACTGCCCATTGGGAATTCTAGAGGCAGAGAAAATGTTTGGAAGGAAAGATGAAATAAGGAAATTTGCAGACAAACAAAATTTAGAAAATATGTTCTCATCAGAACTGACTGAATTAAATTCTAAAGGGAGACCTGCAGGCAGAAGGAAGATTATCACAGATGAAAATAAGGACTTTATAAAGAATTATGTATAACAGAAAGGATAAATAAGTGGATAAACCTAAATAAAATCTAACAGCAAAAAAGAGTAATAATAAAATATATCAAAAATTAGAATGCATTAAAACAAAAGGAAGAGGAAAAAGTAGTAAAAGAAATTTAAGATCTCAGCATTGCTTGAGAAGCAGTAAAAGAGCTAATAAGTCATGGTACATGTGTAACTGCTACTTATGTAAAAATAAGAAGCTAATACAAGGGAAAATGGAATTTGAAGAAATCTCAAAGGAAGAAAGAAGAGCAAAAGGAACATAACAAGGTGGGACAAATAGTAAACAAGGAGTAAACGGTCTGTAAGAAAATACATTAACTGTAAATACTGAAATTAAAGGACAAGGATTATTGAAACAAACCAAAAACCTAATTCTATGCCACCTACAAGAGACAAGAGTCAGATTGAAAATGAAAGGATTCAAAAATTATGTCATAACAACAATAAGTAAAATTGAAGAAGATTTGTTAATGTTAACATAGATTTGAAAGCAAAAAGTATCACTGGCGATAAGGCAGGATAATAAAACCCACTGTTACTTTACAAGGAATATATTTTAAGTCTAAACTTCAATGCAGTATATGAAGGGAAATTCCAAAAATCTAAGTAGAAATAGAAAAATCTAAATTACCTAGATCAGTAACATAGAACCACAACAACAAATCAGCAGATTATAGAAGATCTGAATACCATCATTAAAAACTTTGGCCTAAATTTACATAAAATACTGCACCAACAATGATGGAATATATATATTATGCAGAAATTTTTAGGTGCACATGGCACATTTATAAAATTGACTGTGTTCTGGTTATAAAACAAGGCTCTGAATAAGCAAGAAATTTAAACCTATATAACCAATATTTTACCAAATAGTTGGATATTAAAAACATACTTCTGATCATTATGTAGGTCAAAGATAAAGTCGCAATGGGAATTAGAATTTTATTAATTGAATGATAATGAAAATATGCCATAACAAAACCTGTGGGTTGCAAATAAGGCTGTGGTCACAGAGAAGTTTATGTATTCCAATTATACTCTCTAAATGTAAAACGGAAAGGAATAAAGCAACTAGAAGATAACCTATCACCCTGAGCTAGGCAGTTCCTGAACTGTACCTGGTGGGGAAGGCAGGGCAGAACTTCAGGAGGCCAGCTGAGAGCACGGTGAACACCATGTCAGGAGCAGTCTCCAAGAAAGAGAATTTAATGTACAAAGGGATGACTAAAATATATTTAAGAGCTAGCATCCTGACCCCTCTTAAGGATGACTTATGTTGCTGGGGAAAAAATAAGAAGTGCTCGATGTAGAAGGTGAATAGCGTTATAATTCCCAGGAGAATCTTGGTACCAGGACCACACAATGAAGAACTTGGAGTCCCCGTGGCTAATCCAGCAGAGAGAAAAGGAGAAACAGAGATGTGAGAGAAAATAAAGGTAACTCTTGGTGCAATTTGGTGCTGCTGCAGGTCCAAGTCCAGGTATGTGCTCTCTATCTCCATATCTTAAATAAAAGCCACCATGTTCCTCAGTCTTTCAGGTACTTAGAATTTCTCTTTAGAACCTGAAAATGGGGTCAGGTCTCCTGTCTGCATTGCTACAGTACAAAATAGAGGCAGGATGTTTGAAATAGTTCTCCATCTGGCAGAGGAGGCCTTGAAGCTGTGAGCCACTCGCTGCAAACCAGCAGGACATGAAGGATTCTTGAGCAGATCTGAAGCTACCGGGAGGCCTTTGAGGAGTTAAATCCCATAGTAAATACTGTACCTTCAATGGCCCCTTCTCCCTCTCTGTCCAGCCTTCCTCCACTCCCGTGGGGGCCCAAAGGGGTTAAATGAGCACTCTGATGTAATCAATATAGCAAATTACTGGTATCTTCTATGGATTATTGAGATCATAAATGCCCTATATACAGTATTATGTAGAAAGCAAGAGAGTTGATATAATACTTATATAAAACCGTGAAGGTGGAACTATCGTCCTTGGTCCTTACCATACAAACACACACACATAGACACACACACACTTAATGGAGATTGAAAATTTACTTATTTATTATTTTCCAAACCAATAGATGCACACCTAAATCTCCAATGGTAATGTCTATGATAAGCTTTTTTAGTCAGGGTATCATATGTAGACATAGCAGTTTCAATTCAAAATCAGGCTACCACCTGTTAAATATACAGGAGTCCATGTTTATGTGCCATGATCCATCACTGTTGTGCTAAAGCCATGTAAGCAAATTAAATGGGGATATCTAGGAGTCACAGCTACTACATTTTCCATATCTTTGACAGTAATATACATCTCTTCAATAATTCCAGAAATGCAGTATTGCTGTTGATTTCAAGCTTGTTGGAATGGGAGACAAGTTCAGTTCAGTTTCATTTGGCTTTCCCACACAAATTTGAAAAGCAAGACAAGGAGTGTTCTATCACTAACTGTGTTTTTTCCACTTATATATCAGGAACGGGATAAATATCCACAAATTTCATTATGAACCAGTGAGCACCCTGTGAGTTGGGCTTGGGTCAGAACTCAGTTTATCACCTGACCTCCATATCTCTCATGCTAACAACTTGAGGGGGTATCATTTCTGTTTAATAGATGTTATTGATACCTCAGACCACTTATCTAGATGTTTTTGAAGTGTCTGAATGTTACCCCAGGTCAGTGTCAGATTCAATAATTCAGTTGCTGATTCAAGACTCTTATAAGATACACATATGCATGTGCACGTGCAAACACACACACACACATCCATTCATTCATCTATCTGTCATCTACCTATCTATATCTATAAATATTTTTTGACATAGCATTAAGTGAAAGAAGTGTGAGAACATTTCCCAGTTTGTGGATTTTCAATTTTCCCTTGTGAAGACTGAGTTGCTATATTTATAGAAGCTTGAGAAGCTGGAGTTACTAGGTCTTAATGATTCATACATTTTATCATAGTAAATATCTTTTAATCCCTGATAGTATTTTTGACTTCTTTTTCTGATATTATTATAACTAAATCCATTTCTTTTTGATCAGTATTCTCCCCTTAGATTCTTTCTGTCACTTATACTTCAGACTTCCTATGTCCTGTTAAATTGGGTATGTCATAAATAAATAATAATAATTGTCTATTTAGCGAAATTAAATCTTACGTTTAATGTATTTATTGTGATTTTAATTAGCCCTTCAAATTCTTGGGTTTCGCATCTGTGGATTCAATCAACTTGGATTGAAATTTCCATTCATTTTACTACTACATTTTATATGAGGGACTTGAGCATCAGCAGATTTTGGTATATGCAGGGGCTCCTGGGACCAGTCCCCCTCAGATACCAAGGGATGACTGTAATCTTCTGCTGTTGGATAAGTATTTTATAAATGTCAATTAGATACAGTTGATAATGATGGTGGTTCAGTTCAACTGTATGCTCACTGATTTTCTGTAAGCAGAATCTGTCAATTACTGATAGAGGTCTGTTGAGGTCTCCAACTATAATAATAGAGCTGTTTATTGCATCTTGCCATTCTATCTGTTTTTGCCTCACTTATTTTGGTACTTTGCTGTTATGCACGTACACATTAAGGATTAAGTCTTCTTAGAAAATTGACCCCCTTATCGTTATGTAATGCCTCTCTCTATCCCTGATAATTTTCCTTGTTTGAAGTCTGCTTTGCCTGACATTAATATAGCTACTCCAGCTTTCCCTTCATGAGTGTTAGTGTGGTATAGTTTTCTTCATCACTTTACTTATAATCTATGTCTTTCTTTTTAAAGTGGGTTTCTTGCAGACAACATATAGTCAGTTGTTTTTTTAATCCCCTCTGTCATTTTCTGTTTTTAATTTTTATAGTTGCATTTAATCCATTCACATTTAAAGTGATTATGTGTATAGTTGGATTAATCTCTCCCCTTTCTGTACTGTTCTCTATTCATTGCACTTCTTTTTTTTTATTATTCTACCCCTTTTCTGCCTTATCTGGTTTAATTAGGCATTTTATATGATTCTATTTTCTCTCATTTCTTAACAAATCAGTTATACTTCTTTTTTTTTTTTTTTTTTTTTTTTTGTGGTACGTGGGCCTCTCACTGTTGTGGCCACTGTTGTGGCCTCTCCCGTTGCAGAGCACAGGCTCTGGACACGCAGGCTTGGTGGCCATGGCTCATGGGCCCAGCCGCTCCATGGCATGTGGGATCTTCCCAGACCGGGGCACGAACCCATGTCCCCTGCATCGGCAGGTGGACTCTCAACCACTGCGCCACCAGGGAAGCCCAGTTATACTTCTTTTTAAAAAATGATTTTAGTGGTTGCCCTCAGGATGGCAACATGTATTTACAACGTGTATTTACAAGTCCACTTCTAAATAGGTCTATATTATTTTATGAGTGTGTAGGTACCTTAAAATATTTCATATTCATCCCTTCTAACATTGATGTCACTCATTTCACTTATCAATAAGCTATACTCATCCAATATATTGTTGCTGTTGTTAGTTTGAACACTTATATATTAAATCAAGTAAGAAAAAGAAAAAGAAAAGGGTTTATTTTACCTTTATGTGTTCCCTCTCTAATGCCCTTCATTCCTTTATGTAGATCTCAGTTTCTAACCTGCATCATTTTCTTTCTCTAAACTTTAAAAAAATTAAACCTCTTTAAACATTTTTTGAAAGGCAGATCTACTGGTGAAAAATTCCTCATTTTTGTTCATTTGAGAAAGTCTTTAATTTCTCCTTCATTTTTGAGGAACAATTTTCCTTAATACAGAATTCTAGCTTGGTGATTCCTTTATTTCAACATTTTAAATATTTCTCTCCACTCTCTTTTTGCTTGCATTGTTGATGACAAGAAGTCTGCTATAAATCTTATACTTCTTTCTTCATAGGTAAGGTGTTGTTTTTCTGTGTGTTTCAAGATTTTTTCTTTGATTTTCTGTAGTTTGAACACAACATGCCAGGTGAAAGTTTTTTTTATTATTTATCCCACTTGGACTCCTCTGAGTCCTTGATCTATGGTTTGGTGTCTGTCATTATTTTTGAAAATTTCTTAGCTATTTTCACCTCACAAATTATATCAGTATTGTGAACTGAAATCCCATGTTTTTTATTACCAATTCATACTCTCCTCTAATAAGCCATTCATCATAGAAGACCTGCCACCTTATACTTCCTCTAGATCCACCTCTGCTGAGACCATTGCATCAAAGTGAGAGCTAATCTCGAACTGATTTTTCCAATTTTCTCTTTGCACAGTGCTGAGTAGTGGGAACTTTAATTGTAACTGATCAATTTTTGTCTTTTATATAGTGTGCAGAATGTTTATTTGCACAAAACATAAATAACGTGTGTATATATGTGCATGTATATGTTATATATATGTGTGTGTGTGTGTGTATATATATATATATATATATATAAATGTTATGATTCCTTGCTCGGAAGGATGGAATCTAGGGCAACAAGAAAAGGGGGAGTGATACATGGTCTTCCTCTTAACTTTACCTTTTTTTCTCTCCTTTTCTTTTTTTACCTAAGTTATTTATTTAATTCATCTCCTGCTACAAGAAAAGTGATGGAAAATCAGTCTACTGGTCATCATTTGATGCAAATAAAGAACATGGGCTTAAGGTCCTATACATTTTACTGGTCCATGTGCAAGAATAGTCCAAATCTGAGCTGTGGTCCATGATGTAGAACAATGGTCCAGGTTTTCTTTATTCATCTTCATTGCAGGTCAGAAGTGGCTTCAAATGAGGGTTATGGAATAAAGAATGGTTACCGTATCTCTAGGAAAAGGGCTTGAACCTGATGCAGAGATGGGGATAGACAAAAACTTGGGTTCTTATGTTTTCTCTGGTGCAAACAGGAAGGCGTTCAGCAAGCTGACTCCCACCCTGGGGAACATGACAAAGTAAATAGGGGCCTTCCAAGTGTGAGCTAAGCCCTCCTTGCTTGAGGCACCTCTAGACATGGGAAGCCCCAGATGTGGTTGGGACATACCTAGAACCCCAGAAGCCCAGAGTCTAGCCACCACTCCATTTTCGACCTGATTCAAAGCTATCATTGCCTCTTTATTATTCTAGAGATTATAAAGAAATTATTATTCCTGATTAAAAACAGAATTATCAAATTTAAAATCATTGTGATAGCAGTAAGCAGCAAGTTATATTCCTTAGAAAATCAATGCAATGAAATACATACTCGGCATACATACATACTCAATTTTTCTCAGAATTCAGAAGAAAATAATAGAAACTAGGTGTGATGAGAAAAGAGTTAAGTGAAAGAAGGTGGAAAATAAAATCCAATCTACGGAAAATTGTAACTTCATGAAACAGTCACTTTTACAAATTACAAGATTTTTTTTAATCCAGAAAGTGACATAGTTATTTATCAGTTACTAGTTTCAGAGTCCTTTCAACATTTCTGAAGACACAAGTCAAGATGAAGCTGATAATTGCCCAATATTTGATCTGATAAAAACATAATGCTGCAAACGAAGGAGAACTTTCCTCTGGTGAATGGTGGACTGAGGGGGGAAAAATGAAGCACGTTTTCACCTCATGGAACTGAGAATGCATGAAGAAACGTTGATAAAATATTTGATTAACATAACCGCAGATGTTCACAAACTGAGTTTTAAATAGATATTTATGGTTTTCCAAAGCAACCGAAGCAGCAGCCCATCTTCATGGGATCAGCTAGTGAGTATCAAAATTATTTAATACACTCTATCCCCTACTGTCAAAAGTGAATACTCTCAAGTGCTTGGCATTCTGTAGAATAGTGGTTAAGGAGAAACTTGAAATGTGTTTTCTCTTGTCCAGCAAGTTAACATTTTCTGTTAGGTTTCTGTTTTCTCTCGAAGGACCTACTCTTCTCTTGATGGTAAGTTATTCTCTTTAAGGATACGCTGTCCCCCCGCCCATCCCCTCAACTACAGTAGTATGCTTTATTCAGAGATTTCTATAGGGCACAGATATCATGATATGATAATGCAAAATACATACGTACATTTTAGTTAGCAGATGGTTGGTCTCCTTATATAGATTTTAAAATACAAATCAAAATAAAATTCAGATGGAATAAGGACTTAAATATGTAGAGCATAAAATTACTGGAATAATACAGGAGATAACAAACTCTGAGCTACACAATAAAAGCAGACATAATGATTTGGTTAAACACCAAAAGCTTCAAAAAGTTTAAACAAATCTCAAAATAGAGAAATAACTTCTGCAATGCAAAATAATCAATATAGGGGGAAGAGATTTCATTAAAAAATAAAGGTAAATATTATATTGAATAAATGCCAGGAAGAAGAAATTCAGGAAAGCAAATGTAAAAAATGTGATAAATACAATGAAATGCTCAAACTAACCAGTGTTCAACAAAACAAAATTTTAAATAAAAATAATATGAATGTTTTGTCTATGTTTAATTCATGAAATTTGTTAAATGTAAACTATTCAAATTGATGGAAATATAAACGTTGGACTAATATTCTGTATTGTTTTGGATTTTGCTTTCTATTTGATGGTAAGATTTAGAGACTATTTCATGTCTGTTTATAGATTTATAACTTTTTCAAAATACCTTCATAGCACATATTCTGGATTCTTCATAATTTATTTGTCATTCTTATGGGGATTTCAAGTTGTCCTCACTTGGTTGCTATGCCAGCAATTCTATACGAGAAAACCTTATCCATACAATTTGGTTTCGATGTGTTTTCTTAGCACTCATTAATTCTCCTGAAGAAACCTGCTCCTTTTCCCAAACTTTAATTCAGGAAACACAAGGATAGTCACCTAATTTTAGAACTTTGTTTTGTGTTATTGAGGTCTGTATTGTTAATCTTAGGATCTCACAGTTCTTCCTCAGTTTGGTCATGTTTCCTTATGCTAACAAAATCTTCTTTTGAGAGGTAAAAAAATATTTTTTATTCTTACTGAAGATGCACTTAAAATATTTTTCATTAATTTTTACTTTTGTTGTTGGCACCAAATTACTGAGAAAAGGGCAAAAGAAACAACTTTATTCAGCCATATATAATTACAAATCAGTTTGTTGATATTTAGTAATATTGGTTCTTATTATCCATTATCCTAAATTAAAATTTAGTATATTTACAGACGCTCAGAAACACTAGGAAGTTAAAATTACATATTATTTCTTTGCTCTTGAAATTACATTTGATAAACTTTTGTATTTTTTTAAGGAACAATCTGTGTCTTCAGCACTTTTTGATGTAGCATTACATTAAGAACATTTTCCATGTTATTAAATATTTTTTGAAAGCATGTTAATACCTACAAAACATTCCATCTTATGCAAGTACCACATAATTTATCTGTGTCTTTATTACTTGATATTAAATGTGTTTCTAATTTCTTCTATCCCCAAACATTCTATAATAAGCATTCTTGCACATTAATCCTTGTTAATTGCTTTATTTCTTTAAAATAATTATTATAATGCTATATAAGTAAAGTATGCTGTGGGCACTCAAAACCATAGAGAAAACAGTACATCTAAATGTATTAGTGTTTAAGAATCATAACATATCGAGGGGGATTTTAAGTGAATGAACCTAGTGATTAATTTTAAGAACATAAAACTTGAGACAACCAGATATTATGTGCTCCCTAATGTGAAGAAATAAGTGTAGCACATCAACTATGAAGAGCTCTTACCAATCAAATCTGAATCAAAACTGTAGTTCCCAATCACTAATTTGTTAAAAAAGAAAAACATGAAAATCGGAGAAGTATGTTAAAAATAAAACAGGAATACACACAGAAAAATGCAAAATTTTGTTAACTCTACAAGGCAAATGACCACCCACAAGGAAGAATAAACTTCATGGAAAAAAGACAACTTTGGAATAAATAAATAAATAAAACAACTTTGGAAATAAATTATGATACATCATGCAGATATATACACTGACTAGATATTTTAATATAAAGGGTTTATTGTTAAATTTGTGGGTGGATAGCTGGAAAAGCTTTTGTCTTATTTTGTATTTTTTTAGTCCTTATGCTATTTTTTCCCCAATGAAAAATCCTATGTTTAGGATTTTCATCTATACTATTCAGGGGTTAAAGTAACTCTGAAGTAATCCTAAAGTAACCTTAAAGTAATCGTGTTTTGGGCAGAGCCAAAACACGATTGGACGTATGTTGATAATTATTGATCTTCTCTATATTTCCATATTTTTTGAGAATTTAAAATGCCACAAAAGGGAGCAACAGGAAATGAGTTTACTATTTTGGTGGGGAATAGATAATACAGTCTTGTTATATATATATATGGTTTATCCTGAAGAGCTTTGGGAAAGGAAGTGATATGATGGGATTCACAAGTGAGAGTGCACTCTTATGAACATGGACATGAATTCATCCAGGAGCAAGGAGACCATTAATACCTTCCTCAATTTCTATAATTCCAGTGCCCTCTCTGTCACACTCTTATGGGCTATAATTTCTCTACAGAATGATAATAGAATGATAAAATAAGAATGAATGAAAAATGAGATGTGAAAGCCAAAGGGACTCCTTGGTAGAGGCAAAGAAGCCCTCGTTTTGCAACAGGAGTGCAGAGAAAGCCAAACATGAGGCCTGAGATTTATTAGTCTGTGCGACTAACTTCAAAGGAGGTTAAACTTGGCAGATTTGTTATACCAAGGGCATTGCCCCCATTGGGAAAATCTGAAGCTTTAACAAACAGAATCTAGACATGCGGATGATTGCTCCTGAAGATTTTGATTCCTCTGACACTTCTGAACCTTCTAAGCCTGCAGAAGTGTTCCATTCCTTTTTGCTAAGAGCAGTCATCTCAATAATCCTGAAAGGCAGCAGATATACCACTCAAGATCTGCCCTCACTTTCCCTCCTGGCCACTTGGCTTATACCTAGGTTTTAAGTCACAATATCAAGCAACTGAGGATGCACTTGGCTTCATAAACAAAGTAGTGTAATTTAAAGATGCTGTAAATCTATCTGACATGTATCAGTAGCCACCTGGGATGGATGAGTGGCACTGTGTTAGAAGATTCTTTATCAGAGGGACTGGAACATAGAATTGGAAAGGGAAGAATTTATTTACCTGAGAATATTCTTTGGAGATAAAGGATTTAGTGTCCGGGAAAGAACCTCAGGAGATTGTACAAACTAATAAGGTGGCTCCCAGTACATGGCATGGTACACACAGTGGCCAAGCTGAGCAAAATTGAAATGCATGAACTGCAATGTCAGATGATGGATAAAGAAATTAAAAAGTTCAGAGAAGTAGACATGCTAGAATGGATGTAATATGTACAGTCAGAAGATAAGCATGATGGTTATGTTCCTTGGGAAGGCCCAAGGACACAAAATTTATCAAGACCATATGAATGGCCTGGTGAGACAGGAAGCAGCATCATTAAAAAGTTCAGGGGCTTCCCTGGTGGCGCAGTAGTTGAGAGTCCGCCTGCCGATGCAAGGGACGCGGGTTCGTGCCCCGGTCTGGGAGGATCCCACATGCCGCGGAGCAGCTGGGCCCGTGAGCCATGGCCGCTGGGCCTGTGTCCGGAGCCTGTGCTCCACAACGGGAGAGGCTACAACAGTGAGAGGCCCGTGTACAGGAAAAAAAAAAAAAAAAATTCAGTAATGTCTCTACTCTTCATTTTAGGGCTGGAGATAGAAAATACTGTTACAGAATTTATCTAGCTGAAAACAATGTCCATGAATGGACTTTAAAATAGTAGAGTCTAGGTGGCAGCAGTTAACTGTCAGTAACCAGGTGGTACTTAACCACATATGTTGTGATCACTAGCAAAGTTGGAGTAATAGCCCTGGGAACCAGATACACAGGGACTTACAAGGATGGTTAATAGAATATGACCTCCCTAGGGGCAAAATAGATTGGTGGCTGACAAAGTCACTACTCAGCTTGAACCAGCAGAAGAAATCAAGGTTTGGTGATTGGGCGTCTGAGGATAGCCACCCTAATAAATATGTCATGATTCCTTGCATAGGTTTCAGACTGGGGACCATTGTTCAGAATCAGAGCCCACTAAACAGTGGTTCCAAGTGGAACAATTGCAATACCATAGCATGTATACAAAGCAATGATTTGCTGCATTTTTCCTCAAGAAAATTATGGCCATTTACTCATTTGACTATAAATTGGGAGATGGGGATTACTCATTTTTAGCACTGTTGGTATAGGTTATAGGGTTTCTGTGATATTGAAGTACGAATACTTTGAAACATTATTGTGGCCTTCCTATATGTATGGGGGCATATGGGAGACAGGTAGTAAATCACTTACATAGACCACCTGATGGTCATTTCCCTGGGCCCTGAATGTTTAATTGGTATTAACATACTTGGAAGTTAGTACAACTTCCAGATTGGGTCCTTGGTTGTAGATAACTACCAAAATAGGGAAAGCCACATGGAAGCCTCTGAAACTGTTCCTGTCATGAGAAAGTAAGTAAAAATATATAAATAAAAATTGTATCATATATGTATTATATAGAGTTTAGGAGATTTATATCAGCTATGAGTTTCTAAGAGATGCCAAGGATGGTGGTCCTTATCACATCCCCAGTTAAGTTACCTAGCAATGATCTTGCAAAAACCAGATGGATCCTGGAAGGTGACTGTAGACCGCTGCAAGCTCAACCCAGTAGTTGCCCTGATTGAAGTTGCCACGATGGATGTGGTAACTTTGTTAGAACAGATAGAGCCTCAGGTTCTGGTATATGGACATTGTTTTGGCATATGCATTCTTTTCTATTTCAGTAAGAAAAGAGGATCAGGGAGAGTTTTTGCTCACTTCAAATGTGTAATAAACACTTGCAAATTTTGCTGTTGAGCTGTAATTCCTTTTCCTCTGCTATAATGTAGTCCAAAGGGATCTCGGACTATCTAAACATTGCAGAGCGCAGCACATGAATCCATTGCTTTCAGGATAGCATGTTAATCTCTTCAAATAGTTAGTACTATGAAGGCCTTCATGAGACACTGTTTAGAGGATGGAGTGGTCATGATGGCAGAGAGAGAGGCCAACAGCATGGATTCTCACTAACTAACTAAGGCTAATCTAGCTACTGCTACTGCCAAATGTCCAACCTGTAAGAAAAAGAGACCAAAACCAAGCTCCAAAATTACATAATTTCTTGAGACTTACTATCTACCTGGTAACAAGTTAACTATTTTGAATAGCTTCCATCCTGAGAATATCACTGGTCTTGTCACTAGAATAAATTATTATTATATATTTCTGCCAGTGTATATGGGTTTCAAAAACATTCCTGTTCTGCTAATTGTTTTTCAAAGAAATGAGTTTTATGGAAGGTGTGATGGTTTATTTTATGCCTCAACTTGACTGGGCCACAGGGTGGCCAGATATTTGGTCAAACATTACTCTGGGTGTATCTGTGAGGATGTTTCTTTTTTTGTTTGTTTTTTTCTTTTTAACATCTTTATTGGAGTATAATTGCTTACAAAGGTGTGTTAGTTTCTCCTTTATAACAAAGTGAATCAGCTATACATATACATTTATCCCCATATCTCCTCCTCCTTGAGTCTCCTTCCCACCCTCCCTATCCCAGCCCTCTAGGTGGACACAAAGCACCGAGCTGATGTCCCTGTGCTATGCAGCTGCTTTCCCCACTAGCTATCTATTTTGTATTTGGTGGTGTATATATGTCCATGCCACTCTCACTTCGTCCCAGCTTACCCTTTCCCCCTCCCCATGTCCTCAAGTCCATTATCTACGTTTGTGTCTTTATTCCTGTCCTGCCCCTGAGTTCTTCAGAACCATATATTTTTTTAGATTCCATCTAGATGTGTTAGCATATGGTATTTGTTTTTCTCCTTCTGACTTACTTTAGTCTGTGTGACAGTCTCTAGGTCCATCCACCTCACTACAAACAACTCAATTTTGTTTCTTTTTATGGCTGAATAATATTCCATTGTATATATGTGCCACATCTTTATCCATTCATCTGTCGATGGACACTTAGGTTGCTTCCATGTCCTGGCTATTGTAAATAGAGATGCAATGAACATTGTGGTACATGACTCTTTCTGAATTATGGTTTTCTCAGGGTATATGCCCAGTAGTGGGATTGCTGGGTCGTATGGTAGTTCCATTTTTACTTTTTTAAGGAAGCTCCATATTGTTCCCCATAGTGGCTGTATCAATGTACATTCCCACCAACAGTGCAAGAGGGTTCCCTTTTCTCCACACCCTCTCCAGCATTTATTGTTTGTAGATTTTTTGATGATGGCCATTCTGACCAGTGTGAAGTGATACCTCATTGTAGTTTTGATTTGCATTTCTCTAATGATTAGTGATGTTGAGCATCCTTTCATATGTTTATTGGAAATCTGTATATTTTCTTTGGAGAAATGTCTCTTTAGGTCTTCTTCCCATTTTGGGGTTGGGTTGTTTGTTTAATTGGTATTGAGCTGCATGAGCTGCTTGTAAATTTTGGAGATTACTCCTTTGTCAGTTGCTTCAATTGCACATATTTTCTCCCATTCTCAGGGTTGTCTTTTCATCTTCTTTATGGTTTCTTTTGCTGTGCAAAATATTTTAAGTTTCATTAGGTCCCATTTGTTTATTTTTCTTTTTATTTCCATTACTCTAGGAGGTGGGTCTAAAAGGATCTTGCTGTGATTTATGTCATAGACTGTTCTCCCTATGTTTACCTCTAAGGGTTTTATAGTGTCTGGCCTTACATTTAGGTCTTTAATCCATTTTGAGTTTATTTTTGTGTATGGTTTAAGGTAGTTTTCTAATTTCATTCTTTTACATGTAGCTGTCCAGTTTTCCCAGCACTACTTATTGAAGAGGCTGTCTTTTCTCCGTTGTATATCCTTGCCTCCTTTATCAGAAATAAGGTGACCATATGTGCGTGGGTCACCTCTGGGCTTTCTATCCTGTTCCATTGATCTTGATTTCTGTTTTTGTGCCAGTACCATACTGTCTTGACTACTGTAACTTTGAGTGCAGTCTGAAGAAGGGAGCCTGATTCCTCCAGCTCCATTTTTCTTTCTCAAGGTTGTTTTGGCTCTTTGGGGTCTTTTGTGTTTCCATATAAATTGTGAAATTTTTTGTTCTAGTTCTGTGAAAAACACCATTGGTAGTTTGATAGGGATTGCATTGAATCTGTAGATTGCTTTGGGTAGTAGAGTCATTTTCGCAATGTTGATTCTTCCAATCTAAGAACATGGTTTATCTCTCCAACAGTTTGTATCATCTTTAATTTCTTTCATCAGTGTCTTATAGTTTTCTGCATACAGCTCTTTTGTTTCCTTAGGTAGGTTTTTTCCTAGGTATTTTATTCTTTTTGTTGCAATGGTAAATGGGAGTGTTTCCTTCATTTCACTTTCAGATTTTATATCATTAGTGTATAGGAATGCAAGAGATTTCTGAGCACTAATTTTGTATCCTGCTACTTTACCAAATTCATTGATTAGCTCTAGTAGTTTTCTGGTAGCATCTTTAGGATTCTCTGTGTATAGTATAATGTCATCTGCAAACAGTGACAGTTTTACTGCTTCTTTTCCAATTTGGATTCCTTTTATTTCTTTTTCTTCTTACATTGCTCTGGTGAAAACTTCCAAAACTATGTTGAATAATAGTGGTGAGAGTGGGCAACCTTGTCTTGTTCCTGATCTTAGTGGAAATGATTTCAGTTTTTCACCATTGAGAACGATGTTGGCTGTGGGTTTTTCATATATGGCCTTTATTATGTTGAGGTAGGTTCCCTCTATGCCTACTTTCTGCAGGGTTTTTATCATAAATGGGTGTTGAATTTTGTCAAAGGCTTTTCTGCATCTATTGAGATGATCCTACGGTTTTTCTCCTTCATTTTGTTAATATGATTTATCACATTGATTGATTTGCGTATATTGCAGAATCCTTGCACCCCACTCGATCATGCTTTATGATCCTTTTAATATGCTGTTGGATTCTGATTGCTAGTATTTTGTTGAGGATTTTTGCATCTAAATTTCTTAGTGGTATTGGCCTGTAGTTTTCTTTTTTTGTGAAATCTTTGGTTTTGGTATCAGGGTGATGGTGGCCTCATAGAATGAGTTTAGGAGTGTTCCTCCTTCTGCTATATTTTGGAAGAGTTTGAGAAAGACAGGTGTTAATTCTTCTCTAAATGTTTGATAGAATTCGCCTCTGAAGCCATCTGGTCTTGGGCTTTTGTTTGTTGGAAGATTTTTAATCACATTTTCAATTTCATTATTTGTGATTGGTCTATTTATATTTTCTATTTCTTCCTGGTTCAGTCTCGGAAGGTTGTGCTTTTCTAAGAATTTGTCCATTTCTTCCAGGTTGTCCATTTTATTGGCATAGAGTAGCTTCTAGTGATCTCTCATGATCCTTTATATTTCTGCAGTGTCAGTTGTTACTTCTCCTTTTTCATTTCTAATTCTATATTTTGAATCTTTTCCCTTTTTTTCTTCATGAGTCTGGCTATTGTTTATCAATTTTGTTTATCTTCACAAAGAACAAGGTTTTCATTTTATTGATCTTTGCTATTGTTTCATTTTTTTTTCATTTATTTCTGATTTGATCTTTATGATTTCTTTCCTTCTGCTAACTTTGGGGGTTTTTTTGTTCTTTCTCTAATTTCTTTAGTTGTAAGGTTAGGTTTCTTATTTGAGATGTTTCTTCTTTCTTGTGGTGGGATTGTATCGCTATATACTTCCCTCTTAGAGCTGCTTTTGCTACATCCCATAGGTGGGTCATCGTGTTTTCATTGTCATTTGTTTCTAGGTATTTTTTGATTTCCTTTTTGATTTCTTCAGTGATCTCTTGGTTATTTAGTTGTGTATTGTTTAGCCTCCATGTGTTTGTATTTTTTATCAATTTTTTTCCTGTGATTGATATCTAGTCTCACAGCATTGTGGTTAGAAAAGATACTTGATATGATTTCAATTTTCTTAAATTTACAAATGCTTGATTTGTGACCCAAGATATCTATCCTGGAGAATGTTCCATGAGCATTTGAGAAGAAAGTGTATTCTGTGGTTTCTGGATGGAATGTCCTATAAATATGAATTAAGTCCATCTTGTTTAATGTATCATTTAAGGCTTGTGTTTCCTTCATTGTTTATTTTCATTTTGGATCATCTGTGGGGTGTTAAAGTGCCCTACTATTATTGTGTTACTGTCGATTTTCCCTTTTATGGCTGTTTGCATTTGCCTTATGTGTTGAGGTGCTCCTATGTTGGGTGCATAAATATTTACAATTTTTATATCTTCCTGTTAGATTCATCCCTTGCTCATTTGTAGTGTCCTTCGTTCTCTCTTGTAATAGTCTTTATTTTAAAGTCTATTTTGTCTGATATGAGAATTGCTACTCCAGCTTTCTTTTGATTTCCATTTGCATGGAATATCTTTTTCCATCCCCTCACTTTCAGTCTGTATGTGTCCCTCAGTCTGAAGTGGGTCTCTTGTAGACAGCGTATATATGGGTCCTGTTTTTGTATACATTCAGCCAGTCTAAGTCTTTTGGTTGGAGCATCTAAACCATTTACATTTAAGGTAGTTATCGATATGTATGTTCCTATTACCAGTTTCTTAATTGTTTTGGGTTTGTTATTGTAGGTATTTTCCTTCTCTTGTGTTTCTTGCCTAGAGAAGTTCCTTTCACATTTTTTGTAAAGCTGGTTTGTTGTTGCTGGATTCTCTTAGCTTTTGGTTGTCTGTAAAGGTTTTCATTTCTCTATCAAATCTGAATGAGATCCTTGCTGGGTAGAGTAATCTTCATTGTATGTTTTTCCCTTTCATCACTTTAAATGTCATACCACTCCCATCTGGCTTGCAGAGTTTCTGCTGAAAGATCAGCTGTTAACCTTTTGGGGATTCCCTTGTACTTATTTGTTGCTTTTCCCTTCCTGCTTTTAATATATTTTCTTTGTATTTAATTTTTGATAGTTTGATTAATATGTGTCTTGGCGTGTTTCTCTGATAGTATCCTATTGGACTCTCTGTGCTTCCTGGACTTGATTGACTCTCTGTGGAATCAGGAGGTGTTGCTTTCCTGGTATCCTTGTGCGACAGTACCCTAAGGTTTCAGCACTATGAACCAGGGAATCTCACCCCAGTATTCAGCTTCAGTATTCAGTCGCTACTGGGGTTCCACTTGCCCCCTGGTTGATCTCAGTCTCCATTTCAAGTGATATTGTATGACCCAAAGCCCTACTCTGTATCACATTGTTGGTCTTTCTATCCTGGTCAACCCCTACCTTAATCTGGTGTGGTCAGACCCCTATACAAAGATGCTCCTGTCAGGCATGACCTTCCAAAGGATATATCTCCCTGAGAGCAAAGGCAAAGGCCAGACCTCTTTAGGGTAAAGTTAACTTCCCTACAATACAAGTACATTTATCAAAGTCACATTTATGCTATCATTTTAAGGATTTGCAATAGTGATTCCAAAGTTCAGACAACATTGTGAAGTTTCTTGTCCTTTTATTCTGTTGAAATAATGACACCTGCTTACTAGGAATATGAAAAAGCTCCAACCAAGGTGACACTTGGACACAATTTCACTTATATGCCAGCTCTAAGAAGTCACTTGCCTGTTCACTATCCTTAATTTATCACAGAGTTAATGAAGTTTTATGCTCTTCTTGTATAATCATTTGTACACCTTCTATGATTAATCTTACACAGTCATTTTTCCACAATAATTTAAACAAAATTTCAGTGTATTTAGCTCATTTTTATTGTATGTGTTCCGTGATATTAGGAAAATGTCACTTAATTTACGAAATTAAATCTAAATATTTTTATTATCCATAAATCTTATATTTATTTAGTATAGGTCTTGCCATCATGGAATGTTTTTCTATTAGAAACTTTGGTAAATGTGTTGTAACCATAGGAATGATTTGCAAGACAGCAGGAGTAGTCAATATAGACTAAATTAATGTGTTAGGTTTAGTGTTCACACAGCATGCTTTACTTTAATTGATTACTCTATAGCCAAACTTAAATTACTAGTATCAGTGCTGATAGAAGAAAATGAATATTTAATAAAACACCCTTTGTATCATAGTAGCAGATTAATCTAAGTAAAAAAGCTATCATTTGTAATAAGCTTTTAAGGCTACTTTGATATCTTGAATACATGCAATATTAAAGAGCTTATAAATACAAAGAGCAAGATAAGTTGGGATAATTTAACAAAAAGTCTCTGCAATTAACTGAATTATGATGCATTTGGATTTAAAAATTAAGTAATACACTTACATTGAGAAGAAGTGGCAATACATTTTTTCTAGCTTTGAAATTGCAACAGATTCATTTATCAATAGAATTATATCAACAAAAATAACATAATGAGTAAACGATTAATTTATGAACTTCATAACTAACTCTTAGAGTCATTGATGTTTACATATAGATAATCTTAAGACAAATAATTCATGGATAAAGTACATTTTATTCCCCCATCATCAATCACCATCATTGTCATCGATACAACAGAGTTTTTGGAATAAAACTCAAATGAATAACAATAAGGAATATCACATTACTAAAATGTAAAACATTATATAACTAAGAAAAACCTTGTAGGTTAATATTGAGAGTAAAAATAGAATAAAATTACAGATAAGGATAAAAGGCAAATTTTATGCATTCTTAAATATATTCTTTAAATCCCAAACATAATTTTGACTATTAAAGTATTTAAATTCCTCAATCTGGAGATGCGTTACAAAAAATAATCCTGTATACACTATAAAATCAGAAGTATATAATACCTTAGTGGTTTATTATGACTGTTGAACTTCAACTGTGTCTTTAGCTCCATGGATTTTATTCCATTGTATGTTAAAATTGAAAATCAGTGATTGCAAGAAAAAAATTAATTCCCGTTTTTTTCCCCATGTTTCTCCCAAAGTGGCTGAAGTAGGAGATGGAAACATTACCATTGAAAAAGAAGGTACAAGAAGAGCCAGATTTATGGGCATGCACCTAGTGCATCCACTCAGACCCAGACAGAAGGACTACACACTTGGTTTAATGCTCTATTGTTGCCATCTTGAAATTCTGAAGAATTTTTGAATAAGGAGCACTGCATTTTCACTTTTCACTGAGTATGCATAGCCATAAATAAAGTCAAACCTGTTGGTGATGTCAATCTGGAAAACTCCTATCTGGGTCAAGGAGAGACTGACTGGGCATGGCTGCCAGGCATGTGCTTAAATGAATACTTGGAGAGACCATATATAAAATAGATAAACAACAAGGATTTACTGTCTAGCATAGGGAAATATATTCAGTATCATATACTAACCTATAATGGAAAAGAACTGAGAAAAAAGAATATATATTAATTTATTCATACAAATGTATAACCGAATCACTTTGCTGTACACCTGAAACTAACACAATATCGTAAATCAAATATACTTCAATTAAAGAAAAGAATACTTGGAGAGAACATGACTATTCTCTGAAACTTGGAATAAGCCTATGACCCTGGGTTTTATTCCTTTCCAGTACAGCTTGTCTGTTCTGAAGAGATTTTGACTGGCAAATAGTGAAGAGACCCTTCTTTACTTGATAAAAGCAAACAAATAAATACCAACAATAACCAAAAAAAAGGAGGATGGGCAATATCAATATTAAAATGGACAAATTCATGATCCACGAAGAATATATATGAATAGCAAACACTTTTAGAATAATGAGAAGATGATTAATATTGGTCTTATAATGTAAGTGGAAATCTTTGACTCATCTCTCAAAATGATTTTAAGCAAGTCCATAGAAAACTTTAAAAATGATAGCGATTTTGAAGAGTATAAGTACAAGTCTGAATTAATAGGTTTATACTGAAATTTAAAATTAGACTAAATAGACATGCAAAGAGCTCCCAAATATCTGAAAAACGTTCAAAATTTATGTTCTCAAAGCAATAAACTTTAATCAGTTATTAAAAATAGAAAAAAAACACAGTTTCTGGCCTCAGTGCAATAACTTGAGAAATTAATAAGCTTAATAACACAGTAACAAGTAGGAAATTATAATATAGAACTCATTTAAATAGCTCTAATTACTCTGAAAGAAAGCAAAATTACAATGCCTATTTAGAAATTAAGTACTTACAGAACCAAACATAACAAAGTATATAAAATATACTAAACCTTTACTCAAAGAGAACACGAAAAGCTATAAATCCTTTCATTATTAAGAAGAGAGAGTATATATATATAACATAATTATTAAATTTCAGTGGATTTATTGGAAAAATGGACATGAAATTAGATGAAGCTAGAAACAGATAACACTCCATGAGAGCTTAATATATGACCAGACTTTTCTATAAATATTGCTGGAATTATCATTCTCAGTCTTGAATGATACTATTATGAGCCTTATTTCACCTATGAAGAAACTCAGGCACAGAGATGTTAAGTAACTTGCCCAAGTAACTTGCCCAAGGTCACACAGATGTGTAAATGGAAGAGCTAGTTTATGAATAAAGTCAGTGTAGAACCATAACCTGGGCTCTTAACCTCTATGCTCCACCCCTTTGTATAATAAAATAGCTCATACTGACATGATTACTACTCACCAAGCCCTACTCTGAGTGTTTTACATATTTTAATGAAAGACAAAATAGGTCAAAAAAATATGAAATCAAAGTGCATTTGACTGTTATGCTGTACCCACATGGACAGAAATTCTGTTCTTTTTATCTTAATTTCACTCTTTGGGGACATAAACTATTGTTCAATAAGTTTTATTTTAAGCTGTGAAGGACATTTGAGCTGTTCTTTCTGACCCTAGCTGTGTTTGTTTGTTTGTGTTTTGGCAGGTGGGAGAGGGAGATACATTAGGAGTAGATATAAATTAAACCCTCATAGAATCAATGAGAGACAGCAATACTGAAATTATAACAAGGCACATGTCCATGGATGCTGGAAAGCAGAAATTAAGGGTAAGGACATGCAGCAGCTTTATACTATTCAAGATGTCACCAGCAGTCCCTCTGCCAAGATCACAGGTGCCGTGCTAGAGCTACCAGGGCAATTACTGCTGTCATGATAGTAATGACACAACAAAACAAAACTCTCCCAATTCTTGAGCCAAATGTCCCACTTTGAAAAGCCACATAGAAAGGGTGAATGTGCATTTGGTTAAGCTTGAGTCACATGTCTGACCATAGCCCGCAAAGAAGGATCTGCCCTCTCTACTTCATATGAGGCACTAAGGTGAGAAATATATAATCGGCATGGGAATCCTCCTCTGTCAGCACCACAAACAGGGTAATAGAGAAGTGTCTGGCAAGCAGGCCATCCTGACAGCACACATACAAAACAAACTCACATTCACATGATTGTTTGCTTCTCTTGCTTTTCCATGAGTTTCACAAAAGTAGAAACTATTCCACAGTTTTCATCATCTGTTACCTAAATCATTTCTTTCTTGAATTTATTAGGCATTTAATATAAGCACTTTGACAGAATTGATGAGTATTTAAAAGAATGAATAAATGAATAATCAAAAGTGTGTTTCTTTCTAGAAGTTTAGAATCTACCTCTACCAAACAAACAAGACACAACAATTAGAGATACCAAAGCATAACAACATATACAATTTAATACATATCTTCTTTACAACCCATAGTTGACCAGAACAATGTATAGTTTGCCTTGACTGTCATCAAAATTAAGAGAAAAATCTATTCACACTGAAAGACAGCAAAACATGTTAATATATTGCTCATGTGTTGTTTACATCATGAACCATTTCCTGCAAAATGAAGAATGACAAATTGCAACTTACATGACCTTTGAAATACACTATCATATATGGCAAGCCTTCCTTCAAGGATTTTAAATAGGATAAATAGGTTGTCAAAAAAAAAAGCGACCTATAAAACTCATCTAGTTGAGTGGCAGGTTTTTGTATGAACACTTTTTTGAATAAGAATGCTGAGTTTCATATATATATATATATACATACAAATATATATATACATATATATATATTTGTATATATATACAAAATTTCTATATATATATATTTTTTAATGATCATGGGTACTAATTCTAAATCCTTACAGAGAAAAAAACCATGCAGAAAAGATGATCTGTTTTGAAAATGTGAAGTTAGTTCATATCTTGCTTCATGTTGTAAATATATTGAGCTTGAATTTGCACAAGGACTGGATTTGAAAGGAAAAGTTTAAGATTATCATTCCATTTCTTAGAATCAAATCAAGAGAAAAAAATTTTTTCTTTGTACAGTTGGGAGTGGGAGGTGCATGAATGAATTCTTTCTAAATTCCTTTTAAAATAATTTTTCAATAAAATTTATGTAAAATTCACACTCAGGAAAAAAACAGTGAAACTGTGGAAAAATTAAATAAAATGGGAAATATGGAAACCACGATTTCAAAGTTCTTTAGTGACACTGTATAGAAAGTGTATATAAACAAATAATGTGTAATGCTTTGTACTAGTATATAGCTCTAGGAGTATTTTGATCCAAAAAAGTCCTTGTTTTATAGAAATCCATGAAATTTGAGTTCTGCTTTAAGGAATTTACAGTGAAAACCTTGAAATTGCCTTGAGGATGAATTAAATTAATTCATTATGTCAAAATTTGAGGAAGAGATTTCATAAATGGAACAGGAGAATGCACTTTACTTATTTTACTGGCTCAGAAGAACACACATGAATTTTGAAAATTTGAATGACAAGAAAAATTGTTTCTTTGAGAACTCACTTGACATCCTCTTTCTTTTTGATTACTTTGGAGACCTAATATAAATTCACAGACATATTTTCAACCATAAAATCCATCTTTTGATAGATTTCTTAAAGTGGCTTCCAGTTTATAATGAATAATTTGTGCCTTAAAATGTAATGTGTGAAGAGACGGTTTTTGCCCCATGTAGGGCAGTGGAATTTGTTGTTTGGTAGACTTACGGATGAACGGTGCAGAAGGGATGTTCAGAAAGATCTTGAAAGCTGTTGGTTGTCAAGTAAATGCACACGTGGCCTCAACACCAGAGCATCACGTGCCTTGGTGATCCCTGACCCCTGGAACTGGAGCTGGTGTTTCAACCATTTTACTCTAATTCAATATTAATAAATTTCTTCTTCTGTTAGTTTGATTTTTATGGAGTTGTGATTTTTTTTCATGCAGGACAGATTGATCAAGTAGATATGCGAGAAGGGTGGAGTCAAGATGGTGTACTAGGAGGACACAAAATTTGCGTCTCCTCACAACTAGGGCACCTACCAGGCAATGGTGGGGGCCACGGACACCTAAGGGGATGGGAGGAACCCCCAGTGACTGGGTAGGATGTGGGGCATGGGGGGAGTGAGGGAGGAGGAGAAGTGGAGGCGAGTCAGGACTGGCCCCCCTGAGGGGTGGCTGGGGGAAGGGAAGGGATCCCATGCCAGAAGGGGGAAATTGGAGGACCACTGGGAGGGAAGAAGATCAAAAGGGAGCATGGCCAGGTTGCCCCTGCCCACCACCTGGGCCCCTCCAGCCACGCAGGTCCTGAAGGAGTGGGAGGGAGGGAAGGGCGATCAAAAGTAAAGGCCAGACCTCTGGGACTGGAACCCCTGAGGGGCGGCTGGTGGAGGGGAGGAGTTCCTACACCCAGTGAGACCCACTCACAGATAGGGGTCCAGCAGCAATGGGGGGAGACCATGGGGGAGGGGCACGAAGGAAGGGAAAGGAACACGGCTGGTGCTTTCCCTGTACACTTAAGCACCAGGAAGCCTGTTGGGCTCCCAGGCCTAATCCTCTGCATTTGGAGCCTCCCTCCTGCAGTGCAGAGCCCAAGCCCCGCCCCTACACCCCCACCCAGGGCCATACCTCTACACTCAGAGACCCCCTCCAGTGAGCTTGGCCTAAACCCCACCCATACACCCTCACTCAGGGTCCTACCTCCAAACTCCAGAAGCCCACAGTCCAGAGGCCTTCCTTTCCACGTGCTGCCTCTCCCCTTCTGCTCAGGTCCTAAGCAGAGGCCCCACCCCACACTTGAAAGTCACCCCCCACCCACGCACCTTGGCCCCCTCCCACACTTGGACATCGCCCCATGTAGGTCCCGCCCCACACTCAAAAGTCACCCCCCCACCCTAAACACTGCCCCAGCCTAAGTTCTCCCCCCAAACTCCGCCCACATAGCCAAGACTGTTTTTTATTTTCTTCTATTCCTTTTTGCTCTGTCAGATTGGGGTTATGTTTTACCTTGTTGATTCATTATTGTTGATTCTTTTATATTTTTATTTTTCGTAATCTTTTATTTTTCTAATTTTATTTTATTCTTTATATTTTGTTAGTGATTTTTCCTTTTGGCTTGTTCCCCCCCCCCAATTTTTTTTTCTTTTTTCTGTTGTGTATTTATTTTACCTTGTTGCAGTTGTTTCAATTATAGTTTTATTTATCCTAATAGATTTTTTATCTTTCTCATTTTATTTTGTTTTTTATTCTTTGATATTGTACTGCTCCTTATTTTCTTTCTTTCTTCCTTTTTTTTTTTTTTTTTTTTTTTTACTGTGCCATGAAGCTTGCAGGATCTTGGTTCCCCAGCTGGATGTCAGGCCCAAGCTCCAGCGATGGGAGCTCTGAGTCAACACCGCTGGACTAACAGAGAACCTCAGAGCCCAGGGAATATCAATCAGAGTGAGGCCTCCCGGAAGTCCTCATCTCAGCACCAAGACCCAGCTCTATCCAAGTGCCTACAAACTCCAGTGCTGGGCGACTCATGACAAACAACCTGTAAGACAGGAATACAAAAGCACACCCCCCCCCAAAAAAAAAGAAACAACAAAAAAAATGTTGTTGAAGGAGCAAGGTAAAAACCTACAAGACCAAATAAATGAAGATGAAATAGGCAACCTACCTGAAAAGAATTCAGAGTAATGATAGTAAAGGTGATCCAAAATCCAGGAAACAGAAGGGAGAAAATACAAGAAACATAAGGAGGACCTAGAAGAACTACAGAGCAAACAAACACTGATGATCAACACAGTTACTGAAATTACAAATACTCTAGAAGGAATCAATAACAGAATAACTGAGGCAGAAGATGGAAAAGTGAGCTGGAAGATAAAATGGTGGAAATAACTGCCACAGAGCAGAATAAAGAAAAAAGAATGAAAAGAATTGAGGACAGTCTCAGAGACCTCTGGGACAACATTAAACAGACCGAATTATATGGGTCCCAGAAGAAGAAGAGAGAAAAGGAAAGGGTCTGAGAAAAACTTTGAAGAGATTATAGTCGAAACTTCCCTAACATGGGAAAGGAAATAGTCAATTAAATCGAGGAAGCAGAGAGTACCATACAGGATAAACCCAAAGAGAAACACACCAAGACATATTAATCAAACTATCAAAACTTAAATACAAAGAAAAAATTATTAAAAGCAGCAAGGGAAAAGCAACAAATTTTCAGCAGAAACAAATTTTTCAACAGAAACAACAAATTTTTCAGCAGAAACTCTGCAAACCAGAAGGAAGTGGCAGCACATATTTAAAGTGATGAAAGGGAAAAACCTACAACCAAGATTACTCTACGCAGCAAGGATCTCATTCAGATTCTATGGAGAAATAAAAATCTTTACAGATAAGCAAAAGTTAATAGAATTCAGCAACACCAAACCAGCTTTACAACAAATGCTAAAGGAACTTCTCTAGGCAGGAAACACTAGAAAAAGTAAAGACCCACAAAAACAAAAACAAAACAATTAAGAAAAGGGTAATAGGAACATACATATTGACAATTACCTTAAATAAATGGATTACATGCTCCAACCTAAAGACCTATACTGGCTGAAGGGATACAAAAACAAGGCCTGTACATATGCTATCTACAAGAGACCCACCTCAGACCTAGGGAAACATACAGACTGAAAGTGAGGGGATGGAAAAAGATATTCCATGCAAATGGAATTCAAAAGAAAGCTGGAGTAGCAATTCTCATATCACACAAAATAGACTTTAAAATAAAGACTATTACAAGAGACAAAGAAGGACACTGCATAGTGATCAAGGGATCAATCCAATACATAAAGCACATGCTAACAGCCATAAAACGGGAAACTGACAGTAACACAAAAATAGTTGGGGACTTTAACACCCCACTTTCACCAATGAACAGGTCATCCAGAATGAAAATAAATAAGGAAACACAAGCTTTAAAGGACACATTAGACAAGATAGACTTAGTTGATATTTATAGGACATTCCATCCCAAAACAACAGAACACACTTTCTTCTCAAGTGCTCATGGAACATTCTCCAGAATAGACCATATCATGAGTGACAACTCAAGTGTTGCTAAATTTAAGAGAATTGAAATCATATCAAGTATTTTTTCCTACCACAACCCTGTAAGACAATATATCAATTACAGTAGAAAAACTGTAAAAAATACAAGCACATGGAGGCTAAACAATACGCTACTAAATAACCAAGGGATCACTGAAGATATCAAAGAGGAAATCAAAAACTACCTAAAAACAAATGACAATGAAAACACAATGACCCAAAACGTATGGGATGCAGCAAGAGCAGTTCTAAGAGGAAAGTTTATAGCAATAGAGTCCTACCTCAGGAAACAAGAAAAATCTCAAACAACCTAACCTTACACGTAAAGCAATTAGAGAAAGAAGAACACACACACACAAAGTCCCAAAGTTAGCAGAAAGAAAGAAATCATACAGATCAGATCAGAAATAAATGAAAAAGAAATGAAGGAAACAATAGCAAAGATCAATAAAAGTAAAAGCTTGTTGTTTGAGAAGATAAACAAATTGATAAACCATTAGCCAGACTCATCAAGAAAAAAGGAAGAGGACCCAAATCAATAGAATTAGAAATGAAAAAGAAGTAGTAACAAATGACACTGCAGAAATACAAAGGATCATGAGAGATTACTACAAGCAACGATATACCGATAAAATGGACAACCTGGAAGAAGTGGACAAATTCTTAAAAAAAGCACAACCTTCTGAGACTGAACCAGGAATAGAAAATATAAACAGACAAATCACAAGCACTGAAATTGAAACTGTGATTTAAAATCTTCCAACAAACAAAATCTCAGTACCAGATGGCTGCAGAGGTGAATTCTACCAAACAATTAGAGAAGAGTTAACACCTGTCCTTCTCAAACTCTTCCAAAATAAGCAGAGGGAATAACACTCCCAAACTGATTCTATGAGGCCACCATCACCCTGATACCAAAACCAGACAAAGATGTTACAAAAAAAGAAAACTACAGGCCAATATCACTGATGAACATAGATGCAAAAATCTTCAACAAAATACTAGCAAACAGAATCCAACAGCACATTAAAAGTATCATACACCATGATCACGTGGGATTTATCCCAGGAATTCAAGGAT
The DNA here is from genome assembly GCF_059928025.1 of Delphinapterus leucas. Lineage (NCBI taxonomy): Eukaryota > Metazoa > Chordata > Mammalia > Artiodactyla > Monodontidae > Delphinapterus > Delphinapterus leucas. The sequence goes on along the minus strand of NW_028322249.1, from coordinate 2,791,909 downwards.
TCTTCAATATACGCAAATCAATCAATGTGATAGACCATGTTACCAAATTGAATAATAACCATATGATCATCTCAGTAGATGCAGACAAAGGTTTTGACAAAATTCAACACCTATTTATGATAAAAACTCTCCATAAAGTGGGCATAGAGGGAACCTACCTCAAAATAATAAAGGCCAAATATGAAAAACCCACAGCCAACATCATTCTCAATGGTGAAAAACTGAAACCATTTCCACTAAGATCAGGAACAAGACAAGGTTGCCCACTCTCACCACTATTATTCAACATAGTTTTAGAAGTTTTAGCCACAGCAATCAGAGAAAAAAAAAGAAATAAAAGGAATCCAAATTGGAAAAGAAGAAGTAAAGCTGTCACTATTTGCAGATGACATGATACTATGCATAGAGAATCCTAAAGATGCTACCAGAAAACTACTAGAGCTAATCAATGAATTTGGTAGAGTAGTAGGATACAAAATAAATGCACAGAAATCTCTTGCATTCCTATACACTAATGATGAAAAATCGAGAGATAAATTAAGGAAACACTCTCATTTACCACTGCAACAAAAAGAATAAAATACCTAGGAATAAAGCTACCTAAGGAGACAAAGGACCTGTATGCAGAAAACTATAAGACACTGATGAAAGAAAGATGATACAAACAGATGGAGAGATATACCATGTTCTTGGATTGGAAGAATCAACATTGTGAAAATGACTATACTATCCAAAGCAATCTACAGATTCAATGCAATCCCTATGAAACTACCAATGGCATTCTTCACAGAACTAGAACAAAAAATTCACAATTTGTATGGAAACACAAAAGACCCCGAATAGCAAAAGCAATCTTGAGAAAGATAAATGGAGCTGGAGGAATCAGGCTTCCTGACTTCAGACTATACTACAAAGCTGCAGTAATCAAGACAGTATGGTACTGGCACAAAAACAGAAATATAGATCAATGGAACAAGATAGAAAGCCCTGAGACAAACCCACGCACCTATGGTCACCTTATCTTTGATAAAGGAGGCAAGAATATGCAATGGAGAAAAGAGAGCCTCTTCAATAAGTGGTGCTGGGAAAACTGGACAGCTACATGTAAAAGAATGAAATTAGAACACTCCCAAACACCATACACAAAAATAAACTCTAAATGGATTAAAGACATAAATGTAAGGCCAGGCACTATAAAACTCTTAAAGGAAAACAGGAAGAACACTCTATGACATAAATCACAGCAAGATCCTTTTTGACCCACCTCCTAGAGTAATGGAAATAAAAACTAAACAAATGGGACCTAATGAAACTTCAAAGCTTTTGAACAGCAAAGGAAACCATAAACAAGATGAAAAGACAACCCTCAGAATGGGAGAAAATATATGCCAATGAAGCAACTGACAAAGGAGTAATCTCCAAAATTTACAAGCAGCTCATGCAGCTCAATACCAATTAAAAAAACAACCCAACCCCAAAATGGGCAGAAGACCTAAAGAGACATTTCTCCAAAGAAGTTATACAGGTTGCCAACAAACACATGAAAGGATGCTCAACATCACTAATCATCAGAGAAATGCAAGTCAAAACTGCAGTGAGGTATCACCCCACCCTGGTCAGAATGGCCATTGTCAAAATATCTACAAACAAATAAATGCTGGAGAGGGTGTGGAGAAAAGGGAACCCTCTTGCACTGTTGGTGGGAATGTGAATTGATATAGCCACTATGGAGAACACTGTGGAGGTTCCTTAAAAAGCTAAAAATAGAACTATCATATGACCCAGCAATCCCACTACTGGGCATATACCCTGAGAAAACCATAATTCAAAAAGAGTCATGTACCACAATGTTCATTGCAGCACTATTTACAATAGCCAGGACATGGAAGCAACCTAAGTGTCCATAGACAGATGAATGGATAAAAAAGATGTGGCACATATTTACAATGGAATATTACTCAGCCATAAAAAGAAACAAAATTGAGTTATTTGTAGTGAGGTGGATGGACCTAGAGTCTGTCATACAGAGCGAAGTAAGTCAGAAAGAGAAAAGCAAGGACCATATGCTAACACATATATATGGAATCTTAAAAAAAAAAAAGCTGATGAACCTAGGGGCAGGCCAGGAATCAAGACACAGATGTAGAGTATGGTCTTGAGGACATGGTGTGGGGGAAGGGTAAACTGGGACGGAGTGAGAGAGTAGCACTGACATATATACACTACCAAATGTAAAATAGATAGCTAGTGTGAAGCAGCTGAATGGCACAGGCAGATCAGCTCGGTGCTTTGCGACCACCTAGAGAAGTGGAATAAGGAGGTTGGGAGGGAGACGCAAGAGGGGATATATGTATGTATATAGCTGATTCACTTTGTTATACAGCAGAAACTAACACAACACTGTAAACAATTATACTCTAGTAAAGATGTTAAAAAAGACAAACATTAAAAAAAAGTAGATTCAAAAACTGCCTTTAAGGTAGGGATTAACATATACAAACTACTAGATATAAAATGGATAATCAACAAGGACCCACTGTATTGCACAGGGAACTCAATATTCTCTAATAAGCTATATGGGAAAAGAATATGAAAAATAGTAGATATGTGTATATGTATAACTGAATCACTTTGCTGTATACCTGAAACTAAACTGACACAATATTGTAAATCAACTATACTCCAAAAAAAAAAAAGAAAAAACTACCTTTATGCCTAACTGTTGCAATGATTTGTATAATTAGTTCAGTAAGATAATTTTTTTTCTTCCTCTTTAGAAGCTTAGTCATTAGATCCAAAGTCACATTTTTTTCACTCTCTTCTTCTCAAATGAGGAAGGTTTCATTTACAGTTTTTTCATGTTACCCTGTGTCTCACATTTGACCTAAATATTACCCTTACATTTTACCAGTTGGATTCTTTCAATCTGTCTTCTTCTGTAAATAATGCTGATTTTTCAGTCATGGTTCAGTCAGGAGATAAACCATGCGGTACGTGGAATGGGTGCAGTTTATCAAAAGAATTCATACCTAGTAACAGGTGAATGGAGTAAAGAATGCAGTAATACCTAATAGAGAAAGCAGCCACTCTTAGGGGTGATATCAGTGCAAAACTTCCTCCCTCACTCCCACCCCAAAAACACCACCCCCCACCCCAAACTGAGGCTCAGAACCCCCTGGTGGCGCATGGCTGTAGCCCAGCAGATAGTGGAGAAGTTCACTGAAGTTCCACAGGAGGATGCCAGCAAGCAGAGAACTGCCTCCTATATGTAGAGGAAACTCATGGGGAGCTACATTTGGGGTAGGTGGAGTGGGTCCTGAACTCGCAGGGAAGTGGCTGGAACACCTATTGGGATGTTGCTTAACTGAGGTCCACGGTACTTGCTGGGAAACTGCCTGCAGGATGCACTAAGGCTCACTCCAACTTTATTATTTAAAATTTTATTTCTGATTACAAATGCAATATGAGGTCAATATTGGAAAAATGTGGAATCAGAATAGGATAAAATAGGGAAAACCACAGCTCTCAAAAGCATTTAAAAGTAACTTTTACAGAGTATATATATCCTACACGTAGATTGTATAGATTGTACAAAAATTGTATTTTAGAGGATGGTAACACGATATGTGTTTATATTCAATAATGTAAGTCATTCCATTTTTTTCTATTTAATAAGGTAGTCTTGGCTATGTTCACCTACTTGATTTTTAATATAAATATTATATTCTACTTGTCTGTTTTCACACATACCAACACAAACACAACTGGATTTTGAAATGTCTGGCACTTTTTGGTCATTTAACATTAAAGGAAATACTTTTGATGGACTTTGTTTTTTTACACACTCCTTATATATTACTTTAGTAGCATTAGAATAATATACTTTGTGAAATAAAAAATTACTAATTCCTAGTTTTGAAATTCTGTTTCCAGGTTTTCATTTTGTAGAACTATGATGAACAGTTCTATGCATAAAGGTGATCTGAACTGTTTTTAAGATTCTTCAATATAGTATCTATAAAGTTGAACTGAGAGGCAAAAGTCATGCATTATCAAAGCTCATAGAAAATTGCTGTCTTGTGTATCATTTAAAAATATTTTCCATTTTAACCATCAGTATGTGTGAGTATATCACAGACTATCTCTAAGAGAGTATGCCTTAGCATTAAGTTTTCTTTTTTGTTGTTTCAAAACACCATGTAAGTATAATCTTTCAGACTTTGAGTAGAAAAGATATTGCAGGTGTGTGTGTGTGTGTGTTTTCTGTGCTTGTGAGAGCAAGAGAGACAGAGACGGAGACAAAGACAGAGATACTAAGGATTGTAAAGGCGGCACAACTCTATCTCATTTTCAGATTTTAGCTATATAAAGAATCAAAGTACTAATTACATTCTGAAAAATCAAAATTATGCCCTAAATGATACAAATTATAATTCATAAACTTAATATAATTCATTATTTTTATTGTTCTCAATTCACTCAGATAATGCACATATAATTATAGGGCTACTATGCAAGGTTCTTTTCAGAACAGCAAGGGCTAGATGATTTCATAGCAACTAATTGTAATGCAATAATTCGGGAAGTTTTCTGAAAGCACAAATTTGAGTATGTTAAAATAGTTTCAAATTTTATTTTCCTTGGACGAAAGCTTCTTTTACAGTGTGAATGTATTTTAATTATAAATCTACACTTAAAAATCATATTAAAGGGAAACTATTTTTACTGATACATGCCAGGGGGTAAATAATGCTAAATGCATACCTTTTAAGAAAAGAATAAAATGGACTATGATATGTCTTTGTTTAAGCACAAAGTTCTCCAATTGTCCTTTGGATGAAAGTTGAATCACATTTTCTTTACTATAGAATCAAATCTGAGCATTTCAAGAGGTAAACAGTGATTCTTTGATGCCTTACTTCAAGGCATTCAGAGGAAATTAATCAAATTAATCCATCCTTCTTTCCACTGGTAACAAAAATTATTCACTGCTTTGGACTCAGGGCATTTCACAAGACCCTAATGAGTATTGGGAAGGAAAAAAAAAAAGTATTAAATGGTGGCATTAAGGAGGAGACTGTAAAGCACTGAATATTCTTTTTTTTAATGCCAGATTGGAAATGTAATTGAGTGAAGCAGGCCCCGGGTGGTTGGAAGCATTGCAAAGTGCGTGGTCCGCCTAAAGGTGGCAGCTGCTATCCAGCAACCATGGATCATTGCCACATTGGAATTCAGAACCAGGTTTGGCAGATATTCCAGTTTTTGTGGAAAAGAAAGAAATTCATATTTTAATGTGAGCTCTCTAAATTTTTGAGTGTTGATGTTAACAAAAAAAAGTCCTTGTGAGCTGAATCAAATAAGTCAGGAAGTTCCTCCTTGTTAAATGAAAAAGCATTATGTACTTGACCTTGGTCTTGCCCCTCCCCAATTTTAATCAAAGTCCTTAAAAGCATTTAGAAAATATTTAAGTGACAATTATTTCTTATGTCAATTTTTCCTTGAGGAGCATCAAGAGAAAAATGTATTTCCTTCCAAAAGCCATTGGTTGAAGACCAAGCAACTCTAATCGTTTGGCTAATATGATTGTTTATATATTTCCCAATAATCAAATAATTGTTCTCAGTTGATAAAGGGGAAGAGTATTTAAAAGATTATTTTTAAATTACAGCAATACAGGTATTTTTTGAAACAAAGGGATATTGCTTTCAATACATTTTTTGCCTAAAATGGATGGTCTCTTTCCATATCTCTTCCAAATCTCTGAACGAATTCTCACATTTTTTCAAAATTGTTGCTGTAAGCATGGTTAAGTTATATCACCTCTATAGCCAGACTCTCATATTCTGAATCCAGTTCTGATGTTGCTAGCTACTTCACCTTGTGTGTCTTACCCAAATTTCTTGAGTCCCAGGTTCCTCATCTAGAAAATAATGGTCATTTTGGGATCAACTTCAGAGGCTTACTATGAGGATTTTGTAAGGAAATCTTTAAAGCTATCAGTGATAGAAAGTGTTCCATACATCTTAGTTATCATTATGTCCTTTGAAGTCATTCTTTTTTCCTGGTTTACATGGAAATACTGCTGCAGATGTCAGAAGACACATTTTTCTCCCCCCTGAAACATTGCACATTTGTAGCAACCATCTTCATAGAGGAAAACAGAATTCTTATTCACTGCTGCACATATTTAATGTATTTTTGAGATCACTCTACCCCGTTTCTGGTCTTTATAAAGTTATCATAAAATTATAAGTGTCTTTGACATAATTATCTAGTTACTAGACACAAAAGTATCAATACAGGGGAACTCAGAGAGACTGAGTGATTTGCCTGGGATAAATAAATAAATAAATAAAGTGGCAGAACTGGGACTAAAATTGTGTTTCTTTGTTTTGCTTTCATTATATATTTCTATCTAAATATATTTAAGTTGAAATTATAAATATTAAAAAAATTTGAATGCCTTAATTCATAGACTTTCTCCATTAAATTGGAAAGAGAAAACCATTATTTTTATAGGGAAATTTTGTCAATTAAGCTGCAGTATGCCAAACATCTGTGTACCTGTCAACCAATTCTACATGATTGACATAGTTTGCATTCATATACAGATATTCCTGCTTTTTGAGATCTAGTTTTACACATTGACATTTTAATATAAATGATCAATAGAAAATCATATTCCATGGGCATCATGAATGAGTCAACAAATTTATTTGGCTTACTCTAAATAAATATTTCTTAAATGTCACATTTGCACAGCATTAAAAGTTTTAAGCAAATACTCGTGAAGCATGCCCCTGTGACACTGATGATTGAATATATTATCTTGTCTCTTTCTAATGAAGAAAACAGTGTAGTTGCCAACTTTATATGAACTAAGGGAAGTTCTCTGACCACATGAGATGTCATTTCAAAATAGATTTCCTTTGGAAGGATGATATTATGCTAAAATAATATGAATTTATTTTTATTGCCCACTAAAGAACTAAGGAAAATACAGTGCCATGGAAATTGTTATTTTAATGCTGTATTCAAAAGAATAAAAGTTAAATATAGAACTTTGAATTGCTTTTCTTCTCTCCTCACTGGTACTATATGTTCGTATTCTGGAGATTGGGAAATTCAACTTCACACAACACATCCAGCTAATGAGATTGCAGAAACATTGTGCTCTCCATCATTTCCTTATCAGTGACAGTCCATTAAAAGCTGTAACCCAATGAAGTGAATTTCAGTTTTAAAGTTTTGCATTCTGAAAACGGTCTTCCCAAGACCATTAATAGATAAGATGGATGCCACATTTGTTGACAGTTCAAGATACTTTTACCCTGCTAGAACTGTTTTGAAACCAACAGACCTATTATCTTCTTTTACAAAGAAATTTTATAGTGCTATTTTAGTGAATTGCAAAACTCTGAAGGAAATTTTACTTTTATTTACCTGTGTTTTTGTTTCCTTACACAATGCAGTAAAATATGTACAATGTGTGTTTGTAGTCTACATTTGAATTGCATCCTTTCAGAAAAATTGAATAGGTCTACTAAAAACAATTTTCCTTTCGAGTGTGGCATGCTTTGTCCTTCTGAGAACAGAAAGATGATGATTTATTCCTGGCTTCTTAGTAGTTTTGGTTGCAATAAGTTAGTCATGATCACAATTGAATGTCAGGATTGTAAAATAATCAAAACAGCCTTTCCAAACTTAGTGTGGAGAAACTGAACAAATGCAAGCACAAAGATATGACTTCACCTCCTGACAAAGGAGGAGGAGGAGATTCCTGCCCAGACTGATGTCCCAAAGAAACAACCATGATTGTGAGGCATGGCATCCAGGGGGAGTTAAAGTCTTACTATTTTAGGTAATTTTTAAAATTGAAAATGTGTACAAGTTTCCTTCCATGAATGTAGTTAGAACATGTCAAAAAAGAACGGAATTCAACTCTCTGAATTCAGTCTCAGACGTTTCAGAAAATAGTAGGGATAGTCACCTGAAGCAATTAGGCTTTTGAGAAGAATGGCATATGGGCCACTGCTCTAGCTGTCCCTGAATGGGGACTGGAGACAAGGGCACAAATCTAGGTTTCTGGAGCTGCCCAATCAATAACTAGTGCCTTTGAAATATAAAATTCAGGAAACAATCAATGCATACTTAGGATTATTTGGTGATACAAAAAGTGCAGAAATAAATATGCCTGGAGATGGAGATACAGCTACTGATCTACAGTGCACAGAAAACTGGATACACTGAGTAGAGTGACAAATACATGGTGTGCTGAAGAGAAGAGCTGTGTTGTCCTGTCAGGTACTGAGATTAAAATCTGTTTACAAAAATAAATAAATAAGAAAAAAAATCTGTTTACAACATTCAGCAAAAGAGGGTTGGCTCCCTTTGGAAATTTATTTGTACTTCAAAGGATGCTAAATAGAAACAGGATCGAAGATATGTTTGAAAGAAATATGCTGTATTTGAAGTGGAATCATCTCCCATCTTTAGTGAAAATAGCTCCATAATATCCCAGAAGCCAGGAGCACTATAGAGAGATTGTTTGGGTGGAATTACCAAATACACTTACTTACATTAAATTAATATCAATAGTAGTCAATACACTTTGATCATTTTCTATATATAGTAGTATACTTTATGTGGCTTATGTTATTAATCTATGAGGAGTCACTCAATGATTGTCAACGTCACAAATTAATAAATTGAGTTTAATACAGATTAGGTATCTTTTCTCAAGATTATGAAACTAGAAAGCATCAGAATAAGAGTTTTCAAACCCTTATTTAGCAAGGCAGTATATACTTCCGAATGCATATGATTAAGAAACAAGTTATCTCATACTTTATGTATATGTTATTTGATACTAAGAGACTCAGTCAGTCCTTCTGAGGGTACAGGTAACGGTAAACGCTTTTTCTTTCCACCCAAAAGCTTCAGATAAAATGTTTTTCAGTGAATTGACTGTAAATAAAATTTTAATTTTATCTTAACAATATGCTAGAAAGATAGTTTTAAAAGTTTTTCATAATTCAAGATGATTTATATAATTTATATAATGTTCACATTAATTAAAACATGGTAACTGGGGTATACGTATGGATAATTAGAGTAAGTTGGTAAACTAAATATTCTGTCTAACATAGATTATAAATTTGAGTGGACAAGAAAAATATGTTGCAATATCCATTTGAGCAACAGCAGCTTCTTAGCACAAACACCATGCTTAATATAACTATCCCTAGATATAAGTGAAAAATATCAATTATCACAGTTTTGCTTTTTGCTTTTTTTAGTAAACAAAAGAGATATTAAGTTTCAGAATGATGAGCTCAACTTTCTTATTCCATGTGTCATTAGGATGTGGTATATAAATATTCTCCAACTTTGCTCTATATCTTCACAACAAAGTGCAATGATAAACTAATGCTTTGCAATCTGAAAATTCCATTTGTCACTTTTTTCCTCTAAGGGTGTCAGATTGAAAAACCTTTCTGATTTATGATCTGTGCTTCAATTACAGTTGAATTCAAGACTACATGAAAGAACTTGGTGCTGACAGTATTCAGTTTTCACATGGATATGGTTTTCCAAGACACCATAGTTTTCTGTTCCTTGTCCTTACTCATCTGTCTACTTGCCTCTTAGATTAAATATTTTCAACAAATATGCTTATTTGAAAGGGTCTTGTTTGAATTTTAATGTTATTATTTTGCTGCCCCATTTATACCTTATACTTAAATAAATTGCTACTCCCCACTGCTGTAGCTTGTTACAAAGTCTCCATTGTGGATTACAAAAATGTTTCATAATATCTGACCCTGAGGTGGCTAACATGATTCCAACACAGTATCTACAGGATAAATCCAAGCACCTCAAGGATAGATAGGTGTAGAAAGATCAAGTTAACAAAAACTAACACTTATAATATGAAAAAAAAAACTAGAACAACATGCAGTGCTTAACAAATAATATACTGAGAAGAATATGAATATTACAATGTCTATATTTGTTGTCACTCACATAGAAGTATGGTGTTATCATTAGTCATTGAATTAGCCTAGCTAGATTTTGATGGCTAAGAACACTCTCCAAATAGGCATCTTGATTTTTTCCACTGAGATGGGATTGGAATTTCAGTTCTCCAACTAAGAGATGTTTTATATCAACCCAACTTGACATAATTAGCCAATTCTCAATTTAATGTGTCATCCAATCTCTCCCCACTGATGTTCATAAATTTTGTATACACTCTGATTTCATTGGATTATTCATTATTTTTGACTTGACTCTCTATTCCAAGGGAAAAATAAAAGGTTTTGTAGTACATTATAGTAGTTGCTAGATCATATACCTAAATTTTAGCTTCTTTTCACATTTATAATCATAAATCTATTAAATTAATTTCCAGAACATTTTGAAATATAGCTGGATTGAGATACACATTCTTGTCATGTTTAGATACGTCTGTTGGTACTTATGCTTTCTTTGAATTTTATTAAACATTGAATTGATTTTATCAAGTATAAAAATATATTCTCTCTTAAGATTTAATTGCTATTTACTAGTGATATTTGAGATTTGCTTTTTTTAAAATAACGCAAGTCAGTCTGTGGTTTGACACAGTAAAGTCCATTTCAACTTATAGCCCAGAACTATTTAAATAATATGAGAATTCGTTGATTTTAGGTATATGAAAATTTCCTTTCTAAAGACCTGTGATTCTTGTACCTTTCAACATGGTAGTTTTTGTAGATCTTTTAAAAAATTTCTTCATTATTATGGTACTATTCAGTATTCTTCTCATATATTCATCAATGATGCTAATGTATCTTAATATAAATAATCAATTTTATTTAGTAATTAAATAAATTACCATAGAATTATTTTTAAAATACCTTATGATTTTACAACATTTATATTAGGAGTCATCAAGCTCTAAGATATTTTTCCTGAAGAGATCTGGCAAGATTTTATATAAATTTTGAGTAAATGCTTATTTTTGCCTTTTTTCTACTTTATTTCATATTCACACCACAATAATGACTCTTCTAATTTAAAATATAAACCATAGAGATTTCCTTAAAGGTGGCAGGGGAGGACTGGAACTGTCAAAGACAGAGTGACAGGTGGGGTTGGGAATAAGTGAACGGTCTTGACAGACTCAAAGTTGCTGGCAGCTTGGAACTGCACCTGGTAGGACAGTGGATGGATCTTGCAACTGTACACTTTGGACATAAACTGGTTAGTGGGCTGCTTGGGCCGGCATTCAGCATGCACCATGAAGAGCAATGTGAGGGAAACTGGTACCCAAGTAGGGGCCTTCTGTGTGGTGCTGTCTCGATGGTGTCTTAGGTGTGGAATTGTCCATGCACTTGGGGCAGTAGAGCTTCACCAGGGCCTCACCTGGGGTGTCAGAAAGGCTATTGGAAAGCATTGGCTTGTTCTCACAGTGCACATGGGGCAGTAGCCGAACTCTCCCTGCTGGTACTTTTCCAACATCTGGGTGGTGCCATGGTTTGTGAGGATATAGGTGGTCTGGGTGAACCCATACAGCATCTTGGCTGACTGCTTAATCAGGGTTCTCTGGTTGGGGTTGTCTTCGAGCTCTTCATCAGGCTCCAGGTCCAAGATCATGTCTAGAGCTTGTCTACAGTGAGGCACCTGCTCATTGAGTTGACTGAGATTAAATTTGTCCTGGATGGAGTCTTCATCCACTTCACAGAAGAATTCATAGTCATGGAGCCCACAGAACCAGTATAAATAACACTTCCTGATGTTTAAATCATTTTTTTTTAATTTGTCATTTATTTTTCCTTACTGATTTCCTGATGCTTCTTTGTCTCTGTAATTTTGCTTTCTTGAGTGATCATAAAAGTCTTTGAAAGTTAGGGGTCTTTTTTTTCTTTTGTTTTGCAAAGCATGTCATGATTAAAATGTGTTTCTACTTATTTTAATGAATTAATAAAAATATGGGAATGATATTTTTAATTTCTATGTACTTTTAAGTGTTTATTGAACATAGTATCGGTAAAGACTAGTAACCACATCAAAAGAGTTCAGCTCAATGGATTGATTTCACATGTCAGAAGATACCTGCTTAGTCAGACTCAGATCAAAAACAGAATACCAATAACCTAGCACATTCTCATCTCAGTAAAAACTGTTCCAGTTAACTGCTCTCATGACTTCTAAAACCAGAGATTCGTCCTGTCTTTTTTTGTACTTAGTATTGATAAATTATGCATTATGCACATTATAGACGATCAATTCCCATTGTGTGAGTATTCCACAATTTTCACGGCTTCTCCTATGAGTGGATATTTATGTGGGTAGCACCCAGTTTGGGCTTACAAATAATGCTATAATGAATATTCTAGTGCATGCCTTTCAGTGAACTTATGAATGCATTCCTGTTGGGTTTAGGTATATATATAGGAGTGGAGCTGATTATCTTTGGAACTGTGTATCTTCAGCTTTTGTAAATACTGCAGTTTTTCGAACTGTCCTTATGCTTGAGGTTTTTTTTTTTCTATTGATACCAATTTTTTTTAGTACATCTTTATTGGAGTATAATTGCTTCACAATACCATGTTTCTGTTGCACAACAAAGCAAATCAGCCGTATGCATACACATGTCCCCATGTCCCCTCCCTCTTAAGCCTCCCTCCCATCCTCCCTATCCCACCCTTCTAGGTCACCTCAAAGCACCGAGCTGATCTCCCTGTGCTATGCTGCTTCTTCCCACCAGCCAACTGTTTTACATTCGGGAGTGTATATACATCAATGCTACTCTCACTTTGCCCCAGCTTCCCCCTCCCACCCCACGTCATCAAGTCCATTTTCTATGTCTACCTCTTTATTCCTGCCCTGCAACTAGGTTCATCAGTACTATTTTTTTTTAGATTCCATATATATGCATTAACATATGGTGACATACTTCACTCTGTATGACAGACTCTAGGTCCACCCACCTCACTACAAATAACTCAATTTAGTTCCTTTTTATGGCTGAGTAATATTCCATTGTATATATGTGCCACATCTTCTTTATCCATTCCTCTGTTGATGGACACTTAGGTTGGTTCCATGTCCTGGCTATTGTAAATAGTGCTGCAATGAACATTGGGGTGCATGTCTCTTTTTGAATTATGGTTCTCTCAGAGTATATGCCCAATAGTGGGATTGCTAGGTCATATGGTAGTTCTTTTTTTAGTTCTTTAAGGACTCTCCATACTGTTTTCCATAGTTGTTGGATCAATTTACATTCCCACCAACAGTGCAGGAGGGCTCCCTTTTCACCACACCCTTTCCAGCATTCATTGTTTCTAGACTTTTTGATAATGGCCATTCTGACTGGCGTGAGGTGATACCTCACTGTAGTTTTGATTTGCATTTCTCTAATAATTAGTGATGTTGAGCATCTTTTCATGTGCCTTTTGGCCAACTGTATGTCTTCCTTGGTGAAATGTCTATTTAGGTCTTCTGCCCACTTTTTAACTGGATTGCTTGCTTGTTTGATATTGAGCTGCATGAGCTATTTGTATATTTTGGAGATTAATCCTTTGTCTGTTGTTTTATTTGCAAATATTTTCTCCCATTCGGAGGGTTGTCTTTTTGTCTTGTTTATGGTTTCCTTTGCTGTGCAAAAGCTTTTAAGTTTAATTAAGTCCCATTTGTTTATTTTTGGTTTTATTTCTGTTACTCTAGGAGGTGGGTCAAAAAAGTTCTTCCTGTGGTTTATGTCAGAGTGTTTTTCCTATGTTTTCCTCCAAAAGTTTTATAGTGTCTGGTCTTACATTTAAGTCATTAATCCATTTGGAGTTTATTTTTGTGTATGGTGTTAGGTAGTGTTCTAATTTCATTCTTTTACATGTAGTTCTCCAGTTTTCCCAGCACCACTTATTGAAGAGGCTGTCTTTTCTCCATTGTATGTTCTTGCCTCCTTTGTCATAAAACAGGTGTCCATATGTGCATGGATTTACCTCTGGTCATTCTGTCCTGTACCATTGATCTATATTTGTTTTTGTGCCAGTACCTTACTGTCTTGATTACTGTAGCTTTGTGGTATAGTTTGAAGTCAGGGAGCCTAATTCCTCCAACTCCATTTTTTTTTCTCAAGCTTGCTTTGGCTATTTGGGGTCTTTTGTGTTTCCATATGAATTGTAAGATTTTTTGTTCCAATTCTGTGAAGAATGCCATTGGTAGTTTGATAGGGATTACACTGAATCTGTAGATGGTTTAGGCTATATCGTCATTTTCACAATATTGATTCTTCCAATCCAAGAACATGGTATATTTCTCCAACTGTTTTTTGTCATCTTTGGTTTCTTTCATCAGTGTTTTACAGTTTTCTGAGTACAAGTCTTTTGCCTCCTTAGGCAGGTTTATTCCTAGGTATTTTATTCTTTTTGCTGCAGTGGTAAATGGGAGTGTTTCCTTAATTTCTCTTTCTGATTTTTTGTTGGTGGTGTGTAGGAATGCCAGAGATTTCTGTGCATTAATTTTGTATCCTGCAACTTTATCAAACTCATTGATTAGTTCTAGTAGTTTTCTGGTGGTATCTTTAGGATTTTCTATGTATAGCATCATGTTATCAGCAAAGAGTGACGGTTTTAATCCTTATTTTTCCAGTTTGTATTTCTTTTTTTTCTCTGATTGCCATGGCTAGGACTTCCAAAACTATGATGAATAAGAGTGGCAAGAGTGGACATCCTTCTCTTGTTCATGATCCTAGTGGAAATGCTTTCAGCTTTTCACCATTGAGTATGATGCTTGCTGTGGGTTTGTCATATATGGACTTTATTATGTTGAGGTAGGTTCCCTCTATGCCCACTTTCTGGAGGGTTTTTATAATAAATTGGTGTTGAATTTTGTCAGAAGCTTTTTCTGCATCTACTGAGATGATCATATTGTTTTTATTCCTTAAATTGTTAATGTGGTGTATCACATTGATTGATCTGCATATATTGAAGAATCCTTGCATCCCTGGGATAAATCCCACTTGATCATGGTGTGTGATCCTTTTAATGTGCTGTTGGATTCTGTTTGCTAGTGTTTTGTTCAGGATTTTTACATCTCTGCTCATCAGTGATATTGGCCTGTAGTTTTCATTTTTTGTGATACCTTTTTCTGGTTTTGGTATCAGGGTGCTGGTGGCTTCGTATAATGAATTTGGGAGTGTTTCTCCCTCAGCAATTTTTTGGAAGAGTTTGAGAAGGATTGGTGTTTGCTCTTCTCTAAATGTGCTCTTCTCTAAATGTTTGATAGAATTCACCTGAGAAGCCATCTTGTCCTGGACATTTTTTTGTTGGAAGATTTTTAATTATGGTTTCAATTTCATTACTTGTCATAGGTCTATTCATATTTTCTAATTCTTCCTGGTTCAGTCTTGGAAAATTGTACCTTTCAAAGAATTTGTCCATTTCTTCACGGTTGTCCATTTTATTGGCATATGGTTGTTTGTAGTAGTCTCTTATAATCCTTTGTATTTCTGCAGTGTCAGTTGTGATTTCTCCTTTTTCATTTCTAATTTTATTGATTTGTGTCCCCTCCCTCTTTTTCTTGATGATTCTGTCTAAGGGTTTATCAATTTTGTTTATCTTCTCAAAGAACCAGCTTTTAGTTTTATTGATCTTTGCTATTGTTTTCTTCATTTCTATTTCATTTATTTCTGCTCTGATCTTTCTTTCTTTCCTTCCTCAGACTTTGGGTTTTCTTTGCTCTTCTTTCTTTAGTTGTCTTAAAAGTAACATTAGATTGTTTATGTGAGATTTTTCTTGTTTCTTGAGGTGAGATTGAATTGCTGTAAACTTCCCTCTTAGAACTGCTTTTGCTGTGATGCATAGGTTTTGGGTCATTGTGTTTTCATTGTCATTTGTTTCTATGTATTTTTTTATTTCTTCTTTGATTTCTTCAGTGATCTCTTGGTTATTTAGGAGCGCAGTGTTTAACTTCCATGTTTTTTTGTGGTTTTTACAGGTTTTTTCCTGTAATTGATTTCCAATCTCATAGTGTTGTGGTCAGAAAAAATGCTTAATAGGTTTCAATTTTCTTAAATTTACCGAGGCTTGATTTGTGACCCAAGATGTGATCTATCCTGGAGAATGTTCCATGAGCACTTGAGAATAAAGTGTATTCCATCACTTTTGGGTGGAATGTTCTATAAATATCAATTAGATCTATGTGGTCTATTATGTCATTTAAAGTTTGTGTTTCCTTATTAATTTTCTGTCTGGATAATCTGTCCATTGGTGTAAGTGAGGTGTTAAAGTCCCCTACTATTATTTTGTTACTGTTGATTTTTCCTTTCATGGTTGATAGCATTTGCCTTATGTATTGAAGTGCTCCTATGTTGGGTGCATAAACATTTATAATTGTTATATCTTCTTTTTGGACTGATCCTTTGATTATTATGGAATGTCCCTCCTTATCTCTTGGAACAGTCTTTATTTTAAAGTCTATTTTATCTGATACAAGTATTGCTACTCCAGCTTTCTTTTGATTTCCATTTGCATGGAATATCTATTTCCATCCCTTCACTTTCAGTCTGTATGTGTCCCTAGGACTGAATTGGGTCTCTTGTAGGCAGCATATATATGGGTCTTTTTTTGTATCCATTCAGCCAGTCCGTGTCCTTTGGTTGCAGCATTTAGTTTATTTACTTTCAAGGTTATTATTGATATGTATGTTCCTATTACCATTTTCTTAATTGTTTTCGGTTTGTTTTTGTGGGTCTTTTTCTTCTCTTTGTGTTTCCTGCTTAGGGAAGTTTCTTTAGCATTTGTTGTAAACTGTTTTCATGGTGCTGAATTCCCTTAGCTTTGGTTTGTCTGAAAAGCTTTTGACTTCTCCATCAAACCTGAATTAAATCCTTGCTGGGTACAGTAATCTTGGTTGTAGGTTTTTTTCTTTCATCACTTTAAGTATATCCTGCCACTCCCTTCTGGCTTGCAGGGTTTCCACTGAAAAATCAGCTGATAACCTTACGGGGATTCCTTTGTATATTATTTTTTTGTTTTTCTCTTGCTGTTTTAATATTTTTCTTTGCATTTAATTTTTGTTAATTTGATGAATATGTGTACTGGTGTATTTTTCCTAGGTTTTATCCTGTATTGGGACGCTCTGTGCTTCCCGGATTTGGGTGACTCTTTCCTTTCCCACGTTAAGGAAGTTTTCCACTATAATCTCTTCAAATATTTTCTCAGACCATTTGTTTTTCTCTTCTTCTTCTGGGACGCCTATAATTTGAATGTTGGTGCATTTAGTATTGTCCCAGTGGTCTCTGAGATTGTCTTCAATTCTTTTCATTCTTTTTTTCTTTATTTTTCTCCTCAGCAGTTATTTCCACCATTTTGCCTTCCAGCTCACTTATTCATTCTTCTGCTTCCGCTATTCTTTTACTGATTCCTTCTAGTGTGTTTTTCATTTCAGTTATTGTGTTGTTCATCTCTGTTTGTTTGTTCTTTAGTTCTTCTAGGTCTTTGTTAAACACTTCTTGTATTTTCTCAATCCGTGCTTCCATTCTATTTCTGAGATTCTGAATCATCTTTGCTATCATTACTCTGAATTCTTTTTCAGGTAGATTGCCTATTTCCTTTTCATTTACTTGGTCTTGTAGGTTTTTACCTTGCTCCTTCAACTGTGACATATTTTTCTGCCATCTCATTTTTTTTTTTTTTAATGAGTAGGTTGTGTTCCTGTTTTACTGGTTGTTTGGCCTGAGGCTTCCAACACTAGAGTTTGTAGGCTATTGAGTAGAGATGGTCTTTGTGCTGAGATGAGGACCTCTGGGAGACCTCACTCTGAAGAATATTCCCTGGAGTCTGAGGTTCTCTGTTAGTCCAGTGGTTCAGACTCAGAGCTCCCATTGCAAGAGCTTCCGCCCGACCCTGAGGTCATGAATCAAGATCCCACAAGCCATGTTGGGCAGCAAAAAAAAGAAAAAAACAAAGAACAGTAACAAAGTAAAAATAAAATTAGACTAGGAAACTAACAGATTTATTAGAAAAAATGTAAAAATAAAAATATATATGAATCAACAACTGGAATGTACATCAGTACCCTGTAGCAAAAAAGAGGAGGAGGGAAAAGGAAAAAAAAAAAGGTGGGGGAGGGAAGGCCTTGGCTGTGGAGAGCAATGCCTAAGTAAGGGTGAGGTTTGGGTGGTGTATGGGGCCAATGCTCAGGACCCACAAGGCTGGAAAACGTCCTGAGGGCTGTGGGGGGTGGGGCTTATACTCAAGGAACAGTAGGAACCCAGGCGTGCCACCCGCCCCTGGTCTCAGAGGGTAGGGGACCTCACCTGGGAGCCCAGCAGGGGCAGAGCAAATGCCCTCCTCTCCTCTCCTGCTCCTCTGGTCTGGGGTCTGGGAGGGTCCCTCCTGCCTGCCTCTCTGATCTCCCAGGCCTCTCTCCTATGTCCCCAGGACCAATACGGTAGGGGGAAAAGGGGGCCTTGGAGGTCAGGGGACCAGCCTGTGGTCTCAGCAGGCTCCCTGTGCCCAAGTGAGTAGGGTAATCACCCTCTGCTCCTCTCCTGATCCTCCTGGATGGCCCCTCCTATCTGCCACTCCTGATCTCCCCAGCCTCCCTCCTATGTCCTCAGGACCCATGTGGCCTGGATGGGGCTTTGAGGGGAGGGGGAATTGGCTTGGGAACTCAGCAGGCTCCCCGGCCCGAGGGACGCCAATCCTGTCTGGGCTCCACTTCTCCCCCATCGGTCTGCCTACATCCTACTCGTTCACTCTGAGGTTCCTCCTGTCTCCTTGGGGGTCAGAGTCCCCTACCAGTGGCTGACAGGCACCCTAGTTGTGGGGAGAAGCTAACTCTGCGTGTTCCCACACCGCCATCTTGACTCCTCCCCTGTGCTTGAGTTTTGAGGTACATAATTTACTTTGATATTTATAAGAAATCTGAAAACTCAGCTTTTATTTTCCTATTTACACAAACTTTCAGAAATGTGTGTTTTAACTTCAAAATATTTTATCACATTTTGTTATAATTACTAGTTTTATAACATTGTGGCAAGAAAATGTGATGTAAACCCTTATAATTTATCTGTTTTCAAGTGTGTTGCAATTTATTTTAAAATGTCCAAAGTATGTTGGAAAAATAGGAGGCAGAAAGTGGATAGAGTGAGAACATAGTTACATAGAAAGAACAGTCTACAGTTTAGTAGATAAACGACCTCAATTTCCTTTTTCTATTATCTTCTTGTTATGTTGAAATTTTTTCCTTTTTCATACTATCATTGATTTCTTATTAACTTCTTTTTTACCTTCTTATCATTTTTTTCTAACACTCAATGGTTTCAGACTAATCATATCCCTAATTTAGACTGGTATATTTGTAAATATCAATTGACATTTCTTTCATTCTTCATCACTTTTTAAATAGTTTTTGTGTATAATTATTTTTTTTAACATTTTTATCAAACATTTGGGTAATTTGTTTCTCTCTGAATACATGTAGTTATCACATCTTTAAAACTCAGACTTTATACTTTGCTTTTGATTCAGGAATTTAACCAAAAAAAGAATTATTGCTGTGACATTTATAATCATATTAATGTTTCTTGTTGTCTTAGGGCCTCTAGTGTGGCTGTAATTTTTAGATTTTGTTTTTTACTTTCTTAGCAGTATTTTTTAATCTCACCTAAACCCATTTTTGCCTCATTATTCCTTTTTCATTCCAGCCTGTTCTTCCCATCTAATTAGTTATTGCTGTTTTATAGACATTATGTATTTTTATGTGATTATGACAACAAAAGTTTTCCTGAAATTCCTCCTAGGTCATTGAGTGTTTTTTTGACACATATGTACTGGGCTCCTATTTTCCAAAAATGATTCTAGGTCTTGGGGACTGATCAACTAGCAAGGAAAACTTGAGTTCTTGCACTTGAGGAACTTGAATTCTGGCAGGGGCAAGGGAGGCAATCAATAAAATATTTGGAAAATAAAAGAATAAACATAGTAGATAAAAATTCATGTTATGAAAAAAATCTAACAGGCCAAGAGTTTTCATAGTACATTGGGGCAGTTGATGTGGAGTGGTCAGGCGTGGCCTCTGTGAGGAATGAAATTGAAGGAGTAAGCCAGGCGATTATGTGGGGAAAGCCATTTCCAGACAAAGAAATATCCTGTGCAAAAGACTTAAGTCAGGTCTAGTACAAAATACATCTTCTCACCATTGGAAAAATATTACTTTCATGTACATTTGCATCTTTACACTGTCAAAGTATCATTATTTAGTTTAATACAGTCTTTGCTCCAATTATCACAAACAAATGTAGAAATGCATTATCTCTTCTTTGGATGAACTTAATCTGGATACTTTATCAGAATATTTTAAGGTATATCATGAGCTACAATTTGTTAATATAAAACTTAAAGAGCCAGTTAAAAAATATGAAGTTGATTTTTTTATCATTAATTTAGAACAATTTTACATGCTTCCAATTAATTTAGAGATTACCAAAAAAAGGGCATTTAAAAAGCATTTGATCTTCAGAAAACCTTTACTAAGTAATTATAAGCTCTTAAGATCACTTTCCTTTAGGGCTTCCCTGGTGGCACAGTGGTTGAGAGTCCGCCTGCCGATGCAGGGGACACATGTTCGTGCCACGGTCCGGGAAGATCCCACATGCCGCGGAGTGGCTAGGCCCGTAAGCCATGGCCGATGAACCTGCGTGTCCAGAGCCTGTGCTCCACAACGGGAGAAGCTGCAACAGTGAGAGGCCTGCGTACTGCCAAAAAAAAAAAAATCACTCTCCTTTGAAAAGGGAAGCATGTGTTCTTTTGTTTTTCATTCTGGGCAAAAGAAGTTTGCTCAATATTTTCCAAAATAAATATTTCTAGATGCACAGTAAGTTAGCAAAAGACGAGAATATGAGCTATGTAAATTTTGAAAATTTTAGTGGATTATGTTTGTCACTAATTTCTAGTACTGACTCCTCTCACTAGATCTTTTTAGAACTGTATTTAGTTTTTTGCTGTTGTTGTTTCTTTTTTTTTTTTTTTTGCATATTGCCTTTATTTTGCAGAAAATGTTTTGCTCATTGTCTTTGGCTATTTTTTTCAGAAGAAAAATATTGCCATTGTATGTTTAACAATACAAGAGGCAATTACATATGCTCAAAATAAACGCATTCTATTGGGCAGAACAGTGAAATTTCCATTTCAGTTAAAGTCTGTTGTCCTCAACTATGAATTTATTATTTTGTCCCTAACAGCTTAACTATAAGTATGATAGCTGTCACAAAAGGGACCTGAAAACTACTCTGAAGAAACAAGAAATGCAATTGAAAGTATGCTTTTTATTTCACTAAATAAGACGAGTTGAGTTTATTAATTCTAGTGTGTCAAATCTTCTATATTCTGTAAGAGACACAAACAAATAAGTTTCTGGATCTTAGCAAACAAAATTTTATTATGATCAAGTAATGGTGATTTAATAGTCCAACTGAGTTTTGTTTCCATACTTAAATTCATCTGTAGCATACAAACACAACATAGGACTACACTTGTGTTGCAGATGATGGGTGGGGTTATTTTTTTGATGAACAACAGAACATATATTGCTTTTCATATTTTAAAGTGAAGTTAATAAGATTTTTTTTTCTTTCTTGACCTATGAGACTGTCATTTTGTACCTAGATCAAATCCTGAGTAAAAGTGGTAGACATAAAAAAAAAATAGTGTATATTTTAAGGAAAGGCTTTGGTTTACATGGAAGGTGGTGACAGGGATATCCATGAGGTTATGAGGCCAAGGTGTGATATTGGCTGTCAGGAATATCTGTGGCCAGGACATGGTTCTTATAGAGTGAGAATCCTGAGGAGAAGGGACCTGAGATTATTTGGGTAAGATAGTGTTCACTGGGAAGGACTGGACTCCCAGCCCATTAGGTAGCTATGCTGTCTGAGACCCTGGTGTGAAGGTGCTCTGCTAGCTGACCACAGGTTGGGGTACTGATGCAGTCCTGTTGTGCTCAGGAGTAACATGATAGTATGTACACACATGCTGAGGCTGGGCTAAGTTCATGGGATCAGATCATGGACAACTTGCAAATGAATTGTCAGAATAGGTTGGAGAATTTTTCCAATGAGTGTATGGGCTAAGTATGAGCTTGTCCAAGTGGGGAGGAGTCCTAGGCACAGCTTTGAGGACAGGGACAGGGATGTGTGAACTGTGGTTCCTCAGCATAGAGCATTTTTCACAGCCATGGGTGGAGAAAAGTGAGACAGGACCTCCAAACTGAGGATGGGGGTTGACAGCAGATAGGAGGAACTGAGTCCGGGGATAAGCTACTTCCATTAGTAATACCCAGGTTGCTGTTTGTCTCTGGGTTCTTCCATCTTATCTTTGTGATCCCTGCTTCTTTTTGCATCACAGCAAGCCCTTGCAAATGAGTTGTATTTAGTTTTAAGAGCTGTAATCTCTTTCTGGTAAGCCTTGACAGATATGCATTGAGTCTTGAGAATGCCGTGGCTGGTAGTCATCCCCTGTAGACCCTCAACTCATACTATATGAATTTAGAGCTTTTATTTATGTAAGAAGTTTCATATGCACATATGAATTGGACTGACCCCCCAGGCACCCACTCTCTGTTCACACACTTCCAGAAGTGGTTGCTCTCCATCACAAAATCCAAGATAAAACAACACATGGTGTTCGGGTCCAGGCCAGCCATACTCAATTTCAGCACTGGGAACATCCTCCTGCTGTTATTGGTGACCATCACCTGGTTGGTGAGCTCTCTGAAGTGCAGCCATATCTAACTTTTCTTGGTTGACACTGGGGTCACCCTTCTCCCTGCCAGCCTGTAGCTCTCACTTCAAGGAGCTCAGCTGGTGGTCCACTCTATTGCAGGCTATTCTACAAGTTCCGGACGCCGAGGGAGATTGTCCTCTTGCTGACCCTTCCTCATGGCCCTCCAACCCAGACTTACTTACCCAAGAGCCATATTTAACTCTTTTCAACAGCCACTCTTCCAAGAAAAGGAGCAGCAAAGGTCCACAGTTCCCAGGCAGAGACCTGTGAGGAGAAGACTTGAAGGTAGGGGAGGGGCAGAGGGGTGAAGAAAGAGGATATTCCCCTTGAACTCCTGCAAGTCATGACTAAAGTAGCTCTTTGTGGCATTGGATTTGCTTTAAACAATTAAAAATCAGACTATTGACTAGCACACAAATATTTATAAAATATACAAATAAAACTATTGATATCTTTGAAGCCCATTTTTAAACAAAAGGAACATTTTTAAATGTGCCAGGATATAAATTATGGGTACCTCAGGATTATTATAACTTTTCTATAATATTTTATTAGATCTTTATGGTGTTTTTAAAAATGTTGGCCACTGATATTTGAAATTTGATAGGTATTTATAAAGTTTCCTCAAAGGATTCTTATGACAGCTAAATTTTTTGACTATTTAGACAGACACTTTTGGCTAGCTACTCGGTAAAGTACCACATGCTGTGATTATTACTTTTTGTGCTTTCCAAGTCAACACCCAGATGCCTGTGAACCTGACCTGCACAGAGTAGTTATTTTGGTTCTTTAAACTGCCTGCCAGACGGTTGCAGTAGCTTTTTCATATGGGCAGATGGCCACTTCAGAACAAATCAAAATATAATATTTGGTCTCTGAACTTACTTTTGAATTCAAATCTTTGAATATGAATGCTAACTCAGATTGAATTTTGGGTTTGACTAATTGTTTTGATGTTCTTAGGCAGTTTTCATGAAACATATTTGATCAAATAACTTAATATGGACTTCACTTCTTATTAGTTGTATAATGTCCCTTCTGGTGTGTTAAATGCAATAAAAATTTGAGCATATATACTAATATGTAGTTCCTACCCAGCATATGATGAACAAAATATGTATTAACAAGAGACATCAATCCATTTCTGAGGTTATGCACGTAGTTTACTGCTGAAATGCGGTAAAACTTTAAAATTTGTAATTTCTGGTCAGAGTTTATGAGAAACATGAATATGAGCAAAATAGGTAAATTTAGTGTTTTTTTAACAAGGTAGGTATGGCACAGACTTCAAACTATAACACAGATTTCAAGCAAACAAGGGTAATTACATTGATTTAAGCAGTTCTTTCCCATTTATTCATATTTTTTTTGTCTTAATTCAGACCTAGCTTAATTCACCCCTCCCTCCCTCCCTCCCTCCCTCCTTTCCTCCCTCTCTCCCTTCCTTCCTTCCTTCCTTCCTTCCTGCCTTCCTTCCTTCCTTCCATCCTTCCTTCCCTTTCTTCTGTTCTGCCTTTCTTTCTCCTATCTCTTTAAACTGCAGTCCTGAGTAAAATGGATGGTTTCAGATTAACCTAATTAATTACAACTAAATAGCCACTTATGTCATTAACCCAGGATACTTCCCTGGGCTACTCAGATCGAAATGTAGGTTTCATATTTTCAATGGAACAATGTTTGTTAGAAAATATATTTCATATTATAATCTTTATAATGAGAAAAATGCTAATTAAAACCAAAACCATTAGTCACCTGTAAGATTTGAAATATATGAAAAGTTTGATAACACTCTGTTGGTGAGGCTAAGGAGGAAAAAGCAGTCTAATATTTTGTTTTTCAAAATGTAAAATGGGACAACATCCATGGAGAAGATTTTATCAATATCTAACAAAATCATAGCTGTATTTGGCCTTTGATCTATCAATCCCTCTTCCAGGAATCTGTTCCAAAGATCCAAAAGTACACTGACATTAGTTTGAAATGACATGTATCAAATGTTCTTCAATGTAACATTATTGGTACTAGTAACAAAATTCAAATCACCCTCAAAATCCAAAATTCTAACACCAAAATCCAACAGTTATATAAACTGCAATATATCTACACAGTGGATTACTATGTACTTGCGCAAAGCAGTTGGGAAGATCTCTACAAAATGGATTAAATGGATTATATATTGTATATTTTGGAGTATAAATTGTTAAGTGATAAAAGGAAGTTGCAGAAAACTGTGTATGTAGTATGTCACCTTTTGTGTAAGATACCCTCCCTTCCTTCCTTCCTTCTTTCCATCCTTCCTTCCACCCCTTTCTCCCTCTTTCATCTCTGTTTCTTTTCTTTATTATTTCACAGTTTGTGCTTTTTTTTTATATTTGCAAAAATAAATAAGGGAAGGAGAGAAGAAAAACTCATAAAAATTGTTCCCTATAAGGTAACTGTCTCTCCATTCTTAAAAGTGAGACGTTGAAATCGTCTACTATTATTGCACTTCTGTCTATTTTTCTAGTCAATTCTGTCAGTGTTTGTTTTATATATTTAGGTGCTCTGATGTTGCATGAATATATATTTGTAATTGTTATATCTTCCTGGTGATTTGACCTTTTATCATTATATAATGTCCTACTTTGTTTTTGTGATAGTTTTTTGTTCAAATTGACAATAAATTTTAAGCATAATTAACTGTCATTAGCACAAATTCATGAACTGTACCTTCGCTTTTCTCATTTTTTGAAACCTTATATTTATAATCATAGTTATTTATATTTGATAAATAAAATTATTTATAAAGAATTCAAGTTATAAGTAAATGGAAATGTATCATTCAATTTTTGTTTTCTTGCTAGTGGAGGACATTAAGCAAAACTAAGATTTTTAATTCATAAATATGGTAATAAAATTGAACATGTATTTAAAGTATTGAAATAGTATAACTGAAGAATAAAAGAAACATTATAATAAATGCTTTATTATCATTAATGTTAAATTCTTTTGATTACTGATTTTAATTGAAGATTTTAAAAATACACTATAAAAAATAAAAATACATTATAAATATATTTGCATTATAAATCTATATTTAAAACTTGTAAATGTTGATAGAACTAATTGTCCTGTTGAATAATGGAACAGAGTTCCTCACCTAATTATTTAATTTTTATGATCCTTGTGAAATAACAGTTAACTATTTGAAACGTGCTATTCATTTTTGTATGTGTTTTACAGAAAGAAATTGTATTCTGTCATAGCTTACATTTCTAAATTCAAAAAGGCAAATATTTCAAGACCTTTATTATCTTGATCATTTTGACACATTTAAAAATCATCCAATTTTAACAAAGATGTCCTTACCAGGAAATGGTAAGTTCTACTGACAAGTTAAAACAAATGATCAATTATTATTTTTAATTATATTTGTTGCTGGGAAAAAGAAATTGTAGAAAACTAGTCAGAGAAGAAGGATTATATCCTTTAATTTGTAATAAATTGATTTGTAAAGACGGGTGATGTGATGCCTAGCTGTGAAAATAAGTAACATGACAAGTAAATATTAAAGCCATGGAAGTGATCTAAAAATACCTGGATAATTATTGCAGATTATATAAATGTGGGTTTCTGGGGTAGGATTGGAGGTACCAGCCACTTTCCACTGGAAACAAAGCTTCAGTGACTTATATTCTATTGCCAGAAGAACTGGGGAATTTAAACATAGAAATAGAGTAATTGGATGATTTATTTCATAAGCATACATTTTTAAATGTTGCTGATGACTTTTCTTGAAAGTAAAGCCAGAAGGATTTTAAGATTCTTAACTGTAAATATTAGAAATGATTATTATAATACTTTCCATGATAAAATTATTTGAAACTTACTCTTGTATATTCCCAATGAAAGGTGATTCTTATTTTTTATTGTGGCTAATTTAATGAAATAATATTTTATACAAAACACAATTTTCCTAACTTGGAAATTATAATTAAGAACACATTTGAGTTTTGAGTGTTGTCATTTAGACTGTGGGCATTATCAGAGCACAATAATCCACTTGGTGAAAATTTAGTCTAGTTGAAGGCCAATTATTTTACTTCCTTGTAATTCACATGATATGTCCTTGCAAATAGAAGCAGCCGCTAGCCAAGTAACTAGGGAGAAACGAAGAGCCTTGGGTGGGTGATATTTCAAATTCAACAGTATAAAGCAAAGAAAAATAACACATTTTAACACATAAAAAATGCTAGAAAAAATGTTTACATGCATGATTCTAGTTTGGTAATTGCGTCTATTCTAAATTTTTTCATATCAATTCAACAATAAGCACCTTCGTATCATATAAATCACTATCACTTATAAGTAAGTAGGTTGTAGTTTTAAAGTATTTGGTTTTATCAAGTAATATATGCTCATTAAAAAAAATCACATGTTAAAGAATGTTTTATATTAAATATCAACAGAGTCAGATCACTTCTTCACTTCTAAGTCTACTCTCCAGACAAGTTCTTCACAATTGTTTATATTTTGGTTATTTCCCTTCTCAAACAATATATATTTTCTGAATTTATTAATATCAGATAACATTTATTATTCCCCCAATATCAAATATAAATATTTAACTCACTCAGGTCCTCTTCTCCAACTGTTTTAGTCAATTATGTTATTGTTTTGGTTTTTCTGTCAATTATCTTTAGTATAAACAATGTAATTAAACTCAATCATTTTTCTATAGTCCTTTAATTCAGTTTTCATACTTTATATGACAATTTTAATGCCCTTGTTTCTCTACCCAATATTCTTCACAATCTGCTTTGTGTAAGTTACATTTTTATCATAGCTCTTGGATTTTCATTCCATCCTTAAACATAGCATCTTCTTTCCGTGGCCTGAAGATTGACTCAAAATTGAAAGTAAATAAACAATATTTTCATCATTATGGTTGCAATTGAGCAATAAAATACCAATTATCTTCCCATCTTTAGGAGTTCAAATCCAAATGCCCCTTGAGGGAGAATGTTAGGCTGAAAGGATTTCCTCAGTTGGTAAAAAATCATTTAAAATTATATTTGGAAAATAATTTCCATCCTCAGTTTCTGTCATTTTTGGAGGTTATATTGGCCATTTAAAAATTGCATGTACTGCTTTTATTCTCAACATTTTTCAGTTCTAAATCATGCTTATCATTATGTTCTACTACCTTTATTTCTAAAAAGTACCTGTAATGATCTCCACTGGAATTTTATTACCTTCTCTGTTGGGTTTTCTCTTTGTTTTTCTTTTATCATAACTTTCTTTTGCTTAATTTACATATTAGTTTCTTTTCTTCCCTTAAGCTCATAATGAAAGATCTTCATAAACTCTGAAGTTAGCAAATAACATTCTGAGTCCTAAGCACTATAGTTTTGATTTTATAGCTTAGGAATTTCTTTAATCTCCTAAAAATGAAATATTTACATATATATAGACAGTATGTGTTCCCCCAGCTGATTGGTAAATAGGACTCTCTTCTATTTAGGTCTGAACTCAAGTGGGGTATTATAGGATGAGAGGCTACACACAGTAATCTCTTTTTTTCACCTGATCATAGCAGTCTGCCTTGCTGTTGATGGCACAAGCACCAAACTGACAAAGGCTTTACTATGAATCAACATTCAGACTATTGATCTTATTTAGGATTTAAATGTTTTATTTAAATTTTTTAAAAAGTTTCATTTTGAAGTAATTGTAGATTCATTAGCAGTAATAAGAAATAATGCAGAGGGGTCTCATGTACTCATTTCCCAGTTTCTCTCAATGGTGACATCTTAGATTATAGTACAATATCACAACCAGAATACTAATTTTTATGTAAGATGTGTGACAAGTCAAGGCCCAGTTTTTTTTAACCTATCAGATTACTCTAGTACCATTGGTTTAAAAGGCTATCTTTTCTCCATTGAATTGTTCCTTTCACTTTTGTCAAAACTCATTTGGGCATATTTGTGAGTTTATTTCTGAATTTTCTGTTCTCTTCTATTGGCCTATGTGTCTATTCCTCCACTCACACCACACAGTCTTGATTAGTAAATATAGTATAAGGATGAATTGGGAGATTGGGATTGACATATATACACTATTGATACTACATATAAAATGGATAACTAATGAGAACCTACTGTATAGCACAGGGAACTCTACTCAGTGCTCTGTGGTGACCTAAATGGGAAGGAAATCCAAAAAAGAGAGGATATATGTATACGTATAGCTGATTCACTTTGCTGTACAGTAGAAACTAACAAAATATTGTAAAGTGACTATACTCCAAAATAAATAAATAAAGCAGTAATAAAAAAAAGATAAAGATAAAAAATAAGGCTTAAAATTGGGTAGACTGGCTTCTTCTACTATATTCTTCATTTTCCAAATTCTTTTTGTTCTTCTAGTTCCTTTGTTCTTTTCCATATATATTTTTAAATAATCTGGTCTATACAAAAATTCTTGCTGATGTTTTGATGAGAATAGTTTTAAAGTTATATATCAATTTTGGCATAATTGAAATCCTTACTGTTATGAGCTAAATTGACTCTCCCCAAAATTTATGTGTAGAAGTCTTAACCCCCCAGACTTAACAATATGATAATGTGACTATATTTGGGATATGGTCTTTAAAGAGGTATTTAAATTAAAATGAGGTAATTAAGATGGGCTCTAATCCAACCTGATTTGCAATTAGGACAGACACACATAGAGGAAGACTCTGAAGGTACAGAGAAGAGATGGCCATTTAGGAGAAAAGAAGAGAAGCCTTAGGCAAAATAAAACCCTGCTGACATCTTGATCATGGACTTTAATAAGCCTCCAGGATTGTGAGAAAATATATTTATTTTATTTATGCTACCCAGCCTTTGATATTTTGTTATGATGGCCCTTGCAAAACTAACAGTTACCAAGCTGAAGCTTCCAATCTATAAACACTGAATGTCTTCCATTTATTTAGAACCTCTTTGATTTTTTTCATGAGCATTTTATAGTTTTTGATGACAAGTCTTGTAAATATTTGATTATTTGGATATATTTCTATATTTCATTTTTGAGTGATTATAAAAATCTCACTGCCCATAGTTAATTCCTAGCAAATAGGTTTACAATTAATATTTTATGTTTGTTTTATATCCTGTATCCTTGCTTAACTTATTAATTCTAAAAGGGTATTTTTTGAGTATATGTGTATTCCTAGACTTCAGTTTGTATATAATCATATCATCTGCGAATAGAGACAATTTTATTTCTTTCTTACCTACATATCTGTCTTTTAATTGTTTTTCTTGCCTTACTGAACTTGCTAGAACACCTCATACTATGTGAAATGAGTGCGGTGAGAGTGAATATCCTTGCCTTGTTCCTGATCTTGAGGAGGGAAATAATTCAGTCTTTCATCATTAAGTATAAGTTAACTTTGGGATTTTTGGTTTTGGTTTTCTTTTTGTTTTTGATTTCCGTAGGTGCTGTTTATCAAGTGGAAGAAGTTATTCTCTATTCCTATTTTTCTGAGAGCTTTTTGTTCGTTTGTTGTTTTTACAACATGAGTGGTTGTGAAATTTGTCAAACCCTTTTTCTGCATTGAATTATATGACCATGCAATTTTTTTTTCTTTAGGATTGGGTAAATTACATTGATAATTCTTGAATATTGAACAGGCTTTACATGCTGAGAATGAATATCAATTGGTAATGGTGTATAATTATTTTTATATATTGCTAATTCTATTATTAATATTTTGCTAAGGATTTCTACATTTATTTTATGATGGAAATTGGTGTGTAGTTTTCTTTTTGTGTATTGTGTTTTTCTTGTTTTGGTATTACTATAATAATACCGTCATAGCAATAGAAATAAAAATCCAGTATTTTACTTCAAAAACTGTGATCCTCATGAACAAGATCTGTGATTTCTGTCATTAAAGATGTGGGGATAGGGAACTAACAAGCCATTATTTTTAAGTTTAACACTTGTAATTTATTGTCTGGAATCATATGATCATTTATCATATGTGATTGCCAATAGGTGAATTTTACAACTACAGTAAGGGGTGGTGGGGAAGTACAAAGAGATTCTTCTAATACCAGACACAAAACTGAATTTCTGTGTAATTTAGAACAAATTGATTTAACCTAATGGAATTGAAATCTCTATGCTGTAAAATGGGAATTATGATGCCAACTATTAACAGTATTGGGGAAATCAAATGAAATAATATAAGTAACATCTTGTAAGAACATAGATTTTTTAATAAGCTCGGTGAGAAATTAACTGTATCTCTATTCTCTATCTATCATCTATAGAAATAGAAAAAAATAGAAAGATCGGTGTGGGCTGGGGATAAACAGGATTTCCACTTCCAACATCCATCATGTCCTTAAAAGAGAATGTAGACTAGGCTTTGGTGGGTTTGACAGGAAAGTCAGAATCCAAGTTGCTCATAAATATTTCACAGGAAGGACATAGATGCTGCTTAAAGTTCTTTCTGAATGGTGTTAGGTGACTTGATTCTGAAAAAGCTTTGAGCTTAGAAAAAATGAGCTTTGCGTATTGACAAGAGTCCTCACATGGGAACAGAGTCAAAATTAACAGACTCTGCAACCCAAAGGAGGCTGGCTGAATATTCCCGCTACCTTTGCTCTGATCATGTGACCATCTCACGCTTCTGTCACTTTCATTAAATAAAAATTAATCTTAACATATTTGGGCAGGAGTGGGGGTGGGTTGGCATGGGTGTCTACTCTGTCAATTTAAAAAATATCCTTTAGTTCTCATCACCTAATCAGTTGATTTCAGCTCCATTTTCTCCCTTTTCTTTCTTTATCACTGCCTAACCTTGTCCCCTAGGAGTTTCAGACCTTGTTATTCATAAATGGCATAACTTCGTGCACCCTTTTCCTTTTTACTCAAAAGTTTTCTTTAAAATCAAAGGATTACCTGGCTGATTATAAAATTCTTGCATCACATATTCTTCCTCTTAGTATATTTTAGATACTGATCAAACTGTCTCCTTGCATGAATATTACTGTGAAGATGTCGAATCCATCTTGATATTTCACACTAGTAGGGGGCGTGATTTTTTCCCCTCCTACTCCTAGGATTCTTTCTTTGTACCTGAATTTTAACATCCTTACCAGAATATGCTTTGATTTGGAATGGTAGGTATGAATGTTAGGTTTCATTATTTCTTGGAAATCTATGAGCCCCTTCAGTCTACACATTCAACTTGTTTTTATTTCAGAAAAATGTTGAAAAAATTATACTTTAGACTCTTTCTATATTTTCATTTGCTTAGTTCTTCTTAAAAATATCAATAATGCATGTTAGATATACCTTTTTAAAGTCTAGCGTTCCTTCTGTGATCATGTTTACATTCCCCTTTCTCTCTCCCTGCTCCACCTCCCTCCCTCCCGCTCTTTCTTTCTCTCGGAGTCACCCTCATAACTACTTATAAACATCTAACTTTTTCCACCTATAACGGGCATTATTCTCTACACTGGCTTTTCATTTTTTGTCATATTGTGACATTTTGCAACTCAATTCTATATTCTTTGGACATCCTATAAAGTCTCTTTGGAATACTTTTTTCTCATTGTTCAAATTTCACTTATTACTTATAAAGATGGTATTATCTATACATTCTGTGAGAATAATGAGAAGCATTTCTTTCATTCCTTTGTTTTACTGTAACCATCTTTTTATCAGAAATGACCGTTTACTGATTTAAAGAAAAATGTTTTGTGCATAGAGCACATATCATTTCCTTTCTAAGTATGATCCATCTTTGAATTATTTTTGCTGCTTGCCAGAGATGTTGACAACTATGGTAACTGGGACTATCTGGGGCGTGGATTCAGAGGTGTTGACTCCAAACTTTTCCTCAACAAATTGCTTGGGTGACAGAAAAATCTTCTTTGGTATTCAGCGTACATTTGGCAGATGTGAAAACCATTCAGTATTTAAGGATGGGGAAATTTATAGCTGATCACGGGTGACTAGAGTGATGGAATGGCTAAAGGTGTTAAGGGAAGAGGAGGGTTGTTCTTCATAGATCAAGAAACTGTCACTGCCTTAGGCTACAGCTCATGTGACCATTTTCGCCCCAGAGCTGCTGACAGTATGAGGGGTAAGCTCTCTGTCTGTGTCTGCTACTGTTAGAAATGTATTTTGCTATTAAGCAAAAACTCTACCATTGCTGCTAAATTACTCTCAAAGTTGCTGACATTCACTGCTGCCTAAAATCACCTTTAAAAAAACGGCTTTATAAAATATAGGTTAAATATTATAAAATTCACCCATTTCACGAGCATTTAATTCAATAAATTTTTGTATATTGTAGAGCTGGTCTGCCTTTCTTTGCCTCCACCCCTGCATGCTCTTCTCCTAGAATGGAGGTTCCATGCCAAGAAGACCATGAGCAAGATGCCTTCTTTTGTCATTATGGTCCTGCTACTGTCACAGCCCCTAGGTGCTGAAAGAAACTGAAATAGCAAAGTAATATTCTGTTTCTTCTTTCTTCCTTCTAAATTCCATCTAGTGCCTCCAATTGGCAGAAACCAGAAAGCTAGGTTGTCTGAAATATGTGGCTTGCATGTTTATCCCTCAAAAGTACAGAAGAAAGTGCAGAAAGGAAAGTGTAATATTGAGAGCCCATCATGTTGAAAGCTAGAGTATCCAGAGCACCCCTCAACTTATAAAATCATGGATTGCCTCCTCTATTGCTGTCTTAGCCCATTCAGGCTGCTATAACAAATTACCGTAGACTGGGTGACTTATAAACAACAGAAACTTATTTCTCACACTTCTGGAGGCTGGGAAATTCAAGATCAGGTGCCAGCAGGTTTGGTGTCATTCATTCATGAGGGATCTGCCCTTATGACCTGATCACCAACCAAAGGCCCCACCTTCAAATGACATCCCACTGTAAATTAAGTTTTAACATATGAATGGGGGCACTAACATTTAGTCTATGGCAATGCTTTTCCTTCTCTCCTCTATTCAGCTCTCAGTGAAGTAACTTTCAGGCTAGGAAAGAAAGTGTACAGATGGTTTTATTTATTTGTTTTTTATTTGCCAGGTATCTGCTTTTCTGTCGCAAATATCTGGGTCCCAACAGGATATATTCCACAGTACCCAGAGCCTTCCTATAACTCTTGATGTCTTAACTGTCATTTTGTAGAGATTATGCAGAATAAGATACTTAATTTTTTTTTTTGGAAATGTACAAATATCTTGGAGACTGAGGAAGTTTGTGAAAATAAATATCATGCACTCTTGTTTAGGTTAATATTTCACATTTTTTCGCTAGTATAATTCTATTTGTATATTGAAGGGTTTTTTTTCTATTATATTAAATCTTGAATTTTCTACTATTCTTTTGTTCTTTTAGGCATTTGACAGGGGTCGAAAAGATGAGATTGAAATAAAATGCTTTTATTCCACTGATTTTTAACAGAAAATTTGCATTCTCTACTTCCAGCCTGTCTGAAACCAGTTTCTAATTGTCTCTCAGGAGAAACAATACTGTTCTTTCACCCAGTACTTTTTGTTTGTTGTTGTTGTTCCAAAGTTAATATCATGGGTCTGTCACATAAACAAAATTATAAATTGCAAGTCATTAAGGTATGGTGAATGCCCATCTGTGTAAGAACATGTCAAAGAAATGTTTACCCAGTTGGAATATCACTGGCCAATCTACTATCTACTACTGTATATAGTATGTGTATTAATATCCTAGCGCTGCTATAGCAAAATACTACAAGTATATGACTTAAAGCAACAGAAATTTATTTTCTCACAGTTCTGGTGGCTAGAAGTCTGGAATTGATGTGTCAGCAGTGCCAGGCTCCCTCTGGAGACTCTTGGGAAGAATCCTTCATTGCATCTCCCTAACTTCTGATGATCATTGGCAAATACTTGGCATGCCTTGACTCGAAGTTTCATCCCTCCAACCTCTGTCTCCACCATCATATGGCCCTTTACCCTGCGTGTCTACCTCTCTGTGTCTCTTTCTCCTTATAAGGACACTAGTCATTGGACTTAGGGCCCACCTCAGTCCAATATGACCTTACCTTAAGTTGGTTAAATCGCAGAGACCCCGTTTCCAAATAAGG
Source organism: Delphinapterus leucas (assembly GCF_059928025.1). Taxonomy (NCBI): domain Eukaryota; kingdom Metazoa; phylum Chordata; class Mammalia; order Artiodactyla; family Monodontidae; genus Delphinapterus; species Delphinapterus leucas. The sequence goes on along the minus strand of NW_028322249.1, from coordinate 2,757,015 downwards.
TCACATTCACAGGTGCCTGGGTTCAGGACTTCAATATATCTTTTGGGGGGACACAGTTCAGCTCACAACAGTACTAGATATTATTAGTAGCATGGAGCTGGAAGATCTGGTAGATTTTTAGACCAATGGCAGCCAACATATAGTATATTGATATTTATATCAAACTGACTAAAATTACCTTAAAATTTCCAAAAATGAATAAATCTTCAACTTTGAAACTACTCACCTGCTTATTCCATTTTCTATTCAAAATAAATATACAAAGTATGATGTGTATGTGTGTGTGCACATGCTATATGTATCTACATGGATTTATGTGTAGGACTTTTCAGAATCCTCATTTCTAATTTACAATTGTAAAACTGAATTCTGAAGCTTAGACTAGACAGAAATCAGAGCTTCACGTTGAGGTGGTAAAGTTACACATACATCAATTCTGATAACTAAATTATTCAACCAATTACTTTTTTTTCTTTTTTAAATTGAGATACTATTGACATATAACACTGTGTAATTTTAAGGTGTACAATGTGTTGATTTGATGCATTTATATATTGCAATATGATTACCACCATAGTGTTACCTAATACTTTTAATGTGTCATATAATTATCACTTCTTTCTTTGTGATATATATTGCAATATGATTACCACCATAGTGTTACCTAATACTTTTAATGTGTCATATAATTATCACTTCTTTCTTTCTTTCTAGTCTCTTGGTAAATTTGAAGTTCATAATACAGTATTGGTGACTATAATTACTATGCTCTACATTAGAACTTCAGGATTTATTTATCTACTACTTTTAAGTTTGTATCCTTAAATAACATCTCCCCAATCCCCCAACCTTCAGCCCCTGGTAATCACTATTCTACTCTCTGTTTTTACAAGTTTATCTTTGTTAGAATCCACAAATAAGTAATATCATACAGCATTTAATCTTCCTCTGTCTGACTTAGCTCATTTAGCATAATAAATCAGGGTCCATCCATGTTGTTGTAAATGGCAGAATTTCATTTTTTTTCATGGCTGAATTATATATATATATTATAATATTAATTATAATATAAATATATATATATACATACATATATATTTTACATCTTATTTATTCATCCATTGATGGACACTTCAGTTTTTTCATATCTTGGTTATTCTGAGTAAAGTTGCAATAATGACAGAAGTGCTGATACCTCTTTGATACCTTATTTTGCTGGGAAAAGAATACTCTCTTCAACAAATGGTGTCTGGAAAACTGGATAACCACATGGAGAAAAATGAAATTGTACCTCTATCTTATACTCCTCATAAAAATTAACTCAAAATGGATTAAACACTTCAACATATGACCTGACTATAAAACGTCTGGAAGAAAACATGTAGGGAAAGCTCCTTAACATTGATCTTGGCAATGATTTTTTGGATTTGACACCAAAAACACAAGCAACAAAAGCAGAAATCAACAAGTGGGACTATATCAAACTAAAAAGCTTCTTCACAGCTAAAGAAACAATCAACAAAATGAAAAGGCTACCTACAGAATGGGAGAAAATTTTTGCAAACCATATACAGAGTAAAGGGTTAATGTCCAAAATATATAAGGAACTCATACAACTCAATACAAAATAATCCAACTAAAAAATGGGTAGAAGAACTAAGTAGACATTTTCCTAAGAAGACACCCAAGTGGCCAACAGGTACATGAAAAGATGCTCAACATTCAATCTGGAACAATTCTTGAGTGTACAAATCCTTCACCTCCTTGAACAAACTTATTACCAAGTATTTTATTCTTTTTAATGCAATTGTAAATGAGATCGTTTTCTTAATTTCTCTTTCTGATAGGTATTATTAGTGTATAGAAACACAACTGACCTTTGTATATTGATTTTGTTATCTTGCAACTTTACTGAAACTGTTTATTAGTTATAACAGTCTTTTGGTGAAGTCTATTATAAATATTATATCATATCATCTGCAAGCAGAGACAATTTAAATTATTATTTTCTGATTTGAATGCTTTTTATTTCTTTTTCTTGACTAATTGCTCTGACTAGGACTGCCAGTACTGTGTTAAATAATAGTGAGAACAGGCATTCTTGTCATGTTCCTGATCTTAGAGCAATAGCTTTCGGCTTTTCATCACTGATTGTGATGTTAGCTGTGGGCTTGTTATATAGGGCCTTTATTATGTTGAGATAAATTTCTTCTATATCCACTTTGTTAAGAGTTTTTTATTAGGAAAAGATGTTGAATTTGTCAAATGCTTTTTCTGCATCTATTAAGATAATCACAGGATTTTATCCTTTATTTTGTAATGTGGTGAATCACATTGATTAATTTGCAAGTGTTGACCCATCCTTGCATCCCAGAAGCAAAGCCCACTTCATCATGGTGTATGATCCTTTTAATGTACTGTTGAATTTGATTTACTAATATTTTATTGGGTAATTTTGCATTTATGTTCATCACATATATTGACCTGTAATTTAATTTTTTTGTATATCCTTGTCTGGCTTTGGTATCAGGTAATGATGGCCTTGTAAGATGAATTTCAAAGTGTTCTTTCCTCATCTATGTTTTGGAGAAGTTTGAGAGGGAATGGTATGACTTCTTATAATATCTGGTAGAATTCACCAGTGAAACCATCTGGTCCTATAACCAAAGATAGGAAATCTGAGAGGAATGAAATATTATGATAAAACATCATAGCCTAATTGAAGTTGGGGGACAAAGTCTTGGTTGCTGTGACAGTAAATTACTCTTAGTTTGAGTAAGAGCTTCTCACATACCACTATGTTCTATTTAAACATGACTAGGATTTCGGGTGATCCTATGACCAGAGCTACTCATCATCAACTGGGCATAATCATATCATTAAGCCATAAAGTCACAGCAGAAGTTGACTATATAATGAAAATGATACATTCAGGATTAGGCCAAACAGTTTGAATTTGACTTCCTATCTTCTAACTGTATTTTTTTTTCTTTTCTGTCATTATCCAAGATAATTTTCTTTCTCATGAGTAGTCCTAAATGGTTTCTTTACAAATCTATCATGGTAGTTTTGATATTAATTTGGGGGATGGAAATAGCAATAATAATAAATGTATGTAGGGCATTCCAGTGACTTCTGGAGAGACATGTTCTCCTGATCTGAAAGGCAACAGGAAAAGGAGAGAGAGGGCACAGCCTCTGAATGTTTTTATGCTTTTGCAGAAATGCGGTTACCATAGAAATTCAATGCAGAGTCATGTTAAGGGGTTAAAATATACAAGCAACCCATCTTAAACATACTACATAAGGAAAAATCTGAATTTTGTTATATCTAGTGTAACACATTTAAATTAACATTACTATCAAACACTCAGTAATTTGGCATTGTAAATCTCTTAAAAACAAAATTATCATCAACTTCAAATAAATAAGTCTCTCACAGCTTAAAAACAAACAAACAAACAAAAAATGGGGCCTCACGTTAAGATTCAATGTGACTTTTTTCAATTTTGAAAAACTTATGAGTTTAATAGGAGTTAAGAAGAGGAAGGACAGGGGAGAGATTGCTAAAGGATTTCTTCCTGGGGTGATGCAAATATTCCAAAATGAGATAGTGGCGATGCTTGCAGAACTCTGTGAATATACCAAACAATGAACACTTAAGCACTAATGCTAAACATTGCACACTTTAAAGTGGTAAAGTGTATGGTAAGTAAACTATATTTCCATAAAGCTGTTATTTTGAGAAAAAACAACTTATGATAGACAGTCTCTTCCTGGGTGCTGGCATTGTATATAAAGATCGTATATTACCTAGTTCCTGAAATGTGACCACTTTTCTCTCTAATCAAACTCAGGAGTATATTTTTTCTCTTTGAGTAAAATTAAAACAAAATTTTAAAAAGTAAATGATTCAAAACACAATTTAATTTATACCAGAACATGAATTTTATTAATTTGTAATTAATTTTAAAAACTGATTAAGACTGTAACTCTTAAATTTTTACCTATATTTACTTATTCTGTTTCCTTATCCATAAAATGGGGGCATTTATCATATAATTAAAAAAATGTAAAGCAATTAGAACTTTTCCTAGTGCCTAGAAGGTGCTTTGTAAATATTTATTATTATTAATAAGTAATGCACAGGCCATATTCACTTCTCCAATAGAATATTTTTATACTTTACCAAATAATTTCTTATTTTCCAGTAAGTATTATTTTTTCCTCAATTTTTTTCACAAGCTGTCCACTCGAGAACACAAGAATTTTAAACACCAATCTTCAGCTCAATTAGTTTATAAAGTAGGTGTGAAGTCACAAAACTTCAAGATATTGTTTATTTTTTTCAGAAGTCACAGGTCTTTTCAAGAATTAGGAGGTTCCCATCACATATGAAAACAAAGTAACATTGTTAAAAGAATACCATTCAACTGGCATAAACATTGAAACATTCTTCAGTTTTATAATTTAGTGAATTCTAAGCTCCTATTTACCATTTCCACACCTAAAATCTTGATATTAATCCAATTCCTCATGCTCAGTTCAGTAATGATTATGCATTCTCATTATGAAATTTGGAACTTACCCAGTTGTACCTGTGAGTGGCTGGATGCAGCAACCCCAGCCAGACAGAGGGGTGATTACCAAGGTCTCAGTCCCTTTAGAAATTTAAGTTTGGGCCACAACAGGGCCAGATTCATGGGCATTTGACCTGGGCAGTCCCACAGGTCAAATGAAGGGCCCCATACTTAAAAGAACCTCATGCTTGGTCTATTGCTCTGCTGTCACTGTTTTGAAATTCTTAGTAATTTTTGAACAAGGAGGCCTACATTTCATTTTGCACTGAACACAGAAAATTATATAGCTAATCCTGGGTCATAAAGCCAGGTAAGCTACCAAATCCTGTGGTAATAATTAAGGGTAGGAGGAAATTAGTATAGGTGTTTGAGGAGGGAGAGGATGAGTATTAATGGTACCCTGAACCTACCTGCAGCAATGGTGTCTGTACCTCTTCTCACTAACTTCTCATAAGTTTCTCCTCAGAAACACGGACAAGAACTACGGAGGAGGGACTTCCCTGGTGGCACAGTGGTTAAGAATCTGCCAGCCAATGCAGGGTAAACGGGTTTGAGCCCTGGTCCGGAAAGATCCCACGTGCCGCGGAGCAACTAAGCCCGTGTGCCACAACTACTGAGCCTGCACTCTAGAGCCCGTGAGCGACAGCTACTGAGCCCTCATGCCTCAACTACTGAAGTCCGTGTGCCTAGAGTCTGTGCTCCACAACAAGAGAAGCCACTGCAATGAGAAGCCCGCTCATCACAATGAAGAGCAGCCCCCACTCGCCGCATCTAGAGAAAGCCTGCACACAGCAACAAAGACTGGACACGGCCAAAAATTAAAAAAAAATTAATTAAAAAAGTGATTCTGGTTCAAAAGAAAAATGCATATACAAAGCTTAAAAAGAAAATGATGAAGGAGCTGTTTTCCAAACCTCATGCACAGAGAAGAGAATCTGTATGAAGCAAGGGATGGATGGGAGGTGTCTTGCTTACATCTCTATTCAAGGAAGACTTCTGCAGGAAGGATAGCTGGTTGACAGCCTCCAGCTGCCCCAAGATTGGCCAATGTGTTCTTGCCAGACTGCTTTCCCAGTGACTAAGCACTATGACGTACTAGAATCACTATATTCCTGCCCACCCCTAGATTCCTAGAATCCCTGTAATGGTAGACTTTGCTTAGGGAGTCTGATTACCTAGTCAGTTAGCTAGCATCCTCTCTCTCTCTCTTTCAAATATATATATAATCGCTATTGGGATCATGGGTAAATTTTTATTTCTTTCACCCTGCTTTGCTTATGTGTATATTATTTTTTTCTGCAAATGTGCTACTTCAAGGACTTATAATATTGTTGGAAATCATCAAGAATAACACATTTTGTGATCTGTTTGAAAGGAATAAATGATTTCACCCACCTACATTTACTGACTACTCATGAAATGTAAAGCTTCACCTTACTTTACCGTATCATCAGAAAAATGATTCCAGTTTTGGTACAAAAGGATACTTCCAAGTATCCTTTCTGCAAGGTTGTAGAAAAGCAGCCTCATGTATATTACATGATAGCTTTTACATGAATTACTGCTGCTGCAAATCAATGGGCAATGTATGTGGACAAATACTCAATGTTTTAATGTTTTTTTAAGTATAGGTTGCACTTTTGCATTTCATGGTGCCTTTTAGAATTAACTATATCTTTTTTATTTTTTCTTTAATGTCACAAACTATGTTTTGAAATATTCAAACACATGAGAAAAAGGCTTATTGAAGTAAATATTCTGCAATTAGTATTTCTCATGCCACTTATACTATGATTACATGAAATGTAAAATCACTGCTTTTGAGTATTAGGAAAAAAATAGAAGGAATCATAATTATAGGCAAGTTTTATTAGGAAATGTTTAGGTTAACTCTGAAATTCAAGTATAAATAAGATTTTTTTAAATCTCAGTTTATAGTTATCACAAGTATGTGTGATAAGTTAAGTTTTGCTAACCAGTAAATTGGGGTGGTCCTTGAATCTTCCTTTGGCAGTTCCTCCCCTTCATTTCAAATCAATCAGAAAGTCTTACAGACTCTACGTCCTAAACCTATCTTGAAGCCCTCTCCTCCACCCTATTTCTGCTGGCATTGGGCTCATGCTCATTTTTTCTTCATTTGAGTGCTCACATTCTGGCCTCCCTTCTGACTCTCCACATTGTTGCCAGTGTGATTGTTCTGAAATGGAAATATGGTCATTCCTCTGCAATTCACATCTGTCATTGAGTTCCCAGAGCCTAGCTTGAAGTCAAATAATTGTTGGCAATATATTTGAGAACTTTTTTGATCTTACTCCTGCTTGCTTCTCAGACTCATCCCTGTCTGCCTACAAGACCTCTCTGCTCTGGCTCTGAATTCCCTGTCATCATTCAAAAGTTCCATGAGTTTTCACAGCCCTGCAAGTTGCATCTTCCGTTGCCACTGCCTGGAATATATTCCCCTCAGCCCAATCCTGAAAAATATAACTCATTTCTCTTTTTTCACCTATATTTTTTCTTAAGTTCATGATTAACATTGCCATTTTAAAAAACCTCAATGCAAAGAATTTAATTTGCACACCATAAAATAATTTAATATTTCTGTATAAAATATTCTTTTATTTCCCATTTCAGAATAACTAAACCATAATATCACATGACAGTTTTTCTCAGCTATTTCACTGATTTTCCCCCAGCAGATAAACAACTTACCTTGAGTTAAACACTTTCTCCTCTGCCCTTTGCTGCATGCCGAATAAAGCTCTAATAAACATCTTCAGGTATTGCATGTGGCAAACATTCTAACATGTCCAGGAAATTCTTAAAGCCAGAGACTCTCTTTGCTCGTTTCCATTCCCTAAATGTCTTGGATACTTGCTACATGGCAAGTACTCATGTAATATTTGTTTAGAGAATGAAAGATAGCAAATAATTGAGAATAAAACTTGATTTTTTAGTGTTATTTTGAAATTTTTTATCAAAATGACAGAACATAACTATTCAGTTATACATTTATCCTTGGTCATGTTCTTGCTTAAATAGTGTAACTATTAACATACAGTTCACTCCAACAGCATTTTTATTTTCCTACGTATTAGGTATTTTGTTGTTTGCTTGGGAAACTCAGATAAATACAACGCTGACTCTCTATTCAATGTTTTCTTATTATAAGTGAGTGATGAAATAATAGTTGGTACTATTCACTGTACTCTGTGCCACCTACTATTTAATCACCTAATAAGATACTTCGAGGTGAAATTTAATCATCAGCAGTCTTATTTTGTGTACGTGTGTAAAATAATTTAAATGCATTCAAAATATGCATTGTGTTGTGGCAATGTAGGTAAATTTATGTATAAAAATCATTGGATATAATGGTTATTCAATTAATATTTTGGATTGATTGAATATATCACTAACATGAATGAGTAATTCATACTACTATAATCCTTTCATTTCAGTTGAGCTCTCTATATTTTTTTCTTTTCTGAAGAGAATGGCACTTCAGTATAATCACAAAAAGAGTGAATAGATGGGATTGCATAGTCTCAATCAACCTACTTTTTACATGCAAAAAATTTAAAAACACATAATTATAAATTTCCTATATTTCACAGTAAACATTATTGTTCAAATCTTAGAGTTACAACAATATAAAATGCTAGTAAAATCAATGTTTTGTTGAAATTATAGTAATTCATGTAAGATTTTTTAGAAACTGACACTAGTGGAAACGCTGAAGTAGTGTAGTTTTTTGGCATTTATTTTTCAAACTTCCAATTGGAAGCTCAATCACAAAGGACCATCCACAGAGCCACACACTATCTACCCTGATTGCATCTCATGATCCTTACTTCCCTGCCTCCACTAAAACACTGAGTTCTTAGTAGTAATTTTTCAGGGTTTTGATCTCTGATCTGTGCCTTATAATTTGATGAAAGTAATTTTTGAAAGGTTAATATGTCAAGACATTTTTTGCAAATGTTCTAAACAGGTTCTCTTGTATTACTATGATTATTAGTTTCATAATGTTGCCATAACAAATTGCCACAAATTCAGAGACTTAACACAGGCATTATCTCACAGTGCCTTCACAGTCTGAAGTCTAGCTTCCTTGGGTCTCAGAAGGCTAAAATCAAGGTGTCTACATGGCTGTGTTCCTTTCTTGATGCTTTAAGGCAGAATCCACATCCTGGCTTGTGTGAGTGATTGGCAGGATTCACTTCCTTGTGGTTGTAGGGCTAAGGTCCCTGTTTTCTTGCTGGTATTGCCAGTTGGCTAGACATCAGGGATCTTTCTCAGCTTCTAGAGGCTGCTAGCCTTCCTTGGCTCCTGGCCCCATTCCTCCATCTTCAAACCAACAAGAGTGGGTCAAGTCCCTTTCATGCCTCAAGTCACTCAAGCTTCATCTCTTTGACTGATGATTCTGTCTTCCTCTTTAGCTTTTAAGGGCTCATATGATTACATTAGGTCCACTCAGGTAATCCAGGATAGCCTTCCTAATAGAAAGCAACTGATTAGTAACCTTAATTCCATGTGAAAGACTCTTCTCAGCAGTATCTGTATCAGTGCTTTACTGAACAGCTAGGAAACAAAAAATCTTGGGGAGATATTTTTACAGTTCTGTCAACCACTTCATGTAATGATTTTTTTTTTTCCTTCTGGAAAGCATATTGAATAAGTTAACTAAGTAAATATTGAGCATTTTTTTAGCACTTTATCCTATGATGGTTTTCTTTTTCAAAGAAAGAGTACAAACAAGGGAGAAAAACATAAAAGAACATTCTTCATTCTAAGTCTCTCTCTCTCTCTCTCTCTCTCATTCTCTCTCATCCTCCTCTTCTCTCTTAGTTGTTTTGTTGCTGTTATAAGTTTTTCTTAAACATGCAGCTTCTGACCAATGCCATTGAAGGCCCAGGTACATTCTATCTTCCTGCTTCGCCATTTTTAGCATGTGGATTCCATTCTCCCATTCATAGTATGGTTGATAATCTTCTAACAACCTGCCATTATTCCAAGCATAAAGAAGAAGAAAGGGTGGAAAAAACATAAAGTGCCTAAGGACAAAAGCATAACTGCCTGCCTATGGAGCCTCACCATTCTTCAAAACATTCCCAAAAGCTCAACTCAGTGACTTGTTTCCATCTAATTGTTGGAACCATGCTACATTGCTTTCCTTAGATGAAAGAAGACTAGGAAAACAGTGGGGCTGAATAGACTGGGTTGATGAACACCATTGTATCTGACACACTATCATCAGACAGAAGATAGCATGGTTTATATTTGAATATTTCTTGTCTAACATTGAACAGAGAAAATAAGGAAATTTGTGCTCATCTGACTGAACTGTGCCTTGGTGTCCTGAAATTAATTTTATGTGGATTGAAGAAATCAATAATCACTAAATTTCAGAATGGAATTTCAATTTTCATTTAGTAAATCCTAAACCATATGTAATATTTGTTTAAATTGTTAATCTTTCTCAAAAACTATTGAAGTTTTTAATGTTAACTTTATGGGATTAAGCCAAAGATATCAAGAGTGTTAGAAATTCCATGCCCTATATATTGTGAAGTGTGGAATGGTATGAATATATGATCTTTTGTCTTATCACAAATTATAATAAATAAGCTTTTAACTTGACTATCTGTTAAGTTCTGTAGCTTTTCTAAAATTAGGATTAAGTTAAATTTGAGCTAATATATTCTAATCCATGTAAAATTTACATATCTGGTTTTGTGACTTTTTGTGACTATCCTTCAAATCAGCATTTCTATAGCAGAGCCTATCTACCAGAAACAACAAAATTTAAGGCATGTTATTTTGTACTTTCAGTGATCTTAGTCCTTGCACTTAAAAAAACTCCATATCAATATACGTTAATGGGAAGACTTTGTAATGTAACAAAATAATCAACAATGTTTTTTTACTTCACTGTTCTCTTGTCTGGGTGGCATAGTGTAGATGATGGGTAATAAAAAAAAAAATGAGATTCAAAGCAATTATTTTCCAAACTGCTGGCATTGAAAAAATTGTAGTCATTTGGAAACATTTAGGGCTCTGAGCCAAATGAACTTACTATTATATAAAATGCAAGAATCAAAATACATAACAGTAATCCCTGAATGTCAAGGGCAAATCACTTAGCTATAATAATTTTAAGTCCTTGAGCATTTATTATAAAGCATACTGACAATGTGAATATACACCTGGCTATATATCTCCCAATAACACATTGATTTTCAGCTATTTCAATAATGGTATAGATCTCAGCATAGGACTGTTCTATGATAGAAGCAATCATTCTAAGTAAGGTATGTATTTAAGGTTATGTCAAGTTGTGAGAAACTTACTAAGCACTTCTGTTTAAAAAGTTCCCTGTTTAATATGTTAAAACTTTGTTTACAATATTCCAAGGGTATTTTATTCCAAAGGTCTTTCATCATAAAATATTTTCAGTGTAACATTTACTATTATGTGACAATTCAAGCAGGTAATACATACTTAAGAATTTACAGTTTGTCAGAGTCAGATGTGAAGTTTTCTTAGAAAGTGACGTCTAAGAGAAGACTAATGTTCCAAATAATACAATAGTACTGCTATATACAGAAAAAAACACGTTCTTAAAACAACACAAAACAAAACAGAATTGGTAGGATGCTAGAAGAGCAGACACTTGAAGAAGGATGATTGCAGGCTGGCAATGCCATGTGAAACAACACTGCACTGAAGAAACTGGAGGAGTCTGCATGCCCTGAAGGACTCTTTCATGAACCCCATTGGCCTCTCACAGCAAAGGGTCTGAAAAATCTACTAAGAAGTGCCTATGGTGATACAGACTGGAGAGGGGAACACAGTCATGTGGGTGGGACAAGTATATGCATCCTGATGCTTCCTCTTTATTTCCACCACAAGACAAAAGCTTTAATCAGAAAGAACAGTGACACTACTGGCCTTAGGGTATATTAAGGCCAGTTTTAACGAGCTTATATGATAGGTGAAACAATCATTTGAGGGTACAGCCTGATTAATTAAAGGTATATTCATTAAAAATATAACAATGTATATTTTAAATTAGCAGGAAATTACTACAAACTTTATAAGAGATGTATAAGTAATAAGTCAATAGTGGAGGTAAAATGATATACTATATAATGTTTATTTAATGCAAAAGAAGGCAAAGCAAGAGTATATAATAAATTAAATAAATACAAAACAGCTAGCAATTTAGTAAAGTTTTTATCCAATGATATCCATAATCACATTACTTATGAATGGCTTAAATATAACTTTCTTAAGAACGCAATTGTCAGATTGGATCAGACAGCAAGATCCAATTCTACTGTGTCTATTAGAAATGCAGTTAATATATACTGATAAAGATAAGTTAAAAGTAAAAAGATGGAGAAAGATATGCCATGAAAATATCCCCCAAAACCTTGAATAGCTATGTTAATATCAGAAAAAGCCAGCTTCGGAACAAGGAATACTATCCAGAATAAAATGGGACAGTATATCATCATTAAGGGTCAATTCTCCAATAAGACATAATGACCATAAATATATATATATATTACTGATAACAGAGCATCAAAATAAATGAGACAAAAATGGAAGTTAGTAAAACAAGTTGGCAGTTCTAAAATTATAATTGAGACATCAAAAATCCTTTCCCAGTAACTGATAGAACAAATAGGCAGAAAGACAGTAAGAGTATAGAAGATTTGAACACTATCAACCAAATAGTCCTAATTGACATTTATAGAACAATTCACCCAACAGTAGAATACACATTATTTTCAAAGACATATGAATATTCAACAAGATAGACCATATAATAAGCCAATAAAAATATCTCAAACAATTTAAAAGAGTAGAAATCATAGCTACATTTTAATAGCATAATAGAATTTAGCTATAAGTCAAACAGGAATAAATCTAAAAAATTCTCAAATCTTTAGATATTAAACATCCCATTTCTAAATAACCCAGGGTTAAAGGGGAAGTCTAAAACCAATGAAAAAATAGTCTGTATGAAATACAGATAAAAATACAACACATCAAAATATGAGGGATACAGCTATAGCAGTGCTCTCAGGGTCATTTATAGTATTGAATACTTATATTAGGAAAGAAGAAATGACTCAGATCAATAATTTAATTTTTCATCTTAAGAAATTTTTTGTGTGTGTGTGTGTGTTACGCGGGCCTCTCACTGTTGTGGCCTCTCGCGTTGCGGAGCACAGGCTCTGGACGCGCAGGCTCAGTGGCCATGGCTCACGGGCCCAGCCGCTCCGCGGCATGTGGGATCTTCCCGGACCGGGGCACGAACCCGTGTCCCCTGCATCGGCAGGCAGACTCTCAACCACTGCGCCACCAGGGAAGCCCCATCTTAAGAAATTTTTAAAGAAAAATAGAGAAAACTAAACCCAAAGCAAGTAGAAAGAAGTAATAAAGAATGGAGAAGAAATTAATGAAATTGAAAATAGAAAAATTAAAAAAAATCAATGCAAATAAAAGCATATTCTTTGAAAAGTTCAATAAAATTGACAAACTTCTAGTTACAGTGACCAAGAAAAAAGGGAGAAGAGCTTCCTATAAGAATGAAAAATTTCAATATCAAGAATGGAAAATAAAGGGACATTGTTACTGGCAACATCGGCTCTAAGAGGAGTCCGGTAGATAGCCTGTGACCTCAGTGTTATCACAGAGTTGGATTTCAGAGTGGTGGATTTGGAGCCCTTAGTCAAGTTCATTCCTGGTATTTGGAAGTAAGTGAAGAAAATTCTCAGTCACAACTGTGAAAACGTCGTTATAAAAATAAAAGGAATATGGGTTGTTCTAGATGACCAGAAAATTCAATATGTGATCTTTTATTAGATCTTGGATCAGAACTAAGAAATAAAAACAACTAGAAAAATATTCAGTGGCATATTTGGAGAAAATTGTTATATTGAACACGTGACATAAATATTAAAGAACATTTTGTATATCAGGCTTAAATTTTCTGGATGTGATAATTACATTACAATTAGATAAAATATCTTAAAAAAAATGAAATACAAGCTAAAATATTTGTGTGAAGTATCAGAAACTTAGTTTTAAATAATTGATAAATATGTAATCAAAATGTGTATTGTTGTGAGTGTATGTTTAGGTAGACCGAGGGTGAGAGATAAAGGATATATAGCAAATAATGAAACCTGGAAACTCTAGGTAAGGGATATAGGAATGCAAACTTCTAATTTTTGAAGGTCACATATTTTTATACTAAAATTTGGGTTAAAAATAACAACGGTTTACAGTACATTCTTATGGTTAGCAGTTTATAAAAAGCCAACCCACTTCACAGTTCTTATAATTATTTTTTGCTGTCATACTGCTCAAGTGCCTTAGCCATTATAAATCTGAACTCTTCACCTTCCACCTATATCTCATCCAAATGACACATAAAATCTTTAGTGATTGTGCTGTTACATGGTGTTCTTATTGCTTTCAGTTGAGGGTAAAATTCAGTTCCGAAATTCCACCTTGAAGATTAGCATTCTAAGTACACACTGGTAGCTTAGTCTTTCCAGAAAGCTGAGCCTGAGGCAGAGGAGTTATGTTCATTTCTAGGGAGCAGAAGTGAAAGACAAAGTGGCAAGGAGGAAGGGAGAGATGATACAAGTATAGATTATTGAACTGCCTACCACTAAGTAAGACAAATTGCAGAATACCATGATTATCTCAAAAATCCATACTAGCTTCATTTTGGGTCCTTCTATTGGAAGGGATAAATAGGACTGAATTTACCCACAAATTACTGAATCCTACTGTTCAAAGTTTATCCCTTGGGACATTAACTCCCACATACTTTCAGGTTGTGCAAAGGAATGTGCCAAAAGAGGTCCTGTAACGGCTCAAACAAAGAAGTCGTCAGACAGGGAGTAAGAGGGGCACAGTATGGGCGTTTTGCAAAGCACTGTCAGCTTGTGCGTACGTGAAGATTTTTATGGTTCAGCCACAGCTTATGGTCACCCTGGGAACATAGACAGTGAGATGGAGAAGATAGGAAGGATGGAGTGTGCATGTGTGTGTGTGGTGGTGTGGGTCGTGGAGGGAGGGGCTGTGGGTGGTGGAGGCTGGACTTATGGAGTCCTTTGTAACATAGAATAGCAGAAGGGGTGACTTGTCATTTCCAAGATTAGGCTGTAAAAAGACTGGCTTCCATCTTGGCTGCTTTCTCTCATGCTTTCTTGGATTTGATCACCATGTTAGGCCACCTTGTCGAGCAGCCCTGTAGGAGGCTCATGTGTCGAGGGACAGAGACTTGCCAACAACCACATGAATGGACTTGTAACTGGATTTATCCCTCCTCACTTTGAGTCTATAGGTGTGACCAGAGCCCCAGGTGGCCTATGGACTATAATTTCAGTATTGATCTTAGACAAAGGCACTTAACTAAGTCACACTCTGATCCCTGACTCCCAAAAACTGTTAGAAAATACATTTTTATTGTTAGAAACCATTAAAATTAGGTAATTTTTTACACAGCAGTAGGTAATACACTCTCCTGTCTCATTCCCCTTTGTGGTCTCTGCCTCAGTCACCAGGCCTTAGGCTCTCCATTGTGCCCTGTTTTCCCTCATGCCTGGAGCTTTCAAATAGTGCCACCCATGTAAAATAATTTTCCGTAACACTTCTCGTTAACTGCAGCATTTCTCTAAAATCTGAACTGCTAATCACATGCCCCGTGGCATACATTAAAAGCTTTCTGTATTTTCTTGGGCTTCCCTGGTGGCGCAGTGGTTAAGAGTCTGCCTGCCAATACAGGGGACACGGGTTTGAGCCCTGGTTCGGGAAGGTCCCACATGCGGAGCAAATAAACCTGTGGACCACAACTACTGAGCCTGCGTTCTAGAGCCCGCAAGCCACAACTACTGAAGCCCGCGTTCCTAGAGCCTGTGCTCCACAACAAGAGAAGCCACTGCAATGAGAAGCCCTCGCACCGCAACAAAGAGTAGTCCCCGCTCGCCACAACTACAGAAAGCCTGCGTGCAACTAGAGAAAGCCTGTGTGCAGCAACGAATACCCAATGCAGCCAAAAATAAATAAATAAAATAATAAATTTATTGGAAGAAAATCTTTCTGTATTTTCTTAATGGAACCTATCCAATTTGGAATTATATTTCTGTATGATTATTTGGCAAATGCCTGAGATTACCAGTAAATTGTAAGTTTAATGAAGCAAGGTTTTGCTTTTTGTTTTTTTCACTCCAACACTCAATGCAGTGCTTGACACAGTTCTTGATTAATATACATTTTTTCAATTATCATATGATTATATGAGAGGCATAAGTGGTATAAAATTTTAACAATTTACAGATACATTACCTAGAAAATTTTAGTAATGTAACAAAAAATTAAAATAAGCAATGTGTTAAATTGGTGATCTAATCATATACCAAAATTACTTCTCCTAATAAAAATTGATAAGAAACATCATAGAAAGAAAAAAAAAAACTCTGTTGCAATAGAACAAAAATTTACATATTTAGAAATAACTCATTCAATACATTTTAGAAATTCAATAGATAAAATAGTGAAGCATTATGGAGAGTCTTCAAAAAAGATATGACTAATGGAAGTAAATACCTTGTTCTTGTATGGGAAGAATCAACATCAGAAAGGTGTCTTTCTATTAGTCATGTGATACATTAACATGGTACATAGTAATTATATAAATATATGTTGTTTTCAACTTGCACTATTAAAATTATGATTTTAAATAGAAGTGTCTAGCAGGGAGGATTATGGGAGAAGTCTCTGCTGTCAGAGAGTGCTGATGCTTGCTACTTACAGGACATAGACAAATAGCTTCTCTTTTCTTAGACTAAATTCTTTATCAGAAGTATAAACTTAATTTGTAGGAACTCAGGTTTTTATAAGGATTAGTGGAAACCATTAAAAGAAAGTTCATAGCAGACTGACACCTATAAAGCTATTAATTTGTTTGCTCTTGTAATTGTTATTATTACTATTACTCTCATAGTTAGCATTGCTGCAGCATTATCAAATCTGATTAACTATTTCTGTTGAGCTCTTTTATTGAGTGGTAAAATGAGTACATACTCTCTTGGAACAGTGTCTCTCATTAGAATTACCTGGGGATTCTTGTTAGGAATTTAGTTTCTTGTGAATCTCATTAGGATATTTGGAAATGAGGACGAGGAATGCACACTTTAAAAAGAAACCGAGGGCTTCCCTGGTGGCGCAGTGGTTGAGAGCCCGCCTGCCGATGCAGGGGACACAGGTTCGTGCCCCGGTCCGGGAAGATCCCACATGCCGCGGAGCTGCTGGGCCCGTGAGCCATGGCCGCTGAGCCTGCATGTCCAGAGCCTGTGCTCTGCAACGGGAGAGGCCACAACAGTGAGAGGCCCGTGTACTGCAAAAAAAGAACAAAAACAAAAAAAGAAACTGAGGTGATTTTCCACCCACACTCAAGTTATGATTTGTAAAACTCACTGTATTACCTTTTGAATTAAAGTTACATTCTCTGTGGAATTTCTATTCTACACCCAATTTAAATCTAGGATATGTCTATTTCTAATTATTTCAAACCAATTAACTTTCCTTATTTACTAATAAAATTCACATTTACTTTATTAGTGTATTTTTTTCTTGCTTAATTTTTAAAAACACTTTTAATGTGGATGTATTAATCATACCTTTCATTTTAATTAATGATAAACTGGATTCCAGAAAACTGTATGTAATTTTATTAAAATTAATCATAATGAAGTTAAAATAATCACATTTAAGAATGTGCATTTCCTTCTAATAGGGGTTAGATTTCAACTGCTGTTTATATGTCCATGTATAACTCATAGAACCGTACTCTGTATTAAACTCTGATTGTTAACTGTTTTTTCTGTTCCCTCACTGTGATAATATTACCTAAAAAAAAAGAGAGACTTGGGGTTTCAAAATGGCTGACTAAGGCCATGTTTTAATCTCTTCTTCCTTCAAAAATCCCATTGAGATTATAGAAATCACAAAATATAGTAAATAAACAGTTAAAGACTTGGAGGTCCTGAAAAACCAAGAGAAGTCCCTAGTAAGAATCAATTATTCAGTTATTTCTGAAGGATACAGAGCCAATAAGATCAGATTGCCTTGAGAGGATAAACCTAATCTGAAACTTCCACAACCCAATATAAGCAAAATTAAGACACTTCAAAATAATGTGATTTCAAACGTCCTTAAATGCATCAGGTCAAGAAATATATGGGAAACTAGAGAAGACTGTCTTGTAGCCAAGTATGAAAGCTGTTAATTCTGTGCCAGTTGCCTCTTAACATTTGCTGTATCTAGAGGATTTGTCCCAGAATACCTCTCCAAAGAGATCAAGTATGGCAGGTTCCCAGAGTGTTGAAGCTGGAAGGAGAAGCTGAGAGGTGTGCTGAGGAAAACTTTTGGTCATCACCATAGAAAAGGCTATTTCTTCCTGTTCAACAGAAAAACCAGACCAGACTCAAGTTCATAATTACAACCACAGCTAGAAATCACATAAAGTAAAAGTGCATCTGCTGTTTGGAAAAGAAAAATATTTAGTGTTGTGCTGAGTGAATAAAAAGAAGCCACTTAAACAACTACTATTGATCAATGCTAACTACTGTTATAAATTTACACAGAAAAATCCATAATGACCAAATATCTGAGGGGAACATAGAAGAGGAACACTGGCTGGAGCTAATGAAAGAACTATCTATTAAGGAAAGAAATTAATGGAAAAATAAACACAAATAACTTAATAAATATGCTTAGTAATGTTTGAGAAGGTAGCATTCCTGCAAAATACGAAACTTTTCTTTAAGGGAGCTTAGGAATTTAAAATAAATGCGTATGCAACCTCAGTAACATATATCCTACTAAGGGATAGAGAGAATATAAGAGCAAAAGGTATTTAGATAAATAAATAGTACAACGTATCACTGAATTAAAAACAACCCCAAAAACCCTGTTAAGATTGATGGTGCTTTCATCTGAAACATTCAGACAAAATTAATGAACAAACAAAATAATAATAAATTGCTACAAACTCCTAGGGAAAAGGAATATTTACACTTTAAAACAGTCACATTTTCTTTATTATCTGATGAGGTAATAAAACATGTATTGAGAGATGAGCCCATTCTCCAAAACAATATAGCGACGTGTGCAAGTGTGGTCAAAAAAAAGATATTGCAAAAACAACTCTGTAACTAATTATGCAAGTATAAAAAAACAAATATATTGAAGAAATATAAAAATTAAAAAATAAAGTACATACATTTTTTTTCAGAAAAAGAAAATTAATCACATAGATAAGGTCAGTAAAACTGATAATAAATTTATATATAAAAAACTATATATGTATGTACATATATATGTAAATAGCAAAACACAGCTTATGCTAAATTGTGATAGATAATTTTATGTGTCAACTTGCTTGACTGGGCTGAGGGATGCCCAGATACCTTGTGAAACATTATTTCTGGGTATGTCTGTGAGGGTGTTTCTGGAAGAGATTAGCATCTGAATCAGTAGACTGAGTCAAGAAGATGGCCCTCACCAATGGAGGGGGGCATCACGCAATCCACTGAGGGCCTGAATAGAACAAGAAGGCAGAGGAAGGGTGAATTTACTCTCTGTTGGAGCCAGGAGGTCCCTCTTCTGCCCTTAGATATCAATGATTTCGGTTCTCAGGCCTTCAGACTCAGACTGGGACCTACGCCATTGGCTCCCCTCCACTTAGCCTTTGGGTTTGAAGAGGAACTACGTCACCAGTGTTCTGGGCCTCCAGCAAGCCAACTGCAGATCGCAGAACTTCTCAGCCTCCATAATCACGTCACCTTCATAAAAAATTCTCTCTGCATATCTTTATATCTGCTGCAGGCTCTGTTTTTCTGGAGAAAACTGACTAAAACATAAATACTTTTTGACAACACTACTTTGGAATGTAATGCAATTTAAGTACTAAATATTTGTATTGCAAAATAATACAAGTTCAATGCAATCACAGAAATAAAACATTTTCTAGCTCCTTCAAGCAATGAGTTTTTTAATATATATATATATAACTTATTACATCTTTCCTCATGAATTTAAAAAGATACTGAAACCCAGCAGGACCCTATGGGGCTCCTGGGCACAAAAGCCTTTCTGTATCCCCTTCTCTGAGTTCCAAAGGCCAGGTTCAAACAGTTGCTAATCAGGAGAGGGGGTGGGGGATGCAGAGACAAGGGAGGAGCAGTCTAGAAACAATAGTACAGCCTTGAGGGCAGGGTCCTGGTCCCCCCCCCCACCCCCGCAAAGGATATTCATAACAATACCTTTGAGCTCTTCTGCAGAACTAAAACCCTCACCAAATGGAAGATGTTAACTACTTGACGAAGCACTCTTCATTCCAGAGAAGGTAACAGTTTGTCCATCACCACCTGACGCCAGATGATATTTGGATTGAAGGAATGCACAGCCCGATCCTTATCAGCAACCCTGCCCCCTTGACTATAAGACTCTTCACAACCCCCCCTCCCTTTTTGGACACACAGTTTTGAGGACATTATACCGCTGTGTCCCCCTTTGCCTGGCAAAGTAATAAAGCTATTCTTTTCTACTTCACCCAAAACTCTGTCTCTGAGATTCAATTCGGTGTCAGGGTACAGAGGCTGGATTCGGCTTCAATACCATGCACCCATACAAAAACATACATACACACAAACACATATGTAGATGTGTTTGCTGTTTACTTCTATAAAGAACGGAGGCAAACTATGCACAGTACTCTGAAACCCGCATTTCCCACTTAAACATCAATCAAGATATCATGTGAGGACGGACATACAAGTCACATATAAAAACGGTAATATTTCTGTATTTATATGTACTATCATTTATTCAGCATTTTTACCATTTAAGAACGTTCATGTTGTTTGCTGTTTTTGTTTGTATATATAAAAACTTATAAACAAGAAGAGATATTTTAGATGGTAGGACCAACCCTTGGGTTTAGAGGTAGGGAGGGGAGAAGGATCAAGAAATTCCATGCAAAATGTATTGCTATGTTATAGGAGAAGTTATGCATAGTGATATTTTTGTTATTTGTTTGTTTTACCAGGGATATATACATAGTTGTTTATGCTGCAGTTAAAGTTGTTTTACATTTAGATACGGTCATTTCAGTTACCTGTGATGTCGAAAGCTCAGCTTCTCTGTACACCAGTGCCGAATCGAACCTCGGAGACAGAGCTTTGGATGAGATAGAAGAGGATAGCTTTATAACTTTGCCAGGCAAAGGGGGACACAGGGGGCTTCTGCCTCAAAAAACTGTGTGTCCCCACCCAGGAGGATTTGATAAGGAGTTTTATAACAATGCTTCCCAAGGGTGGGGTTGCTGACAAGATTAGGGTGTGTGCAGGGTCTCAGTGGCGGGTCTCCTAATCTAGATGAGCTTCTCTGCTCCCTTTAATCTTGCCTCAAGTGGTTTTTTGGCTCCTCCTCCCTTGATTAGCAACTGTTTGAATCTGCCCTTTGGAACTCAGGGAAGGTCAAGGAGGCTGGAATCTCGCCGACAAGAAACAGGGGACAAAAAAGAGACCTCCGTGCCCGGGAGCCTCAAAAGGGCCCTGCTCGGTTTCACATGTACCATTTATAAAGAGAGGATAGACATTTTTAAGTGTTAGAGAAAAATAAGAACCACAAATATAAAATACAAACTATTTCTAGAAAAGTTTTTAAATTGGAATACAAGAAAATGCAGAAACAAGGGAAAAAGCAAAAGAATTTCAATGAAAACCAGATATAAGAGGAAGTATATTATGGATCATAATAATTGTGAATTGATATAAAGCTTGCATTAAAAGACAAATTTTCCTAGACTGACTACTTAAAATTCTATCACTATATTATTTATAGTAGACAAATCAAAACCAAAATTTAAGACATTTAAAAGTATCTCCATTTATAGACCTGGAAATTTTAAGCAAGATTAAAACAAGATTTTCAAAGTAAATCTCAGTCAAAATAGAATTTACGGTAAAAATGCTTTAAAAATCAAGGGGTTTGCTTTATATCAGTAAAAATTATGATAAACAAGAACAGAGAAACATCACAAGTGTGTAAAACTTGCACAATATAACACACATGTGAATGAGGGAAATACTCTAAAAAGTGGAATAAGAAATAGAAAATTCTAGCAGTTAAGACATACTTAAGAATTTACAATTTGTTAGAGTCAGATGTGATGCTGTCTTTCTTAGAAAATGACATCTAAGAGGTAACTAATGTTCCAAATAATGCAATAGTGTTACCGAGTCCAAGCTCACTCTGCTCGCCGCACGACAGGCCAATAAATCGGGACAGGAAGTGGTGAGGCAAGGGTTCCCAAAAAAACATCTTATCGGGGTCTGGATGCCAGTTTCTTTTACAGAACAGAGAGGGAGAGAAGGTGAAGAAGTAAAGTAAACAAGGCCATTTATCTTGCAAAATAGGAGGAGATGTGTTAATTTCTTCTTAACTGCAGCCATTCACAAGTGGGCAGGGTCAGATCGGCTCCCTGTGAGCTGAACAAAGGCAGTTTAGTTTAACATTCAGGCAGAGGGGCAGTGTTCCTTGAGGCAGGCCATTATGTATGATATAATAATAAAAGCAATGAAAAGCAAAGGTTAAATTCAAAGAAACAGATCTAGCCTGGAGTCCAATTTAGCTCTTCACTGTTACAATAGTACTGTTACATACAGATAAAACAAGTTCTTAAAACAACACAAAAGTAAACAAAATTGGTAGACACAGCAGGAAGCTGGTAAGAAGAATTTAGTTAGAAGGACAGACATTTGAGGAAGGTTAATTGCAGGCTGGGAATGCAATGTGAAACAACCCTGCACTGAAGAAACTGGGGGAGTCTGCATGTCCTGGAGGACTCTTTCTTCATTAAATCCATTGGTCTCTCACAGTAAAGGCCTGAAAGATCAACCAGAAATGCTTATTAGTGATGCAGATTGGAGAGGGGGACACAGCCATGTGGGTGGGACAAGTATATGCATCCTGATGCTTCCCCTTTATTTCCACCACAAGAGAAAAGTCTTTAGCTAAAAAAACAGTGACAATGTTGGCCTTAGGGCATTTTAAGGCCAGTTTTAAAGACCTTATATGACAGGTGAAACAACATATCACCTATAGGTAGAAACTGGTTAACTAAAGGTCTACTAATTAAAGATATAACAATGTATATTTTAAATTCACAGGAAATCATTACAAACTGCATGACATGTGTAAGTAATAAGTCAATAGGAAACAGTTTTGTTCAAATATAGCAAAGCAAGCAAAAAACTAAGAGGAAAAAACAAAGAAGGGATTATATCATAATAAAACTTGTTTTACTTGATATTAAAAAGTATCTATCCATACCCCTCTATATATTAACCTATAATATATGTGTCTACGATATGAATAACATTCAATCTATTCAAACATCTATAATGTTTTACAGACATAGAATATGGGCACTAAGAAAAATCTCACTAAATTTGCTTAAATGGCAACCATATGGACTATGGGGCTGATGAATATATAATATGATAAAAATAGTTCTCAGAAAGACATTGATGTTTCAAGAATTACTAAAAACCAAGAAATAAATTAGCTAAGCCCTCAATCAAGAAGATAACATAAGAATAATTTTTCCAAGTCATAAAAAGTTTCTGTAACAATTCAGCAGATACTTGGCTTAAAACAAGCAAAATGTGTTCCATTTATTCTCTCACAGTTCTGTCAGTATTACTTAATCTGAGTCATAGTGGCGGCAGGGCCATGGCCCCCCCAGAGGCTCTTAGGAGAATTTTTTCCTTGACTTTTCCAGTTTCTGGTGGCTGCAGGCATCCCGTCAAATGTGGCCCCATCATTCCAGTGTCTTTAAGTATCTCTCTGCTCCATCTTCACGTTGCCTTCTCCCCCATCTGTGTAAAATCTGAGTCCCTTTTATAGGGATACATGTGATGGCATTTAGGATAATCCAACATAATTTTCTGTCTTAAGATCTCAATTTAATCACATCTGCAAATACCCCTGTTTTTTTGCAATATAAGGTAACATTCACAGGTTCCAGGGATTAGGTTGTGAATATTTTGGGGGGAGACATATTTCAGCTTACTACGATGCAATTACAATATTAATAGATACACAGAGATATAATACTTTAATTTTAACTGGTATTAAAAATATTTAATATTTACTTTCAAAATATTTTTAATGACCATAGGAAAGGATTAGAAAAATGTTTCCTTCAACTGAGAATGTGTATTTATAGAAACCATCACCATCATTCTTCACTCAGGCACTGTGATAAGACAGATGATGCAAATGAATGAACTCTAAATCTCTGAACAAATAATAAATGTTGCTAAAAATCTACTGATTCTACTAGAGAGTCAAGGATGTCAAAATATCATCAGGATAGTATTGGTCATATTTTAAAGTCTACATGTTACCCTGAATCAGGCCTGAGGAACTAGAATTCACTGGTTATGGAGCAGAATTCCATGAGTAGTGGTCATAAATAAGTAAACAAATAAGTTTTTCAAATATCAAACTAAGCTTTCATACTGTTCATTAATCTCACTGAACTAGCATCTGATCCTCAGAGAAATGGTCTCAATCTCATTAAGTTGAGGCAGCTGCCATTCCAAAGAAAATAAACAGAGAGGAAGAATATATTCTATCTATAGGAGTATTTTAAAAGAATGCCCATCAGAAGCTCTGTGGTTTGAACAAGTACAAAAATACATCTATTACATTTAACTGGAATAGGGCAGAGTGAATCAGTTTCCCAGTTCTGAAATGTTAAAGGGCAGACATTTCATTTTATTTCTTCCTGGCTTCTCTACATTAAAAAAATGATTCCATTCTTGACAGACGGCAGCAGTAGAAGGCCTTGTTACAATGCACCGTCATTCTGGTGAATGACTTTGATTACCCCAGGTCCTGGTGCTGTGAAAATCCGGTAAAACATATAAGAATAGTTTCTTTTTAGTAAAAAAAGGAAAATGCCAGGAAATTCTCTCTTGAAAGAAGAAATATCCCTTCCTATGGAAGTGAGAGAAAAAGCTGAAGCATCCTTATTTTACACAAGGTAAATGCTTTAATGAGAAATGGATAATTTTGTTTTTGAAATTTGAAAGATATACTTTCTCTCTCTTGTTTTTTTTTTTCTTAACTTAAATCAACCTGAAATTTTATATGAGTATATAATTTATCTTTAATTCTTTGAATTGAGTCTGTTTTAGAAACAACAACAAAAGTTCTTTACAAAAGACTTTTTAATATAATTAAGATTTATAAGACTGAGCTCCATGAGTTTAGGACTGATGTCTTTTGGAAACTTACAGAAATTCCATAGCTTGGAGAAGGACCTGCCCCTAAATCAGTGCTCCATAAATATTGTTGAATGAATTAATGATAATTTATATTTAGTTTGGACTAAATGACCCTTAAGCAAATGAAAATTAATAAAATAGGTTGTTTTATTGCTAGCTCAAGTCTGTTTCACAGTGAGCCCAGTGAATATTAGATAATATATATTCTGCAACTATTGTGATGCATTTCTAAGTGGTATCCTGTTTCTCAATAAAGGATGTCCTTGTGGTTAAGTGGCTTTCATTGCTTTAAACAACAAAATCCAGTATGTAAAAATGATCGGTGTTGAATTAGTTCATGGTACACCATTATTAGAAACGTTTGGGCTTCCCTGGTCGCGCAGTGGTTAAGAATCTTCCTGCCAATGCAGGAGACACGGGTTCATGCCCTGGTCCGGGAAGATCCCACATGCCATGGAGCAACTAAGCCCGTGGCCACAACTACTGAGCCTGTGCTGTAGAGACCACGAGCCACGACTACTGAAGCTCGCGTGCCTAGAGCCCGTGCTCCGCAACAAGAGAAGCCACCACAATGAGAAGCCCACGCACCACAAGGAAGAGTAGTCCCCGCTCCTCAAAACTGGAGAAAGCCCGCGCACGGTAATGAAGGCCCAATGCAGCCAAAAATAAATAAATTAAATAAATAAAATTTAAAAAAAAAAGAAAGAAACATTCAAAAATATGCTGAAGTTCATAGGCTAAAAACCTAACTTGGAAAATAAAAAGTTAGATTGTTTCAGGAAATATACCAGGACTAACATTTATTTGGTGAAGGGAAATTCTTCTTTCAAAACTGCAATACTGGCAGTACTTTGAGCTATCGGCTATTCACTTAAAAGTGAATGCATGTTGTATTTTGTTTATTAACAAAATGCACATAAAATATTGCCCCCCACACCTAATCACTTATTAATAAGATTTTATTATGATCGTATCTAAAATATTAATTTTATTGATTGTAGTTTTTGAATATGTCTGTTACCCAGTGGAATAATTTTCAAGTCACTGCTAATGTGAAAATGGGCCCAGTCTCACGGTTATCCAAAAATAAGCCCCCAAACCCTTAAAGTATAACACCAGTGACCTTAATTCTTGCATTCAAACTGAAGTATACAAAAGTCTGAAAAACGAGACCCATATTAGAGAGACACATCACGCCATTTTAATTATTTCCAAATAAAAATCTAAAACTTTTTCAAATACACACACATATACAGATGGAGGTGGGGATAAGGTGGTACCAGAGAACCTCTTTAAAGGGATAGATCATGAGATTGAAATCATTTCATTGAAATTTTTCTATAAATAAAGAAGACTCACATTGAACTCGCTGCTGCTTTTACATTTTTACTATATATAATATTGCCAACTTTTTCCATAAAATGAGGCATATGATTATATGTATGTTGAAAATGGTATATAGTAAATATATAAGATTTTTTGATAGTTGCTGATTTTAAGAATTTCTTTTTCTCTTTCATTTCATGTATACCTATTTCTTACATCTTATAGTTGCAGTTATTTTAACTTTCTCTTGAGATTAACTTAGAAATAAATAACTATATTTCAAATTTTTAAAAATCCTATAAGATTTTTTAAGATAAAATCATTAAAAAACATTTGTGTATGAGAGTCTCTTCCACTGAATATCAGAATGTATGAAAAACCCACTCTGGTACAATTATTTGGAAAAACAGAAAGTAACTTCTTAAAAATAAAATAAAGAGAAAAGGCATAAAAGGCAAAATTTTTCAGCCCCAAAGTAACATATTTGTTAACAAAATTATTGCACAAAACAAAAAAGTATAAGGAGAAATAATCACATGTAATAGCACTAGAAATAGTCAGTGTTAAGCTTTTGTTTGCCATCATATAGACGCATTAGTAAAGTTCTTAAATTGTGTGATAAATAGTAGGAACTATAGGAATGTTTGTCTTTGCTATTGTTTTTGTTATTATGTATTTTATCTAAATTATAAGGTTTTTTAGATTTATCTTGTGTTTAAGGCCCAAAGGTTTAGAATATATCATATAGTTATATAATTAGAGAGGTCTTACTAATTTGTATGACATTTTTATTATTCACTATTATCCATTTTCAGAAGGTTTGTAAATTATTCAAATAGAAAACTAATTGGACAGTATACTTCTTGAAATATATTCTTGTTAACAAACTAAGTTACAGCAACTTAGTCATATTAATGCAATACCCAATGTTTGTAATATTATGGATGAGCACTATGTGAGAAAAATACATTTTAAAATATTGTAAAACCACTAGTAAATACAGAGGAAAAGTACTACCTTTTCTTAAAGTTAAAATTAGAAAACAGAGCAAAGGCAAATGTTTATATAGATACCCACAAATAAAAGCATTTGGAAAATAATTGAATCTTAATTCTAACTATACATTACATAAGGTATTACATATACATATAAAGTATTAAGTTCCATTGAATATTCTAAAGTCATTACTTTTATAACTTAAAAATTACCTATGAAATAACAAAGAAAA
Organism: Delphinapterus leucas; assembly: GCF_059928025.1. Lineage (NCBI taxonomy): Eukaryota > Metazoa > Chordata > Mammalia > Artiodactyla > Monodontidae > Delphinapterus > Delphinapterus leucas. The sequence goes on along the minus strand of NW_028322249.1, from coordinate 2,729,492 downwards.
AGCTCAAGTTATACATGTGATGGAGAATGATTCAACTCAAAGCTCATAGATAAGTTATTTAAGATCTGGATGAGGATGAAAAAACGTCAAAGCAGAATACAATCTTTGCTACAACCGAGGTGATAATTATTATGGGACTTAAGATGGAGAGATCATCATTTATATCAGGGGATTTAGTTGGGCTTTAGGATGAAGGAGGGAATGTCTGAAATGAAATTTGAGAGGACAATATCATCAGGGAGAAATTTCGGTAAAGTAGGTTAAACAACTATAGAATGTAGATCAATCAAGGGGGAAACACATACATACGGAAAGCATGTTGCGGAAGTGAAAATAATTGTGTTGAGAACTTTTTTGTTTTTATTGTGGTTTCTAGTTGTTATAAAATGCCCCTAGGAAATTAAATGTGAAATGAAAATTTTTATCACTGGATAGGAAAATAGACTAAATATAATCACTAACACACAGTACTTTAATGTAGATAAGGCTGCATTTGAAGTGTTTCTCGTGTATTTATTTATTCTTGACAACAGATATGAATATATTATCTCCATTTTACAGATGAAGAACAAAGACCCAGAGACATTAAATAGCTTGCTCAAGTAAACACAGCCAATAAAAGGCAGATGTATTTATTTTACCCAAATAGTCTGACCTCAAATCTGTGCTCTTAACAATTACACTAAATACTGTTTCTCAAATTTTTAAGAGTAATGTCCTTGAACAAATATAACAACACTTCAAATTCTCATTGTTCTTCCACTTATGAATTCAAGCTATGCCATCTGCATATAATGACAAGTTTACCTCTTCCCTGCCAATTTGAATACAGTTTATTTCTTTTTCTTGTCTGATTGCTGTGCTTAGGACTTCCAATACTATGTTGAAGAGAAGTGGTGAGAGTGGGCATCCTTGTCTTGTTCCAGATGTTAGCAAGAAGGTTTTCAGCTTTTCAGCATTGAGTATTATATTGGCTGTGGGTTTATCATAAATAGCTTTTATTATGTTGAGATATGTTCCCTCTATATCTACTTTCATAAGGGTTTTTATCATGAACTGATGTTGAATTTTATCAAATGATTTTTCTGCATCTATTGAGATGATCATATGGTTTTTATCTTTTCATGATGTGGTGTATCACATTGTTTGATTTGCATATGTTGAACCATCCTTGTGACCCTGGGGTAAATCCAGCTTGGTTGTAGTATATGATCATTTTTATGTGTTGTTGGATTTGGTTTGCTAATATTCAGTTGAAAATATTTGCATCTATATTCATCAAAGTTATTGGCCTGTAATTTTGTTTTTTGGTAGTGTCTTTGGTTTTGGTATCAGGGTGATGATGGCTTCAAAGAATGTCTTTGGGAGTGTTCCTTCCTCTTTAATATTTTGGAAGAGTTTCAGAAGGATCAGCATAAGTTCTTCTTTGTATGTTTCGTAGAATTTACCAACGACTCCATCTGGCCCTGGACTTTTATTTGTAGGGATTTTTTTTTTAAATCACAGATTCTATTTCACTTCTAGTGATCTGTCTGTTCAAATTATCTATTTCTTCTTGATTCTGTTTTGGTGGGCTCTATATTTCTCAAAAGTTGTCCATTTCTTCTAGGTTGTCAAATATGTTGGCATACAATTGTTCATAGTGTTCTCTTATGGCTTTTGGTATTTCTGTGATATCAGTTGTGATTTCTCCTCTTTCATTTCTTATTTTGTTTATTTGGGACTTCTCTCTTCTTGGTGAGACTGACCAGAGGTTTGTCAATTTTGTTTACCCTTTCAAAGAACCAGCTCTTGCTTTCATTGATTTTTTCTATTTTTTAATCTTTATTTTATTTTTTCCTCTCTTATTATCTCCTTCCTTCTGTTGACTTTAGGTTTTGTTTGTTCTACTTTTTCTACTGCTTTTAAGTGGTAGGTTAGATTGTTTGAGATTTTTCTTGTTTCTTAAAGAAGGTCTGTATTGCTATGAACGTCCCTCTATGCAGTGCTTTTGCTGCATCCTATAGATTTTGCATGATTATGTTTTCATTGTCATTTGCCTCAAGGTGGTTTTTTTTACTTTTTTCTTTGATTTCATTGTTGACCCACTGTTTTTTTAGTAGCATGTTGTTTAGTGGTTTAATTTCCATATAATTGGTTTTTTTCTCATTTCTTTTTCTGTGGTTGACTTCTAGTTTCATGCCATTTTGGTCAGAAAAGGTGGTTGAAATGATTTCTATACTCTTAAATTTGTTGAGGCTTGTTTCTCTGCCCTAGTATGTGGTCAATCCTAGACAATGTTCCATGTGCACTTGAAAAGAATGTATATTCTTTTTTTGGATGTAATGTCCTGAAATTTCAATTACATTACTGTTCTATTGTATCATTTATGTTCTCTGTTGCCTTACTGATTTTCTGTCTCAAAAATCTGTCCATTGATGTGAGTGGGGTGTTAAAGTATCCTACTATTATTGTATTCCTGTCAGTTTCTCCCTTTATGTCTGTTAGTATTTGTTTTATGTATTTTGGTGCTCCTATATTGGGTGTATATATGTTGATGAGTGTAATATCCTCTCCTTGTATTGATCCTTTGGGCATTATAGTGTCCTTTATCTTTCTTTATAGCCTTTGTTTTAATGCCTGTTTTGTTTGATATGAGTATTATGACTCCCACTTTCTTTTCATTTCTGTTTGCATGAAATATCTTTCTCCATTCCCTCACTTTCAGTCTATGTGTGTCCTTTGCCCTAAAGTGGGTCTCTTGTAGGGAGTATATTGTAGGCTCTTGTTTTTTTATCCACTCTGCCACTCTGTGTCTTTTGATTGGAGCATTGATTCTATTGGCATTTAAGGTAATTATTGATAGATATATATTTATTTCCCCTTTAATCTTGTTTTTCCATTGATTTTATATTTCTTCTTTGCCCCTTCTTGTTTTTCCTTTTGTGCTTCAATTTGTATTATAATTATGTTCTCTTCTTTTTGGTTTCTGTAAATCTATTGTATGTTTTTGATTTGTGCTTACCCTATTTTTCAAGTATAGTATTCCCTTCCTACATCTACTTGCCTTAGACTGGTAGTCATATAGACTCAAACATATTCTAGAAAAAAAATCTATATTTTATTACTCTTCTCCCCCACACTTTATAATTTTGATGTCTTCTTTTACATCTTCTTGTATATCCTTTTGCTGTTCATTGTGGTTATCATTGCTTTCACAGAATTTTTTTGATATTTTTTAATCTGTGTACTGGCTTATTTAAGTTACTTACTTTTCAATTGTGATTTTCTCTTTCCTATAGATTCCTACTTCTTTTCTATTTAGAGAAGACCTTTCAATATTTCCTTTAGGATAGGTTTAATATTGCTGTATTCTTTTACTTTTTGCTTGTCTGAAAAATTCTTTATCTCTCCTTCTATTCTAAATGATAATCTTGCTGGGTAGAACATCCTAGGTTGCAGATTTTTCCCTTTCAGTACTTTGAATATATCTTGCCACTCCCTTCTGGCCTGCAACATTTCTGTAGAGAAATCAGCTGATAGCTTTATGGTTCTCTTGTAATTAACTCTTTTTCTCTTGCTGCCTTAGAATCCTCTTTAAATTTTGCCATTTTTATTATAATATGTCTTGGTGTAGGTCTGTTTGGGTTTACCTTGTATGGGACCCTCTGTGCTTCCTGTACTTGGATAGCTGTTTCCTTCTTTAGGTTTGGGAAGTTTTCAGCCATAATTTCTTCAAATACATTTTCAATCCCCTTTTCTCTTTCTTCTCCTTCTGGGATCCCTATTATCAGTAGAGTGTCCTGCTTTATATTATCCCAAAAGTCTCTTATATTGCTTTCATTTTTTATCATTTGGCTTTCTGTCTGCTGTTCTGATTGGGTGATTTCCATTATTCTATCTTCCAGGTCACTTATTCCTTCTTCTGCATTATTCATTCTGCATTCATTGCCTTTAGTTCAGCTTTCATCTCTGGAAATAAATTTTCTAACTTTTCTTGACTCGTCCTTATAGTTTATAGTTCCTTTTTACAGTAATTTGCATTTCTGTTAATAGCCTTTCTAAATTCCTTCAGTATTTTTATTATCTCCTTTTTGAAATCAATGTCTATTAGACTGAAGAGGTCTGTTTCATTGTTTATTTTTTCAAGAGAATTCTCTTGATGTTTTAATTGAGAATCGTTCCTCTGATTCTTCATTTTACTTTTTTTCTCTTGCTCTATGAGTTTAGGAGAAACAGTTATCTACTGTGATCTTGGGGGACTATTTTTATGTGGGAACATCCCTGTGTCACCTGCATGGGTTTAATATATTTGGTGTGAAGGCCGTTTTTAATATAGATGCCTTGCCACCTCTTTCCTCAGTATATGCTGGCCATTATCCCCTTGATAGGAGGTGTGACTGGTGTTGTGGTGACCAGGTCCTGCACTGGAGGTTGAGCAGGTCCTCCCCTTAGCTCTGTGGTTGTCACTGCCTTGTCAGGCGCAGGATCTGTTCCCAAGGTGTTGGAGTAGAAACCCCAGATCTGTTTCTGAGCTGTGTTTGTGAGCTGCAGTGTGAGGTAGGCAGGATTGGATCACACAATGCCTCATGTCTCTCAGGCACTGTTTCCACAAGGCCACCAGTGCAATGCGCTGAAGTCAGGTCCATGGACTGCAGTAGTTACGAACCTGGACCCACTCTGGGAGCTATGGAGGCAACTCAGACCCAGGCCCAGGCCAGCCCCCCGTGTGCATGCACCCACAAAGCCCACAGCTGCTAAGGCCAGATCTGTCCCAGCTGCAGGAGCACCCATTGTCTATTTGGTTGTCCCACAGGTGATGAATTTACAAAGCCAGAGGCAGAGGTGTAAATCCATAGTGCACGCAGCCATGTTGAGAGATTTCAGCCCTGCTTCCTGAGTCACACAGCCCCTGGGGCTCAGCTGTGGTTTCAACCCCACCTCTGTGAGTGGGCAACCCACTGATGCCTGCTCCCAGGGCCCGCTGAGGTGGTGGTTGGAACAGGAACCCTCCTAGGAGGCAGCTGGGGTGCACAGGGCAGTGACACGTGCATCCACGTAGGTCTCTCTCTTTTCTGCCTGCCATAGATAGTGGGCTGCATTCTGCAGAAGGAGCAAAAGGAGCCTCTGAAGCTCCTTTTCTGTCCTGGCTGATCTCCCTGCCAGTGAGGGGGCTTCCCAGAGTGTGGTAACCTTCCCTCTTTTTCAGCTCCCTCCCAAGTGTGCAGGTCCCGTCCTGCTTCCTCTTTTTTTTCCTGTCATCCTACCTGGTTACGTAGAGATCTTTCTTGTCCTTTCAGGTATTTGAGGTCTTCTGCTGGTGTTCAGTAGGTGTTCTGTGAGAATTGTTCCATTTGTAGGTGTATTTTTGATGTATCTGTGGGAGGAAGTGAGTTCCACGTCCTACGACTCCACTGTCTTGAGTGGAGCACTACCTTTCAATTTGATAAGTCATTTATGAAAAACCTAGAACTAGTATATATTTAATGTTGAAGGACTGAACAATTTCATTCTAAGTTTTGCAACAGGGCAAAGATGCCCCACTCTAAAACTGTCTTCAAACCATATGATAATCTTTGTAAAAAAAAAAAAAACCAAAATCAAACTGAAAGAAATCTAAATATATACAATAAAGTAAAGTGATCATGGCAAGATTCAAAATAAAAGAGCAATAGATATTTTTTAATCGCAGTTTTAGACACCATGGACAAAATATTTCAATATAAAATTAACATAATGACATCATTTACAGTAGTATCAAAATCAAAATACTTAGGAATGAATTTGACAAAATAACTAAACTATAAATTACAGCTAGCTATGAACTACTTACTACTCAATAGACAAGTAACCTTGAAAAATTAAAATTTAAATAAACAGATTATTGAACTACATACATAGCTTGGAAGACTTTATAGCTTCGTTTCAATCCCAGTCATAATCTCAGCAAGAAATTTTGTAAACTTGACAAACTTTACAATTTATTGGAAATGCCATTTACCTAGAATAGCCAGAAGTATTTTGAAAAATAATTTAAAGGTGGTCAGACACTTACCTTTTCACTTTCAAGACTTACTATAAAACTGTAGTAATCATGGCATTGGCATGAGAGCATTTTATTGTATTTGACTTATATTAAAATATTTAATTAAAAATCTAAAGAATATGGGCTTCCCTGGTGGTGCAGTGGTTGAGAGTCCACCGGCCAATGCAGGGGACACGGGTTCGTGCCCCGGTCCGGGAAGATCCCACATGCCGCGGAGCAGCTGGGCCCGTGAGCCATGGCCGCTGAGCCTGTGCGTCCGGAGCCCGTGCTCCACAACGGGAGAGGCCACAACAGTGAGAGGCCCGCGTACCTCAAAAAAAAAAAAATCTAAAGAATAGTGATGTGTAATTACGGTGACAGCTTCTCTCTCCTGTAATCTAGCAAAGTATCATTCCTTACATTTAAAACATGTCAGAAATATTATGTTTCATCTGAAAGGCATATTCTTGCTGGGATGGGTAAATTTTGATGTTTCCCTTTAATAACTATTTTCCCACCATTGTATTGTGCTTCTCGAATAACACTAAAAATGAGGCTGACAGAGACTCTTGCCTTCCTGTCCTCCAAACATTCATTTGCAGTTCATACTTCCTTGTGTCCTCATCCACCAATGATATACCGGTTGGACAAAGAATTAATGATCCTCAGCACTACAAGCTGTAAGCAGCATATGGAGACTGAAGAGAGCAAAAGATTTTGATAACAGGGCGACTTAAAGAACGTGCTGAAACTGTGGCCAGAGCAATAACCAACTCTTTTCTCTGTAGCCCGAGGGGGGGAAAAATTCACTTTTTAAAGTAAAATTTTAAATTTTACTGTAACTTGTATGTTATATCAAGATGAAGTAGAAACAGCCAACCTCTCAGGCCATAGAAGATGATTTAATCAGGAAAAGACTGAATTGTGAAATGAGTCTACTTTCAGTTCTTATCTAACTCATGTACTTTGTGAAGTTTTTCTCCCATACCCTTAGACCCGGTCTCTCAGGTTTCCAAATGTTGCTGCTACCAGATTGCTACAGAGACTGTTTTTTTGCCCCAGGTCCCTTCATACTGTCCTCATTCCACAGCTGCAGGTTCTGACCATCTGGCAGGCTCCTTCTAAATAGTATCAGTGTGTCATCTGTCACATCTCACATCCCCTGAGGATATCTTGAACAATTGCTCATCCTAAGCAATAATCACACCTCTTAAGGCCAAGAACAAGTTGTTTATATATCTGCACTGCCCCCAGCATTATCTATGCATTTAAATTGAAAACTTAAATAAGCATTCTACAGCTAGCTATTAACTGCTACTCAATAGACCAGTAACCCCTAGGTGTGTCGGCCAGATAATATTAATGCAAACTACAAGAAACCATCCCAGGTTATTTTGTTCTGGTGGGCATTAATCAAGAAACGTGATATATCGCTTCGGGTACAGAGATGAATTATGTGGAAATGTTAGGACATCTTTGTATAACAGGCTTCCCCTTCAAGTGACGTCTTCTTTTGAGCAATGAAAGTGTTGAGTAATGAGCACAGATTTCATGGAATTTTAAGAGAGAAAATTAAACTTAGAAGCCAATCGTGTCCAAATGTCCTCACCTAGTTCTCTCCTGTATAATCGAGCAAACCATTAAATCTGACCTCGTGTGACCTTCTAAGAACTTTATAAATATAATATTGTATTGAGAATGAAAAGGTGTTCTAGCAAATCTATGAATAAAGAGAATAAGTTCTTAAACACCCCCAGATAATACTGATGACATTTTGCACAGGGTTGATATGGAAGCAGAGGTGTGAGGTTTGAGAAACCACTGGTGATAGCAGTAAAGCATCTAACCTAAAAGCTCTGACCCCCTTGGTAGAATGAATGTCGTATCAGAACAGAAAAAGTAAATATGTGTGTACATATATGATTACATATGTCTACATGTTGTGCTTTAACAGAAATGGTACTTTTCAACAATGGATTCTTTTCCACCAGAATTACTCATATTTGATTTTAAAACTAAATGCCAACAATTTGCTACTTGGTTTGCATCCCCTTGCCAAATTCATTGCCTATAAAATGAGTTGCAGGCTGCACAGAGGGGGCGCTTTCCAGTTGTGTCTTCCTTTGCCACAGCCACAGCCATCACACACATACACACAGGCCCACACCAATGTATCTTCCATCTCCCTAGCCGACAAAACCTTCTTCAGGGTAGATTCTCCAATTGCTGAGTCTGAATTGAGCACGGTAGAGACAGTGGTGCAGGCGGTGGAAATGTCTTCATCATGAGATGACAGGAGTAAAAATATTTTCTGTGTATAAAACGCTTTTTTAAACAGAAGGCAGAATATCTATAATTGTAATCCATTTACTCATTATAAAATATTTTGTAATTAGGAATTGAGTAACAAAATATTTTTAATTTTGCCAATGAATGTAGGTATCATTAGCCGGATTATGGGAAAGGAGAATTACATGTCGAAGCTATTTTGCAGCATTAAAATCCTCCCTTTAGAGGTCAATCCTTAATTTCATGAATATTATACTTGATTTTATAACTCCCCATCAGTGATATGATCCGAGGTCTTGGTGATAGCATTAGGCAATATGGCTTTGTGTGTAGCCACATTACCACAATTATGCAAAGACTACATTGTCTAATCTTCCAGTTTCCTAAGTCAGTTCATCTTGAGTGATCTTTTATGTAGCTATGAGTGTGGTCACTTTAGTCACTGAAAGATGTCTCCTATTTTCAGGAACTTTGTTGAAATATTATTTGCAATATTATTCAGACTTGATGATATAAAACACAAGTAAATTATTCATAAAAAATAACAAAAACAAAAAAGCAACACTATCCATATGCATATGTCTGCAATCAGTTTGACCTATGAAAGTAGAGGTCAGAAAACTGAAAGTAGAGTTGGCTGTCATTCACATAAAGTGTTGTACTATTTGGACTCTTGGAGCCACTCTTTTATTTATTAGATAGAATCCATAGATAGAAGAAAGAAATGGTGGAATACAGTTCTAGTAAAGAATATGTGTATTTACTGGAAGATAGAATAGAAATAAAAAAAATAAAGAAATGAGGGAAATAGTTTTCAGAAGAAATAGAAGAGGGGTCAATCATAAACCTAGGCAGGTAAGCATTTAAAAAAAAAAACCAAAAATATATGGTTCATGGGGTGGAATACCAGGTTGAAAGTGAAGTGATAGGACTTGAAAAATGTCATTATCGTTGGTGTCTGTTTTCAGTTGTCCTTCATAAACCATAGAATAAATTCACCACTGAATGTTAATAACACCTTACCATCTACCTTCTGGTAACACCAAACACAAATCTAGGTAATCGCATTTCCTTAACGGTGCACTTATTGGTTTTTCAATGTCATGTTCTTAAGTGCTATACTATGTTGGAATTTCCTGTTGAACAGAGCTATAGCCTTTTGAAACAAATTGTTTCATGAGAGCAGAGACGTAGACTGGAACCAAAATAACAGTTTACTGATGGTGATAAAAATTGAAAACAGGTTGCAAGAAATAAATTTGGACACCTAAAGATATATTTCTATACTCTTACCCAAATCCTCATAATGAAACTGGAAAACATGGGGCAAATACACATTATTTCCTATGGAGAATAAAGAATTATTTTACATACATACCTGTGTACATACACAAATATGAAAATATATATACATAGTATAAATTGAAAATGTCATAAATATATTAATTTTATAAACATAATGAGGGATCTTAAGGACAAGGCAAATGGAAAAAGCTATTCACTAATTCATAATAAAATATTATTAAATATTGTATCCTTCTGCAATATTAATTACATATTTCCTCAATTGTAAGATGCACATTTTCCCATATCTTTATGTATCTGTAGGTAGGACACATCTTAAGTTCAATGGCATATTAAAATTGTCATTGGCAGGTGATAGTCACAATGACACCAGTGTCACAGCCTGCATATGGGGGAAACCTTACTATTTTTGTTAGTGTGACTAGACACCCTCAGCCATTTGAAATTTCAATCAACAATAATTTAAGGATTATTTGAAGAGAAACCATGAGTCTTGCCTACTGTCCTGCAAACATTTCATTGTCACATTTAGAGGAGGTAAAAAATCAGGATCTCAAAAATTGGGGGACAGATATAAATGTATTGGGGAGAAAAAATCTCAGCTATTATAAAACATTTTTTTTAATGCCATACCACTAACAGTACTGACAGCACAGAGGAGGATATGGAATGGAAAACAGACGTTAAAAACTTTAGGAGAAAAATTATTTGGAAGAGTTGGATTCTATAAGTGAAAAAATATATGAGTTGATTATATTATAGAAATCTATGTCTAAATATAAATGAGTTATTTTGTAAATAAGTCATAAGAAAGCACCATGTTATAGATAATTGTCATTTTTGTCCCTTTTTTCAATAATCTTAGCCCTACATAAAATAATTGTGTATTTTAAAATGATGGTATCTAAGATTTGATAAAACGTGTCTAACAGCCTAGAATTTTTCACTCAGGACAAAATGGTGTTTTAAACTCATAAGTACAAATGTAGTAGTCAAAAAGCAAGAAGAAGAGTATCAACTGAAGAGAAAACACAACCTAAAAGTTGCATATTAAGTTTTATTTGGATGTCTTACTGAATACTATAGCCTGGGAGACAGGCCTCTCAGGTATCTCTTTGGAGCAGTTCCTTAGAGTTAAGGGAGGAGTCAGGAGTTTTTTGCTGGGGGGAAAAAAACATGTAGTTGAAGATCAAAAGATTACTGCTAATCACAAAGAACAGACATCTCAAGTTAATAATTTTAGTGCTTTTCTATGTAGAGGAAGATGCAAGATTCTGGATTCATTGGAACTATTCCTTAGATATGAAGCTTAACTATCTAGGGCCAGTATCCAAAGTCCAGAATGCTTCCTGTTTGTCTCCATCCTGAATTCCTTTCAGGGCATACCATGGGTGGAAGGGAGCAGCTGTAGTGGCTGATGGCTTGATCCTTGTAGAAGAAAGATAGGCAACATTCTTTCTTTACTGGAATGGCAGGTAACAATCCCTGTCTGCAAGAGAAGTCAGAAAACTATTATCCTGCACTAAAATGTTTCCAGTTTTTAACTAAAGTTAAAAGTTGTGAAGTTTGAAATGGATAACATTTTATGTTGTATTTTAAACAGTTATATTGTAATATGGGTATGAGAATTTCTTGTACTAATTATATTGAATTATGGTTATTTTCATCAATTACCTATTTTTCAGGGGCATTGGGAGACTACCTGTTAAAAAATTTAATTTTTGTTACACCACCTGAAGTTTAATTACAGCTAGCCGCTCAATAACCTGTTGTTTTATTACAATGTTTGCAAATTTCATTTTAAGAAATTAATACATCCAAGTCTCAGAATCAGCAAATAGTATTGCAATACAATTCACATGTTAATGTAATATTTATATAGTAATATAAGAACAGATTTAACATAATTTATAGATATAACTCCAAGAAGCTAATGATATTTGAATCATCTAAAATAATTATATATGCACATGTATGTCTTCAGGTGGAACTTCTTTTTCTTTTGTCATTTTAACTAATATTTTTAAAGTTTTTTACTGGTTCATATTTAATCCCAGTTAATTAATGTTTATTTTTAAATCACTGTAAGAAGAAACACTGCTTTTTGCATATAGTTTAAGTCTAACACCTGCCAATTATTTATATATATACACTTAATTTTAGCTCCAATTATGCCAACTTCTTGAGAAAATTGCTTGTAAAAGGTATCACTGGCACTTGAAAATCAAGGGAAGACTCAACCCTAAAATATTCATTAACCCACTGGTTAAATTTCAGAGAATAGTTTGAAAACTTTTACTAGATCAATTTGTTATTTTCAGAATAACCTAGGTAATTACTATAGCGGAGAAAATTTGGCACCCCAAAATGTCTGTTTGGCATGTGAATTATTTTGAGCTGAAAACAAGGCCAAACAGACTCAGGAAGAGACTTTGACCTTTCCCCTAACTGCCTAAAGAATGTAGATAGAGGACTTGTTCCAGGAAGGGAGCTAACACCGTACATAAGTATAGGATGAGCTAGGTGTTTAGACAGGGAAGAGTCTATCAAAATTTATTTAAAATTCCTATGTCCCATTGTCTTTGTATGGCCCACCAAACGCTTATTTACGGAACACTTGCTTATGAAATATTTGCTTTTCCATCTCCTTGTGAATTCCCTTCCTTCCCAAACCACTGCCCCCAACATCTTTTGTCTTTAGCTCAAGATGGTATTTAAGGTATTTCAGTCATTTTGGTGAGTTACTCTGGAATTTTTCTGGGTCTCTCCAAAGTATGTATGTTATTAAGCTTTTGTTTGACTTTCTCCTGTTAAACTCTGTCACATCAATTTAAGTCTTAGACCTGCCAGAAGAATCCAGAAGGGTAAAAGAAAATTTCTTTCTCCCCAACATTACCTTTCTAGAAATTTTTGAAGGATTTTGAAGGGCAAGACTAACGGCAGGTCAAGCTGAAAGTAATCGGAGTTCCCTGTCTGTGTTTCTGTTACCGAACTCAGGTTCAGCTGCTCACTGCTTGAAAGCCAATATTCGGAAAGACAAGTGTTGGTTGGAAACAAAAGTTTGCTTTCTTCAGGAGGCTGGCAACCTGGAGAGAAGGCAGACTCATGTCCAAAAATCAACTCCATGAGCTGTTTGTAAATTTTGGAGACTAATCCCTTGTCAGATCATTTGCAAATATTTTCTCCCAATCTGTGGGTTGTCTTTTCATTTTGTTCATGGTCTCCTTTTGGCCATGCAAAAGCTTTTGAGTTTAATTAGGTCCCATTTGTTTATTTTTGCTTTTATTTCTATTATTCTGGGAAATGGATCAAAAAAGATATTGTTGTGATTCATGTCAGAGAGTGTTCTGCCTATGTTTTCCTCTAGGAGTTTTATAGTGTCCAATCTCACATTTAGGTCTTTAAACCATTTTGAGCTTATTTTTGTGTATGGTGTTAAAGGATGATCTAATTTCATTTTTTTAGATGTAGCTGTCCAGTTTTCCCAAAACAATTTGTTGAAGAGACTTTCCTTCTACCACTGTGTAGTCTTGTCTCCTTTGTTGTAGATTAATTGACCATAGGTGCATGGGTTTATTTCTGGGCTTTCTATCCTGTTCCAGTGATCTATATTTCTATTTTTGTGCCAGCACCATACTGTTTTTATGACTATAGCTTTGTAGTATACTCTGAAGTCAGGGAGCCTGATTCCTCCAGCTCCATTTTTCTTAAGATTGCTTTAGCTCTTTGGAGTTTTTTGTGTCTCCATACAAATTTTAAGATATTTTTGTTCTAGTTCTATGAAAAATGCCATTGGTAAGAGGCTTAATATCATCAAAACAAACAACCCAATCAACAACTGGGCAGAAGACCTAAATAGACATTTCTCCAAAGAAGACATGCAGATGGCCAAGAGACACATGAAAAGATGTTCAACGTCACTAATTATTAGAGATGTGCAAATCAAAACTACAATGAGGTATCACCTTAACCAGTCAAAATGGCTATCATCAAAAAATTCACAAACAATAAATGCTGGAGAGTGTGTAGACAGAAGGGAACCCTCCTACACTGTTGGTGGGAATGTACATTGGTACAGCCACTATGGAGAACAGTATAGGGGTTCCTTAAGAAACTAAAAATAGAGCTACCATATGACACTGCAATCCCACTCCTGGGCATATACCTGGAGAAAAACATGGTCTGAAAGGATATATGCACCCCAGTGTTCATTGCAGCACTTTTTACAAATAGCCAAGACATGGAAGCAACCTAAATGTCCATCAACAGAGGAATGGATAAAGAAGATGAAGATGTGGTACATACATATAATGGACTATTACTCAGCCATTAAAAAGAATGAAATGCCATTTGCAGCTACATGGATGGACCTAGAGACTGTTATACTGACTGAAGTAAGTCAGAGAAAGAGAAATATTGTATGATATCCCTTATATGTGGAATCTAAAAAGAAATGATACTAAGGAATTTACTTACAAACAGAAACAGACTCACAGACTTAGAGAACAAACTTATGGTTACTGGGGGGATGGAGTGGGGGAAAGCATAGTTAGGGAGTTTGGGATCGACTGCTGTATTTAAAGTGGATAGCCAACAAGGACCTACTGTATAGCACAGGGAATTCTGCTCGATGTTATGTGGCAGCCTGGATGGGAGCCGAGTTTGGAGGAGAATGGATACATGTATATGTATGGCTGAGTCGCTTTGCTGTGCACCTGAAACTATCACAACTTTATTAATAGGCTGTACTCCAACATAAAATAAAAGGTTAAAAACAAACTAAAAAACAAAAATCAACTCCAAAGATTCTGCTGAACCATGAATGTTTTTACAGGGAGAATCATTTGCGGAGGGGATCAGAGTCTTCCTTATCTTCCACTGTTTGCAGACTTTCTTTTGATTGGTTTGTGGTGAGGTAAGAGGGCAGTGCTCCAGGAATCTTGTGCTCAGTCTGAAGTTATCATCCTCCACCTGGGCTGGGACCTTTGTTCCCACAGAAGAACTTAAAGATATTGTTATGTATATTCCTTGAAGAGGAACCAGGACCCTGCCCCATGACTGAACTATTGTTTCTTTACTGCTGCTACTTTGTTTCTGCATTCCTGCCCTTCCCTGATAAGCAACTATTTGAATATTCCCTTTGGAACTCAAGGAAGGTCAAGGAGGGTGAAGCCTTTTCTCTACAGACAAGAAAATGGGGGACCTGGAAAGGATTTGTACCCAGGAGGGCCCCATATGGTCCTGCTCCATTTCATTTCTTCAACAACTTCAGAGCTTTTCTTTCTCTCTTTTAGAGTATTCACGGATTGGATAGGACTAAATTTTAGGAGACCACACACCTAGTGATTTATCTTTTGTTTGCAACATGTGTATTCCCAGCCCTGGTGAGGAAGAAAGTAAAGCCAGGTATTTGTCAAATTGACTTGATTCACCTGATTGTTTTTTCCTACTTTTCCTAGGTGTTGACCATTCTTAAAGTTAGGTAGGTAATATAGTATAGGTAACCAGTAAGTAAAAGCTTTCCAGAAGCTAATTTTTCAATGTCAATTCAAATTCCTCTGTTGGAAGATTTAGGCAGTGATTGTATATCCCACATCTGCTATTATTTCTTCGCTTCCTTGTCTTTTATTTTCCACTTTGTACCTTTCTCCGCTAATGAATCATGTAAACAAAATGAAAGCAACAAGAATTTGTTTTGTTCCAGTTTCCCAGGTTGGCCATTCATTTCAATTCAGTGAATGAGTAGGTCAAGTCAGTAAAAAATACCTAATTTTACTAAAAGACTGTCTTAGAAATCACCGTATAAAAACACACTTCAGGGCTTCCCTGGTGGCGCAGTGGTTGAGAATCCGCCTGCTGATGCAGGGGACACGGGTTCGTGCCCGGTCCGGGAAGATACCACATGCCGCGGAGCGGCTAGGCCCGTGAGCCATGGCCGTTGAGCCTGCGCTGCGGAGCCTGTGCTCCGCAACAGGAGAGTCCACAACAGTGAGAGGCCCACATACCGAAAAAAACAAGCAAGCAAAAACCACTTCAAAAAGAATAATGGATGCTTAATCCACTAGTTTGAGTGTCAGAGCTATTGGACCATAATGTACAAGAAAGTTTATATTAGGGTATTTCTGTTACAGCATCACTGGAGAGAAAATATTTACATAAAGAAACACTTAAGTGAATATGGATTTATGCATTCTGTAATTCTGTTTAAAGGTGTTCAAATTCTTTGAATCCATATAAATTGGCATGTCTACTGTTTAAATTTTACTACCAGAACATGCAAAGCCCTTTACAAACTCCTGTTTTTTCCAAGCTGACCCCACCTTATACTTTATGAAATATTACTTATCTTTCAAGACATAGCTCAGGTATCACATCCTCCAGCACATCTTCTGCAAGCTAGAATGGATTGTCAATCTTTACATTTAATCTGTGACCCATTTGAATTCATCTCCCTTCTCTTATACTCTTTAAATGCTTTATAAATATGTCTTTTCCTACTATACAGCCTTTAAGGTATTGCATCCTAACCTTTATCTAGTCATGGGTTTATTTGAGATAGCCATCCTTGAAGTGGATGCCTCTTTGAAGTGGATGCCTTAGCAATCAAAGCATAAGTCAGGCACTTGCATTACCCCAAAAAACCCCCCAAAACAACCTGCCAAGGCTTACACTACAACCATGCACTACTCCTTTAAAAACACTGAATGAGGGCTTCCCTGGTGGTGCAGTGGTTGAGAGTCCGCCTGCCAATGCAGGGGATACGGGTTCGTGTCCCAGTACGGGAAGATCCCACATGCCGTGGAGCGGCTGGGCCCGTGAGCCATGGCCGCTGAGCCTGCGGATCCGGAGCCTGTGCTCCGCAACGGGAGAGGCCACAGCAGTGAGAGGCCCGCGTACCACAAAAAAAAAAACAAACAAACACACTGAATGATAAAGAATCCCAGGGGCAACACACATTATTTCTCTAAATATTGGAAAAAGAAGTTTTGATTTCCAATAACTGACATTTCAAGAACACTATGGTCAGTACATAAGCAAGATGATCTGAAAAGTTAATATAGACTATTTGATTGCTTCAGTTTTACCTTTTATGTAAAAAGCTTTTTCAGGAAATGCAACAAACCGAGAAGAACAGGTACTCTTTATAGCCTGGCTAATACCTTCTTCATAATCTCAGTTTTAGAGTTCAGCAAGGCAGAGTAAATATCGCTATAAAATGGAAATCAGTATACATTTACTATTTTGCCACAAAATTATTTGAATTTGCCAACATTCAGCCATGATTTAGTGATGTATGCTTTGAACTTACTAGTTATTAAGCAGACTTATGAGAACAATGAGAATCTCATCCTTTTGAAGGTGAAAGAACCCAGAAGAAAAATTGTTCACATTCTAACAGTGAGAAACAGTCAGTTAATCTACAGAATCATGTTTCCTTGAACCTGTAGAGAACTGATATTTCAAGGCAAACAAGTAAAATAAATTCCAGAGGGTGTTGAGTCTCCTCAAAGGTAAGGCACATAAGCTTTTTCACTTTGGTAGATAATGAGCCTGCCTAAGGCTGGAGAAAGAGAACCAAGAAACTACTCCTGTCTCACCATGAGCCTTCAGTTAATAAGAAGAAACCATTATCTACTGTTGGCTCAGGTAGAAGAATGCAAGAGAATCACTCTCTGGTGCATGTGTGTTAGACCTGCTGAAAGCTGAGGGTAGGAAAGGAAAAGTGAGAAAAATGCTCTGGATCTCTAAAACTCCACAAAATGCAATATAAAGTGGAATTTTTAAATAGCAGTAATCTCAAAGCAATTGTAGCTCATGCCATCTCCCCCCAAATAAGAAGCTTAATTGACCATATTGACCTTACACTTCACGAAAAAGTTCCATCAAAGGAGAGATGAGTGTGCACATTACCAAGTATAATATTTTTCTCAGCCTCTCTAATTTGATACACATTTTTGGCATTTATTCAAAAATTGAAACACTGAAAAAGAAAACAGCATCAAAACTGACTTATTAAGACATAAAGCCATTAATAGCTCTAGAGCCATAGAAGAAAAAGATTTTGGAAGTGACAGACAAGAAAATTAAAATAACTCTGAACTATGTTAAAGTGCCAAGTGGGAATGATAGGAGAAAAAAGAGATGAGGAATTTTAAGACAAATGGAAATTGTAGATAAAGAATAAAATGAAAACACAATTTTTTAAAAGCACTATTTCAGAGGTGAATTCCTACCATGGACTACTTTGGATACCTCAGAGAAAATCTGTATACTTGAAAACAGGACAACAGAAATTACAAAAACAAACACAAAGCAAAAGAGAGGGAAAAGACAAAAAAATAAATAAAGAGCATCCAAGAGCTGTGGAACAATATCAAATAATCTAACATATAGTTGAAGTCCAGGAAGATGATGGTTAGGAATCCAAGCTGACTAAGACAGTTTGCAAATATTTATTTTTGTAGAAACTACCCAACTATCTTCAAAATTGGCTGTGCCATTTTGCATTTCCACTAGCAGTGAATGAGAGAGAATTCCTGGTGCTCCAAATCCTTGCCAGCATTTGATGTCAGTGTTCTGGATTTGGGCCATCTAATAGGTGTGTAGTGGTATCTCATTGTTTTAATTTGCATTTCTGTAATGACGTATGATGTGGAGTATCTTTCAATGTGCTTATTTTCCATCTGTATATCTTCTTTGGTGAGGTGCCTGTTAAAGTATTGGGCCCATTTTTAAATGCGGTAGTTTGTTTTCCTATCGTTGGTTTTAAGAGTTCTTTGTATATTTGGAATAAGAGTCCATAAGATGTGCTGCACATATTTTTGCCCAGTCTGTGGCTTGTCTTGACATTTTCTTTACATTGTATTTTATAGAACAGAAGCTTTTAATCATAATGAAGTTTAGTTTATCCTTTCTTTCATAGATTGTACTTCTGGTGTCATATCTAAAAAGTCATCTCCATACCCAAGGTTCTCTAGATTTTCTAAGTTACCTTCAGGAGTTTTATAGTTGTGCATTTTACTTTGAGGTCCATGACCCATTTTGAGTTAATTTTTGGGACAGTCTTAAGTTCTGTATCTAGATCCATTTTTTGGATGTCGATGTCATGTTGTTTCAGCACCATTGTTGGAAAATTCTTTGAACCATTGTGTTGCCTTTTTTTCCTTTGTCAAAGATAAGTTAACTATATTAATAGGGGTTTATTTCTGGGCTCTCTATTTTGTTCAGTTGATCTGTTTGTATATTCTTTTGCCAACACCACACTTGTCTTGGTGAGTCTTGAAGATGGGTACTATCAGCCTTCTAACTTTGTTGTTTTCCTTAGTCTATTCTGGGTCTCTTGCTTTTCCATATAAACTTTAGTATCAATTTATGAATATTAACAAAATAACTTGATGGCATTTTGATTGAGATATATTGAAGCTATAGGTCAACTTCAGAAGAACTGACATCTTGGCAGTATTGAGTCATTGTATTCATAAACATAGAGTATCTCTCCATTTATTTAGTTCTTTTCATTTATTTCAGTAGTTTTGCACTTTTCCTCAAATAGATCTTGTATCTATATTGTTAGATTTTTATATAAGTATTTCATTTGAGAGGGCTGCTAATACAACTGGTATCATGTTTTTAACTTCAAACTCCACTTGTTTATGTCTCATATATAGGTAGGTCATTGAGTTTTATAAATTAACCTTGTGTCTTGCAACCTTGCTATAATTGCTTATTAGTTCCAGAAGTTGTTTGTTGATTCTTTCAAATTTTCTACATAGCTAATCAAGTCATTTGTGAACAAAGACAACTTCATTTCGTCCCAATATGTATAACTTTTATTTCCTTTTCTTGTCTTTCTGCATTAGCTAGTTATTCCAGTATGATGTTGAAGGACAGTAATGAGAGGGGATATCCTTGTCTTGTTCCTGATATTAGTGGGAAAGCTTGAAATTTTTCATCACTAAGTAGGATTTTAGCTGTAAGTTTTGGCAGATGTTTTGTCAAGTTAAGGATGTTTACTAAGAGTTTTTATGAATGAGTGTTGGATTTTCTCAAATTCTGTTTCTCCATCTGTTGATATGATCATGTGATTTTTCTTCTTTAGTGTGTTGATATGATGGATTACATTAATTCATTTTCAAACATTAAACCAGTCTTGCATACCTGGAATAAACCCCACTTGTTTGTAGTGTATAATTCTTTTTACATATTGTTGGATTTAATTTGCTAAAATTTTGTTGAGGATTTTTTGCATCTGTGTTAATTTCATTATCATATCTTTGTCTAGTTTAGGTATTAGTGTAATGCTGACCTCATCAAATGAGTCAGTATTTTTTCTGCTTCTATCTTTTTAAAGAGGTAAGAGAACTGGTATCATTTCTTCCTTAAGTGTTTGGTGGAATTCATCAGTGAATCCATCTGGACCTGGTGCTTTCTGTTTTGGAAGTTTATTAATTATTGACTCAATTTCTTTAATGTTATAGGCCTATTCATATTGTCTAATTTTATGTGAGTTTGTCAGATTATCTTTCAAGAAATTAATCCACTTTATCAAGGTTATTAAATTTTTTCACTGAATTGTTCATAATATTACTTTATTATCCTTTAATGTCCATGGAATCTGTAGTGATGTCCCCTTTCATTTCTGATATTAATAAATTGTGTCCTCTCCCTTTTTTTCTTAGTTACTTGGCTGGAGGCTTATTGATTTTCTTCATCTTTTCAGAGAACCAGCTTTTGGTTTCATTGATCTTTCTCAACTGGTTTCCTGTTTTTAATTTTATTCATTTCTGCTCTAACTTTATTAATTCTTCTGCTTACTTTGGAGTTAATTGCTCTTCATTTTTCAGTTGCCTTAGGTAGAAGCTTAGATTATTAATTTCACTTCTTTCTTCTTCTCCAATATGTGTATTCAATGCTTTAAATTCCCAATTAAGTACTGACTTTGCCACATCTCATGTTTCTTTGATTTTTAACAAATGATTTGTCATTCTTCGTGACATAATTCTAAATTTTTTTTTCAGTTTATATACTTGAAAATAAATTTGTTTTTCAGAAATAGCCATTCCTTTTTCTCAGTTATGTTGTTTGTTTTTTTTTTTTTCGGTACGTGGGCCTCTCACTGTTGTGGCCTCTCCCGTTGCGGAGCACAGGCTCCGGACGTTCAGGCTTAGTGACCATGGCTCACGGGCCTAGCCATTCCGTGGCATGTGGGATCTCCCTGGACTGGGGCACGAACCTGTGTCCCCTGCATCGGCAGGCAGACTCTCAACCACTGCGTCACCAGGGAAGCCCTCAGTTATGTTTTTATTTGAAATTCGGAAATACATTTTTTTTTTTTAGTTCTGGGTGTTTGCTTTTGTTTTTGCTCTAATTGTATTTTCTTGATAATTCTTTATTTCATTTTTCTGTCTCTTTAATTATTTCATTTTGGCCTTTCTCCATTAGGTTACAATAGATAAGATTTTTCTCTACTTACTCAGGATGACATGGTTTCCTAATACCTGTAGAACTCAATTTGTTGACATTATGGAGCAATAGCCAAGCAGCAGGAGTAAGAGGAATAGAAGCTTCTGCTCTTATAGGCTGGGAAAAAATTAACCAGTGTATTGTATTCCTCCAGCATGTTCTCTTTTCTCAGGTTCATCCAGATGCAAAAGACAGTTCATTCAAAACTTAAACGTTTGTGAAGAATTTACATTACCAATGCAAGTTTTGGTTTATCCATGTTAGGCAGATTGAGTGCTTTCCCTTTCCCCACCCCCAACAAATCCTGTACACTTGATTAGAAAAAGGCTTCTTAAACCACCATGCATTCTATTACCTATCATGTTACCAAAATTTTGGTCCTGTGTCAGCTTTCTTACCCTTGAGTTCCTGGATATGTTGATTCTTGATGCCTTAGAAAGCCCACTCAATTTTCTGCCACTGTCCCCTTATTTATGGTATTACATCCATAAAGGTAATTGGCAGAAAAAGGGTGTCTTGACTGCACATTTAATCTCTTTTTCCAGAATGTGTTTTAAAAAATAAGTCCATCTGGTGTATTAGTTTATCTGCTGTCTTAATAAATTTTCACAAACTTAGTGTCTTAAAAAACACGAATTTATTATCTTACTGTTCCATAGGTAATAAGTCTGATATGAGTCTCACTGGGCTATAAACAAGGTGTCTGCAGGGCTGCATTCCTTCCTAGAGTTTCTGGGGACAAATCTGTTTCCCTGTCTTTTCTAGCTCCTAGAACCCCCTTCTTCCATTTTTGAAACCAGAAATATTACATCATTCTCTGCCTTTCTTCCATAGTCACTCTTCTGTTTCCCTCTTCCACTTTTAAACAACCTTGTAATTATATTATGTTTATCTGAATAATCTGCAAAAATCTCCCTATTTCAAGGTCAATTGATTATCGACCTTAATTTCATTTGAAGCCTGAATTATTTTGTAATGTAGCCTAAAGTATTCACAATTATAAGATTTAATATATAGGCCGTTTCAGGAGGCCATTATTTTCACTATCACATTTTAATTTTAAAATATATTTAATTTGTACACACACACATATATGTATATGACTTATATAATCATAACTTTGTGTTATGTAATTATAGTGAATTTAAATTGGTTAAAAAGATAGACTTAAAAATTGAGAATATAACAATCTATAAATTGATAACTAGTCAGTATTAATTTATGGGTTGGAAAATCATATTGTTATAAAAATATAACCAATAAAAAGTTCAAAAGCCTTTCTCTAATATCATAAAATTTCTCTATAGTTGAAATTAATCACTCATAATTTTAGTTTTGTATTTCTTTTCTGTTTCCAAATACAGTAAATTGATAAAATAATATTAAATAGAAATTATTGATAGTCAACTTAGCCTTAATGTAAATATAAGGTAATAGTTCATGGTATTTTAAATTTTCTAGGCATGTATTGCTAAAAGGCTTTCTTTACTCAAAGCTGATAATTTATAAAATAAAACACTGTGTACTCATTTTTATTGCTTGACACTTCCTAATTTATGGTAAGTGATAAGTCACAAGCCATGTTAAAACATAGCATCAACATTGCAGTCTATAACAAGATGACAAAGATATAAAGATAACATTATTTGGCATTGATGTTGTGCTTTCAGCATTTGTTTAGAAAATGTAATCTAAAAGCCCATTAATTACATTGTTAACAAAAGAGCAGGCTTAAAAAAAAAGTTTTTTTTAGGAGTGGCAAATGCAGATAATATATTGGAGAAAAGAATAGCATATATTGAAGAATAATTATGTTATCTTCATTAGCTCTTTGGAGTTACACTAATTATATCGACTAATTTTGTTGACTTTAAAAAAATAGACACATCAGACTAATTAGATATTTTAAAGAATTCTAAGCCTAAAGGAGGTAAAGGCTATTACCTCCTCTACATTGCTATTTTCCTAAACACTTGACTTTCCTATGTTAACACTATATGATCACATGGAGAATTATAAGTTTGGTGAATAAAAAGGAAAATTCAATGTAACACCTCTCATATTATTTCAAAATATAAATCACAGTTTCAGGTTATTTATAGCTCTCATTTGATCTATAGGATTTGACATCATTTTGGCAGTAAGGAATTAAACTTCTCTCCCATCATGAATGGCCCTTCCAGGGAATTTCTGTGAACATCATTTTATGTCAGATGTACTAAAGTTATAAATGGGCATCCTGAAAGAAAGTGGCAGAGAGTAAATGTAATTATGTACCATAAAATATGAGAGAATAGACAGGAAATTTTTTATTACTCATCCAAATATTTATATATAATGTGGAATTATTATTTGAAAGTTTAACTTAAGCAAATGTTAGTTTGTAAATAATAATAAGGAATCATTTAACTAATGGGGTATATTTTATATTGTGTTATTATTTATTGACCTAAAATTTGATTAGGGAAAATGGTTCTAAAAAATAAATCTGGATTGCATGCAGAGGTACATTTTTAGTTGACTGTTATTATTTGGTATGTTGGAAGTTGAAGTAGCCATGAATGTTGTAGAATGTAATAATATATATATATTTATAATAATATAATAATGTATGTAATAATATTACATGTATATAATAATATATATATAATTGACATATACATGTTCCTGGTGTACAACATAATGATTCAATATTTGATATATTGTGTGAAGGATTATCACAATAAGTCTAGTTTATATCCATCACCATACATAGTTACAAAAGTCTTTTTCTTGAGATGAGGACATTTAAGATTTACAGTTAAGTCCCCTACATATGAACCTTCAAGTTGCGAACCTTCAAAGATGCAGACGTGTGTTCACATGTCCAATCATGTGAGTTCTATTTGTGGAGGCACCGTTAGTTTTTGAGGCACAGGACCTAAATGTAGAATGGTACACGAAGGCTGAAGCCACTGTTTGGAATGTAATACAGTGCTACCGTGTCATCGATGATGGGAAAAAAAGAGCCTAGTATTCAGACATCACTGGATTGTTTTTTCAAGAGGGTAGATAGAATTGAATCCAGCAAGGAACCAGAACCTGTGCCATCAACGTCAGGCATGAGTGAAATTGCAGCTTGCCCTCTGTCTCCTATTGCTGACGATCCTTCAGCTCTACCATCTCCCACCTCCTCTCCTTCCTCCAGTCAGTAACTCTTCTTGCCTGTTCACTCAATGCCAGCCCCTGTATGCCAGCTGTTGTACTGTACTACTGTACTTTCCAAGGTACTGTACTGTAAGATTAAAAGTGTTTATATTTTGTGTTTGTTTTTTATGTATTATTTGTGTGAAAAGTATTATAAACCTATTACGGTACAGTACTGTATAGCCGATTGTGTTGTGTACCTAGGCTAACTTGGTGGACTTATGAACAAAATGGACTTATGAATGTGCTCTCGGAATGGAACTTGTTCGTATGTAGGGGACTTACTCTATGCTCTTAGCAATTTTCCAATATGCAATACAGTATTATTAACTATAGTCACCATGCTGTACATCCCCATGACTTATTTATTTTATAACTGGAAGTTTGTACCTTTGATCCCCTTCACTCATTTCACATATCTCCCACCCACTGTCTCTGGCAACCGCCAATCTGTTCTCTGTATCTATTAGCTTGTTTTAGTTGTTGTTTATTCATTCATTCGTTTTAAATTCCAGATATAACTGAGGTCACTTGGCATTGGTCTTTCTCTGTCATTTAGCATAATACCCTCAAAGACCACGTGTGTTATTGTAGATGGCAAGATTTCATTCTTTTTAATGGCTGAGTAGTATCTCGTGTGTGTGTGTGTGTGTGTGTATATATGTATGTATGTATACCACTTCTTCTTTAACCATTCATCCATTGATGGACATCTAGGTTGTTTCCATACCTTGGCTATTGTAAATAATGCTGCAATGAATACTGGGCTTGTATATCTTTCTGAGTTAATGTTTTCATTTTCACGGGATAGATACCCAGAAGTAGAATTGCTGACTCTATTTTCAGTTTTTCAAGGAACTGTTTTCCATATTGGCTGTACCAATTTATATTCCCACCAACAGTGCATGAGGGTTCCCTTTTTCCACATCCTGGCCAACACTTATTTCTTGTCATTTTGATAATAGCCATTCTAACAGGTGTGAGGTGACATCTCATAGTTTTGATTTGCATTTCCATGAAGATTAATATTTTGAGCATCTTTTCTTGTATATATTGGCACATCTGTGTTTCATCTTTGAAAAGTCTGTTTAGATCTGCCCAGTTTTTAAACAAATTGTTTGGGATTATTTCTATTGAGTTGTATGAGTTGTTTATATATTGTAGATATTAGCCCCTTACCAGATATAGGATTAGCAAATATTTTCTTCCTTTTAGTAGGTTGGCTTTTCATTTTGTTCATGGTTCCCTTTGCCTTGCAAAAGATTTTTAGTATGATATAGTCCATTTGTTTGTTTTTCCTTTTGGTTGTCAGATTGAAAAATCTTTACCAAGGTTTATGTCAAGTAGCTTACCATCTATGTTTTCTTCTACAAGTTCTATGGTTTCAGGTCTTACATTCAAATCTTTAATCCATTTTGAGTTAATCTCCATGTATAGTGTAAAGTAGTGGTCAAGTTTCATTCTTTTTCATGTTGTTTATCAATTTTCTCAACACCATTTATTGAAGAGATTGTCCTTTGCACATTGTATAATCTTGGCTCCTTTGTCATAAATTAATTGATCACATATGCATGGGTTTATTTCTGGGCTGTCCATTCTGTTCCATCTATCTATGTGTCTGTTTTTATGCCAATACCATACTGTTGTAATTACTATAGCTTTGTAATATAGTTTGAAATCAGGGAGCAAGATGCCTTCATCTTTGTGCCTCTTTCTCAAGATTTCTTTATCTCTTTGAGGTCTTTTGTGGTTTCTTACAAGTTTTAGGAATATATGTTCTGTTTCTCTGAAAAATGCCATTTGAGTTTTGATAGAAATTGCATTGAATCTGTAGATTGCTTTGGAGTACACATATTTTATCAATATTGATTCTTTCAATCCAAGAGCACAGAATATCTTTCCATTTATTTGTATCTTTTTCAATTTATTTCATTAAGGACTTGTTTTCAATATGCAAGTCTATTATCTCCTTGGTTAAATTTATTCCTAGGTATTTCATTCTTTTTGATGCAGTTGTAAATGGGATCATTTTCTTCATTTCTCTTTGATAGTTTGTTTTTAGTGTATAAAAATACAACAGATTTTTGGATATTGATTTTGTTCCCTGTGGCGTTAGTGAATTTGTTTATTCTAATAGTTTTTTTTGGTGAAGTCTTTATTATTTTGCTGTATATAAAATTATATTGTCTGCAGATAGTGACAGTATTACTCCCTTCTTTCTGATTTGGATGACTTTTATTTCTTTTTCTTGTCTAATTGCTCTGTCTTAGGACTTCTGATACTAAGTTGAATAAAAGTGGCAAGAGTGGACATTTTTGTTGGTTTCTGATCTTAGAGGAAAAGCATTCAGCGTTTCTTTGTTGAGTATGATGTTAGCTGTGTACTTGGCATATATTGCCTTTATTATTGTTGAGTTATGTTTCTTCTATACCCACTTTGTTTAGAGGTTTTTTATCATAAATGAATGTCAAAGGCTTTTTCTTCATCTATTGAGATGATCATATGATTTTTACCTTTCATTTTGTTAATGTGGACTATCATCTTGATTTGTGGCTGTTGAACCATCCTTGTATCCCTGGAATAAATCTCACTTGATTTTGGTGTATGATCTTTTTTTTTTTTTTTTTTTTTTGATCTTTTTAATGTATTGTTTTGGTTGCTAATATTTTTATTGAGGATTTTTACATCTATATTCATCAGCAGTATTTTCCTATAATCTTTTTTGTGTGTGGTGTCCTTGTCAAGTTTTGGTATCGTGGTAATGCTGGACCCATAAAATGAGTTTGGGAGCATTCCCACTACAATTTTTTGGGATTGTTTGTGAGGGATAGGTATTAACTCTTCTTTGAATATTTGGTAGAATTCACCTGTGAAACTGTTTGATCCTGAACTTTGTTTGATGGGGGTCTTTTTCTTACTGATTCAATCTCCTTACTAGTAACTGGTCTATTTAGATTTTCTGTTTCTTCAAAATTCAGTCTTGGAAGATTGTATGTTTTGGGAATTTATCTATTTCTTCTGCATTGTCCAATCTGTTGGTGTGTAATTATTCATATTAGTCTCCTATGAGTCTTTGAATATTTTGGTTTTCAGTTATAATTTTTCCTTTTTCATTTCTAATTTTATCCTCTTTTTTTGTTTGTTTTAGTGAGTCTAGTTAAAGGTTTGTCAATTTTATCTTTCAGAGAATCAGCTCTTAATTTTAAAATTTTTTTCTACTCTTTAAGACTCTATTTCATTTATTTTCTCTTTTTATTATCTTCTTACCTTTATTATTTCCTTTCTTCTACTAACTCTGGCTTCATTTTTTCTTCCTTTTCTAGTTTCTTGGGTTGTAATGTTCAATTGTTTTTTTGAGACTTTTCTGGTCATTTGAGGTAGTCTGTATCACTATGACTGTCCCTCTTAGAATTGCTTTTGCTGCATCACATAGATTTTGGTATATTGTATTTTCATTTTTATTTCTCTCAAGTTATAGTTTGACTTCTCTTTGATTTCTTTGACTCATTGCTTTTTCAGTAGCATGTTGTTTAACCACATATTTATTATTTTTTTCAAGTTTTTTCTTGTTATTGATTTCTAGTTTATTACCTTTATGGATGGAAAAATGCTTGATATGATTTCAGTCATCTTAAATTTGCTGAGACTTTTTTTGTGGTCTAACATGTGATCTATCCTAAAGAATGTTCCATGTGTACGTGAAAAGAATGTGTATTCTGCTTTGGGATGGAATATTCTGTATATATCTATTAAGTCTCTCTAGTCTAATTTGTCATTTAAGGCCTGTGTTTCCTTGTTGACTTTTCAGTCTGGGTGTCCTATTTGCAGTCTGGGTGTCCTAAGATTTGCTGTCAATTTCTCCCTTTGTCTGTTAATATTAGCTTTATATATATGTACATCAATACTGGGTGCATGAAAATTTACAAATGTTATATTTCTCGTTGGATTGACCCCTTTATTATTATGTAATGCAAATCTTTGTTTTTAATGACAGTCTTTGTTTTAAAGTGAATTTTGTCTCTGATATAAATACAGCTATCCCAGATTTCTTTTAGTTTCAATTTGCATGAAACATCTTTTTCCATCTTTTCACTTTAAGTCTGTGTGTCCTTATATCTGAAGTAAGTCCCTTGTAGGCAGCTACAGATGGCTCTTTTTAAAATTCATTTAGCCACTGTATCTTTTGATTCAAGAATTATTCCATTTTTATTTAAAGTAGTTATTGTTAGTTATGTACTTATTGCCATTTTGTTAATTATTTTCTGGCTGTTTCATAATTCTTGTTTCTTTCTTCTCTTGCTCTCTTCCTTTTTGTTTGATGCCTTTTTTTAGTGTTGTGCTTAGATTTCTTTCTCATTATCTTTTTTGTTTCTACTATAGGTTTTTGCTTTGTGGATACCCTAAGGCTCACATAACAGCTTTCATTTAACAATCTATTTTAAATTGATAGCAAGTTAAGTATGAACACATTCTAAAACTTTACATTTTTACTCCCTATCCCTGTGTTTTATGTTTTTGATGTCATTTTTATATCTTTGTATTTTGTGTATCCCTTAACTAATTATTTAGTTACAGTTTTTTTTTTACTTTTGTCTTTGAACCTTCCTACTAGCTTTATAGTTAATCCACTATCTTTACTATAAATTTACCTTTACCAGTGAGATTTTTACTTTTCTTGTTGTTGTTACTAATTAGTGCTCTTTTTTTCCAGCTTAAAGAAGTCACTTTAACATTTCTTATTAAAGTCTTTTTTAGTGGTGATGAACTCCTTTAGCCTTTCCTTTATGGAAAACTCTTTTC
This sequence comes from Delphinapterus leucas, assembly GCF_059928025.1. Taxonomy (NCBI): domain Eukaryota; kingdom Metazoa; phylum Chordata; class Mammalia; order Artiodactyla; family Monodontidae; genus Delphinapterus; species Delphinapterus leucas. The sequence continues at coordinate 2,700,445 of NW_028322249.1, read as the reverse complement.
TCTCCAATTCTGAATAAGAAGTTTGCTGGTAGAATATTCTTGGTTGGAAGGTTTTTCTTTCAGCATTTTGAATATATTGTGCCACTTCCTCTGATATACAAAGTTCTGCTGAAAAAATCTGCTCATAGGCTTATGGGAGTTTCCTTGTACATAACAAGAAGTTTTTCTCCTGTTGTTTTTAATATTCTCTCTTGTCTTTATCTTTTGACACTTTAATTCTAATATGTCTTGGCTTGTGTCTCTTTGGGTTTATCTTATTTGAACTTTCCGGTTCCTGGATATGAATGTTTGTCTTCTTTCCCCAGTTAGGGTAGTTTTCAGTCATTATTTCTCCAAATAATATTTCTACTCCTTTCCCTCTCTCTTCTCCTTCTGGGAGCCCTATGATGTGAATGGTAGTCTGTTTTAAGTGGTGCAATATGTCCTTTGAGCTATCTTTACTTTTTAAAAAAAATTCTTTTCTCTTTTTCTGCTCTGACAGGGTGAGTTCTACTGCCCTGTCTTGAGATGACTGGTGCTTTCTCCAGTTTCATCTAGTCTGCTCTTGAACCCTTTTAGTGTGTTTTTCAGTTTAGTTATTACATTTTTCAGCTCTGTGACTTCTGTTTGATACTTTCTTATATTTTCCATCACTTTGTTCATGTTCTTACTATGTTCATCTATTCTATCCATTCAGTGAGCATCTTTATGTCTATAACTTTGAATTCTTTATCAGATGAATTACTTATCTCTGTTTCATTAAGGTTTTTTTCTAGAGTTTTATCTGGTTCTTTCATCTGGAACATATTGCTTTGTTTCTTCATTTTGCTTTACTTTCTGTGTTTGTTTCTGTGTATTAGGTGGAAGAGCTACCTTTCCCAGACTTGAAGGAGTGGCTTTGTGTAGGAGATGAAACTTGTCATTCAATCTTGTTCTTACTCTTGGTTGTCTCTGAAATCTATGTGATTGTCCAAGCTTCCTGATTTATTCTTCATAGATTCCAGTAGTTAAGGATGTGCAACACCTGTCAGTGTTCAAAAAAAATTTTTTTTTTAGTCTGTACTTAATTTCAGTCTGTTTGGGAGCCAGTTTCTCAGGCAGCAGCTTCTAAATTATGCAAATATATACAGTCCTCTGGGACCTCAATTTTAAACCCTGCTGACCTCCAGACCAGTTGATCCAGAAGTGTTTCCTTGACAGTGGTTGCAAAAATCAGGGTTTTAGACAAGTGTAAAAGCTCGTTTCTGGGAGGTACCAGTGAGCTGTAGCAAGGCCAAGGGAGAGTGCGAAGATCATGTTCCCTGGGCTATGTTTCCTGAGACCTCTTCTGTAGCCTCTAGATGTGTGGTAAACCTGAAGCCTGCCCCTCAGGTTGAAGCTCCAGGACAAGTAAATAAATTCCTTTTTCATAGGAAGACTGGGATTATGTCTCATTTTGCTTTCTGTGGTATGCCCTGTGGGGTGGTAGCCTGCCAAGAACTCTCTCTCCAATTGTTTCAGTCCTGTAGGGCTCAGAAACACTAACTCTGCTGGCTACTAGTGCCAGATGCTCAAGGGACATTCCCTGTGTGGACTGTGTGTGCCTGCCAGCTTTAGCAGTGACACAGGAGTATGTGGAGGTACAGCCTGCCTGCTGGTTTTGGCAAGGCTGCAAAAGAGTATGGGGGGAGGGCATGCCCCCTGGCTTAACAGGGCTGCAGGAGAGTATGGAGGCAGGGTGTGCCTGCTGCTGTTAACAAGGTAGAAGGAGAGTGCAAAACTGGTACCCACCACCACCTCCATCCCTAGAGAGAACCCCAACAGGCCCTTGCCCCTTCAGCACACACTTTAAGATTAGCAAATGAATCTCCTTTGCATATAGTCTAGGTGCTTTTCAAATTGTTGTTTTTGTGCTGGGTCCTGGGGTGAGTAAGCCTGCACACAAGCCCTTTAAGAGAGCAGGATCTCAATTCCATATAGCTCTTTGGGTCTCCTGGACATAAGCCCCACTGGTTTTCAAAGCCAGACAATTTGGGGGCTTATCTTTCCAGTGCAGGTCCCAAGGTTTGGAGTGCCTGACATGGGGAAAAAATCCCTCACTCCTCAGGGAAAAGCTCTTTACTTGTGAGATTCCTCCTGATTGTAGGTCACTGTGCTGGGGGTGAGGTTTTGGCAATCTACCTCTCTTACCTGTCTCAATGTGGCTCTTTTTTCCTTTGTTCTGGAAAAACTATTCAGCTAGTTTTCAGGTCTTTTCAAAGGGAATTTTTCCATATGTAACTAGATTTGGTGTGTCCATGGGAGGAGTTCAGGATCTTCCTACACCCCTGTCTTGAAGAGCTGCCTCTGAGTAAAAGTTTTAGAGGACAATGCATCGTTCACTCAGACATTATGGAGTATGTGTTCAGGTAGATCACAGTTCATTCTGGGTCACTGGGTCCTCCAACCATTGCTGACCTTATATAGCATAAGTAAAGTGTAACTTTTTTGTGTTGCCACTGAGATTTGGGGGTGTTTATTATACTTCAGCATATGCTAGCCCATTCTGAGTGCTACAGTTGGTGATACAGGTTTGAAATAGTAAAGTTAAAATGTCTCCATATTTCAGAAGATAGAAGAATTTCATAGTGACAGACATCTGTTAGTAAGAGCTAACTCCTAGTGATAAAGTGAGTGTAGATACCAAAGAGCCAGTAGAGTCACAGTAGTCTGAACCAGAAATATTTTGTTGGTCTTAATTAATTGTGGAGTTTCCAGAATCAAAAGTTATGAATGGCCACTTAAGTTTCAACTTAGCTTATATAACCTCAAATTTCCATGTTTGTAAGGTATATCCTAAGCCACCACAACAGATCCTTGACCCCTAAGCCAATTTCTAGCTCTAGATAAGTTAATAGACCTAAAATCAATTGAGAAATGGAAGTTTAGACACACCTGAAGGAGACCACACAGTAACACTATAAATATATACTAAGGTTATTTCTCTTAATTATTACCAAGGGACTCTAGACAACTGTCAAAGTCATTGGATATGGAAAAAAAATTCAGCACTTTGAGGAAATATTAGACCTGAATCTGAGCTATTATAAATTCTTGTGAACTAAAGAAAATTTTAGTTTATAACTAAGTTTGAGAGCATATGGGACTTAGGTGATAATTACAATTTTGAGAGAAATGCCTCAGTATGTTGTAAATCAACTATACTCTAATAAAAATTCAAAAAAAAACTGTAGCCATACCCATACACAACTGTTCAGATTTTCCATTTTTATGATAATATTTCATCTGATTTAAGTGGAAACTATCAACTCTTTAGATTTTTCTATATACACTCAATTGTGTACTGAAAGTTAAGAGCTAATTTTTTTTTTTTTTTTTTGCGGTACATGGGCCTTTCACTGTTGTGGCCTCTCCCGTTGCAGAGCACAGGCTCCGGACGCACAGGCTCAGCGGGCATGGCTCATGGCCCTAGCCGCTCTGTGGCATGTGAGATCTTCCTGGACCGGGGCACAAACCTGTGTCCCCTGCATCGGCAGGTGGACTCTCAACCACTGCACCACCAGGGAAGCCCCAAGAGCTAATTTTTGATGCTTTAAAAACAAAAAAAAAGAAGAAATGCCTCAGTATGTCCAAATAGATCACCACATATATTCTCACTGTAATTTCTGGGACTTTGTAATTGTAAACATATATAAATATATAAATATAAATATATATAGCTTATTTTGGAATCTGTATTTTGGAAGAAGAGTCAGATGGAAATCCCTAGAGTTTACAGTCCATTTAAAAAAACAACAAACCCAAACAAACAACACACATACAACCCTCTACAAATGGATCATTCTTGGTGGAACTGCAGAGATCTGTCCACATTAAAACCTTGAAATACATGAAAATGATGATTGCTAACACAGTCTCATTAAATTATCCACTTCAATTGGCTCAATAGACAGATGGGAATTAGAGAATGACAGATAATCATCAGTTTAATTGGGTGATGAATCTGCTTACAGATGCTGTCCAGATGTAGTCTCCCTACTTGAGCAAATTAATAAAGCTACTTTTATCTTGTATTATATATCTATTGATGAGATTAGTTTTTTTCCCACCCTTGTGATAAGAATTAATAAGAGGAGGAAATGTTCTCAAAAGACAGTGACAAAAGTACATATTTCATTCTACTCTTAGGGAATGAATTACCCCTCTAGTTTTGTACCAAAATTGAGTCTCTAGGAAGGATAATTGCTCATCATCACAGATATTCTGTTCAACATGTTGATGACATCATCCCTCACAACCTGAAGGGCAAGTATCCGACCTTCTAAGAGAGCTATGATTAAGTCAATTGTCACAAAAGAGAGAGATGCTTTAGGGATAATTCAGTGGTCTGACACTTCTTTAAAGTTTCTTGTCCAACCAGTGGTGTAGACAGGGTAAAATATTACCTTATAATTGAAGGAAAAAGTTATACTCTATCCCTTCCAGCACTAAGAGGACTAAGTTTTAGTTGGACTGCCTTTGAGGAAAAATATATTCTATTTAGATATGCTATTTTTACCTATTTAGTAAGTAACTAAAGAAGTTTCCAGCTCTGAATGCATTCAGAAGGGTTTCCAGCTTTTCACACAGTGGTAGAAGCATTTGACTACGTGGACTATATGGACTAGTTGTGGAGACATGATTAATTCAGTGTCTAAGGCAAATTCTGTTGCAGCATGGGACCCATAGCAATCATACAACTGTGCTTTACTGTTTTTGGTCAATAAATCTTCTCATTTATTTTTAAATCTTCTCATTTATATTAGGGCCAGTGGTTTTCCACTGGCCCTAATATAACATGAAGCCCAAGTGAACATGAAATCCAGGCTGCCTCTTCCAAACTTACTCTGACCCACCTAGCCGTTACATTAGGTAAATCTAATTAACAATGCCAATTAAAGTGTACAAAAGAGATTGGGCGCAAGCATGTCCTGAAGCCATATGTATACTGTGTAAGCAGATTCTTCACCTTCCCACAGTGACTTTTCCTGCTGAAATATCCTATACGTGTGCTGCAGTGGGGGTTATTTTTAACTAGTTGCCTGCTGAGGGTAAAAAACAATTGGAGTTTGGTAAACGGAGAGTTATCTAATTTATTCCCATCAGCCAGAGTGACCTGCTACAAATTTATATCCCGGCTCATTAGAATCTCTGAAGCACCACAAAGCTGTCAAATACAAAGATTTATCTTTAAACAGTACATCTCTACTCTGCTTAGAGTGTGAGCTCCTGTATATAAAGAACAAATGAATTCATAGGAAGGTGGAGTTTGGGGACATCTCAGAATAAGTTAAGGGTTTGCCCCTTAGGACTTCTATAGTGAAGATACCTTGAATAGAAAGGTTAGCAAAATGACTTACTGTCTGAATGTTAGTAAGCTTTTATCCCAGTTCTAGATAGTCTTGTCCAATGAGCTCATGATCAAATTGTCATGATGGTAAAAATGAAAACTGAATAATATGCATGGGTTAAGTACATTTAACTTGTACTTAATTTTACTGCTAAATGTTTCATTTGCTGGCAGAAGGACAATTCATTGGTTTCTATACTTAATCATACTTTGGAAATGCCAGCCATTTACCTACCAGCAAATTGACAGTACCAAACTCCTCCCATCGTGAAATGGAGTATTATTTACTCTTACTGAAAGAGACACTTACTCTAAACTAAGGTGTGATTTCCATCTGTGCATTAATCTACCATCTGTGAGCATACTAAATATCACTAATACAAAATATATTTTCCTATATAACGTTTCCCTGACCAAAGATATGTAAAGCATCCAATTAAAAAATTCCATTAATTGGTATCTTGGAGACAGTATTTCGTGAAGTTGAGATATACAAATGTATGCTATGCTCTGACCCAACACACAAGATTTCTTTTCTTCCATTATCAGAATATTTAGGTACGGAACAAAGAAACATAAATAGGGGGGAAATCTCTTAAGATTACATCTAATGACCCACTTACAAAAAGTGCTTTCGTTTTCAGATACTCTGGGCTCTGATAGTTACAATATTTTATGTTTTAATAAATGCTTAATATTTTATTAAATAAATGCAAGCATTCAAGGAGAAAAATATTGCCAAGAGTCTAAGAACAGAGATGTGTGAAAATGTTTGCCCAGTTTAAAAATTTTAAAGTAGTTCAATATTGATAGATAATTTATAACCATTCAAAATATATATTGAATACATACTCAATGATAAACATTCTTAGATGTTTAGATGCTTAAAAATGACTACTGAACAAAAAAATTCGAAGATCCACATCTGTTAGAATAATAAAATTGTTTTATACCAGAGTTTTGGGGTGGTTTATTATGTAGCATTAGATAATGAAGGTTTTTTTTTAAAGTTAATGAAAAGCCATCATTTTTCAAGACACATATTTTGTGTATAGGATAATAGTCAAATTGAATATGGCTGTGGTAGAAATCACTACTCTTGCATCTTTCAAGTCCTTGAAGGCAGCATTACTCTTTGGAGTCCCTCTATATTTGCCTTTAGCTTACTACTTGTGTAGATAAAGGCATTTGGCCTTCCCTACAGTATAAATCATCATTCCATGGATCATAAAAACCAATGAGAAATTGCTGCCAGTTGTTCAGTATGTCTGTTGAAACAATACATTCTGGAACTGGGGAAATAACCACAGAGAGGTTTGAGGAAGACCTGGGCCAACTGTAAAATGAACCCCAGTTGAAACTCTATTGATTACCAGATATTCGTAAAGCTATTCTCTGACTGGTTGAATACAATGACAGTTTTGGTCTCCAGATAGTAGTTTCAGTTTAAAGCCAGCATTTCATAAACTCTGTTTATTTCCCCTTCGCTAATGTACAATTACCCTTGTAAATTGTCCTCAGGTGCCTCTTTTGTAACTGTGGTAAGAACATGGGGTATGAAATCTATCCTATTAAAAAAAAAATTTAAGTGTATGATACAGTATTGTTAACTATAGGCACAATGTTGCACAGCAGATCTCTAAAACATTCACCTTGCATAGGAATTTTATATGTGTTGAATAGCAACTCTGTATTTTTACTTCCCTTAGCCCCTAACAACCATTCTACACTGTTTCTATTATTTTGATTACTTTAGATACCTCGTATAAATGAATTATGCAGTACTTTTCCTTCTGTGACTGGCTAATTTCTCTTAGCATAATGTCCTCAGGGTTCATCTGTGTTGCTATCTATGGCTGGATTTTCTTTTAAGGTCTACTAAAGGGAAAATTACAGGGTAACACATGGTTAAGTAGCAGGATGCTTCTGTAAGAGGATATAACTTCACCTTTATTTAAAGTTCTTTGACTCTGTTAGCTGGCTCAAGTCTTGGAATTAAGTACTATAATTGTAACCAATATAGTGACTCTAGTCAATTCTGTTTAACAGATATGGATATTTCCTGCATATGCAAAACAAATATAACTTCTGTAGGCTGCCCATCTGTTTCCATTGTTGGGATCTTGGTCAACCAGCCACATCAAAAATCTCTGTGACCCAAACGATTCTAATTCTTTGACTCTGCTGCCCATTATGGTAACCATGCCATTTGGCCACAGCCACCACAGATTCTGTCATCTCCATTCATTTCAGTGAGCTCAGTTTCATGGCATCACTTCCACTGGCATTCTCTGCCTGCAGATAGCAGCCCCATGTTGTTTGAAAATGCTGAGAAATCTCAATCACAGTCTTTATAAAGAACTCTTTTTTCCTTCTAGAGAAAATGGGTAGAGAATGATTAAACAAGTTTTGTATGATAGATCCACTTTAAATTTCTGATTTCTCTCACTCCCTCTTTTTCTCTTGACATCTTTTTCTACAGAATAACAAGGAAGTTCAGGAGTTTCAACTATATTTTGTTAAATCACCTTTGGGTTTATGATTACATCAGCCAACCAAGAAAAACGCTAATCATTCCCAGGCACTTGAGTCAACACATGGAAACCAGAATTTCTCCTTGTTCTGCATAAATCAGCACATTTCAAGCTGATCCAACACTACATTCCTTAGATCCTGATACAACTCCTTTAAGACCTGTTCCTATATTTTTTCCACAGGCTTAGTATTAAAAACATATTCAGAAAAAGGTAAAATTTGAAATGTTAATTATAATTTTATGAATTTGGATGATATAAGCAAATGATAAGCAAATCCCAGGGAAGTAGAAAATCGAAAATAATTATATGACTAAAAATTAAAGAATTTGAAAAGAAGAATTAATAGAAAAAACAATCAAAAACATTAGAAATTCTTTAAAAATACCAATAAATTTGAAATAGGAATTAAAAATTAAACTAAAAAGGATTGTCAAAATACCAAACTCAGGAATGCAGGTTTTATTCCTCCAGATTCTACTGATACTAAAAAGATAAAAAATAATAATAAACGTGTGTAAGTAAATCAATTTAAAAATTAAATAAAATTACAAATCCAGAAAAAAAGAGAACTTAAAACCAACAAAATAATAAATTTAACACACACATGTGCATGTGTGCACACCCACACACATATATAATTCCAGACCAAAATTATTTAAATGATTTAAGGGTGAATTGTGTCAAACATTTAATAAGCAAATAACACAAAACAATGAAATATGGAAAATGAAGCATTTTCCAACAAATTTTATGAAAACCCAATAACTTTGCTAAAACTAAACAAATAAAATAAACAAAAGACAAACCTGAAAAAGGTAGATCATTTTGGTTAATAGCTCAATTTCTGTCATGAACATGATATAAAAATCCTAAGCAAAATATTAACATATCAAACTTATTGATACATAGGACACTATGCCATGGCAACTCTAGTTTCCAAGAACTTAAGGAACCTAAAAGAACCTCAGGAACCTAAATAAGACATTAGGAATAGCTAAGTAAATAGAATATATGAAGTTCATAAAGCTGAAGCTTTTAAATGGAAACAACTTTAATCTTCTTCAAACATGAATAATTACTTTAGTCCCAGTAAAAGTCTTAGCAGGTGTGTGTAAATTCACAATCCAAATTACATATCAAATTGCGAGCATCCCATGATAACCTAAACATGTTTGAAAGAACAAATTTGAGGACTTAGGGTAGCTTTTTGAAAATTGTTAATATCTATTTAAGATAGTGTGGTTATTGTCACAGGAATAGCTAATTAGATCAAAGACACCAAATATAGAGATCAGTACACATAAGGTGGCACTACAATACATTGTGAAAGGGATGGTGCTGATACATTCGATTTCCATATGGAAACAGTGAATGGTGTATCAAAGATTCTAGAAAGCAATAGTATAGCCTCTTCAAGTTCAGATGGACAAGTATTTCTTTAAAAGGACTCAAATTTCTTGCTGTAAAAAAAGATAAATGAATTCCATTAAAAAATTTTAAGAATTTTGGTGCATCGAAAGGCATACAGAAAAAAATAATAAAAAGGGCAAAGAATAAAAGTGGAAGAAATATATATGTAATGTTTTATATATATGTATAATGTATAAATGTATGTTATATATGTGTGCATATGTACACACACACATTGGGAAAAAATGGTTATTATTACTTTAATTTTTCTTCTCATCCTCACACTGTCCTCTGTTGCTTGGTCTGCAATCACACATATGTTGGACAAATGGAAATTTCCTCATGGATTACAGAGGCTCTGGTACTTTTTAAAAAATACTTCTATTTTGTTATCTTGCTATGCCTTTACATTTACTGATACACTTTTGGGAAATTTTCTGCCTCTTGTCATATTTTGGTAGGATACTGGTCATGATATTTTCTTGTTGAGTGACTGGATTTTGTTTTCTTTCTTAAAGAGTGCTGTAGTTTGTTTTGTCTGGCTGTTAAATTATTTGCAAGTCAATGTGATACTAGCTGTTGTAGAGAATATAAACTGTAACATTTACTCCAGGGATAGTTCAGCCCTATTACTAAGACATGAGTCTTCTGGTGTCTCCACTAAAGGGCCCAGGTGGTCACCAAAAACTATTCATTTGGCCTGTAAATACCTCCAATAGCTACTTGCCCTGCGTGATTAGTGAAAATAGTTTTAAGTTTACAATTTTTCACTTTTTCTTTTCCTGGGCTTTTAGAATTATTCTCCACACTTGCATAATTTCATATTCAGCAAATATCAATTGGGACACTAAGCCTATTTCTGGATTTATTTTTCTTCGTAGTTCCCTTTTTCTAGAACCTAACTTTGTAAGTTTCAGCCATCTCAGCCTCTCCAGATTTCTAGTCTCTACCTCCTCATCTCAGTAAGGCTTTGGACTCTGCTTGGTTTCCCATACCTGATCTTAGAACAACAAAAAAAAACAATGTAATAGGCAGAAAACCTGAGTTAATATCAAAGATAACATTTGTTTTCTTTGTGTCTGTAATCAAAATCATACTTTAGTGTCTAGTGCCTGAAACATTCGTTTGTCTCTTGTCAAGCTTTTTTTGTTTGTTTTTACTATAGTTATTTTTAGGGCATAAGTATGTCTTGTTCTTGTTACTTAATCATGATGTAATTGGATAAATTACCTTAAATGTAGACAAATAAAATGAGAATTAAAAGTATGGTTTCACAGTATTTTATATTTTATAAATACAAGTGCAATGCAGTCATTATTCTCAACATAAATGTTATTAATTCTCCTAAAAGCTAGCATGACAGAATTTTGGCAATTGGCATGTCACCTAAGTAAATAAGTAATACCTGAGGCATATTAATTTTTTATGGTTTTTATTGTAACTAATGACAAACCTGTGAGTAACTTGGTGGAAAAAAATTTTTTTAATGAAATATCACTGTTTTATGTGATCTTCATGTGAAGAGAAATTATATCATTTCCCATCACGTATTATATTTTAATAAAGTCAAGAAAAAATAAGCATAACATTGGTTAAAAAGTAATCATTCTTTTCAAAAATCTTCATGTTAATTCATAGATTTTACACTGCAGTCAAACAGAAACATATATATATATATATACATAAATATATGTATGTATAGTTGAAATGTCAGAATAACCCAGAACAGTACACAGTAGGCAAACTACATCATTCTTTATTGTTAAAATATTGGTTTCCTACTTAATAACATATTTAAGGTTCTTACTTAATCCCTCAAATAATTTTAAGTGAGTGTATTTATTTGTTCTGATGGTTTTATAAATATGATAATTTAAACCAATACATTTCTTCTTTTTGCATTAAAATGTCATTTATTTGTTAAATTTGTCTAACATGCTGGTAAAAGTAAGAAATCATTTTGTGTAGCATGCTGGTAAAAGTAAGAAAAGCTCAGTTTGAAAGAACTATGTTATTTCACATTAATGTTTTTAAGAAGCTAAGCCTTGCAACTATACTACTTGTGGCAGATTGACACATCTTTCTTTAAAGAGCATAATTAGATATTACAAGCACTCCTTTTTTGTTTTTCCTTTTTTTAAACATTTTTATTGGAGTATAATTGCTTTACAATGGTGTGTTAGTTTCTGCTTTATAACAAAGTGAATCAGTTATACATATACATATATCCCCATATCTCTTCCCTCTTCTGTCTCCCTCCCTCCCACCCTCCCTATCCCGCCCTTCTAGCTGGTCACAAAGCACCGAGCGGATCTCCCTGTGCTATGTGACTGCTTCCCACTAGCTATGTATTTTACATTTGGTAGTGTATATGTCCATATATACGCTACCACTCTCTCACTTTGTCCCAGCTTACCCTTCCCCCTCCCCCTGTCCTCAAGTCCATTCTCTAGTAGGTCTGCGTCTTTATTCCCGTCTTGCCTCTAGGTTCTTCATGACATTTTATATATATGTGTTAGCATACGGTATTTGTTTTTCTCTTTCTGACTTACTTCACTCTATATGACAGACTCTAGGTCCATCCACCTCACTACAAATAACTCAATTTCGTTTTTTTATGGCTGAGTAATATTCCATTGTATATGTGTGCCACATCTTCTTTATCCATTCATCTGTTGATGGACACTTAGGTTGCTTCCATGACCTGGCTATTGTAAATAGAGCTGCGATGAACATTGTGGTACATGACTTTTTGAATTATGGTTTTCTCAGGGTATAGGCACAGTAGTGGGATTGCTGGGTCGTATGGTAGTTCTATTTGTAGTCTTGTTTTTGTTTTTGTTTTTTTGTGGTACGCAGGCCTCTCACTGTTGTGGCCTCTCCTGTTGCGGAGCACAGGCTCCGGACGCGCAGGCTCAGCGGCCATGGTTCATGGGCCTAGCCACTCCACAGTATGTGGGATCTTCCCAGACCGGGGCACGAACCCGTGTCCCCTGCATTGGCAGGCAGACTCTCAACCACTGTGCCACCAGGGAAGCCCTAATCATTTGTTTTTATATGTAGTCTGGAACTTTTCCACAAGTAAATCATGTATATTAGAATATTTCTGTCCCCATTGGCATAAAGTAAAGGGAATGCTTTATGATATTTGGCTACCCTTTTCAGTGTTTCACAAAGGTATTGGAATCTATGATATCTTCTCTGTGTCTTGCATCCTTACAAATTTTAGGTGGATTCTGTCTGTCTGGATAACTATATAACAGTGATGGTGATGACAGCAGTTATGAATGCCAATCCTCTTAACAAACATAATTTACTTTTTCTCAATTTATTCATACTTTGCTTTCAGATTTATCCAATATGCATACAGGAAAGATAATAGCACATGGACAAATTAATATGAGCACAGTGCATTCCAGGTGGCTTACTCTGGGAGGAAAGAATTGTGACCAGAAATGAGTTTTCTCAAATCTGTACAAAAAGAGCATTTCAGAACAATACAATTTAATGTAATGTAATGGACATATATGGTTATAGAATTTTAAAATTAGTATTCGTATTAAAAAAGATTGATTTTAAAATTAGTATTCGTATTAAAAAAGATTGATTAAATAATGCAAGAAGGGCTTCCCTAGTGGCACAGTGGTTGAGAGTCCGCCTGCTGATGCAGGGAATGCGGGTTCGTGCCCCGGTCCAGGAGGGTCCCGCCTGCCGCAGAGCGGCTGGGCCCGTGGGCTGTGGCCGCTGGGCCTTTGCATCTGGAGCCTGTGCTCCGCAATGGGAGAGGCCGCAGCAGTGAGAGGCCCAAGTACCGAAAAAATAAAAAATAAAAAAACATAATGCAAGAAAAGGACTCAATGAGTTAATTACTGACATTAAAAATAAATGTATATATGCAAGTCTTACTATACAAGGCATAAAAGAAAATACACTATAAAATTCTGATTATAAATATTCAGATATAAATCTAAATTCCATTTTCCCCAAAGGCTTGTGGTTTTGATGGCATTATTTTGGATAGCACATTAATTTTAATCAACATGTATGTCAGGTTTTAGCAAAGCTGGATGTAATTGTTATGAATTTGCTGAAATGAAGTGATAAATGAAAGAAATAGAGGAAGAGAGGATGAAGCAGAATGGAAGACAGGAGAGAGGAATGGAGAGAAATGTAGAAAGAAAGTTCCAGGCACTGTGGTAGGGAACTTAGCATGTATTAGTTTATAGAGACAGAGGGACAAATAACTTAAGTATTGATGGATATATATTAGATAGGTAGAGAGTAATGTGGAGGGTGTTAGTGGTGGGATGAGCATCATGATCAATATTTGGGAGTTGAAATGAGTACTGTAGAAAGATCAGCTCTCTAATCAGTGCACCTTTACTCCCAGAGCATGGGATTTTTCTAAGAGCAGTTGTTAAGCTTTGAGAATATTGTTGATTTAGTTCTGTCTTCCTGTTGAATATCAGCTTTCCGAAGGAGTAACACATTTATCTGAATTTCTATCTTCAGTGTGTAACATTTCAGTGTCTTGTAAAATCAGTGTCTGATGTATAGAATATCAATAGATTGATAGTGAGCAAATTAATGGGAGAGTCAACATAGGGAAGCAATGTTGAATAATTTTGAAATGCAAACTGACTTCTAGTTTTGGAAGCCTTTAATGTAACATTAAATGTTTAGCTCCATTAATCTATAACGATTGACCAGCTGACATATATTGAGACTCTGATGTGCCAAGCAGCTAGCTACTAGACAAAGTTAAAAGAGAAAACAAGATTCCTCCTAGAGTAGTGGGAAAAAAACATACAAATAGAAAAGTTCAATAAATTCCCATATGGGCTATGAATCATTTATGTAGTTGCCATATTAGGACACTCTTATGGGTTGAATTATGTTTCCCTAAAATTCATATGTTGAAGTCCTAAACTCCAGTATCTCAGAATGTGACTTGATCTGGAGATAGGATCTTTATAGACTTAATAAAATTAAAATGAGGTCATTAGGATGGGCCCTAATCCAATATAGAAGGGAAAAGTTGGACATACACACACAGAGGGAAGATAATGTGAAGAGACATAGGAAGAAGACAGCCATCTACAGGTCAAGGAGAAAGCTCTAGAACAGAAACTTCCCTCACAGCTCTCAGAAAGAACTAACCCTGCCGACACTTTGGTTTTGAAATTTTGGTCTTCAGAATGGTGAGAAAATAAATTTCTGTTGTTTAAGGCCATACAGTCTGTAATACTTTGTAACAACAGCCCTAGACAATTAGTACAGGCACTCTGACAGATATTGTGTATTGGTTCCAAGTTCTGTTCCCATCCTCCTTAGCTCTCCACAGTTTCACAGGGGACCTAAAAACCACACTGCCTAGACTCCCTCAACAGCTGTTTTCTACTCAGTTGCTGTTATTGGGATTCCCTGATAGGAAATAAGGGAATATAAAAGAGAAAGTGTCATTTCTCACTCTGACTGCAGTAGAAGAATCAGCAGATTTGGGTACCTCCAGGAAACTGTGGGCTGCAACACCATTGGCAGCACAACAGGGGAGGCTCCAGATGAAAAGGTAGACTAGTGGGCTCCAGCTAGCATGGTAGCATCTTCCACATTTCTATGAAATCTTCGTTTTTCCTTTTTGCAATTTTAGGCCATCTAAAATAATTTGTGACTAAATGTTTATGTGCTTGAAACATCCAGAAGATGTTTTAGTTCTCCTGTCTGTACACTGACTGATACAGAATAGACTACAGAAATGAGTAGAAGAGAGAGAAATTCAGATGAAGAAACACCTTCAATGGGGAAATAGGACTACAGGCTAGAAGGTGTGAAAGTTTCCAACTGGTTGTGGTAACAGTACATAATATAATAAAATTACAATAGCCTACTTTGTTGAATAGAATGTGTTTGGAGGTGAGGATGGTAATATAGGGGTAGGCCAAATCAAAAAGGGCAGCACAGGTAGATTAAGGAGGTTTGATTTCTCCATAGTAGTTTATATTTTCATATTTGTCAACAGCTTTGATGTTGTAAAATTTTTATGAGGAAGGACAGGCAGGCATTATTATTTCCATGTTACAAAAAAGCAAATTACAGGTCAGTTGAAGTTAGCCAGTTGTATGGCTAATTTAATATTCGAGTTTTACTATTTCTTTTTTCACAATTTTTTAAAAAATTAACAAAAACATATTTTTGAGGCATTACAACTGTCTTATATTGATTTGGTTCTGAATATCATTCCCTGTAATGTTATCCAACATGTTTTAGCCTGTTTCTCAATATTATTTTTTAAGAAGATATTACAGCTTCTTTCTTATTCAACTACTTTAAAAAGTAGTTGAAACATGTTAATCTTAAATCTCAATTCTCTATGTTTTCTTCAAATTTTATTTAAAAAATCTTATTTACGCAGATGTTATAAAGTAAATTCAAATGCAAACTATCAGTAGAGAATATACAAGGGAAGGATGGAGAGTCTCTTTTATGCTAAAAATGAATGTCTAGATATTAGTCCGTTCAAGAAATATTTAACTCTATTACAAACTAATTTATGGTAGCATTCAAGAAATGATGTGGAAGCTGAAAGTCATTCTGCTTTACAAACTTCAATCCACATAAGTAAACTTACTTGAGACGATATAGTTTGACAAAGAACATCCTTGAATATCAGAGACCATAAACTATATACCTGGGGAAAAGCCAACCTCAAAAGAATTTCAGAGCATAAGAAGTGTATAAAAATGAGCAGGAATTAATTACATTTCTGTAATTGTGTGTGTGACTGCCAGCACAGACTGCCCTGCATTTGATCTCTTCTTTATAAATTATGTCAGTGTACATAAAAACACATTTGACTTCCTGGGAAGCAATTAAATCAATAGAAAAGGTAATAATTATATTAGACTTAGGCTAATATTTTAAAACATTTAGGAAAATGGACATTGTGAAATGACACTAGCCACAGTAATAAATATTCTTAGGTTAACTGATATGTACACATGGGTTTTCATTTCTCAGTAATGAGAGTGGGTGGGAGAAATTTGGGGATGTCAGTGGGCAATGAGCTCATTCTCTAGTGGAAGAAAATATTGAATTTATATTCTGGATAAGTCACTAACTGGATAAACTTCAGTGAGACATTTAAACTCTGTAAATTGAATTACTTATTTATAAAAATATGGGATAAAAAACCTCAAACATTTGTGATGACTGAGATCTTATTTAACATATTAAGATTTAGGAAGTGCTCAATAAATATTTGTTAATAGCCTATTTTCAAAATGCTTTCATCTTTTATGAAAGGAATTATATATGGTAAAAAACTGTTTGGAGGAGAAATAACAGTGAGCCTGATAATGGTAATAAAAATGTCAATTGTTAATGTTCATTATATTTAGTTTATTTTGTCGCTAAAGTCAGCCTTAAAAAATTGGAACTTTCTACCTCAGTCTATCCTTAGCTTTGCAGTACAAATTCAAGTGTTTTCACTTATCACAAGTTAGAATTCTTAGTAAATATTTCACAGTAAACTCGAGGAAAAGGCTACCCATAAATTAAAGAGTGATTAAGATACATAAAATTTAACTTTTATTATTTCCTAAATTAGTAATTTTATTTTCCTCTCTGTTTTTTTCTACATGACACCAAAATAAACTAAGTGCAACTAATTAGAGGGTGATAGGCTTATGGACAAAACCTATGGTGATAGGTTTTGTGTGGATCTATAGTGGTGTAAGGCCAGGGGAGGGGGATGTTGAAATTTTCAATAAAGGCAAGATAGATCTGAGTGAGAAGGCAACATTTGAGTGAAGTTATGTAATAAGAGTGTGATCCAAATGAATTTCTGGTACAGGAAAGCTCTAGTAGGAGGGAAGAGCCAATGCAGGAGGAGGGCCTGATGCAGAATTATGCCTGGAATCTTTGGGGAATATCAAGTTCAGTTTGAACAAATGGGAAACTAAAAGGAGAATGAAGTAAGAGAAGTCAGTGGGAAGTAGGGAGAGAATGGGTGCAAATATTTAGGGCTTCTTAGGTACCTGCTACTGAGAGATAATATATTATCATGGTTGGAAGCGTAGACTCTGCAAAAAGACTTCCTGGCCTCAAATCATATACTACCATTATTAGCCAGAGTATGGGTCAAGAAAATGACCTTTTTGTGCTTTAGTTACTCCATTTGTAAAATTGTGATAATGCTGCCAACATAATAAGATTGTTCTTAGCTATTATTTTATACTAGAGACATAGGGAGCCATAGACTTTTTAGCAGAGCAGCAATATAATCTGACTTATTAAAAATTTACTCTGGTTCAAGTATTGATAATATGCAGTAGGAAGGAAGCATGAAAAAGTAAAACTAAGAACACTCAGGAAGCTATTACAATAATTCATGTGAGAGACAATTGAATACCTTGTGCTGATAGTGGGGGTATTGAGAAGTTTTAGATTTTAGACATATGTTGACGAAATGTAAACAGGAGTTAATGACTGATTGGATATGGAACTATGATAAACAAGAGTCAAGGAAAACTTCAGTATTTTTCACCTGAGCAACAGAAATGATGGGACCACCTGAAATGGAGAAGAGTGGTATAGAACAAAAAATGAGATATAAAGCCAGTAAGTTTTGAAAGTAGAAAATTTGAGCTTTCTATCACATACTGATTGGACAGTTGGATATAAATATTGAATAGACAGTTGGATTGTATGAGTGGACAGGGAATAAGGCTTGAAATATAAATTCTTAAATGTCAGAATATTGATGATATTTAACCCATGAAACTATATGAATTCACGGACTAAATCGACATGCACACACATGCTATATATATATATATATATATATATATATATATATATATATATATGTAATTTCCTAAGGAGATATATACCCACACACTTTCTTGAACATAATTGATGAACTGATGTGTTTTATAATATACACCTGGAAGAAAACCCTTAACAATATAGTGACTTCTGTTATGAATCAGTCATTAAATTATACAAGTTTCTTCCTGGGCAAACTTGTCTTGTGTATATTATTTGGCAAGTGGTAGATACTTGAAAAACAGAGAAAGCCAGTATCTATTTCTGAATCATGGCTTATAGCATGAAAGGATAAATTGAGTGAAGGGTCAGTAGAGCAGAGCTGAGCACAAGATCGCTCCTGCTGTGAACACAGACTTGCCATGGATGTCACATTCAGCTTCTTGAGTAGCTTCAAAGTGTCACTATGAGCCATCCTCACCATCAACTGAAAAAGACAGCCTCACAAATCAACCAGACCTCTAATGCTGAATTCCTAAGGAGGTGCATGAAAGTAGGTAAAGCTAGAAATTGTTTCTCGGTTTATTACAGAGAATCCGCTAAAGGATAAGCTGGGAGCACAATGTCAAGCAAAAAGATATAACTTAAGACACATTAGAATATTTCCACCTGGTAGATGAGAAGATAGAAAAAAACAGAGTTTATTTTGAGGACTGAGAAAATCTTTGCCTAGTGCAGCAAACCAATAACCAATGTAAATATAGGTCTAAAGGATTGATTGAGTTGTGAACAAATATAGTAGCACTAAAAGCTTAGAGATTTTCATAAAGGGTACTGAAAAAGGAAATACACCCCAGTCCTATTTAGTAAGTTCTTTATCTTGATGAACACATATCACTATTAAGAAATATAAATTATGGTTTCTTTATAACATTACTTAAATTGTGTGTTGGACTTCAGTAATAGAATTGCAATTATTTATTTTTATTCTGAAAAACTAGATTATAGATAAAATGATTTAAAAATTTATGCAATAGTTTGCAAAAAAAAAAAGGGGGGGCATTCTAAATGCCAGAAGTGAAGAATGCACTGAGCACTAGACAGAGGTAAATAAGATGATACAGCAACAGTCCTGTGAAATTATTGAAATAGTGATGGTTTGAGTACTGTGCTTTCAGGCCTACAAAATTCCTATAGAGTAGATTCTGTCAAAGGCCTTTAGTATTAGTGGTAAGGGAACTAACTATATCTGCCACCAGAGAAAATTAAGCTTGCCTTTGTCATAACTCTGTGTGGGGCAACAATTCTCACAAGAAATCAAAAGAGTAGCCCTGCAACTTTGATGTGTTTGAACATGAATTTACACTATGCTCATAATATGGGGATATCCTAAGCTGAGAAAGTAGCAATTAAAAAATGATCCTGGTGTCATGAAAATCCTAGGGAGTCTAGAAATCAAATGCAAAATTGCTCTGGAGGGACACATTGGTCCATGTAGGATTTATAAAGGAGAAAATCAAAAGAGGCCAGATTAAGATGAGCTCACAAGCTCAAAATCAGAAATTTCAAAGTTCATAGTAAGTGAAAGTCATCAGTCACAAGCACCAGGAGAACTCAAGCTATTGGATTTAAAACCTCAAAGTAAAACCCAAGAGCATGAGATCATGGGATGACAGAAAAACTGCACACACATGTATACATACATATAGCCTAAATGTCTAAAAGGATTAAAGAGATAGCAGTGCCTTCTGCTTACATGCAGTAAGCTTGGGAAGACAGAACCTTAATTTAGCAGTGGGGAAATTTAAGAATGAAGTAAACCTATCCCCATAGAGCTTCCAGAAGCCATACTAATTGGTGACAGTAAACTCTGAAAGGTAAAGGAAGGTGACCTTTACAGCAGGTGGACTGGTTGAAAGTCTAATTGAGAAGAAATTATACCCAAGTATCCTCCCCCATTCCAAGCAGGCAGGAGATTGTAACTTCCCTACTTAAGAGAAGACTCAGAATTATACTCTAGAGTGTAAAATATAAATTTTCTTTCTTGGAGGAAAAGTTGAAGCTTGGGAGACGATCACATGAGGATTAAGGAACACCCAAGGGCTTTTTCTGCTATTTGGTATTCTAACTGGGACAAAGGTGTTCACACTTAAGGCAGGAGACGGACATTATCTTCTGTACAATATATGGGAAGTCCAAGCAAATGAAAAAATAAATAAATAAAAAATATTATCACCAGTGTTTTCTACAATAAGTGCCAGCAAGATCAATCTACAGTAAGGATAGAGAGGCCAAGTATTCCCACACACCTGTTAGTTGACCTTGCTTTTTAGTATCCCTATCTTATACATAAGATGCTTGATCAAGATCACCAGGAAAGAAAATAATATGAAAACAAACCAAAGCAACTTGAGAGAATCAGTTTATTTATGGGGAAGAAATACTACTATTATCCTTAAAGATATGAGAGAATACTGCATCCTTCAAAAGTCAGATGTAATATACCTTTATATTAATATATAATACATATATATGGCATAAATATATATATGTGTGTGTATATATATATATATATATATATATATATATACACACACTTCTGATACAATGCTGAATAGAAAGCAGACAGTCTTGTTCCTGAGCTCAAGGGGAAAGTATTTGATCTTCCATCGTAAGGAAGATATTTGTTGTAGCCTTATCAAAGATGCTCTATATCAGGATAAGGATGTCTCTGTGGCAGCCAGGGGAGTGCTCCACTCAGAACTCTCTTCAAGAGAGAATCTGTGTTGGAAAGAGTAAAGTTACTTGAGAGCCTCCAATTGCCATAACTTAAGGATCTTCCAGAACATTTTATCAAACCACACTCTTCCCAGACTACTCCCAGCCAATGACTGAACATGGTTCAGGTACTTGAGCTATGATACATATTCCTGCCTAATATGTGATTCCTTAAATGCGACATCTTTGTCCTGAGGCTCTGATCATCCTGGCCAATACTTTGTCAGAGCTGCATTACAGGCTGAAGCTCTTTCTATCCTTCCTTTTCTTCTCTCCCTGCATTTAGGTTTGAGGGTCCATTTTTCTCTATGCTCCATTTTTCCACTACTGCTCCATTTTCCTCTATGCTCCCCAGTGTAGAATTCTATACCTAGTTAAATATCATTTAAAATGGAAACAAAATAAATATTTTATAACATGAAATATGAGATAATTATCTCCAGGAGATCCATACTAAAAAATGTTAAATGTTGTTCTTCAGACAAAAAGAAAGTAACAACCAAATGGAAATAGGGATCTACACAAAAGAATAAAGAGTACTTGGAATAAACATGGGTCAGAAAATAGACTCTGCTTAAATTATACTAACTTAGAGTTGTTTTTATGGTCCATCTTATTAATTACCTTAGTTAATGTACTATGTACACTTGAGAGGAATATTTAAGCTTCAGTGGTAAGTTGTATTTGTCCTTTAGATGTCAGTTAGGTCAATTAGATCCACAGAACTTAAGTTGGTTGATAGTACTGATCAAATATCTGTATCTTTACTCATTTGTCTACACTTTCTCTATCAATTACTAAGAGAGTATTATTGAAATATTTAACATTTATTATGGATTTGTCTACTATTTTTAGCTTTGTCAATTTTTCTTCAAGTATCTTATAGCTCTGTTAGTGGGTAAACACTTAAGATTGTTAGATCTTCTTGAATAATTGATCCTCCTTTAATTATAAAATACCCTTTTTAACTCTGGTAATACATTTGACTTGAAATCTACCTTGTCAGGTATTATTATAGCCACTACAGCCTACTTTAGCTTAGTGTTTTCATAGTATGTAATTTTCAACATTTTAGTTTCAGCCACTATGTCTTTTTTTTTTTTTAATGTGTTTCTTATAATCAACATATAATGTGGTCTTACTTCATCATCTGGTCTGAAAATCTTTGCCTTTTCATGAAGAATCTTAATTCAAACATATAAAATTAATAATGGATTTGTCTGGGTTAAGACTCCTGTCTTGGAATTTGGTTTTAATTTATCCCATTTGTTTTTGTTTTTGATTTTTTTTTTGTTCATCCTCTTGAACAATTTTATACAAGTTTCCTGGTTAAATATTTTATTCTTCTTCATTAACAATCTTGTCTCTTATTTTCCTGGCAATACCTTTTTTTAAAACAAAAATTTAATTTTTTATACAATTTTTAAAAGTTACTTTCCATTTACAGTTATTACAAAATATTGGCTATATTCCCCATGTTGTACAATACCTCTTTGATCCTATCTTACACCCAATAGTTTGTACCTCCCACTCCCCTACCCCTACATTACCCTTCACCTCCCCCACTGGTAACCACTAGCTTATTCTCTTTATCTGTGAGTCTGCTTATTTTTTAAATATTCACCAGTTTGTTGTATCTTTTAGATTCCACATATAAGTCATCTCATACCATATTTGTCTCTCTGTCCCACTTGTTTTACTTAGCATAATGCTCTCCAAGTCCATCCATGTTGCTGCAAATGACAAAATTCTGATCATTTTTATGGCTCAGTAGTATTCCATTGTGTGTATATATATACCATATCTTCTTTATCCATTCATCTGTTGATGGACACTTAGGCTGCTACCATATCTTGGCAATTGTAAATAATGCTGCTATGAACATTGGGGTACATGTATCTCTTCAAATTAGTGTTTTTGTTTTTATTTCTTTGGTTTTTGTCCTCTGCCTATTTGTGGTGAGTGTACCCTTTATTGACTTATTATCTATATATTTTTGAGTTTGCTATGCTAGAGATATTAATACATAATAATATGATATTTCATAATCATTTTACAAAACATCAAACCATATCACAGTAAAATATATTTATTTCCCTTCAAATATTTGTGGACATCTTATATTTTACTTCCTTCTGTATTATAAACCCTCTAACATATTTTACTCTAAAGAGTCACTAGGTTTTTAACAATTTAAAAAATATAAAAATACAAATACTAAAACAATGATGTTCTGTTATTTCCCTAGAGATATTCTTTTTCTGGGTCTTCATCACATATATAAATCTGGCTTTTTATCTGTTTTCCATTCCACTTGAAGAATTTAGTTTAACCATTTATTATAGTGCATTTACTAGATGCAAATACTTTCAGGCTTTGTCTGGAAATGTCCTTTAAAATCCATTAAAATTTAAGCAATATTTTTACTGAATATAAAATTGTAGCTAAAAATTAGTATTTATTTTCTATTTATTTATGTTTTATTTTTTATTTATTTATGTTTTCCCTGATGGGATGTTGACATCATTAGTCACTCGTTTTGTTGTTCTACTATATGTAATGAGTATTTTTAGCCTTGTCCCTTAAGATTTATCCTTTTTTGGTTTTAAATAATTAATTTATAACATGCTGGGTGTGGTTTCCTTTGTATATTATTTGCTTGGAGTTTTGCTGAATTTCTTGCACATATACAATAATATCTTTCATCAATCTGGAAATCCCCAACTCTTTATTTCTTCAAAAAGTTCTTCTGGTTTATCCTATCTTTCCTCTCCTTCTTGGATACTAGTTACATACAAGTTTTTCATTTGCTAATGTAACACATATCAGCCATGCTCTATTCTTCTTTGTTTCTCACTCTTTTTTCTCTTTCTGTTCCACTTTGACTAGTTATTTTCAACCTGTCTTCAAGTTTTCTGGCCTTCCTATTTCAAATCCAGTCTGAAGTTAAGGCTATCTAGTGGAAAATATTCAAAATGAAACACAGAGAGGAAAGAATAAGGCAGCACAGAAAGGAGCATTATAGACAAGTGCAAAGCGGTGAAAAAGTTTAGCCTGCATACAATTTGATTTATAGTGGAAAAGGAGAGAAGAAAATGGAGTAGAAGTAATATCTGAAGATATATTCACCATGAATTTTCTAAAACTGAAGAAAGATACCAAAACACAGATTCATAAAGCATTGTGAACACCAAGTAGTATAAATGAAAATAAAATGACATCTATAAACATCATAGTAAAATATTTGGGAAAAACAGGGAAAATATTCAAGAAAACAATTTTTTAAAGACAGTATTTTAAATTAAGAACCAGTAAAACTGACATCTGACTTCTCAGCAAAATCAGTGGAATTCAGAAGACAGTGGAATTATATCATTAAAGCAGTGCAATAAATATAAAATTCTACAAGTAGTAATCTTCAAAAATTAAGATATTTTATAATACTTTAAAACAAACAAAAATAAAAGTAATATTTCATCAGCATTCCTATACTACAACACAATTCTGTAGAGTGAAGGAAAAATGATCCCAGTCAGATATGGGGATTAAGGGGAAAAAAGTGTACTTGACAAGGAATTGAATGTCAGGGTAGACAAGTTTGAAATTTTTAAATTAATGTGCCAAGTAGATGAATGGATTGATAAAATGAATTTAAAGCAGACAAAGATAAATTAACAGAGAACTAATATACAAAGAAGATAGCTGTATAAAGGGAATAGAAACAATTATTCTACCACTTTATATTTTTAACTATCCCAACTTTAAAAAGTGATGAGATTATGTGAATTGAAAGGGACCATTCATTTTCAGGGAAGTGAAATGTTGAGGAGCAATGTCCAGGCTGCCAGTATATTGTTCCAGGGAAAGTTAATGAAAAGTGAAGCAGGTTGAAACCAATCTTATTTTTTTGGTTTTTTGTTTAATTAAAGTGCATTTTAAATAGTTGATCATAAACAAGGGGAAGGGAAGCACAATAGCAAAATAAAAGCAAAACTATCATAGCTTTCTGAAAATCTTCTTCAAAATATTTCTGGTTTAGTACCTTCTGATTTACTCATATCCAAGATGAGAGATGGGTCTCAAAATTTCAAGTTTGTTTTCTTAAGTCCATTAGTGTCCATTTATTGGATTCTGTTGAAATGTGACACTAGTATTGCCCACCCTTACTTAATTGCACTCTCCATAACTACCAGCTGATCTACTTGACAATCTAAAATTGTCATCATTCTTACGATACTAAAGTTTTGACTGCATTTATCTCTACATTCAGTATTTCTCAGGTGGATCAACCTCCCAGAATGCAATGTTACATTATTGGCCCGTCTCACTCACATCCTGTCTTGTTTCTTAAAGTGTCACCACACAGGGACATAAAATAAAAGAGCTACTAATAAAGGATAGGTACAAAATCCATTTTTGAAGAAAAGTGTGGCTGCCATACAGCAGCAATTGCAAGAGAGTTGTGGCTATTTGGGTTTGTAACCAGCTTGAAGGCAGTAGAAAAGCTTTTTTTTTTTCAAGCAGCAAAATTTCTGTATAGATTAATTAGTCAATTGTATCCTTTATTTATTGCCTATAAAATGTATTTATCTATGAAACCTTGAAAAACTGTTTAACACTTTTCATTATATCTGTGCCTTTGTGTGCCTTAATTTATCATTTTTCAAGTGTATTTAAAATATGTCTTTTATCTCATTTGATTCTTACTCAATGCTCTGAGATAAACTAAGTGTTACTAGCCACATTTTAAACATAAAGAAACTAGAGACTAGTGAGGTTTTAATAGCTTGCCCTGGTGAAAGAAAGAAAACGGGATTGCAGAGGTTGTTGTCATTTCTATTGGGTTGGCCAAAAAGTTCATTTGGGCTTTTCTGAAACATCTACTCCTGCCTCTCTGTCTTAAGAATAAAATGAGGCCAACTGCTTTTTTTGAAACATATTTGGATAAAATATAGATCCAGTTTTTAAAGTCTATACTTCTAATTGCATCTATTGATATTGTCATTTAATTTGCTTTTAGTAGGCTACAGTTTGAATATATGGGAGACTTTTTGTGTATTCTTATGTTTCGATTATTTCCCCCAGGATTCCTTCCTTCCAGGGTATGATCTTATTTAATCAAAGAGAAATAGTCCATCATCTCAGTACTTAACCCTAATATAATGTGCATCCTCAGCAAACAATATATAAAACATGATGCCAATATAATACATACTGGTTTCTATCATGAGAATAATGTTATGGAAAAGTAGCAATGGCAATGTTTTACTGAGTGCTTACTATGTGTCAGAATATTTCTCTGTCTTTTACATACATTAGATCATTTAATTCTAAAAAAAAAGAGCAAAATAAATTAGAAAGGTATTATTGATTGGTATCCATCCTCTAGAGATGAGGAATCATTGGGAGGAAAGCAAATAATTTGCCCAAGGTCACCCAGCTAGTAAGGACAAGGTTAGGATCAAAGCCTAGGCAGTCTGGTCCCTGCTCCTCTACCTTCACACTCATCCACATTTCCATGTCCAGCTCCCAAATCTGCTTCTCCCCAACTTGTCTTATAAGCAGATTGAAAAGGAATTCCTTGATACTCCTATAAAACTCAGCAGTTTCCTCTAGGTTGCAACAAGATGTGTTGTATTTCCTGTTTTTGGCTTCATCGCACTAAGCTCCTTGACCTTATTTATACTTTGCAACCCAAGCACATCCCTAGGTAAGAATTCTTACTCAATAAACTATGGTTGAATAATAAATGATAGGATGAACACATTATCAAATTTTATTGAACACCTGCTATGTATTGGGCATGATCTAGATACAGTGAAAGCAGCATTAAACAAAAAACTAGCAAAATATTTTGTTGCCATGGAGATTATAATTGTTTCAAAGGTCTTAAACAGCTTCATATGATCCTGAAAGACTAAATCCTATTTCAAATTAGTTGAGTTTCCTGGCATCTGAGGCTGAAATAGACAATATTTACTAATTTCAAAATGATGCAAATGTCAGTTCATTTAATTTTTTTAAAAGTCTAAACCTGTGAACCAAGCTTGTCAAGATGGTGCAACATAAGTCTTTCTCCATACAGTTTAATTAGACTTTGTTAAGTTGAGTCATTTGTGCTTTTACTTACCACTTTTTTTAATCCCACATTAAATAGGGCTACTCTGCTGTCCTTATCTACTTTTTCTTTCTGTATTTTGTTTCCACTCTGTATAAACACCTAGTCTTTGACTATTTCAATTCAATCATAAATTTAGTTTAAAAAAATCTTCTTCTGCATGATCAAACCTATTTGAAGTGCAGGAATCAGAAATCATCCTGGTCGATCTTATAGTTTTTGTCAGAACTGAATTTACCTCTGAGAAGGGAGCTAAGTGATTCATTGAAATATTGTAGAGTTGTCTCCTAAAAACCTCAGTATACTTGTGTGATTCAACTCATCACAAAAATCATCTATTATTTAAAAAATATATGTACTTAGCAAAGGAAATAATTTATTATATCATCTCTGAATAGATAAGTTCAGTTTTTACTACCTTTAATATCACTTGTATATATATGAACGTTTGCTAATTTATTTATAAAAATACATTTTAAAAAATGCTTTAATTTTTCTATGCTTTGTCATTTTACGTTCTATAGCAATAGGGTGCTACAAACTACGAGCCAAATTATGTGTCCGAATTTACTTAGCGTTTGTGTACTTTCTGTGATACCTTGTGTGTTCTTTCTTTTTAAAGTTATCTGGTTGATTCCCGTTGGTGTGTTGAAAGACTTACCACTTCTCAACCATATAATTTTAGGCCTTTTACTTAATATCGTAATGGCTTATTCCCTACTACCACCACTAATGTAGAGATAATAATACTTGCCTCAAAAGGTTATGGAAAATGTCATAATATTAAACAACTAAATGTGTGAAGTATTGCCTAACATGTAGTTAAGTATTTATTAAATCTAGTTTTATTTTCATATCCTGATTTCATTCATTCATTCATGAAATCTTTTTGGATAACTTTTCATGCCAAGAACTGCATAATCGTTGGAAATTTTAAAAATACATATATATATAATAAAGCATTCTCTACTTCATGGTGCTCCCTGGGTATCATAGACGTTTAAGATGATGACACAATACAATATGCTGAATGTCAGAAGTGGAATTATCTGCAGTCCCAAAGTAGGCCATTCCATGTGTATGGGCACACAAAGAAGGGGCATTGATCCCAGTTAGAGAACTAGAGGGAAAGGAAGGAGAGGAATTGGGATTGGTAGGAAAGAACAAGAAAAGCAGGTACGTAGGATGAAAATGTGGTGACCACTAAAATCGCTGATGTAAATAGAGAAATCTAGAAAGCAGTTGAGATACATGTCAGAATCTAGAGAATTATTCTAAGCATGAAGTATACTTGGAGATGTAATCAACATCTAGAGTGAATAATAGCATCAGGGGAGGAGGGCAAGTAGAGTGAAACAGCCAGTTAGTGGCTAGCGAAGGGAAAGCTAGGGAACCCTAGCCTTTAAGGAGCATGGAGAGGAACTCTTGAAGAGTGAGAGGAGGCAGCCAGAGCTGTCTCAAAACTACATGATGGGGCTTCCCTGGTGGCACAGTGGTTGAGAGTCTGCCTACGAATGCTGGGGACAGGGGTTTGTGCCCCGGTCTGGGAAGATCCCACATGCCGCGGAGCGGCTGCGCCCGTGAGCCATGGCCGCTGAGCCTGCGTGTCCGGAGCCTGTGTCCGCAATGGGAGAGGCCACAACAGTGAGAGGCCTGCGTACTGCAAAACAAAAAACAAAAAAAACAAAACAAAAAAACTACAAGATGGGTATAAAGTTTCCAAATACATAAGAACTGAGGAGCAAAAAATTTTGCAGAAAGGTCAGTTGATTTATATAAGGATTGAAAACCTTTTCAGATTTAGAATTAGAAGTTCCCCAGAGACTTCATTTTTTTTAGTAGTAATTTTTAAAAATTTTATTGGAGTATAGTTAATTTACAGTGTTGTGTTGGTTTCAGGTATACAGCAGATTGATTCAGTTATACGTATGTTCATTCTTTTTCAAATTCTTCTCTCATATAGGTTATCACAAAATATTGAGTAGAGTTCCTTGTGCTATACAGGAGGACCTTGTTAGTTATCTATTTTATATTTAGTAGTGTGTGTATGATAATCCCAAGCTCCTGATTTATCCCCCCCCCCATTTTTCCTCTTTGGTAAACATAAGTCTGTTTTCAATATCTGTAAGTCTGTTTCTGCTTTGTAAATAAGTTATTTTGTGTCATTTTTTAAAAATTAGATTCCTTATATAAGTGATATCACATGATATTCGTCTTTGTCTGACATACTTCACTTAGTATGATAATCTCTAGGTCCATCCATGTTGCTGCAAATGGCATTATTTTGTTCCTTTTTATAGCTGAGCAATATTCCATTGCATACATGTACCACATCTTCTTTATCCATTCCTCTGTCAATGGACATTTAAGTTGCTTCCCTGTCTTGACTAGTGTAAATAGTGCTGCAACGAACACTGAGGTGCATGTATCTTTTCGAATTATGGTTTTCTCCAGATATATGCCCAAGAGTGGGATTGCTGGCTCACACATTAGTTCTATTTTTAGTTTTTTAAGGAACTTCCATACTGTTCTCCATAGTAGTTGTACCAACTTACATTCCCACCAACAATGTAGGAGGATTCCCTTTTCTCCACACCCTCTTCAGCATTTATTGTTTGTAGACTTTTTGGTGATGGCCATTGATTTTACATTTCTCTGATAATTAGTGATGTTGATCATCTTTTCATGTACTTTTTGGCCATCTATATGTCTTCTTTCGAGAAATTCCATAATGATGAATATAAAAGCATCAAATCTCTTTGGACAAAAAAGTGTAGAGACTGTGAATGGCCTGTGTAGTGGAAAATACAAAACAGTGGAGGAAAGTGTAAGATATGGCATTCACAAAAACTGATCTAATTATATGCATAGAAGGATGGTTTATTATTGCCAAGTAAAGGACCTGACAATTATCATCCTGTTTTTCTTTCTTTTTATCCTCTCTCCAGAGACTTTAAAATTTGAAAATTTCAGTAAGATTATTTTCTAGATTATTTCAGTAGAGTAAATGTAAACTACTCTCTCAAAACACAAGATAAAAAGAGAACATATAGGTAAATTTTTCCATTTGGATTATCAGTCAATATTATCACTAAATATTGACCACATGCAATTTAAAAGCCTGTTTCTATATTTTTTCTATTTAATGTTTCTAAATATGAATATGTAAATTGTAAATGTAAATTTTTAAAAATTGTTATTAAATCTAAATATTTTCTGAAAAGTGAAGATATTCCTTTTAAGTTCTTTGCTCAAACTCTCCTATTTGATAAATTCTCTAGTTGGATTTTAATGGAATTTTTCTTCCAAATTGTGCATTTTTCCTATATAAAATTCAGGTCATTATCATTCATTTCTGCATTAAATTTCTTAATCTTTGAAAATTTTTTCATTTAAAAATTAATAACCTATATTCTGTATAAAGTTCATATTCAATTTTTCAGAATAAAGAAAAAATTGAGTATTAGGACTTCAAATTGTAAAAATTTACATATACATTTTAAAATGTTTATCTTTGCTATGATTTTTTCACAATCTATTGTTTTTTTCTTTACATGTACCCACTTACTTCCTGACCTAGTAAGGCAGCTATTCTATTTCATATACAAATGAAGAGAGGAAGGACGAGCAAATCTGAAATGTTAATTGTATGTGCTTTAAAAAGTCAAACAAAAACCCTTAAATGATCTTGGTGCTTAGACTATAAATTCAGTGACCCTATTTTGGTCTTTTTGGTGGTTAGTTTCTTAAAGTCTGAATATCATGTATGCTGAGTTGATAGTTATGGATTTTTTAAAAATCATAAACCACTCAGGTGATTGTGGGCTTCTATACTTTTTCTGCACCAATTATTCCTATATTCTACCCTGTCTTAATTTTTTTTTAAGTTATAAAAGGAATTCTTTGTATCATCTTTTTGTATTCTCTCTCCCACGTCTGCCTCTAACTGTAACCCATTCTCTCTCTATTATCACTTAATTTTAGCCTCTAATTATGTCCCTGCTGTCTCTTTATTTCTCCCTCTTTGTCCATATTAGCCCTCTGAACCATAACTTTCTGAGAAAATGGAAATGCCCTCCATCTGCACTGTTCAATATGGTAATGAGTAGCCATGTGTAAATACTGAGCACCTGAAATGAGGCTAGCAAGTCTGAGGAAGTGAATTTTTAATTTTATTTAATTTTAATTAATTGAAATTTGAATAACTTCACATGGCTAATGGTTACCATATAGGACAGTGCAGCTTTATACCCCTTATTCGTTCTCATTTTCTCATTCTTTCTCCTCTGCCTTGGTATATATTTCTTCTTTGTCTCTGTCTCTAATTCTAACTGTAGTTATTTTTTTTTTTCAGAACTTAGGGTCACTTGCTTAACCCAAATGAAAGGCAGAAGCTATACTTCAAGTGCAACCACAAGGCAATGATCCTGTTCATAACATTAACTCCTCTTCCAGCACCTCCAGGGGCTGCTGACTGGAGCTGTTTGAATCTTTTGCTGGTTCAGTTGTGATAAACTCTGAGGGGGTTTATCATACACTACTTTTTTTTTTGGTTATTGTTCTTGAACTCCACAAAAATCAGAAGCCATTAGGACACTTTCAAGTTTATGATTCTTGAAGTGAGTTGAAGGCAAGGAAATGTTGCAAACGACTTTAAGCTTGAACAATGTAGGCCTTTACTCTCATGATCTTTTACTCTTTCCAACATTGTTCCTCGCATTATTTGCCCTAACTCACTTATCGATCTTATACATTTTGCATCTTCTTTCAGATACTACTCTATTAAAATACATCTTCAGTCTATTCTTTCAATACTTAAGCCATGTCCAAAATTTGATATATCCCATA
This sequence comes from Delphinapterus leucas, assembly GCF_059928025.1. NCBI lineage: Eukaryota > Metazoa > Chordata > Mammalia > Artiodactyla > Monodontidae > Delphinapterus > Delphinapterus leucas. Next base: position 2,668,641 of record NW_028322249.1, on the reverse strand, counting down.
TTTTAGAGATCAGGTGAAGCCTCAACTGAAGCAAAGACCATTCAGTTTTAACTTTTACAGCATTATTTCTAAAACCACTGTATTATAAAGCTGTTTACTTTTCAAATTCTTAGATCCATGGGAAATTTTATTTTTGCTTATATACATTGTAGGATTTACTGCTTCGTTTAAGAAAAGTTAACTTACTAATCAGGAAAATGAATCAAAAGCCTTTAAGTATTTTGTATAACACTAGTAAGAACAGGCTAAGGATTTTTTAAAAGGGCTGGCTAAGCTTGGTCCCAGAAAACTTGTGAGCACATTACAATTGCATGTTAAATTGTAATCTCTCAGTAAACTGATTCTGTCATTTTAAATTGTGTGAATCTGTGCCTTCCTAATGATTTTATTTTTCTTTGTGATAGAATGCCTCCTTTTTCCTTTCTGTCACATATACATGTGCAGACACACACACAAAGGTTTTCAAATTCTTGTGCTGGATTTGAAAAGCTCTGAAAGCCAACCAAACTAGTTTCACTCCCTTTGAAATAAAAAAAGCAACCTGTCATCTACTGAGTTTAAAGCACTATTCCAAAAATATGTTCAATAAAATTTATATGTTTTAAAGTTTAACTTTGGATTTTTTTCTTTTTGTTTTGTTGCTTTTTAAAAATGGAGACATTCATATTTCATGGCTATTTTTTGGAAGAATTTTCAGAAACATTTTAAAGAAGAAACTTTAAATTTAATTCAAAATTAATTTATTTGTACATTCACATTTATAGACAAGTTTTAAGATTCCTGAGAAGCCCCAGTTTCCCAAACAATACTAACGCATTTATTTTCACCACAAAATGAAATCGATCCAAAAAAATGACTTTTATGATTCTATAAAACCAATGCTTATCATCTTACCAACAATGACCAAAACTATATTTGCCTCTGAGAGGTGGGATAGGGAGGGTGGGAGGGAGGTGCAAGAGGGAGAAGATATAGGGATAAATGTATATGTATAGCTGATTCACTTTGTTATACAGCAGAAACTAACACACCATTGTAAAGCAATCATACTCCAATAAAGATGTTAAAAATAATAAAAGCTAAAGTGATATACACAGTGTTTCACTGCTCCAACTTCAGGTAGTGGGTAAATAAGAATGACAGTAAAATACAGTGTGTGACAGGATGAAGTCAGGTAACAGGAATCCAGTAGATCTTACTGAAGTCACCATTCATCCTGCTTATACAGGTAACAAAGCTTGGCTGACATGCAGGTGATAGATGGCTGGCTCTATCCACTCACTGAGTGGAACATAGATGAATAATCGTGATTCAGATCTGTGCCTTAGTTATTCAACAAGTTACTCTGTATAGTGATTTTGGGGGGTATCTTGTGGGTATCACAAGAATAAACACAAAAGTAAAATCTGCCAATATTAAATATGTAAATTCTAATTTTTTCTTATCTGGACTATTGTCTCCTGTAAATAAGAAAATTTAAAAACTGTCAGTGTTGGCTAAGAGAGTTTCATATATACTGTATCCATACTTTTTGTGCTCTTACTGTTGTTTTAAGATTTTATGATTTTTCTTGTTTCTGTTAACTCAGGCCAATTAAAGCAATTCCTTTTGTGAGCATTTGGGTCATTGTTTTCAAGTTTATTGATTCAATCACATTCTATAAATATTTGTGAAAAATCACTTCTTGTCATACTCCATGCCAGATGCTGGCAAAATAAAGATAAATGAGGCACAATTACTATGGTGAAGGAAGTAACTAGATACCATAGTAGATGATGGAGTTCTACAACTTGAGTATGGAAGAGGGCTGCAGTCTGTAGTACCTTATTACCCACAGAATTATGAAGACAGAACACATCAGTGTGGAGATTTTGGTGTGTATATTAGATGTCACCTCCAGAAAGAATTGCAGTCTTTTTTTCCAGTTTGCCTGGTGCTATTAAGAAAGTACAAATCCACTGAATTCTGAATACTAATCTTGTGACAAGTACTTTCAAATGTATGACAACTATAGGTTTCATGTTGTGGACAGCTTGGCTACAAAACACTAAATAAATGGAGAGCCTAAGTATAGTGACACTAGGTGGGAACACTTAGGCTTTCCTGAGAGTAGAGTAATGAGTATCCACACAGATCTGCATTGCTATCAAGGAGCAAGGCTAACAGTTTCATTGATGTCACTCCCCACTCCTTGATTGCAAGTCTGTTAATTAAAACAATGTAGGCTGTCTTGGACACATCATGTGCTATGTAAGATATTAAGTTTCAATTCCTTGTCCCATAAAGTTGACAAGTTCTTATATTATACCATAAAAAATCCTCTGTCTCTAGCAGAAACCAATCAACATATAGGAAAGAGAAGATACTTAATATTATAAAAAGAATGTAAAGTTAAAGGCAATGTAGTAAAGAATTATTGGCAAACAGTTGCTATTTGTGTTGATCTTTCCTTTCTTTCCAAGTTTTGATTTTAGATTTTAAGGATTTTTAGGTTAGCAACATCATATCTAGGTTTTCTCATATTTTTGTATATCAGCAAGATTTCACACTTCTTGATATGTTATGATTTTAGACGTTTGTGCTTTAAGAGTCCCCCCAAAATGTATCTTGGGTATTGAAATTCACAGAACAGGGACCATGTCTTATTTTTTTTTGTATCCCTCACACATTGCTTTGTAAATAACTATTTATTTACTAAGATATAGGGTTTACTAAATAATATCTGAATGACAAGTCAAAAATAAGTAGTTTTTTTTTCTAATTTGTCCAGGCACTTAGGAAAAATTCTCGCTAACAATTTATAGCATAACACCAAATGTAACACGTAGGGAACATAATGCATATTTAAATGCTATGTAAGCGGGATTAGACATGAATTATCTGTGGAAAGATCATGTTTTCCTTAATTTACAATCCCTAGGTACATATTATTTATTATATGTGAAACAGTGTTCTAACACACTGTTTTTCCAAATAGTCTGAGACTTGGTAGGTAAATTAAATTTCACTGGTGCTACTTTCACTGGCCTAAGTCATTCCTAGTGGTGGCTCACACTCCTGTTTCTTGAATTCAATGCTGCCCACAACCTGGGGTTATGCTTTTGTTATTTGATAAAGCAATGACCATGTTATTGAGGAATAAACATCTAAGTCCCTAAAATAAGCTCATATTTTTCTCCACTTACCCCAAACATAACTACCGTGTAATATAATAGATGCTGAAGAACTGAACATTTCCCACTGACCCTTGCTAAACACTAGACCCAACTATTCCTCACTACCCCTCTTTTTTAAAATTAATTTTTTATACTGGAGTATAGTTGATTTACAATGTTGCATTAGTCTCAGGTGTATACCTATTCAGTTATACAAATACATATATCCATTCTTTTTCAGATTCTTTTCCCATATAGGTTATTACAGAATATTGAGTAGAGTTCCCTGTGCTATACAGGAGGTCCTTGTTGGTTATCTATTTTATATATAGTAGTGTGTATATGTTAATCCCAAACTCCTAATTTATCCCTACCCCACCACGTTTCTCCTTTGGTAAGCATAAGTTTTCAAAGCCTGTGAGTCTGTTTCTGTTTTGTAAATAAGTTAATTTGTATCATTTTTTAAGATTCCACATATAAGTGATATCATATGATATTTGTCTTTATCTGACTGACTTCACTTAATATGATAATCTCTAGGTCCATCCATGTTGCTGCAAATGGCATAATTTTGTTCTATTCTATGGCTAATATTCCATTGTATATATATACCACATCTTTATCCATTCCTCTGTCAGTGGACATTTAAGTTGCTTCCATGTCTTGACTATTGTAAATAGTGCTGCAGTGAACACTGGGGTGCATGTATCTTTTCGAATTATGGTTTTCTCCAGATATATGCCCAGGAGTGGGATTGCTGGCTCACATGTTAGTTCTATTTTTAGTCTTTTAAGGAACTTCCATACTGTTCTCCATAGTGGTTGTACCAATTTACATTCCCACCAACAGTATAGGAGGATTCCCTTTTCTCCACACCCTCTCCAGCATTTATTTTTTGTTTGTAGAACTTTTGATGATGGCCATTCTGACCGGTGTGAGGTGATACCTCATTGTAGTTTTCATTTGACCACTCCTCTTGTTATACCCAAGTTGACTCACCAACAGAGGCTAAGCCTGGCTTCAGACATAATGTCTTTATATATGATCCTGTATTTGTCATAACCACATACAAATACTCAGAACAAACAAATCTGACTGATCATCTTCAATCTAAGGTATATAGATTTGGCTGAGAATCAGAGCATGGCCAAGGAAGACAGAAGGAGAAACCAGAAAGTAGTTAGCTGAAATACAGGGCAAAGCTGATGAAATTGGAAACTTGAATTTATGTGGTTTTCAAGGTCACATATAATCTTTATCAAAATTGTCTATATTGGTTGCTGAGAAGTTGTTAACAAAGATTGAAATCAGATATATATATATATTAATCTATATTTATCCCCTTTTCTATAAGTTATTTACATGTTAAAATGACCAAAAATTTTTGTTATATAAAGGAATGATCAGGGTTGAATCTGGAAACAATTTTAACTTTTATCTTTTGCACTCTCCTATATAGTAATATACACATATGTATATCTTTATTTTACTGTGTATATGTTTATATACATATATGTACATATATAAAATATATCCATATGTGTGTCTATATACACACACATATATGCAAAGATGCACATTTTCTAGAAATATATCCCAAAATTTCTATCCCTGTGCTTCTCCTAAGTGTATAGTACCCCAAGTTAGTTTTCTTTGACTCTTAGAAGCATGTAATCTGTTGGAAGAGAAGATATTGCATTAATAAGTAATTTTTATCTTTAAATGTATAACTTCCTATGGATACTTACATTTGTATACTCAAAAATAGTTCAAGTCAACAAAACCCAGTAGCAAAAACTACAGTTGATGGCCAGATCTTGTTCCGTAATACCATTCTCCAAAATGCAACCAGTACTCTTTGGAGAAATGGCTGTTTCTAGGACTGGGACAGAAAATGTGTATGATGATTGTAGAGTATTTTGTAGTGCCAGAGAGTAAGGAAGTGACACACACACACACACACACACACACACAATGATGAAGAAATACAAAAGTGATACAGGGGCCAGCCAAAAGACCTGGCACAATTTGAGAAACAAAATAGAATACTTTTAGATTATAAGGTATAAAATATCCATGCATTCATGTTGATATAAAGAAATGGTTGAATAAATGAGGAATAATAGACAAATTTCCTGCACAGAAGAATTTAAAACCATTTATGTAGATATGCTACCCTTCAGAAGGTACAGATTAACTCCCCACAGCTTAAGTGTGAGCTGTGCATAGTGACTGTTTTCAGGAGTACAGTATGGAAAGGGAAGAAAGTTACTTGACAGTGGAGAAACCTAATAAACACTACCTCAAGTTACATGAACAAGGTTAGCATCAAAAATGGTGTCATATTGACAGTATATACTCATGAAGCAATGTGCTAAGGATGGCATTTTACTTCTGAGATCTTCCTCCAAAAAATACACAACCCCAGTCTAATCATGGGACAAAAGTCAGACAAATCCCAATTGAGAGACATTCTACAAAATGGTGAACAGTAATCAAAACTGTTAAGATCATCAAAACCAAGGAATGTCTGAGAAACTGTCATAGACAAGAGGACTCTAAAGAAACAACACTATTAGATGCAAGATGGTATCCTGGATGAAATCCTGAAACTGAAATGGGGCATTAAGAAAAAAATGAGGAAATCATAATAAAGCATGAACTTCAGTTAATAAAATATATCAATATTAATTGTGACAAATGTATCATACTAATATAAGATTGTAATAATATGGGGGACTGGGCATGTGGTATATGGGAACTCTTTATCTTCACGATAATTCTGTAAATCTAAAATTGTTCTAAGTTTATTAACACAAATAACTCAATTTACCAGAAAAATTATATTTATATCAGTCCTTAAAGCATATTTTTGTGTATATGTATTAGTTCATAATATTATTTGCTTTCACCCACTATTCCATATCCCTTGGGGTATAGTATGCTTTTCTTCTGCACAGATTATGGATTTGCCTTTGACTTGGTTTGTTCAATGATCTGGAAGTGGTTTTGGTTCTTGTGTGGTTTGGCTTGAACTCTTTTACTCCTGGGTCGACCATGAAAGTAGTATCCCTGGATAGTGCTTGCCCACGGAGAATGTGAACACATGTGGAATATATCTGAACCCTACTCAAATCCCAGAGCCAAGTTGAGCTCACTGAAATATGATGCAGTGTCACCCAGTTGTTAAACAGACCATGAGTAGAAGAATAAATGCTTGCTAGATAGGCCACTGAATTTTCTGGTGGCCTGTTAGTTTATTGCAACAATAACAGAATAATTTAGTGTGTAACACAAATCTTCATGGAGATGACCGTTGCTCTTTGCTGTAATGTATGTGCATCCCTATTAATTGTGTGTGTGTGTGTTCAGTATGAGCACAAGTCAAATTTCTAAAAAACTTGTTCTACTGGGAAAATGCCAGCTAAGTGTATAATACTATTATAACTAGTATTCAATAAATCAGTAAAACCGTATGTAACTGACATACTTTGATTATAGTCTTTTATTTAGGAAATAATTTTAGTTCATCATAGTTACGTGGTTTTTTTATTCAAGATTTTGTGAAGCAGACCCAGTCCAATTTCACAGTCATGCCATTTGTAAAATGGTGTAATCCAGTGAATTATGAATGTTGGAATGGACTCATATATTAGGGGCTCTCTCTCTGTGAATATTGAAATGTATTTTGCTGATATAAGTGATAATTGTTTAAAAAGAAATTTAACAGCATCAGCAGTAAATGAAGTACTATTTGAATATATGTATATGTCTTGATTTTTTAAATACATGGTGCATACTCACGATATGTTTTTGTGCATATATAACGTCATGCATTTAACACACAGAGATATATAAAATCTCATGTACGCCTCCCTCCAAATATGTATAAATGAGTAAATACCTAGGCAGTGAGCTAGATAGCGATATAGCATATAAAAATGTAATTTTACTTTAGAATCCATGGATTATGACCCCATAGGTCTAGGTCTTGAGAAACTCTAGCAACAATAGTCTGTATGAAATGCATTAAGTATTATTTTTCTCTTATTGAATAGAATTTAATTGTAAATATATGGAATATAATCTTCCTGAGTCACATAAAAATGGCACTGATAGTAAAGGAAAAAGTTTTAGCAAAGAGTATTTCTGTTATGCTCCTTATATGTTGAAACATTTTTCATAAGAGTTTATATAGTTAAATACTGAACTATCAAAATGTGTTATTTTTGGCAATGTGCTTTGCTGACGAGATAAGCATATGTTTATTGTTTTAATTTATATATTTCACTTTTTATTTTTACAAGCTTCTTTCTTTGAATAATGAAAAATATTGGGGGCATAATATTTAACTTAATATATGATATTACGTTGAATGGCAAGTAAAGTGTTTAAAAGTTTTTCTTACTGTGGTTATTATATTAGCCATAATTTCAGGTTTCAGGGCCAAAAGAAGGATATCCTAAAAAGCACAGAATGTTTCATAGCTTTCCATCCTTCTTAACCTTCTACATTGTCCTCCTGGTAACACATCACATGTCAGGAGATCATTAGGCAAATGCAGATAGTTGGCAATTTTGATTAAACGTGAAAAAAACTATTTTGTAAAGAAATAAAAACATGTATCATAGTGGACTAAGTGTCCCTAATAACTGTGAGTAGGTTGACACATATAGTAACCAGAAAATGACTCTAAAATAAGACATTCTGTACACACACAGACACACACCCATAATTCCATTGATTTTTAAGTTACATGTAGCATCCTGAAGGAAAACTAACAAGAATAGTAAGTCAATACTTTTACAAAGGTCTGAAAATTTAAGGGACAAACTTAACAGTAATATCCAACATCAAATGTATGTGTGCAAAGCATTTCCTGAACAGAAAGGAAAGAAAAGGCATGGTGAGAATAGGTTGAGGATGGAATAATAATATTTGTGGACAGGGAAATTATTTGTCCAGTACTGTGTTAGTTTTCTTAATATTGACTATAATTGTATCAAAACTCCTTTCATATTTATTTTCTAGCCATCTTTCAAATATGCCACTGAGAATTATTCTATTCCCAAAGTGATTTTCAATGTGTTTATTGAGATGTCAAATACCATAAAATTTGTGGCCCTTGTTTTCTAACAGTCACCATCGTGGAGGGTAAAAGTAGTTGGCTCTGTACTTTCATGATGCTGGATGTCAGCAGTGGAGGATTCCATGCTTTATAGTAGGAGATATGAACCTCCCTCCCCATTTTTAAAAAAATATTTATTTATTTATTTTTGGCTGCATTGGGTCTTCATTGCTGCACGCAGGCTTTCTCTACTTGCGGCAAGAGGGGGCTACTGTTCGTTGCAGTGCACGGGCTTCTCATTGTGGTGGCTTCTCTTGTTGTGGAGCACAGGCTGTAGGTGCACAGGCTTCAGTAGTTGTGGCACGTGGGCTCAGCAGTTGTGGTGCACGGGCTTAGTTGCTCCGTGGCATGTGGGATCTTCCTGGACCAGGGCTTGAACCCGTGTCCCCTGCATTGGCAGGCGGATTCTTAACCACTGCGCCACCAGGGAAGCCCTCCCTCCCCATTGTTTTTACCCACTCTGTTATCTTATCATTCTTAGTCTTCAGTTGGCTCTATACTTAGGGCCACACGGAGACAATTCAGGTATCCCTTTTAAGTTGCACCCTATTAACAGAGCCTACTGAATTGAGAAGTAGGAGTGTAAGGGCAATTAATAATCAAATGCTTTTGCTTTTTGTTTTTGTTCATGTTTGATGTTTTTCTCTGTTGAGAATCTCAGGAGAAGGAGTGTTGTCTTATCTGGTAACAATCCAGTATTCAGTAGTCTTAGGATCATCATATCTTATATTACATTTTGCCTAAAATGTATAATTGTGGGCTCTAAAAATAAATCTAAGATTAAAATATGATTGAAGTAAAAAAAATATATATAAACAACATTTTTGAATGCTGTCAGAGACAATTTTCTTAAATAATTTTCTCTAAAAGAGAATAATAATGGTGGTTGAAAATGTTGTTTCATGATCCAGGCAACGCAGGAAAGCAAAATTTTAGAATTGCTTAGAAAATAACACATTGATTAGAATTAAAAATTTTATTTTCTGCTTTTTAAAAAAATTTTGGGTTTTAGTGTCTTCACTCCTTTATGTCTTGCCTACTTTTGACTTTTTCTTTTTACCTGGATTCAGTTGTCATCTCCTAGATGAACCAATCTTGCTTACCTAAACAAGTTATACTTAATTAATTGTAATATTTGTACTAGTGTTATAAGCTGAACTGTGTTCCTCCAAATTCATATGTTCAAGTCCTAACCTCCAGTACCTCAGGAAATGACTATATATGGAGGTAGGGTCTTTAAAGAGGTAGTTAAGTTAAAAATGAGGCTGGTTTGGTGGGCCCTAATCTATTCTGACTTGTGTCTTTATAAAAAGAGGAGATTATAACATACAGAGAGACACCAGGGGCACATGTGCACAAAGGGAAGACCAGGTGAAGACACAGAGAGAAGGTGGCTATTTGCAAGCCAAGGAAAGAGATCTCAGAAGAAATAAGACCTGACCATATATTGATCATGGCTTCTAGCCTCCAGGACAGTGAAAAAATAAATTAGTCTTCTTTAAGCCACCTAGTCGGTGGTATGTTGTTATGGCAGCCCTTGCAAACTAATACAAATAGTAAGCATTAACCTTAACATTTTGGAATGTTGACTAATACTTTATGCATTTTACGAGTCAATGCTCATGTGAAAAGTAGTTTTTCAATCACATAGCACATTTCTCTTCTTAGGAAATAGTAAGATGGGCTGTTTTGCCCAAGAATCATGGTAGTTCAATATTACTGGCATGGTGCACATTTGATCATGCTCTTGAGTTTCCTCCAGTTAAATATTATGAAAATGTAGATGTCCAACATGACTAATGATATCACTAGTTTATTCCTTTTGTATGTCCTGAATTTACATTTTACAATTTGATTGTATTAATCAGTAAATATATATATATATATATACATTTAAAAAATTCTCTCTCTATATATAGATATAGATAGAGTTTTAATACTTTCAAAGCAAACGAAAACGCTGCCGCCCTCCACATAAAAGAGTTTGTTTCCTTATTGAACAATTTGTTTTCTGCTTTGTTTACTAAGTTCCTAAAATATCACAATAATATAAGGCAGGTCATAGAGGAATTAATTTCTAATATAGCAAAATTAACTTTAGTGTTAAATAAAACCCACCAATATTCATTCATTTATTCAAAAAAATACTCAGCACCTCTTAGGTACTAAGCACTGTGTTTTACATTGCAGATACAATTTTGAACCAGACAGAAATGGCCCCTAATCCCCTAGAGTACAAACCATATTGACTGAATAGAGCGTGATTTTCTTTTCCCGACACTGATAAGTACAAAAGTTTTGAAACATTGCCATTTATTAATAGTCTTTTATACCTAATGATTATCTAATTTATACTTATACCTCAGAAAACCAAACATTAATAATTTAACCTGTTATTATGATTTAATAGAAGAGATTGCAAAATTTGGAACGAAGGCATTCCTTAGTTTACAACCTAGCTTTGCTGTGTCATAGTTTTATTATTTTGGGCAAATTACTTAAACTATTCAAACCTGTTTGCTTATGTGTAAGCCCTCATTATTAATATTTACTTTGAAGCTTGACTTAAAGTCAGAGATCATAAGAAGTACATGGTGGGCCTATAATAATTATTACCTTTATTTTTATATTAAAATTAATAGTATTAGGTTTAATCAGATAAAATTATGTCAGAACACATATGTCAGAATTACTTTCAAAGCAATCTTGGGTTCCAGATCAAGCTACTTGTTTTTTGATGGTCAGGCTTTTAACCATTGTGCATTTTACTTAGCAAATATATAAATTTTTTAAGAGACAAACAAAAAAACCTTTTATTATATTCACCAGAATTAAACACAGTATCCGATATGGCAATATGGTTCCAGTTTTTCATTTCCAAGTGTCATTCTAACAAGATTCAAATATAATATTTGTTAGTGAGGTTCTATATAAATTCACTAATGAGAACAGTTGTGTTGTTTTAGCTTAATTTTTTTTCTGCCTCACATTGTGCCTGAGAATTCTTTTTTATTCTTATGGTGTGTGTGTGTGTGTGTGTGTGTGTGTGTGCATGCATGCATGCATGTGTTTGTGTGTGTTTAGTGTCCTGTTCTGATCCTATTACCCTAGGGCTTGATTTTCTTTTGTGAGTTTTGAGATTCCGTAGAAAGAAGGCTGCTTTCAACATGTAAATGCTTCTGCCACTTTACATTTAGTGAAGCAGGTCGTTTTAGCTTCCTTCCAGCAGTAAGATTCATTATTTTAGTGAGTTTTGACATAGGCTCTGATTGGTTAAAATATCCATGTTCATCATTTGCAGTTTTACTTTTGTTTTGGTATTAGGAAGAATATAGAACATATTCAGCAGTAAAACCCTAGTCAAGTGATTTAATCTGTAAGAAAAATAAGCCTTACCTTGAAATGCTTTTAAATATGTTTTTTGTTTATTTAGGGGTTGGAGGAGGGAAAGGTCACTGTTAATAGAGAGCTTTAACCAATTCTGACAAATCTGTAAACTAAAATGATGGTTCATCATAAGATTATGAAAACTCCTAAAAAGGGCACAATGGAAATATTTAAACTTTCTACTTTAGGATAAATGGTATTAAATCATGACCCTCATAGTCATCCTACATAAAGTTATGCTGCGATCACTGATCTTTCCTCAATCTCCTCTGGAAAGTGGTATCAACAACATTGACACATTAAAAAAGGAAAGATAAACCCACTAGCATTTGATGAGTTAATGTGATAATAATTGGCATTATGCTATTCATTTAGAAGTATTTAGAAAAAGAGTAAAAACCTGCAGAAACCTATCACCTTTATATGAGGCTCCCAAGCTGTCTCTAAGCAGACTGGCTGTGCCTCAGTGGTCACATGAAGCCCCCTTTGTCATATGACTTTAGGGGCATGAACATATAACTACCCTCTTGAAAACTGTATCTGAATTTAAGTTTTATTTTTATTTTTATTTTTTTTTGAATTTAAGTTTTAAATGATACTAATTAAAATGGTACTAATTAAACGTAAATGGTACAATTACTCTCACAAGAATAGGTACAAAATATTTTTGAAGTAATCTGCACTTCTCAAATTTAGGACTATGTTTCTAATTATTTTTGTATATTTTCTTGAACATTCTTGTTTTTCTTATCTTCCAAATGATGCACCACTGGTTCTTTTTTTTTTTTTATCTTTATTTTTGGCTGCGTTGGGTCTTTGTTGTTGCACGTGGGCTTTCTCTAGTTGCAGCGAGCGGAGGCTACTCTTTGTTGTGGTCCGCAGGCTTCTCATTGCGGTGGCTTCTCTTGTTGCAGACCATGGGCTCTAGGCATGCGGGCTTCAGTAATTGTGGCATGGGGGCTCAGTAGTTGTGGCACATGGGCTTAGTTGCTCCGTGGCATGGGAGATCTTCCCGGACCAGAGCTCAACCCCATGTCACCTGCATTGGCAGGCGGATTCTTAACCACTGTGCCACCAGGGAAGTCCCATTCCACTGGTTCTTGTTTTGGATTTTCATATTACCATTACTCGTTTTAGTGGCTCTAATTCTTATTGAAAAAATTAAAAAGCCACATACCCATTCCTAACAAAAACAATTGGACTTCCCAAAAAACATAAATGGACTCCATAGATCAAGAATCCCAACTTTGACAACCTTTAATAAACTTAGAAAATGATAACCCATTTGTCTTAATATATTTATTCTAATATTTTCTACAATATACATTTTTGAGGTTGCTAAATACTGTGTGTGTGTGTGTGTGTGTGTGTATACACACACACATATATATTTCTGAGATTAAATTTGACCAGCTCCTAAATCTGAGACTTGGAAGATTTGGATATACTTTTCTCTCTCTCTCTTTTTTTTTTTTTTTTTTTGCGGTATGCGGACCTCTCACTGTTGTGGCCTCTCCCGTTGCAGAGCACAGGCTCCGGACATACAGGCTCAGCGGCCATGGCTCACGGGCCCAGCCGCTCCACGGCATGTGGGATCCTCCCGGACCAGGGCACAAACCCGTGTCCCCTGCATCGGCAGGCAGACTCTCAACCACTGCGCCACCAGGGAAGCCCCTACTTTTCTCTTTATGTTAGAAAATGAAAGTCCCTTTGCACGCCGTGGAAAAATACACAATTCCCAGGCTTTTAAAATACTATATCCCATATAGTAGTATTTATTGATTTATTACAATATAACACAATTTCCACTTCATTGAGTGGACATTTATTACTATCTAGCCTTCAAGTTAATTTCAGTGATATTATTAGGTCAGTTTTAACTTTTTGCACAAAATGTGAGCCCATATCCATTATTGGATGTCATTAACGTATTTAAGGTGTAATCTGGCCATTGAATGTGAAAATAGGTATGCTTTTCATCGCCTGTCAGTGCTATTAAACTACAGTATTTTTCACTTCCATAGTAATTTAACTGTATTTTTTTACTTGATGTTTCTACTATGATTTTTTTTAATTGAGCTTCATACTATGTCTGCCATCAAATTTCATCCAAAAACCTATCTCTGCCAGACTCAAACAGATACAATTATTTTCCTAGAAAAAATGTGAGCCTGGAATATGTCCACTTTGCTTCCGTTTGAACTAATCTAAGCTTTTATGATTTTAAAGTTCTCCATGGATATTCTTGGGCATGTCAGAGATCTTTTACCTTTGTTCATCAGTATATGTTGCTGTGAGTTGGTTCTGGTTTGTTAAGCACTTTAAAGAAATGGAAAACTTTAAATTCTACAGGGTTAAGAAAGGGAATCTTATAGAAGAAAATATGCTTTACTGTTATCCATGAATTTAATCTTTATCTTTTAAATATTTATTATTTATACTAAGTGAATTTAACAATATATGTGATCAATAATGAACTTTTAAATATAGAAAGATGTGTGGAGAACATGAACTGAACGTTTTATGACTATTTGACCAATGTGAAACTATCCCTGGCTAAAGAAATTTCATTTTCTGGCTCCTAAATCTTGAAATAAAGAATGTTTAACATAAAAACATCTTTATAATTGGCTCTAATATAGGCAGAAGGAGACCGAACACACAATTAATACATAATCTCAATTTAGGAATGATTTCAGAAACTTCTGGAAAAACAAGTGATTTCACAAGAAAAATAATAGTTGTAGAGCATCTTGGTCTGATTTCTCTGAGCTTTATTTGCAAAGGAAAGAAGTTATGAACGACTGTTGAAAGAAGGTAAAGTCCTATCTGATCCAAAAAGACTAAGCTTCCTGAAACACTATTTTTTATAATACAGTCAGGCCACCATTCAGTATGGTGTTAAAATAACAATCTGAACTCTTTTATTTAACTGAATATTCGCAAATAATAGATTTTCCTGTGACCTCACCAAGCTCTACAATGTCAAGGCTACCTCCTTAAGAAAGGAGGCAGAATTAATGCCCAAGCATGCCTTCCAGTTATACCTCACTTTGGCTTTCCTGTGTCCAAGGAAATACATTTCTGTCTCTTGTACCCTGCTTTGAGTGGCATTAATTTCTATTGATTGATTATTCCATTTCTAATTATTTCCATAAATGATACAGGGAAAAACATTAAATACATTTTATCTTCTAATTTGTGTCTGTAAGATATTTCGAGTAATCCACCTATTTGTTATTTGTGTTAAAATTTGACAGGTCAATTTGCCCAAATAAGGGTAACCTGGATGCCTCAGGATCTGAAAATAATATCAAATGAAAAATGATTTAAGAGTTGGAAAAGGCATTTAATCAAAAATCATGTGACATATATGGACACCTTATCTTTGATAAAGGTGCCAGGAAAGTACAGTGGAGAAAGGACAGCCTCTTCAATAAATGGTGCTGGGAAAACTGGACAGCTACATGTAAAAGTATGAGATTAGAACACTCCCTAACACCATACACAAAAATAAGCTCAAAATGGATTAAAGACCTAAATGTAAGGCCAGAAACTATCAAACTCTTAGAGGAAAACATAGGCAGAACACTCTATGACATAAATCACAGCAAGATCCTTTCTGACCCACCTCCTAGAGTAATGGAAATAAAAACAAAAATAAACAAATGGGACCTAACGAAACTTAAAAGCTTTTGCACAGCAAAGGAAATGATAAACAAGACCAAAAGACAACCCTCAGAATGGGAGAAAATATTTGCAAATGAAGCAACTGACAAAGGATTAATCTCCAAAATTTACAAGCAGCTCATGCAGCTCAATAACAAAAAAACAAACAACCCAATCCAAAAATGGGCAGAAGACCTAAATAGACATTTCTCCAAAGAAGATATACAGAATGCCAACAAACACATGAAAGAATGCTCAACATCATCAATCATTAGAGAAATGCAAATCAAAACTACAATGAGATATCATCTCACACCAGTCAGAGTGGCCATCATCAAAAAATCTAGAAACAATAAATGCTGGAGAGGGTGTGGAGAAAAGGGAATACTCTTGCACTGCTGGTGGGAATGTGAATTGGTTCAGCCACTATGGAGAACAGTATGGAGGTTCCTTAAAAAACTACAAATAGAATTACCATATGACCCAGCAATCCCACTACTGGGCATATACCCTGAGAAAACCAAAATTCAAAAAGAGTCATGTACCAAAATGTTCATTGCAGCTCTATTTACAATAGCCCGGAGATGGAAACAACCTAAGTGCCCATCATCGGATGAATGGATAAAGAAGATGTGGCACATATATACAATGGAATATTACTCAGCCTTAAAAAGAAACGAAATTGAGCTATTTGTAATGAGATGGATAGACCTAAAGTCTGTCATACAGAGTGAAGTAAGTCAGAAAGAAAAAGACAAATACCATATGCTAACACATATATATGGAATTTAAGAAAAAAAAAAGGTCATGAAGAACCTAGGGGTAAGACAGGAATAAAGACACAGACCTACTGGAGAACGGACTTGAGGATATGGGGAGGGGGAAGGGTGAGCTTTGACAGGGCGAGAGAGAGTCATGGACATATACACACTAACAAACGTAGTAAGGTAGATAGCTAGTGGGAAGCAGCCGCATGGCACAGGGATATTAGCTCGGTGCTTTGTGACAGCCTGGAGGGGTGGGATACGGAGAGTGGGAGGGAGGGAGACGCAAGAGGCAAGACATATGGGAACATATGTATATGTATAACTGATTCACTTTGTTATAAAGCAGAAACTAACACACCATTGTAAAGCAATTATACCCCAATAAAGATGTTAAAAAAATCATGTGACATAAAAACCATGAATTTTTATCATCTGGAATCCTAAATTCCTGCTTCCAGCTCCACTATCTAGAGCCAAACCTGGCTAGTTCAAATCAGACAGGTTTAATTTTTCCCATATTGTGGAAGAGATACTCATATGCCTAAGAAGTTCAGTAAAAGACTGATGCAAAATAAAATCTTACCACATGGTGAGGGACATGAATATATCCTGATAAATTGTGGGAAGAAGGCAGAGGTTAAGCAAACAGTAAAATAGTGACCCCGTCTGCTCATATTACCTATGTAACTTGGAAGAGAATTAAAAGTTATCAAATGCTTTACAGAACATTGTCTTTAATATCCTATTCAAAATCAGTGCTTCAACTTGTCTTAGTAACAGAATATCTATTCCCATTTCCCAAATCTATGTTATAGAAAGGCAGCAGGGCTCCATGCACTTAAACACAGCTGTACAATAATACTTATTGGTTTACTATTCAGTATTAGCCACCTGAATAATATTTGGGATTTCTTAGAAGCTCTATTTGGTTTTAGTATATATTACACTAAAGACACAAAGTTAAAATGTTGTATTCTAAAGTCATTTGAAATAATTATCTTTTGTGCATGTATGTTTAGGTCCCCAATATGATATATGGTTGGATTAATTTATTTTAGTTAGTTTTCAATTAGAGGAAATTGCTTTTGTAATTAATTTGGTTTTTATTTTTTTAATTGAAATACATTTGACATACATTGTTTAAGATGTACTACATGTTAAATATGTATTGTAATATGACTGACATTGTAGTGATAATTAGTAGCTCTTTCACATCACATAAGTATTTCTTTAGTTGGAATAATTAAGATAAGTTTGATGATTATAATACAGTATTGTTGTCTATATTGACTATGCTGTGCACTAGATCTCTAGGGCTTATCTACTACTGGTTGCAAGTTTGTACCTTTCAACAACATCTATCCTATCCCTCCCACCTCCATTCTTAGCCCCATCCCCTGGTAACCACCATTTCACTCTCTGTTTTTACAAGTTTGGCTTTTTTAGATTCCACATATAAGTGATATCATATGGTATTTATCTTTGTCTGACTTGTTTCACTTAGCATAACATTCTCAAAGTCTATCCATGTCACACATGGCAGAATATTCTTATTTCTCATGGCTGAATAATATTATATATATATATATACACACACCCCCACACCCCCACACACCACATCTTCTTTATTCATTCTTCCATCGATGGACACATAGGTAGTTTCTGTATCTTGGCTCTTGTGAATACTGCTGCAATAACATGGGAATGCATATATCTCTTCAATGTCATGTTTTTATTTGGGTATTTACCCAGGAGTGGAATTGCTGGATCATATGGTAGATCTATTTAATTTTTGGATAAACCTCCATATTGTTTTCCATAGTGGTTGAACCACTTTATATTCCCACCAACAGTGCAGAAGGGTTTCCTTTTCTCTATATCCTTGCCAACATTTGTTATCTCTTGTCATTTTGATGATAACCATTCTAACAGGTGTGAGGTGATATCTTATTGGGTTTTGATTTGCATTTCCCTGATGATTAGTGATGCTGAGCATACTTTCATGTACCTGTTGGTCATTTGGATGTCTTCTTTGGAAAATGTCTATTTAGTTCTTCAGGGCATTAAAATTTTTTTGTTGTTATAGAGGTGTATGAGTTCTTTTTATATTTTGGATATTAATTCCTTATTGGATATACAGTTTACAAACATTTTCTTCCATTCTGTATGTTGCCTTTTCATTTTATTAATTGTTTCTTTTGCTGTGCAGAAGTTTTTGGTTTTATATAGTCCCATTTGTTGAATTTTGCTTTTGTTTGTGTTTTTGGTGTCTTATCCAAAAACTCATTGCCAAGATCAATTATTTTCTTCTAGGAGTTTTGTGGTATCAGGTGTCATGTTTAAGTTTTTGAAATTTCAAGTTAATTTTTGTGAGTGGTGTAATACAGGGGTCCAATTTTATTTTTCTGCCTGTGTTTATCCAGTTTTCCCAGCACCATTTGAGGAAGAGACTATCCATTCCACAATGGGTGTTCTTGGTTCTCTTGTCATATATGAGTTGACTGTATATATGGGGGTTTAATTCTGGGCTCTCTGTTCTGTTTATTTGTCTATGTCTATTTTTATGTCAGCATCATACTGTTATAATCACTATAGCTTTATAGTATAGTTTGAAATCAGAAAGTGTGATACCATAATTTGGTTTTTAAATGTGTAAAATTATACCATTCCAAAGGCAAAACTATAAAATGATAAATATTTAGAAAAACAAACACCATATTTCTCTTCCTATTCTCTCCAATCTATGCCTTTCACTCTTTAAAAGAAACAATTTGTATTATAATTGTGGTTATTTCAGTGTTTCCTTTTTCAAATATATATTTGCATATTTTCCTTCATTTCTTTCATAAAATGCAGCTAATATGTGTACATACACATACAAACTCTCTTGTACCTTTTCCTTGTCTTCTTAAGAATATTTGCATGAAGGTATGACTCCATACCAATGTATAAAAATTTTCCCCATTCATTTTTATGGATTCTTTGTATTCAATTGGGCAGGTATACCAAAACTTATTCATTCAAGCCCTTCCATTAATTTGGGGTTGTTTTAAAATTTTAATGTCATAAATAATGCCAAAATGAACATATTTGTGTATAAGTCATTCTTGGAGAAGAGATCAGTATTATCTTTTACAGCTTAAATTTTTTAATTTATTTTAGGTTTGAGAAGAGAAAATAAAATTTATATATTTGAGGTCAGTGTGTACAGACAAAAATGGTTAACAGGCTGATTTTATCTCTTGCAGCCTAGGTTAAGTTGGAGGTCCAATATTTATGTGGACGCTGTGATAATGCTTTTCTTGCATTAGACTTGTGTCTCCATTGTTACACTGTAGTATTCGTATATTGAGTAGAAGTACCCATATAATATTCATATACTGAGTATAAGTACCATAGAATAACTAGTCCAAAGATAGAAGTTATACAGTGTTCAATTGCCAAAGACACTCCAAAAGTAAGCATTAAATGCCCTAACATAAGAAGAATGAGGTCATGTTGTTGAGTACAGAAATTCCCTATGCACTAAATCACTTACAAGATTGTATTTAGTGAATTCTTAATTTTATAAAAGGAAGTTTTCAAGAAAAGATGAAGAAAATGTTGCACAAATATATATCTCATTATAAAAAGCAGAATGAGTAGATTCTTAGAATTGAAATTGCTAGGTGAAAGGGTAAATGTATATATTGTTGATATCATCAAAGGAATATAACATTTTTCATTTTATTGTGGAAAAATGCCTATTTTCCCATAGTCTTGTCATTACAGTATATTCTCAAACTTGGATTTTTCCAGTCAGATAGGTAAGTAAATTTAATATTTATATGAGTTTAATATTTTTAAATTCTATATTCAGTTCTAAATATATACTTAATTTACATAATCTCATTTTCTTTATTGATATTACAGATTCTAAGTGTGTGACATAAATTACAAATACTTTTCCTTTGTTTCCTATTTGTGATTTCCGTTTTGATTTTTATTTTTAATGCATGTAAAGTCTGATTTGGTTTGTTTGTTTGCTTTTTAAATGAGTTGTATTTATCAATCACTATTACTATTGCTTTGGAATTTTACAATGGTATTATGTATTCCAAGATTACAAAGGAATTTAACCATTTTTAACATCTGTATTATTTCACTGTTTACTATTTAGATCACTCATCCATCTGGAATTTATCCTTTATACAATACCATACAGGTTCAATTCTATACTCATCTGAATATCTATTAAATAATTTATTTAAAAAGTTAACCTTCTTTCATTGTAATGTGATGCCAAGTTTATCAGCTAGCAAATTTTACTATCTTCTGTGTATATTCCTGGTATTTTAAATTTTGATATGTTGCTCTTATATTTGTGCATTAATACCACACACAATTAATTATAGAAGCTATACGTTTAAATAGCTGGAAGAACAACCCCTAATATTGCTTTTCTACTTTTTCTTTGTCTATTTATTTTGCTTACTCATGTTTTCCAAATGAACATCATAATCAAGTTAGCTGGCTCCATGAAAAGCAATTGTTGGAAATTTTATTTTATATGAATTTAATTAAATCTATAAATTAGGTTATGGAAAATTGACTGTTTATGAAGTTACAACTTCCTATTCAAGAGCATAGACATTTCTTTCTGTTTAATAATATATACTCTTTGCGTTCCAGTTTTGCACATTACTGTTTAGGTTTGTACTGAGGCACTTTTCTGTAACTGTTTTTTGTTGTTAACTCAAATTGAATCTTCTCTCTCATTATATCCCGTATTTACTGTTTTACTTTTATTGTCACATTTCTGGTAGTTATTGTGTTGATATTGGTTTTATCCTAATATTCAGTCATATACTCTGATGATGAATGTAGTTTTATTTCCTTTCTAATTATTTAGATTAGAACTGAATTTTCTTACCTAACTGCATTAGTTAATACCTCGAATGCTGAGTAAAACTGTACTAGTCATAGTGAACATCTTTGTCTTATTCTTTAGTGAGGTAAGGGCTTTGTTTCTGACACTTGAAAAACAAAACAAGTATTTTCCTTTTCTCTTGACAAAAATAGTAATTACATTTTTATTGACAGATTTTGGAAGGAGCAAAGAAAAAGGCTTTATTAAAGAAACCAGTGAGCTTTACCCAAGGAATTTTATTATATACAGGAATTTATCTCTCCCTATCAGAATCCATTTCAAATGGCAGAACAAATATAAAAATATTAAATCCGCAATAGTTCTAGAATTAAAAATCAGAACCCATTTGTTCTTGCTTTTAGCAGTATTTCATTTCTGTTAAGTTCTACAGCAAATTGGACCAGAAGGTGTTCAAATCCAAAGACCTATAAAATCTACCACTCAACACCAATAAGAATAAGTCCATCAAAAAAAATACTCTTAGTATAATTCCTCATTATTAGCAAAATATATGTGGGAGAGTTGAGAGCTGGGCAATGGAATGAGCCTTGGATTTTCATTCCCAAACAATTGACTAAAGAACAATGAAACCACTCTGATATAATGAATGTGAGAGTAGGATTAAAAAGTAGTTCCCCCTCTTTAAACAAAAGGGAGAGAGAATTCAATGGAAGAACCTGTTCAAATGTGAGTCCTCTCAACTCTCATGTAGAATCATGGAGCAAAGACATTTTATTTCTTATCAGAATTGTCTCCATACTCAGGAAAACATCCCTCCTTTAACTAAGGAAACTAACTAGAGTGATATCCCTCTAGATATCTGTGCTGATCAAGCAAAGGTCTGGATTACAATAAGGAAAACATATATCTGAGGTAGCATAACTATCAAAGAAACAAAGTATCATACTTAAAGACATGAGCAATACTCAAAATATCTTTTAGAGAAAAGAATATTTGAAAAGTACATACAGTATTATTATCTATATTGTATTATAAACAGAAAAGCAAAAATAGATGAATAAGCATTTATTTTGGAAAGAGGCAAGTAGAGGTTTCAGATGATAAAGCCAAATGTTTTTTGATGTGGAACATTTTTAAAGTCTTTTATTGAATTTGTTACAGCATTGCTTCTGTTTTATGGTTTTTTGGTTTGTTTGTTTTTTGTTTTTGGCCACGAGGCATGTGGTATCTTAGCTCCCTGACAGGGGATTGAACCCACACCCCCTGCATTGGAGGGCAAAGTCTTAATCACTGGACTGCCAGGGAAGTCCTAATAAAGGCAAAAATGAAAACAAAAAATCTACATGTAGTGTGAATAACAGAATGCACAATCCAGAAAAAGAATTAGAAAGCCAGAAGGTAGTCAAGACTTATTTCTCTAACATACCACAGAAACAAATAAACACACCATATAGGATAAATAATTATGGTAGAAAATAAATTCAGAGTTCTTCATATATACTTGGTAGGAAATACAGCAAAATATATCAGACATAGAGGAAAGTAATATTTAATGTAATAGAATGTCAAAAAACATTCATTTTTGTTTGAACTTTTTACAACAATCAAGTGGTCAAATGTTCCAGTAAAAATTTTACAATGTAAGCTTATACCCCTGTGGTACTTGAATGGTATCAAAAGTAGATTATGCTGCTTCCTGACACTATAGATATAATCCTTCTAGAAAAGGAACATTAGCCTCTCAAACTCCTACATTACAAAGGGCTTAACAAAAGAGATTGTTATATATGGGATACTGCTTAAAAATAATTTTTAAAATGAATAAATTCTAAAGATTTTTAAAATCTTAGAAATAGTATCTCAATAAATTTCCATGTATGTTGTAGTTCACACTACTTTTGATGTTTCATTTTTTGTTGTTATTTATCACTATATGAAACATGCCCTCATCCTTTAGCACAGCCTAAGGCTTTCTCTGGAAAAAAAGTGTTACAAGCAGCTTCTTCACAAACAGGAAAAATACTGCAAATTTGTGATTGATATTCTTAAAAAGGTATGTATTAGTTAGCGTGCTATATAGTACTAAAAATGTACCTTTAGGGCTTCCCTGGTGGCGCAGTGGTTGAGAGTCCACCTGCCGATGCAGGGGACACGGGTTCGTGCCCAGGTCCAGGAAGATCCCACATGCCGCGGAGCAGCTGGGCCCTTGAGCCATGGCCGCTGAGCCAGCGCGTCCGGAGCCTGTGCTCCACAACGGGAGAGGCCACAGCAGTGAGAGGCCCGCGTACAGCAAAAAAATAAACAAATTTAAAAAAATAGTACCTTTATTACTAAATTAAGATGATTATTCTGTCAGTAATATTTATTGGGCCCAGAATTTTGAAGTTTTTGGTTAGCTATGATTCATAAAGATAATTTAGAAATATATGAATTAATTGTAAAAAAAAATCATTTGATCTTTCCTAATTCTGAAACCATAATATTTTAGACATCTTTAAAGCATGATAAGGAAATAATTTATAACTAACTGTAAAAAGAATCATACATGACAATTACTTCTCTTAAACAGCCACATCGCTAGTAATAAAAATACAATATACATTTAATACATATACATTTAATAAGTATGTACTGAAGCTACTACTCTTAGCTTATTTATTGCTTTTATTATTCAATAAACATATCCATTACTATCACTTAAGATCATTTATCATTTTAATAGAGAAAAATGTGCCAGTCTACCCAATTTCTAAGGAACTAGAAATCATGAAGTGTGATATAAATACATTGATTATCATCAAAAACAGTAACAAGTTGTTCACCATCTAAATTATAATTTTTTCTTAATTTGTACAAATAATTTTATAATTTTTGCATTCTTCTTTTCCCGAGACTAAATAACTTTTATTATCATTGTATTGTTACATGATGAAGCAAAAAAAAAAAGGGGAGGTAGGTCAATGTAACTCATTTTTTATCGTTTTAAAGGCAGGATTATTGTGATTTAATATACCTAAAGTAAATTTCGTTCTTTAAAGATGTACATTTCTATGAACATGTAGATACTTTTCTCTTACTAATGTTTCAGATATATCACAAAAACTTAAAAGGCCCAAAAGACAAAACTACCTCAGTTTCCTACCCTCAATCCCCACAGCACATGCTCTTGTTTTTTCTTTATCACTTCCTGAACAGGAGGGGACGTCTGTCTTCTTACCAAACACTTTCCTGTCTTCCCCTCCACTTCCACTCCCTGGCTGTGGATCCCATTGTACCTGACATCTCAACAAAGTTATGCCATTATTTTTTCTTTCTTTTCTTTGGTATTGCTACCTTTTCCTTCTCTACCATTTCCATTAGCAGGTATACAGGCATACCTTGTTTTCTTGTGCTTCGCTTTATTGCCCTTTGCAGATATTGCATGTTTTACAAATTGAAGGTTTGTGGCAAGCCTCCATCAAGAAAGTCTATTGGCACCATTTTTCAACAGTATTTGCTCACTTTGAGCCTCTGCATCACATTTTGGTAATTCTTGCATATTTCAAAATGTTTTATTATTTGTTATGGTGATCTGCGAATAGTGATCTTTGACATTACTATTGTAATTGTTTTGAGGTGCCACAAACCACACCTATATGACAGCAAATTTAATCAATAACTGTGTGTGTTCTGACTGCTCCACCGATGGGCCATTCTCCATCTCTCCCTCTCCTTGGACCTCCCTATTCCTTGAGACACAACAATACTGAAATTAGGTCAGTAAATAACCCTTCAATGGCCTCTAGGTTTTCAAGTGAAAGGAAGAGTTACATGTCTCTTACTTTAAATCAAACTCTAGAAATGATGCAGCTGGGTGAGGAAGGCACGTTAAAAGCAGATAGACTGAAAACTAGGCCTCTTGCGCTGCCAGTTAATCAACTTGTGAATGCAAAGGGAAAGTTCTTGGAAGAAACTACAAATGTCACTCCAGTGAACACAAGAAAGCAAAGCAGCCTTATTGTTTATATGGAAAAAGTTTTAGTGGTCTGCATCAAAAAATCAAACCAGTCACAACATTCCCTTAAGCTAAAGACTAATCCAGAGGAAGGCCCTAAATCTCTTCAGAGGAAGGCCCTAAATCTCTTCAATTCCATGAAGGTTGAGAGAGGTGAGGAAGCTGCTGAAGGAAAGTTTGAAGCTAGCAGAGACTGGTTCATGAGGCTTAAGGAAATAAGTTGTCTCCATTAATGTTAAGTGCATGCAAGATGAAGCAGCAAGTACTGATTTAGAAGCTGCAGCAAGTTATCAAGAAGATCTAGCTGAGGTCCTTAAGGAAGGTGGCTACCCTAAACAACAGATTTTCAATGTAGACAAAACAACCTTATATTGGAAGAAGATGCCATCTAGGACTTTCATAGCTAAAGAGGAGAAGTCAATGCCTGGTTTCAAAGAACAGGCTGACTATCTAGCTAGGGTCTAAGGCAGCTGGTGACTTGAAGCCAATATTTTACCATTCTGAAAATCCTAGGGTCCTTAAGAATTATGCTCAATCTACTCTGCCTGTGCTCTATAAATAGAATACCAAAGCTTGGATGACAGCACATCTGTTTATAGCATGGTTTGCTGAATATTTTAAGCCCACCTTTGAAGCCTATTGCTCAGAAAAAGATTCGTTTCAAAATACTACTGTTCATTGACAATGCATCTGGTCACCGAAGAGCTCTGATGGAGATATACAATGAGATTCGTGTTGTTTTCATGCCTGCTAACACAACATCTATTCTGTAGCCAATGGATTAAAGAGAAGTTTTGACTTTCAAGTCTTATTTAAGAAATACACTTCATAAAGCTATAGCTGACATAGATAGTGATTCCTTTTAGGGACCTGGGCAAAATAAATTGAAAACCTTCTGGAAAAAATTCACCACATTCTAGATGCCATTAAGAACAGTTGTGATTTATGAGAAAAGGTCAAAATATCAACATGGGTTTGAAAGAAATTGATCCCAACCGTAATGGGTGACTTTGAAAGTAGCAGGAGAAGTGGAATTAGAAGTGGAGCCTGAAGACGTGACTGAATTGCTGTAATCTCAGGATAAATCTTTAACAGATAAAGAGTTGCTTCTTATGGATGAGCAATGATAGTGTTTTCTTGAGGTGGAATCGCCTCCTGGTGAAGATGCTCTGAAGATTGTTCAAATGACAACAAAGGATTTAGAATATTAGATAAATTTAGTTGATAAAGCAGTGGCAGGGTTTGAGAGGATTGACTCCAATTTTGAAAGAAGTCTACTGTCGGTAAAATGCTGTCAAACAGCATTGCATGCTATCGAGAAATTGTTCATGAAAGGAAGAGTCAGTTGATATGGGAAACTCCATTGTTGTCTTATTTTAAGGAATGCCACAGCCATCCCAACCTTCAACAACCACCACCCTGGTCAGTTGGTAGCCATCAACATCAAGGCAAGACCCCCCACTAGCAAAAAGATTACAACTTGTTGAAGGCTCAGATTATGTTTAGCATTTCTTAGCAATAAAGTATTTTTCAATTAAGGTATGTACATTGTCTTTTTAGACATAATGCTACTGCAATTTAACAGATTATAGTGTAAAAATAACTTTTATATGAACTGGGAAATTTTTTTAAATTTGGGACTCACTTTATTGTGATATTTTCTTTATTGCAGTGGTCTGAAACCAAAACACAATACCTCCGAGGTATGCCTGTACATGTTCCATTCTCTTTGATCTAAAGACAAGCAATCACAAACTCTAAACCGTAGAACCACATATACATCTTTAGCTCAAATCTAACTTGCTGAAAGCATTGTTTCCATTTAGGGTTCTGACTACTGA
Organism: Delphinapterus leucas; assembly: GCF_059928025.1. NCBI lineage: Eukaryota > Metazoa > Chordata > Mammalia > Artiodactyla > Monodontidae > Delphinapterus > Delphinapterus leucas. The sequence continues at coordinate 2,641,830 of NW_028322249.1, read as the reverse complement.
CTGCCTAACCTCCCATTTAGTAGTTCCACCCTCCTCTCCATTTTTCCCCGTCTCTCCAATTAAAATATCTACATCCCTTCCTTCAAATAATTGCTCCCTCTTTCAATCCTTTCTTCCCTTGACTTATATAGCACTAGAGTCTCTCACTTCTCCTACAAATGTTTTGTCTGAACTTTCTATCTGATAGATTACTTTTCCATGATCTTATTTTGTAAATTGAGATTCTCACCTCACCAAAAATAGTTCAATGATGACAGAATGCCCAGATATTATGTACAGCATCTGGCAGAGTATAGATGAGAAATATTTGTTGAAAGAGTAAAAGAAAAAATAAGGAAGGCAGGCAGGCAGACGGGTGAAGGAGAGGAAGAATTAATGAAGCTAATTTCCTAATTTTCCCATCAAAAGATAAAGTTTATTTCCTTTTCTTTTAAGAAAAAGTAAGTCTCTTTTTCTATTAATTACTGTGACTGAATGTGCATATTGTCATTGCATTGAACCAAGCACTAGTTAGGACACAAGATTTTGTCTCCTAACATTGACAAATGGAAAATTTTAACTATTAGTGGCATATTTACTAAAGTCAGAAATACAGAGTTCACAAATTGTATATTTTCACAAGGAAGGACACCCATCTAGCTATCAGTAGATGGAGAAATTGGTCATAACTAGCATACCAGATTCTTCTCATATGAACCCTCCTGTGAACTAAACCTCATTCTCTTTAAAATAATTACTCCTACCAACAAAAAATCCTTTAAATTTATATAAGTGTACTCATGCCTTATGTGTTCATTTTTCTCTAGCTTCTTTGGCCAAGATTTAATTGGCTATGGTGGTGAGATAGATCAATATTACTGTGTTTTGATAATTTGGCTTATGAATTGGCAGTTACCTAAGTGAAAAAGTGGTGCAGAGTATCAGACTCACAATGATGCATTTCCTTCTTTTAGGACTTAGTCCATCAAATCTACTCTAGCTTTGTATCTCTCTGATGCCCACAAATAATATTCTTTTAATTTAACGAACTTACCTATTTTTTTCCAGCAGTTGAATTCATCTGTTACAAGCTATTCCAGTATTGTAAAAAGCAGAAAATACCTAAATCCATTCTTACCTCCACAATTTTGCTATGTATCTTCCTCCCTGAAATGTTTCTTATGCAAGTCTTCAAATGCTTTCTGAAGTGACATCATTCAGTATGAGTAAAGGAAAGGCTGGTGTCAGATTTAATATAAAAGACATTCTTAGAAATAATACAGTGATGTATTCTTGCCCTTTGAGAAAGAAAAGCACAGCTCATACCAAAGAGGATTCAAACTTGCAGTAGGTTTAAGTCTAGAAAACCCAATATATCAGAGGCAGCTTGCCCAGTGAAATGTTGTGAGTTTTATCATTGTCATAAATATTTCTAAGAAACACTGAAGGATCTGAACCAAAAAGGATAAGCTCTCTATTTATAATAGTAATATGATAAAGTTAAAGAGGATATTGTATTGAAACCTGGCTTTGCTCCAGTCATTAGAAAAAGAAGTTGCAGACAGAAATACAGAATGACTGAGAGAACCCCCACGAATATTATTGTTTTCTTTTATTGAGCATGCCACTCACTCTTATAAGGATATTACCTGTATTAACACCTTTGCATGTATTAACCTTCTACAGTAGTTGTCCCCATTTTGCAGATAGAAAAAAATGGCACAGAGACAGACAAAGTCAGAGCTGGGGTTAAAACCAATCTCAGGGATTGTAACAGCTCTGACATACTAAATCTGGCATTGCATTGAGACAAAACTCAACCAGTAAACTGACCCTTTGAGAGCAGATCTAACAAATGAAGTAATGAAACTAGAAAAGTAATGACCCAGTGGGGCCATAACACCAACATACACACACCTCCAGTAATATCAATCCTAAGGGAGAATTCAGGAAGCATGAAGATTACCTACCTTGTCATCAAGTGGAAAAGGGGTTCCACTTATTTGCTGAATTTAATGAATATCTTTATTTACTAGCTCTTCAGTGCCAAGTTTTAGACTACTAAATTCAGTTGAAACATTTCAAAGGCTAGAAGGAAATAAAATAATATTTCTTAGTTTATGTTGCATTAAACTCCCTTCCCCAACAGTTATCAACTTGCAAGTCAAGTTCAAAGTAATTCTTTCTCAAAATGTCTCCCCTCCTTGCATTGGCCTCCATGGAACTCGCTCTATAAAAATCTATGTCTACACATTTTTTTGTTTCCATTTTAATGTTAATTCCCATCTTATAAAATAATATTCAAATAAATAAAAGGTATGGCTGGTAACTTTCAGGCACATACCAACTATGAGATTTTAAAAATTATTGGCATTTATATGCCTGTAAAAAAAAAGGGAAGAAAAATTAGAGTTAGCAATTACAGTTCCTTTCACTCTCATAGATTTTAGATAACTACTCCTCTACAATTCCCCTCATTTCTATAAATTTCCATGTTTTTCATCTTGGGAATTCACCAGACCATTTATATATTGTTATTACTATAAATATATATAAATGTATATAAATATTAATAAAGAGTAACTTAATGAACTCATATAAATAATGTTAATTAAAATACATAGTAGGCTTCTATTAATTTATAAACTTTATATGAATAATATATTGTTGATATCCTTCTGGAACATGGGATTTTTTTCGGTATTTTAATGTCGAGATGTGTATGTTTTATTTTTTTAAAGGAATCTCATTATCTTTATTTTTTTAATTTTTATTTATATTGGAGTATCATTGATTAACAATGTTGTGTTAGTTTCAGCTGTACAGCAAAGTGACTCAGTTATACATATACATGTATAAGTTCTTATTCAACTTCCTTTCCCATTTAGGTTATTACGGAATATTGAGCAGAGTTCCCTGTGCTATACAGTAGGTCCTTGTTAGTTATGTATTTTAAATACAGCAGTGTGTACGTGTCAATCTCAAACTCCCTATCTTTCCCTCCCCCCTCCCCTCCCTCCCCAGTAACCAAAAGTTCATGCTCTAAGTCTGTCAGTCTGTTTCTGTTTTGTAAATAAGTTCATTTGTATCATTATTTTAAGATTCCACATATAAGCGATATCATATTATATTTGACTTTGTCTGACTTACTTCATTTAGTATGATAATCTACAGGTCCATCTATATTGCTGCAAATGGCATTATTTCATTCTTTTTTTATGGCTGGGTAATATACCATTGTATATATGTACAACTTCATCTTTATCCATTCCTCTTTTGGTGGACATTTAGGTTGCTTCCATGTCTTGGATATTGTGGACAGTGCTGCCATGAACATTGGGAGCATGTATAATTTCGAACCATGTTTTGCTCCAGACATATGCCCAGGAGTGGGATTGCTGGATCATATGGTAGCTCCATTTTTAGTTTCTTAAGGAACCTCCATACTGTTCTCCATAGTGGCTGTACCAATTTACATTCCCACCAACAGTGTAGAAGGTTCCCTTTTCTTCACACCCTCTCCAGCATTTATTGTTTGCAGGTCTTTTGATGATGGCCTTTCTGACTGGTGTGAGGTGATATCTCATTGTAGTTTGCTTTGCCTTTTTCTAATACTTAGCAATGTTGAGCAAATTTCATGTGACTCTTGGCCATCTGCATGTCTTCTTTGCAGAAATGTCAATTTAGGTCTTCTGCCCATTTTTTGATTGGGTTGTTTGCTTTTTGATATTGAGACACACGACCTGCTTGTAAATTCTGGAGATTAATCCCTTGTTGGTCACATTGTTTGCAAATATTTTCTCCCATTCTATGGGTTGTCTGTTCATTTTGTTTATGGTTTCCATTGATGTGCAAAAGCTTTTGAGTCTAATTAGGCCCCATTTTTTTATTTTTGTTTTTATTTCCATTACTCTAGGAGATAAGGAAAAATATTACTGAAATTTATGTCGCAAAGCATTCTGCCTATGTTTTCCCCTAAGAGTTATACAGTATCTGGTCCATTTAGGTCTTTTATCCATGTTGAGTTTTTTTTTTTTTTAATTTATATGAAGCTGTCCAGTTTTCCCAGCACCATTTATTGAAGAGACTGTCTTTTCTCCATTGTATAGTGTTGCCTTCTTTGTCATAGATTAGGTGAGCATAGGTGTGTAGGTTTATCTCTGGACTTTCTATCCTGTTCCATTGATCTGTATTTCTGTTTTTGTGCCACTACCATACTGTTTTGATGACTGTGGCTTTGTAGTATAGTTAGAAATCAGGGAGCCTGATTGCTCCATCTCTGTTTCTCTTTCTCAAGATTGCTTGGGTTATTCAGGACCTTTTGTGTCTCCATACAGATTTTAAGACTTTTTTGTTCTAGCTCTGTGAAAAGTGCCATTGGTAATTTGATAGGGATTACATTGAATCTGCAGATTGCCTTGGGTAATATAGTCATTTTGATAATATTCTTCCAATCCAAGAACATGGAATATCTTTCCATCCGTTTGTGTCACCTTTGATTTCTTTCATCAGTGTCTTATAGTTTTTGGACTACAGGTCTTTTGTCTTCTTAGGTAGGTTTATTCCTAGGTATTTTATTCTTTTTGAGGTGATGGTAAATGGGATTGTTTCTTTAATTTCTCTTTTCAATCTTTCATTGTTAGTATGTAGAAATGCAACAGACTTCTGGGTATCCTGCAAATTTACTGATTCATTGATAAGCTCTAGTAGTTTTCTGGTAGCATCTTTACGATTTTCTATGTATAGTATCATGTCATCTGCAAACAGTGATAGCTTTACTTCTTCTTTTATAATTTGGGTCCATTTATTTGCTTTTTCTTTTCTGATTGCTGTGGCTAGGACTTCCAAAACTATGTTGCATAAAAGTGGCAAGAGTGGACATCCTTGTCTTGTTCCTGATTTTAGAGGAAATGATACACACGCGTATGTATTTATATGTGTATGTACATGCACATATTTACATATAGGTGTGTATGTGTGTGTATACATTGTATATATGTATGTGTATGTATCCTATATATGATATGGGTATGTATATATACGACGAATTTATACATGCAGTACATACATATTTTTATTCTACATGCTTTTATATGTAGGTGTATATGTGTGTCTATATATGTACGTGTATGTATTGCATATATTATATGTGTATATATGTATACTGTATATATACACACCTAAATATCTTTCGGTGTGTATATATGTATGATATAGACATACCTAGTTGTGTATATTGCATGTTATATGTATGTGTACATACTGTATATATATACAAACTATGCATTTCCTATGTGTGTATGTATAGTGTATATGTATGTGTCTATTGTATATATTATGTGTATATGTGTGTATACATACTGTATATATACAAACTATGCATTTCATATATGTGTATATATATGTATTTGTGTATTGTATATACTATATGTGTATATGTATGCGTACTGCATATATACACAGCTGTATATTTTTGTATGCGTGTACATATGTACGTGTGTGTGTATATACACACACACCCTATGGATTCTGTTTGTCTGGAGAACCCTCACTGATACGGCCACTTATGACAATTGAGCACCTGCTCTTTGCCAGCCAGGGAGCCAAACGCTTGTCCTTTCTGTGTCTCCCTTAAGTGTCACAAGTCCCGGGAGGGAAGGTGATGCCGCTCCTACCAGTTGAGGTGCCTCAGGGTCAGAGAGGTGCACAGGGCGGGGGGCTGGAGCCTGGTGGAGCCCAGGTGGAGTTCTAGCAGCAGTACAGCCTAGCAGTCCCACTTCCCCGGGTGCCTCTCACAAAGACGCCGAGGGAGAGACGGGGTCTGAAGGAGGGGATGAGGAAGCTTCTGTGGGTCTGCAAGCCCAGACCAAGGCTGACTCGTCAAGGGTGTTAGAGGTCAGGACTCTGGTTACCCTGGGGATGGGGTTACACAGAGCCATTCCCATTCGGAAAAAGTATCCATTCTGCTCTTGTTTGTATGTTTACCCCCTTCCCCCAAATCTCTTAAAAACAGATTCTCTTGGTTGCTGGGAGCACACACGGGGAAGTTGTGTGTGAGGGGGTGTGATCCAGGGGACAGGGAGGATAAGCCCCCCACTCATAGGGCCAGGAGTGGCTCAGCTTTGTGAGCTAAGGATGGCCCGCGAGGTCCCAGAGAGAAAGGTCCCTGCTCCGTCCTTGCTCCGTGCACCCCATTCCCAGCCTGAGAAGTCCAGAGCCCCCCCACCCCCCACAAACACACCAGGGAGGAGAGACAGTCACCCTGACTCCCAGGCTCCGGCTCCAAGGCTCCCGGCACTAGGAGCTATTTTCAGCTTTCATGCCCTAGGACACGGCCAGAGCTATAGTCTCCGGAAACTCTCTGTCTGTCTCTCGCCCGCCCTACATCCCTCCCTCCCTCCCTCCCTCCTCCGCCTCTTCCCCTCCTGCTCCAGCTGTCCTGCCCTCCACCCTGCATTTCTACACAGGATGGCTCACAGACAGCTGCTCCCCGTGCCCACCCGCCACCATTCGATAGATGTCAAAACAAGCCCTGGGGACTTCCTTGGAGGTCCAGCGATTAAGGCTCCGAGCTTCCACTGCAAGGGGTCCGGGTTCAAAGCCTGGTCAGGGAAATAAGGTCCCACATGCCGCTGGCACGGCCAAAGAAATAAATGAATAAAAAATAAAGTTATAGTGATGAAACAGCACTAGTGGTGCAAGAATGGGACGTATAGCTCTATGGTAGAGAATAAGGGTCCAGAAACAGAAAAGTGAGAACTTGATATGACAGAAAGTGAGGAAATTAAGGAGTTTTCAATAAATGGCATTAGGACAATTGCATATCCATGTGGGAAAAAGTAAATTAGAAAAAAAGAAAACAAGCAAGCCCTGGTCAGGTGTGACCTTGGGCCCACGGCCATTGGCACACGTTGTCGTGTGGGACGTTCTTCCTTAGACTCCTCCCTCCCTCCTGTGTCACTGTCACTTCCTCCAGAACCTTCCTGGACTCCCCTACACAAGCCCGGGGTGTGCCCTCACCCGCCCACCCTGGATCACCGGAATTCCAATCCCGGCCCACCCTTCCCCACCAGGTAAAGAACTGTGCCTGGTCAGTAAGACCGTAGAGGTCCTTGGCCATTGCTATTGCAGTTGGAATTGTTACTGTGTTTACACAGGGTGACCAACACCCGCCCCCACTTTGCCCAGGAACGCTCAGGTTTGAGCGCTGGAACTATGGGGAAACCCTCATTTCTGGGGAACCCCAGAAGGCTGGTCAGCCTATTTAGGATGAATCTTTCACTTGATATCCCAACCCCCGAGAGCCAGAAAGGGAATCTCCCCCCTCCTTCCATGGTAACCTTCATTCATTCATCCACTCATCCCTTTATTCAACTCCTTTATTCAGCAAGTATTTATGAAGCATCTACTACATAGCAGACACTCTTCTAGGTGCTGGGGACAGTAAACTGAGAAGGTGTGATTTCTTACATGGGGATGATGTCTCGGAGACCACTGCAGGGCATGGGAGGTGGGAGAGGGAAGGGGCAGTTCTAAATGCAGGCCCTGACGGGATTGGGGCAGACCTTGCCCTAAGCCAGGCTGCTTGCTTCAACACAGCTGTCCTCACCCAGGGCCATCCTGCTTCCGCCTCACCCAGTTCTTCGGTGATGTCTGGGGAAGATCTGTGGTTGTCACAACTGGGGGGTAGGGGACCCTGGAATCAAATGGGTGGGGACAGGGATGCTGCTGAACCCCACACAGTGCCCAAGAGGGGCCCCCAGCAAAGAATGTCCCGCCCCAAATAACCCCAGTGCCATGGGCGAGACCCTGCACTAATATTATTCAGACCCGCTGGGGCCCCGAGATTCCTGCACAGGCTGGGACTCTAACCGGGTCACCTCTGTATCCCGAGGTGACCTAGAGTGGGGCAGCCAGGAGGGCTGAGTATCAGGGATGAAATGACCAATCTCTGTGCCCACTCTCCCCGCCACACCCCAGGGTCGATGGCCTCTATCTCCTCCCTGTGCAGCTAGCTTTTCCCTGAGCCATTTCTTCTTGTCAAGGTCCCTGTCGCAGGTTGTGTTCCCCGAAGATGACGTTGAGAGCAAGGATTGGAGTGCAGGTTGATGATGTGAGACGTGCAGAGAACAGATACAGCTGCCATAGGGTCCCGCAATTCCACTCCTGGGCATAGATCTGGAGAAAACTCTAATTCAAAAATATACATACACCCCTGGGATTTCCCTGGTGGTCTAGTGGTTAAGACTCTGTGCTTCCAGTGCAGGGAGCATGGGTTCCATCTCTGGCCAGGGAACTAAGATCCCACAGGCTGTGTGACAAAAAAATAAAGAGAAAGAAAGAAAGAAAGAGAAACAAAGAAAGAAAGAAAAAGAAAAGATACATGTACCCCAATGTTCATTGCATCACTATTTATAATAGGCAAGATGTGGAAGCTACCTAAATGTCCACTGATGGGTGAATGGATAAAGAAGATGTGGTACATATATACAATGGAATATATTCAGCCATAAAAAAATGAAATAATGCTATTTGCAGCAACGTCGTGGATGGACCTAGAGATTATCATACTAAGTGAAGTCAGTCAGACGAAAAAGACACATATATGATCTCTCGTATATGTGAAATCTAAAATACGACACAAATGAACTTGTCTACGAAACAAAAACAGACTCACAGACATAGAGAACAGACTTGTGGTTGCCAAGGGGGAGAAAGAGTGAGGGAGGTTGGATTGGGACTTTGGGGTTAGCAGACGCAAAGTATTAAACATAGGATGGATAAGCTACAAGGTTCTACTGTGTGGCACAGGGAACTATATTCAATATCCTGTGATAAGCCATAATGGAAAAGAAAAAGTTTTATTTATAGGTTCCATCCCTAACTGAGCTGGCCCATCCCCTCCCATGGTTCTAAGTGCAGCCCGAGGCTGCAGACTTCCCACCGTGGTCTTCAGCTCCAGAGCAAGCCACCTGCAAACCAGCCGCATCTTCCCAGGGGCTGGCAACTCTCCTTTGCTACTGATTCCAAGACACATCCAGATAGCACAAATGTGACCATGAAAACAAACTCAGCCATGTTCAAATCAGGGAAATAACATTCTTATCTCTGTTTAGTAGTTGCTTAATTTTAGAATAGCTTAGAGTTACAAAAAAGTTGCAAAGATCTGTACAGAGTGTGCAGAGTGCTGTGGACCCCTGACCCAGTACCCCTATTTCCAACACGTTAGTACTTTAGTACGTTAGTACGACATGCTTATCCAACTAAGGAACCGAGATGGATACGTTATTATTAACTAAAGCCCACACTTTATTAGAATTTCCCTAGCTTTCCCCTAACATCCTTTTTCTGTCCCAGTCTCCTCTGGGCTGTGACATTTCTCAGACGTCCCTGGGTTTTGATACCTTGAAAGTATTGAGGACGACTGGTCAGGTATTTTGTCCCTCAATTTGTTGGTTTTCTGATGTTTTTCTTATGGTTGGGCTGGAGTTATGGGGTTTGGGGCGGAAGATCCAGAGATAAAAATGTCATTCTCCTCGGGTCACATCATCAAGGATACACACCATCAAGGATACACACATCAAGGATACACACCATCAACGGGACTTGTGACAAACAATTTTACCCTTGATCACCTGGCCAGTAGCGTCTTTTTTTTTTTTTTTTTTTTTTGCTGCGTTGGGTCTTCATTGCTGCACACGGGCTTTCTCTAGTTGCGGCGAGCAGGGGCTCCTCTTTGTTGCGGGCACGTGCTTCTCATTACAGTGGCTTCTTTTGTTTGGGAGCACGGGCTCTAGATGTGCGGGCTTCTGTAGTTGTGGCATGGGGGCTCAGTAGTTGTGGCTCCCAGGATCTAGAGCGCAGGCTCAATAGTTGTGGCCCACGGGCTTAGTTGATCTGCGGCACATGGGATCTTCCCGGACCAGGGCTCGAACCCGGGTCCCCTGCATTGGCAGGTGGATCCTTTTTTTGTTTTCTTTGTTCCGTTTGGAACCAAAACTTTAATCCCAAGGAGTCTCACAAAACATATTACAAATGACAGCATGAAAAAAAAATTGCACAGTAACTCAAAGTTCAGCTCTACAATATACTCTTAATCTGGCAGGACACTGGTGTCTTGATAATCTCAACTTCCAAAAAACTTTACAAAGAGCTATGTATTCATGTACAGCAATCACAGAGGGGACTTATGACCTAACTCAAAGGTTAACTAACTTCCTTGAAACTTCTTAGATGCTAAACTCACTGGACAACCTCTTGTCCAGTGTGAAGACTAGTGGAATTCTTAAACCTCTAATCTAGGGTAAGGGTGCGGCTTTCATTTCTACCTGCTGGCTTGTGTTCACAGTACCTTTTAAAGACTGCTTGCTTGACTACAGCTGCATACCACATCCCAGCTACAGAAAGTCTTTTCAATGTTTGCCAGTGTTGTTTCCATAATCATAAACATCACACTTTAGGTGGGCAGGAGTTAGAGTTTTATTATCAGTCTAGGCAAGACCAAAAATTCAAAGCAAATTCAATTCTGCTTAAGAGAACATTGTAAAGAAACAATTCTTCATATTACATGCCTCATATGACCCATTTCAAACCACAGAGAATGACACCTTTATGTGTCACTGTCCCAAGAGACAGACAAATGGGAACAGCTAAAACATTTAAAAGGTGCATCAAGCTTCTGAAGTCTCAAACGAAACTTGAATTTTCTGTACATACTCCTGTCAAATGAAGGTATTTCCTGTGCACCACTCCTCTTGCAAAGTGGTCTACTATTTCCTTTCATTTGACCTGGATCGGCTAGGAGACCTAGAGAAAGATCGGGACGGCTTGCGATTTCTCTCCTCAGTGATCTCTCTCTTCTCCTATATCTACTAAAGGGACCTGCTCCGGCTGCGGGAGAAGCTTCTCCGTCTTGGAGATCTGTGGTGAGGGGGAGGACTCCTCCTCCGATAATCATCTCGAGGGCGACGACCCCAAGAAGGAGGCGGCCACGATTTCGACTTCTCCCTTCCCCATTCGACAGGTCCACTCTTACTCGGCAGCCACAGAGTGTTCTCCCGTCTACTTCTCAGACAGCATCCGCTGCATCTCGGGGATCTTCATTTTCAACAAGAGTGAAGCCGGGAGGGTTTTTAGCAACCCACACACTTCGGAGTGGTCCATAATATCCTAAAGCTCGTTCGAATTCAGTCTTCTTACCACTGTTTCCAAGACTCCTTACATAAACGTTCCAGTCCAACGGACAGGAATCCCGATGCAAGACCCTCCTGGCTCCTGGCTTTCATGGGCCACACGGTGATCCCGGGCCTCTAGAATCTGGCAGCTGAATCGGCTCGCACAAGCTGGCCTGTGGGGATGCTTTTCTCCCTATGTGTCCAGCCCGGGGCCATGCTGTCTAGGCCCGACCTCCAGGGTGACAGGGTGAACCCCAGGTCCCTGGAGCAAACACTCAGAGACCTGGTGACCAGACTCAGGGGGCTGGGGCGGCAGCTGGACATGTGTGGCCACCCTGGTGGTGTTTGGCCCCATCTGCAGTTCCAGTTCCAGCTGAGAAAGAGCCTCGCTGTCTTATTTTCTCCTGGTTGTGTAAGGATCCCCGGTGTCATTTGACAGAAATGTAGATGGTGTGTTCTTTCTCTCTTTTCTCCCTGCTTCCTCTCGTCCCTCTCCTCCTCCCTCTCTCCCTCTCCCTCTGTCCCTCTCTCTCTTTCCCTCTCTCCCTCCCCCCTCCCTCTCCCCCCTCCACGTCCCTCTCCCAACTCCCTCTCCACCTCCGTCTCCCCCTTGCTCTCCCCCATCCCTCTACCCCTCCCCTCCCCCTCCTCGCTCTCCCCCGTCTCTCTCCCTCCTCCCCCCTCCCTCTTCCCTCCTCCCCCCTCCCTCTTCCCTCCTCCCCCGTCCCTCTTCCCTCTCCTTCTCTTCCTTCCTCTCTCCCTGTCCCTGTTTCCCTGTTCCGCACGCTCTCCCTCTACCTCTTTCCCTCTCCCTGTCCCTCCACCTCCTTCCCTCTCCGGAGAGGGAAGGAGGTGGAGGGACAGGGAGAGAGAGCAGGAGAGGGAGGGGGGAGAGGGAGAGAGAGGGGTGAGAGGGAGAGAGGGAGAGAGGGAGGGAGCGAAAGACCGTCTCTCCCTCCCTCCCTCTCTCCCTCCCTCCATCCCTCTAGCTCCCTCCCTCTATCCCTCTCGCTCCCTCCCTCCATCCCTCTCCCTCCCTCTCTCTATCCCTCTCCCTCCCTCCCTCTATCCCTCTCTCGCTCCCTCCCTCTATCCCTCTCTCCCTCCCTCCCTCTCACCCTCTCCCTCCCTCCAACTCTCCCGCTCCCTCCATCTCTCCATCTCCCTCACTCCCTCCCAGAGAGGGAGAGATAGAGAGGCAGAGACAAGGGAGAGGGAGAGAGGGAGAGGGGGAGATGGAGGGAGAGGGAGAGGGAGGGAGAGAGATATGGAGAGGAGAGGGAGAGGGGGGGTGAGAGGGAGATGGAAAGAGGTCTCTTCCTCCCTCCCTCTCCCTCCCTCTCTCCCTGTCCCTGTTTCCCTGTTCCGCTCTCCCTCTCCCTCCAACTCCTTCCCTCTCCAGAGAGGGAAGGAGGTGGAGGGAGAGGGAGAGAAGGGAAAGAGGGAGAGGGAGAGCAGGAGAGGGAGGGGGAGAGGGAGAGAGAGGGGGGAAAGGGAGAGAGGGATAGAGGGAGGGAGCGAAGACGTCTCTCCCTCTCTCCCTCTACACCTCTCTCCCTCCCTCTCTCCTTCTCCTCCCTCTCCCTCCATGTCTCCATCTCCCTCACTCTTTCCCAGAAAGGGAGAGATGGAGGGAGAGGGAGAGAGGGAGAGGGAGAGATGGAGGGAGAGGGAGAGAAGAAGAGAGAGAGGGACAGAGGGAGACCGGAACAGGGAAACAGGGACAGGGAGAGAGAGAGGGAGAGGGAGAGAGGGAGAGAAGGAGGAGAGAGGGAGAGGGAGGGAGGAAGAGACCTATTTCCCTCTCCCTCTCTCTCTCCCTCTCCCTCTCCCTCTCTCCCTCTCCCTCCCTCTCCCTCTCCCTCCATCTCTCCCTCTTCCTCTCTCCCTCTGCCTTATCTCTGCCTCTCTGGGAGGGAGTGAGGGAGAGGGAGAGATGGAGGGAGGAGAGTTGGAGCCAGAGGGAGAGGGAGGAGAAGGAGGGAGGGAGAGGGAGAGAGGGAGGGAGAGAGGGAGGGAGGGAGAGACATCTTTCGCTCCCTCCATCACTCTCTCCCTCTCCACCCTCTCTCTCCCTCTCCCCCCCTCCCTCTCCATCTCTCTCTCCCTCTCCCCCTCCCTCTCCATCTCTCTCTCCCTCTCCCTCTCCCTCCACCTCCTTCCCTCTCCAGAGAGGGAAGGAGGTGGAGGGAGAGGGAGAGGGAAAGAGGTAGAGCCAGAGCGTGCGGAACAGGGAAACAAGGACAGGGAGAGAGGAAGGGAGAGAGGGAGAAGGGGAGACGGAGAGGGAAAGGGGGAGAGGGAGATGGGGAGGGAAAGAGGGAGAGAGAGAGACGGACAGGGAAAGAGGGACAGGGAGAGAGGGAGGGAGAGAGGCAGAGGGAGAGATGGAGGCAGAGGGAGAGTGAGAGGCAGCGAGGTAGAGGGAGAGAGGGAGAAAGGGAGAGAGAGAGAGAGAGAGGGAGAGCGGTAGAAGTGCTGAGGAGGGGGGCTCCCTCCCCCTCCCACTCCCATCCTCTCCCTACTGCTTTCTCTTTTTTCTGCTTCAACAAACCCCAGGCGCCTTTTAGATCAGCCCTGAAGTCAACGTTGATGCTTGGACAGCCTGACCTCCCCGCTGACTTCCAGCCCAGGACCACCGCTGGGAGATGAAGTCTGCGGGGCCCTGGGCGCAGGCTGCACAGGCACCTCCTCTGATGCCCAATCTCTCCTCGTTTACGAGGCAGCCGACACTCCCCTCCCTGACTCCCCAAGATTTGGGGCCTTTTTAGTATGTGTCGATAATGCCATGAGCGACTATTTAACTCTTCCACGAGGACCCATCTCCCAAAATGCAGTGGTTTTCAGCCTTGGCTGCACTAGAGAACCCCCAGGGAAGGGAGAGACGTCTCTCCCTCCCTCTCTCTCTCCCTCTGTACGTCTGTCTACCTCTCTCCCTCTCCCTCTCCCTCTGGGGTGATGCCCGATGAGCTCAGAATCGCAGATGGACCCCCCCCCCATCCCCTCTCTGTGGCTTGCATGGGGGATGCACCTTCTCACTGTGGCCCGGGCATGGCCTTGACATTCAGACATCGGGTCCTGCATGGACACTTGTGTTTGTTCCATAGCGCATGTGGCTGCAGTCTGTGCTTCTGTAGATGCGGGCTGTGCGTGAGCCCTTCATCTTCCCCGCAGACACCACTGGTGCTCGCTCGGCCTCGCGGGGGATGCGGGGGGCACGGGGGACAGTCTTGTGTCCCCACCTTCTTGGGCTGCAGACAGGCCACGCTGGTGCTGTGGTGACTGGGGGCTCCCAGGAGAACCCCGCTGCAGACCGGAGAGGTGGCCCCCGAGAAGGTGGCGTACGCCTGGGGCCGGGCCTCATCAGTGAGCCACGGGCCACCTGCAGCAACAGGTGTCTCACCGTCCAGGGGCTGGGTGTTCGGGCGCCGTGGGGTTGAGCTACTGTCTGCACGGCAGCCGTGTTTGTCTTGTTGAGCCCGGGGAGGCCCCTTGGTGGCTCCTGGAGAGCCTGGCCGCATTTCTTCCTGCCCTTGGCCTTAGAGCCCATCACGTTCATGCCGTTTCTGCTTCCAAAAGGACCTGTGTTAATAAAGACCACGTGTTAGGACAGCACCAAAGTGTCTAGAAATCTGGGCCAGGAGGAGGAGGGAGGGGGATTGGCTGTGCCCGCCAGTGGCCTGGGAGCCCTGCCCGCCTGCAGGGACCTGGCCCGGGGCCCGTGGGGAGGGCGTGGCCCTCGGTCCCCAGCGCCTTCCGTCTCTGGCTTCCAGGAGAACTGCGTGATCCTCAGGGAGCTGGTGAGGCTGCAGGCCCTGAAGTCCCACCTGCTGGGGTTCCGCACCATGCCGACTCCGTGCTGGAGATGAACACGGACAAGACCAGCCAGGTGGTGGCCACTGTCCTAGGTAACACCGCCTTCCCCTGAGTCCCAGTGGGGACGGGGTCAGGCGGACCTTGACCGGACGTGGTGCTGCCTGAGACCCCACTGTGTCAGCCCTTGGGGGTCACCTTCCCAGACGCTTCATTCTGCCTCGAGGGGCACAGGGTCGGGGGTGGCTGGGGGGCCGCCCCAGGGACGTAGCCGAGCCTCTCCCCTCCGCCCGCAGGTGAGCTGGCCCAGAAGCTGAAGCCCCTCGGGGAGCAGGAGCGGCCGTGATCCTGGAGCTAAAGAAGGCCGAGTGCCAGAGGCGGGGCCTGCACTTTGACGGCCCCATCAACGCCTGGGACCTGCGCTACTACGTGAACCAGGGGGAGGAGACGCGCTACCACGTGGGCCAGTACCTGCTCAATGAGTCTTTCCCCATGCAGGCGGTCACACGCGGGCTGCTGGGCATCTCCCAGGAGCTGCTGGGGCTGACCTTCGACCTGGAGGAGGGCACCAGCATGTGTCACGAAGACGTGAGGCTCTAAACGGTCTGGGACGCGGCCTCGGGCAAGGTCATCCATCGGCAAGTTCTACCTGACCTCTATCCTCGGTGCGTGCGTGGGGGAACCTGTCGGCCGTGGGCCGGGGCTCCTCTGTGGAAGCGGGGCCCCATCCACGTCCCTCCGCAGGGTGGGGAAGTCCGGGCACGCGGCCTGCTTCGGCCTGCCTACAGCACGATGGGAGCTGCCAGATCGCCATCGCGGCCATGGTGGCCAACTACACCAAGCCTACGCCCAACCTGCCCTCCCTGCTGCGGCATGATGAGCAGGAGACCAACTTCCACGACGTCGGGCATGCGATGCACCAGCTCCGCTCCCAGGCGCAGGGCTGCAGGCAGGGGGCGGGGAGGGCCCGGGCATGCGTGGTCCTCAGGCAGGCCCTCGCCACGGGATTCTTTCACTGACATCACCCCACACGTGGTGACGCCCTCGGTGTCAGCTTCCATCATCAAACCCCAGGCACTGGGCGCGTAAATAACGGAAATGGATGTCCTCAACGCTCTAGAGGCTGGAAGACCCAGATCAAGGAGTCAGGGCTGGTTCCCTGCATGTTAAATACATGTACTCAAGAGTTGCCTTTAAAAAAGACAAAAGAAAAGAAAGGAACGTTGCCTGCAAGTCTGCTGACAGCCGGTGATGAGAACCAGAGGGAAGGCTCTGGGGCCGGGGGCGCAGTGCCCTGTGAGCTCGGGGGCTGCTGCCAGTCTCCGTGGAGGCTCAGCAAGTTCCAGTGACTTCCCCACGTGGGGGGCGCCAGCTGAGAGTCTGGGCCCAGGACCCACTGCTCGTTCGGTCTTCCTGTGGTCAGCCCTTCATCCTGAGAGCGATGCTCTCACAGGCTGCACCGGGGCGTGTGGGGACAGTTTACTGAGCCGTACAGACGTCACTACTGCTTTGGACCATTTCCATCATCCCGAAAATGTCCCTCACGCCCTTCGCTATCACTCCGTCCCCTCGCCAGCCCCTGACAACCAGGAACCCACTCGCTGACTCTGTGGATCTACCTGCTCTGGATGTTTCTCCTCAGTGGGGTCACGCCCTGTGTGTCCTTCTCTGTATGACTTCTCTCGCTGAGCATCGTGTTCTCAGGGTGTACCGACGTGGCAGCGAGCGTCAGGGCTTCACCGCATTGCGTGGCTGAGGGACGTAAAGAAGACAAGAGAAAAGAAAAGCACGTTGCATGCAAGTCTGCTGACAGCCGGTGATGAGAACCAGAGGGAAGGCTCCGGGGCCTGGGGCGCCGTGCCCTGTGAGGCCCTTGGCGCTGCTGCCAGTCTTGGTGGGGCACGGGCAGCACCGTCCCTCAGGAGCTGCTGGACAAGCTCATCAAGTCCCGGGAGGCCAACCCAGATGCGGCCGGACCGAAGGAAGGGAAGGGGGCTTCCAGTCTGCCCGGCTGGCAAGCGCGGCCTGGACACGGTGCCAGCCCCCCGTCTCCTTCCTCCCACGCCCCAGGCCTCTTCAACCTGTGCCAGATCATCCTGGCCAAGGTGGTTCAGGCCCTGCACACGCAGACGCCCGCGGACCCGGCCCAGGAGAATGCCCGCCTCTGCCAGGAGATCCTGGGGCTCCCAGCCATGCCAGGTAGCCAAGCGCGCGCCGGGCTCACCTTAGCGGTCGGTTGGCGGCTACTGCCCAGGTCAAGAGGATCGTCTGGTGGTGTGTGAATGGGGACTGACTGACGGGCTCCGGCCGAGGCCCACTGCCCTCTGGCCTCCTCCTGCCACGGCTCCTTGGCTGGTCCCTCCAGCTGTGGCCCACGGAGTCCGAGGGTGGAGTGGGAGGCTCTGCACATGCTTTCTAGAGAGCCTGGAAGAGGCAGGAGAGGGCTTCGTACCCCGGACAGAAGGCATCGACGAGGTCTGCCCATGCGTGTCGGTGCGGACACGCGGTTCACTCCCTCGTGAGCGCTTTAACCAGCGATCTCCCCGTGGTGCAGGGAGAGCCCTGACTCATCTCTCGCAGCCTCGGCAGCTGGCCTTGTAAGAGGCTTAGGAGTGAGCCCTCGTGAGCTTCAGCAGAAAGTCAGCAAAGATTTATTTGTGTCCCTCCACTGAACTGCCAGCAAGGTCCCCGTTTTCTACAAGTGTTGGGCCAATACTCTCTCTAGTGGCAGGGGACTCAGACAAGGCTGCTTTGAGGCCCCCACCCCCGCTCTGGGGCAGGGGCACTGAGCGGCCAGGGGGCCGGGCAGGAGCCCCTCCGCGTGTGTCCCAGTGACCCACCTGCCTGCGACCTTCGGTCGCCTGGCAGGAAGCTACGACGCCCAGTCCTATGGCCAGTCATTCCTGCAAGAAACACTGGAACCAGTTTCTGCCAACCCACCAAAAAAAACGACTTCAAAGGCAACGTGGTGTCACAGGAAGGGCTTGTTTCTGTGTTGGTTTGTTTTTAGTTCATCAGGCCTCACTTAAAATTCTGATTCCACAATGCACTTGCTTTGGGATCTTGAGCAACACTCATAACCTCTGCAAGTTTCAGTATAGTAAGTTTATGTGATTACCTTCATCTGTAATATCCCTGTGTTGCAATCTTAATTAATTCAGATTAATTCATCTTAATCTTAATCTCAAGTTCAGATCAATGACTAGTTCCTCTGTGACTTCTCCTCTGAACGGATTCAAAAGCCGCCTCTCCCGTCCTCATTTGGCTTCTCTTCTCTTCTGGAATCTCATAAGAACTTCTATGACCTCTTTGGGTTTTTGTTGTTGCTGTTGTCTGTTTGTTTGTTTTTTAATTGAAATATAGTTGATTTACAATGTCGTGTCCGTTTCAGGTGTACGGCGCAGTGATTCCGTTTTCAGATTCTTTTCCCTTATAAGTTATTACAAAATATTGAGTACAGTTCCCTGTGCCATAGGGGAGATCCTTGTTGTATCAATTCTATGCCTTCTTTGAATGACCGTAGCACTTGTTGTCTGTATCATTTTTATGTCTGTTGTGGCTTTGTGACTGAAAATGAAAATTTTCTATTTGTTCATGCCCTGGCCCTTCCTTAAAAATGTGTTCATTTACCTATTTCATATTTATTGACTACATCTTAGACACCGTGTTAGCTGCTTGTTCTAGATGTTAATAAAACATAGACCTTCCTGCTCAAAGGGTCACAGTATTTGTGGGAAAACAAAAAAATGAACAACTTACGTCTCAAATAGCTTTGTACTTCCCAAAGAGAGCACACCTCGTAGGTACAATAAATATATGTATTATACATAAATGTATAAAGAGTTAATGGCATTAAAAACGTGAGATAACTGCTTTTCTATTCTGAGGAAATGAGGATTACATTTCACCAGGAGCTCAATACCACTCTGAGAATGAGGGCTTAACCCCCGACCTGGCTCACTGCATCGCTTTCGTATATGAAAATAGACAAGTCTGTACACGCTCTCTACAAAAAGGCTTATCTGGCATGAATTTCAGATAGCAAGAAGAAAAATTCAAGAGGTTCAGAGAAGCATCCAGAAGCTCAGATGATTGTCTGGCACTGATACAACTTGCTTGACAGGAAAATAGAGCTGTAAATCTCACAAAATTCGATGATCTTCTAAGAATTTCAAAACCGCCTGCTATTAATTAGAAATCCTAGAAGAACCGCTTCTTTTAAAGCACACTGATAATATGCTTTACAGCTTAATATTCAGAAGCCTATGTTTTGGCTAAGTGAGCTTCAGGAATGAAGGAAACTTGTGGTTCAGTTCCCTCTACTCTGGAACCTCTGGTCAAAACACCTACTTCTGTGCTCAGCCATCTTATCATCTGAAAAATGGAGGCAACTCTAAGAAAACATAGTTACAGAGATGTTGCACAGTTTCCTGTGTCACTGTCTTCATTTGTTTCAGAAAACCAATAACGTCTAAGCTACTACTGCAAAGAGCGCAGTGTTACTTGGGGTCATCTAGTGCAGCTCTGTCAAAGTAAAGAAAAGGAAAGGGGCCTAGAACAACTATAATTTTCCCAAGAGGACACTATTATTTTATGGTAAATCTGAGTCAAGAACCCTGATCTCTTTGATGCCATTCCATTGTTCTTTCGTTGGGTTCTCAAGAACCCAGAGAAAGAAAGAGAAATAAAACTCCTATGTGCTGTGTCACTGGTACAGGACGTGGCAAGATTGGAATCGGAGAACTACATATTAACAGGTATTTGGGAAATTCTTCAAACTGGTTAAGATATACACCAGGTACCTAAAAAACAGTATGTTTTCCCAAGATGATTCTGTGGAATGAACAGAACTGGTAACTGAAGGTGCCTGTGTGCTGCACTTCCAAACAGGATGGGTGAATGCTTGTTTTCTGGCACCTTTAAGACTCCACCCCAATATACACATTAAAATAAAATTAACATTTCAACTGGGTCATATTTAATTCTGCATGCTCTTCTAAGTCAGCAAAATATTCCATATATCATTTAAGTTGTCACTCACTCTCTTTTCTTTTCTTTCTTTTTCTTCTTTTTTTTTTTTTTTTTTTGCGGTACACGGGCCTCTCACTGCTGTGGCCTCTCCCGTTGCGGAGCGCAGGCTCAGCGGCCACGGCTCACGGGCCTAGCCGCTCCGCGGCATGTGGGATCTTCGCGGACCGGAGCACGAACCCGCGTCCCCTGCATCGGCAGGCGGACTCTCAACCACTGAGCCACCAGGGAAGCCCGTCACTCACTTTTTAACTTGAGTTTTAATTTCTAAAAGTCTTTCCAAACACAAAACAGAGGTGGGAAAATGGTATATGGGAAGCTGCAGAGATGAAATAAGCTTACTTCATTCGGCATAAAGATGAATACCCAAACAACTTCTGCATAGCTGCAAGTGTCCAAATCTACTATCTTCGTTTCGTAGTCAAGGCTTCCGGAAAAATATGCCAACGGATTCCTAATTACCCAAATGCCCCATATCCGTTTCAGTAAGTATCGTTATACATTACGGAAAATTTTCTCAGTGACACAGAAAGACATCCTGGCCGAGCATCCCCCTTCCCATGACACAGAGATGATGGGTCTCAAGCTACGTTGAAGGCGTTGGAGCCCACTTTATCCATTACTAATATTAATGGAGGACAAACCTTCATATTCTGTTTGTTTGCTCTGTGTTTGTTAAATCACTTCTTCCCTTCATTAAAATGGATGACACATAATTGAGTCTGTAGTGTGTGTATCACTGGAACCTGAACACATTTTTGTTGGTTTTATTAACGTCATAGGTTTCTAGGGAGGGTCTACTAAATAACTAAGTCTAGTTTCACAGTTACAAATAAATTAGGATGTAATTTTGAATAAATTAAGCTCATCATAAAGGAAGGAGACTGATAGTTGCTACTACCCCTTCCTTGAGGGGCTCTTGTAAAGCACTAAATAAAGTAACAGAGGTTTATATGCATGCATATATTTTCAATGATATTTGAACACACTCGAAAAGAACTCTACAGAATGCATTATAAAACCTCGATGCTGTGTGTCCCTAGTTCCCAGCTCTCTCGTTAAAACTATTTAAATGAACAAAATGTTATCTATTAGGAGAGCTATCAGAGTACTCCAAATACTACTTCTTGCAGTACCCTGTCCCAACCATTTGCCTTCCTCTTCCCATTAGTCCTTAATTCAGAAACCCCAGAGATTTGTTCATTAATTTATGAGCATATTTCTTCATTCAGCCAAGAAAACTGATGGCTCCCTTACCAAATTTCAGGCACCCTTCTTCAGTATGTTTTCTAGGCATGTTCAGGAAACACAGCAGTGATTAACACAGATGAATATAGCCTCTCTCGAGCTGAGGGGAGAGACAAAAGTAAAGAAGCAAATATAAAATCGTAAGTGTAAATACGTAAATAAAAATTGAATAAATGGGTAGAATAACTAGTATATCAGGTAAGTGCTGGAGAAAAACAGCAAGCGGGGAAGGGGGATGGAGATTGTTAGCTGGTAGGAGGAGGCTGCGATCTGAAACTAAGTGATCACTGAGGGCTTTCTGGGGAAGATAAAATTTAAGAGGGAACCTAAGGTTGTGAGAGGGAGCAAGGTGCATATCTGGGAAGTGAATAGTACAAGCAGAGGGAACAGTCAGATGGAAAGGCAATGAGGCAAGAGTGGGCTTGGAGTATCCAAGGAGCAGAAAGGATGTCAGTGTGTGGAAAACAGAGGGAGCAAAGTGGAGAGGAGAAGGAAACAGTCAGAGAGGAAACAGAGGCCCAGATTTCTAGGGCTGTGGAGGCACTTTGAGGACTTTGCTTTTCCTGTGAAGAAGCCACTGAAGAGCCTGGAGTGACATGATCTGACTTACGTTTTAACAGGATCTCTCTGGATGCCATGTTGATTAGAGACTGCAGGAGAATAAGGACAAGCCCCAGAAGACCAATAGTTGATTCAAATGTCAAGAAACATTTATGCCTTCACCCTTCAACTTCACAAATGATGCCATTTCCATTGAGCTATTGAAAAATATAATCTGGCTTTCAAAACAATAAACCAGAAGGCATTTTCTCACATAAGCAAGGTCACAAACAACTGTCAGCTAAAGTTGAAATAGCAACAAATCAAATAATAACAAAAAACATTTTTTATAGCTTTTAAAACCTTACCAAGCATTTTCTTGTCCATTATCTAAGTTAATCCTCAAATCAACGCCATGAGATAGTTACTATTTTCCCATTAGAAGTGACCGCATATTAAATCCTTAGTGATTGCTCAAGAAAAGCTGAAATCTTGAGTGTACATCTATTAATGGCCAAGGTTGGGTTTTTTACCCATGGGAACATTGGATGCTAAAATCCACAGGGATTTTCAGCTCAAGATGGCAGACTAGGAAATATATTTACTTTCTGGTCCTCCTGAAACCAGGTTTAAATAAAACTGTAGAAATACCCAAATTAATCAACCAATAAGAGCCAAGACATTGTGGAAGTCATCAACCACAGAAAGATTTCAACACATTTCGAGAAGGCAAACAATGAAATGGAGGGGCCATGAATAAAATAATGAAGAAAAGACTACCCTAAGTAGGGTCTGCACAAAGCCAGTCAGCTTTTGCTGAGCCCTGGTTATAGTAAAGGACAGAGGAAAGAAGAGGGGCTGAAAACAAGGAGACAAAAGTCATTTTAGGAAAACACGTTCATTTAATGAGCTCCAGGGAACACTCGGCCTGCTGCCATACTCACTCACGTATTACAGTGGATTGTTGGCACGCAAGACAAGAAAACAGGGAACCAACGAACAAAACTCAAGACACTGTTTCTTACTGAACTCTTCTCAAACGAGATCAAGAAATTATGGTTCAATGCCATAGCTGTAAATCATTTCTGCTCCTGGAGAGGTTAGAAAGGGCTTATAATAGTTACCCTTTTTTTTTCAGACAGAATTTAGGTCTGAGCAAAAGCTTTTGTGTCCTCCAACCTCAAAGTTTATTGGGGATGGAAGTCCAAATTTGCTTCGACATACCATAAAAAGAATCTCATGAGCAGAGGGTCAAACTACTTTTGGAATATATGAATTATGCCCAGTGTGATTTTAAATAGATTTTAAACAAAAATATATAGATTTTTACTGATCTATATGATTCTGGGTTCTGAAACTTCTACATGTCACATGCCTGATACAGAACACACAATGTCAGTCCCAGGAGACAGAAAACACTCCAATGAAGCAAGCCAAAGAAACAAGATTCGGACAAGGTAAAGTGACGTGTAGACCAAGACCAGGATTTTTCAATTCTTTCCTGTCATGCTGTAGCTTCCAGCTCCTGAATAACAACACATGTTTCCCTTGTCCTAGACACACAAGAGTATGTCTCCTCTACGGGGCATAAGAAGCTCTAGAGTTACATATGTGTAGTAAAGAGTGGACCCAGCCGGCATACTCACAATGACCAAATTGTGTTGCTCGTACTTTATTTTAAACCAATACATCGCTCCACGCTGAAGTTGCAATAAATGATATATTTGCTTTCTAGACATGAATGAGATGCCTTACTGGATATACTCCAGGAAGGCCAGAGAAACTGGCTTCTAATCCATACAGAATAATTCATTGATGAATTCCTTTCAGGATAGCCCATGATTTATCTAGAATATAAGCTTTACATACCTGGATCCTTCAAACTAGACCAAAGGGAAAAATCTAGGCTCCAAGCCTCAATTAGAAATGTGGGATGGTGCTATGCTGACAACTGGTGGTCCCCGACCTATCTTCTGAGATTAGAACCCAGTGTGGTGGATGACCAATTCACGCGTTGAACAAAAGAACACCTCCTACAGGGCAGTGGATGTGTTCATTACAGGTATGGCACTTAGGGCTAAGTATCATAAGGACTTCAAGAAACAAAAGAAAAAGTAACACATGAAGCATATATGATAAGGAGGCGCCAGAGTCCAGAGCACGAGCTCTGGAATCACACAGGCTTGCTTCGAATCCCGGCTAAGCCACTACCATCTGTATACCCTGAAGAACAGTCGAAGGTTGAAATGTTCTTTTACCAAATTTCGAAAAACAAGTGAAGAAAGAACCTACCTGCCAGGAAGGGACATCGTGGGGTGCAGCATCCAGTCGGGTCAGGGCTCTGCATCCCCTGCTCAGAAACCTTCACCGCCTGGCTCACGGTGATGCTGGCAGCTCAGCAGCCCTGGAGAAGGCGCTCCTGCTCCTGTCTCCAGGGCTCGCGGACAAGCTGGGGAGGTCCACGGAGGAGGCGGGCCACAGCCTGGCAAGCTCTGGGTGCCTCCTGCACTCAGCTCTGGGCAGGCTCTGGCCTCTGGGCCCCGTTGTGGGGAAGGGCTGGCCGATACATACCCAGGGCTGAGGGGTCTGCAGAGCCGGTGCCCAGGCAGCGTGAGCTCTGGAGGACAAGGCTTCCACAGTCCCCAACAGTCTCCGCATGGTGGCCCATCCGGTGCCAAACACCTGCCACCCACAGCGACAAGTCCCAGCCGCTAGAAAGTCCAGAAGGGCTCGGGCTCTTTGCCCTCGGGCCGGGTTTCTCCAGGGGCTGGGCTTGTGTGGGGCCCCCAGCCCACCCCCTGACCCGCCCGCCCTTGCTCTGTGACACGTACAATGCAATGGCAACACCCAGGCTGAGCCGGCAGGCCAGTGTTCAGTGCGTGCTAGACCTTGAGAAGAGTTAGCAGCTAGGGAGAAGCTCTCCCACTTTCACTCGCTTTTCTCAGATCAGCCAGGCAGCCCATCTCACCCCAAAGCGATGGACACCACACCTCCTTCCCAGGCTATCGTTTTCCGTTCTGCCCCTGTTTTCCCTTTCCATTCTGCCCCTCTTTTCCCCAGCACCCCATCTACGGCTTCGGGTGTCATCGGTGCTGCAGCAGGCAGCACCTCTGACCCCGAAGCTATGGACACCACACCACCTTCCCGGGCTTTCGTTTTCCGTTCTGCCCCTGTTGTCCCTTTCCATTCTGCCCCTCTTTTCCCCAGCACCCCATCTACGGCTTCGGGTGTCATCGGTGCTGCAGCAGGCAGCACCTCTGACCCCGAAGCTATGGACACCACACCACCTTCCCGGGCTTTCGTTTTCCGTTCTGCCCCTGTTGTCCCTTTCCATTCTGCCCCTCTTTTCCCCAGCACCCCATTTACGGCTTCGGGTGTCATTGGTGCTGCTCCCGGCAGCACCTCTGACCCCGAAGCTATGGACACCACACCACCTTCCCGGGCTTTCGTTTTCCATTCTGCCCCTGTTTTCCCTTTCCATTCTGCCCCTCTTTTCCCCAGCACCCCATTTACGGCTTCGGGTGTCATTGGTGCTGCTCCCGGCAGCACCTCTGACCCCGAAGCTATGGACACCACACCACCTTCCCGGGCTTTCGTTTTCCGTTCTGCCCCTGTTGTCCCTTTCCATTCTGCCCCTCTTTTCCCCAGCACCCCATCTACGGCTTCGGGTGTCATTGGTGCTGCTGCAGGCAGCACCTCTGACCCCGAAGCTATGGACACCACACCACCTTCCCGGGCTTTCGTTTTCCGTTCTGCCCCTGTTGTCCCTTTCCATTCTGCCCCTCTTTTCCCCAGCCCCCCATCTACGGCTTCGGGTGTCATTGGTGCTGCTCCCGGCAGCACCTCTGACCCCGAAGCTATGGACACCACACCACCTTCCCGGGCTTTCGTTTTCCGTTCTTCCCCTGTTTTCCCTTTCCATTCTGCCCCTCTTTTCCCCAGCCCCCCATCTACGGCTTCGGGTGTCATCGGTGCTGCAGCAGGCAGCACCTCTGACCCCGAAGCTATGGACACCACACCTCCTCCCTAGGCTATCTTTTTCCGTTCTTCCCCTATTTTCCCTTTCCATTCTGCCCCTGTTTTCCCCAGCGCCCCCCCCATTTACGGCTTAGGCCGGCATCAGTGCTTCAGCAGGCAGCAGCTCTGACACCAAACCTATGGACACACCTCCAGGGCTGTCATTTTCCAGTCTGCCCCGTCTCCAAGTAGAACCACTACCTATTTCACACGGCTGTTCCTAGTTCTGGGAACACACCACGCACTGGTAGCAATGCCTCAGCCCATGCCTCGACTCATTTCCCTGCAACGCTGGCCAACAGATAGACCAGCACTTCAAAGTTATGACAGAAAGTTGAGTAAGTTATACGCTTGGAATTGCATTTATTATTACTAACAAGCACAACTGTAGTGCTTAGACTATAACAAGTAATATTCTAAGTGCTTAGCAAATATTAACTCACTTAATCCTCATAATGGCAACCCTATAGGTAGGTAATGTTCATAATATTCACCTTTTTGGGGGGAAACTGAGGCCCAGGGGGGGTTGAATAGCTTGCCTAATGCCACACAGTAAGTAGCGGGCAGAAACCCAGGATGAAAACCAGACCGTCTAGACTTTCATCACTTTGCTGTGTCACCTTAATAGATGTTGTGGTTAGGGAAGGGACTAAACTGACAAGACTCTGAACTTGAGAAGGGAGAAATTAGAAAGTGACTGATCCTAGAAAGTAGAGAGGATTTCAGCTCAGAAATTTCTGGTGGTGAGACCCAGAAGAACAAGAACATGGTTGGAATATTAACTTGGGGTAGTATCTGAATCCATTGAGAAATGGTTTTGTTTTGTTTTGTTTTTTTAACTTAGAAAGGCCAGCTGGATGAAGATTAATGAAACAAAAAGCAGAAAGGGAAAGAGGAAGGTGCCTGAAGTGAGACATAACCTCTTCCCTGTAAGTACTAGGGGTGGGCGTCCTGTGGGAAAGGATGGAGCTCTCTCTACAGCTTTGTCACCAGGATGAACAAGGAGAAACATGGCAACCATTGTACTGGTTTTGATGATTCCTCAAAAACCAAGGCTTTACTTTCCAAGAACTACCCACAGTAGCATACCTACCGTGTGTCAGACATGCCACCAAGTGTGTTTCCAGTCACACATTTTAATTGGAGAAATAGTTCCTATGAGGTACGCATTAGTTCCCTATGGCTGCTGTAACAAATGACTACCAATGAGCTTGCGTAAAACAAAACACACTCATTCTCTTATGGTTCTGGAAGACAGAGGTCCAAAACCAGTTTCCCTGGGCTGGAACCAGGAGTTGACAAGGCCGTCCATCCACCTTCTAGAGGCTCTAAGGGAGAATCTGTTTCCTTGACAGCATTCCTTGACTTCTGGCCACATCAATCCAACCCCAACTTCATCATCACATTCTCTTTGGAGTAAACACTCCCTCTGCCTCTCTCTTACGAGAACACCAGTGGTTACATCTGGGTCCATCCAGGTAGTCCAGAAGAATCTCCCCATCTCAAAACCCTTACTTTCATCCCATTGGCAAAGTCCCTTCTGCCATTTAAGGTGACATTCATAGGTTCTGGGGATTAGAAGGTGGACATTTGGGGGCAATGGTACTATTCAGTCTACTACAAGGTAGATACTATTAGCTTTCTCAGATGTAGGAAATGAAGTTTAGGGAAGTAATTTGTCTCAGGTCTACAATTTCCAGAGGAGAGATTTAAATTCTGCCAGGGAGACTTTAGGACACACTCTAAACAACTTTAACCTGTGTCCTTAATTACTGCATAATCCTTGGTTAAGAGTCACACTTAGGTATCAAGACCCAACTGAATATAACACAAGTACTGTCTCCTCTTTCACTATGTTTGCCTGGTGTATTTATGAATCTTGCCCAGAGCAGAAGAGTTCAGAAAATCGTTATACACGTTTACTAGGAGAAAGCATTTACCGTTTGATGTGCACGGAGTAATGGAAGGCTATTTAAAATAAAATAAAGTAAAATATGCCACCAAATCGTCAAGTGTCACAACAGAGGTAACCCCGTGGGAGTCTTGAGGAGACTAAAATTATCTCCAATTGTGCAGGTGAGAAAAGTGTCACTAAAGGCAGTTGTAGTTCAGCCAAGCCCTACGGCACAGAAGTAGGAATCTGGATATGTACGAATGGGAAAAAAGACATTTTAGGCATGGGAAACAGTCGAATGCTGAATGGATGAGAAATATGCATTAGACCTTTCTAAATCAACTGGCTTATTAACTCAGTACATCAGATTTGGTCAGTCAAACTAGCTTTAGCTGATTACTTATCCAGGGCATAGCTGTTGAGAGTCATTTTTGTCATAGAACAGTAAATAAAATTGTTGAACTATAGCTTTAGGCTTGCTAAGTGATAACAGATTGCTCTAGCTGATGTTCAAGTGACTTACTTGGTACTATTCACGAAATTGGGGGTTAACAACTGCTTAAGACAACATAGAGAATTGATCTTAAATAGTACTTTTAGTAGTTACTGTGTAAAGTATCTGTTCAGTAGCTCATGGTAAATGGATGTTTATAATCCCCGCTGGACAACCAACTGCTTTTTTGCAAATGGTAATGTGAATTGCTGTTGCATAAACTATAGTAATGACCACCTATCTAATCTGTTGTCCAAACCAGAAATCTTCTAACAATACTGGTCTCCTAATAAAAAGTAAGCATGAAGCTAACACACACTGGGTGTCTCCCGTGTGCCTGTGCATGCATCTATAGCTCACTGAACCCCCATAACAGCCCCCAAGAGAGGGACTCTGAGTGTCCCCATGCTGCTGGTGGAGAAACAGGCACAGGAAGGTTCAATAGTCTATCTACCTAAGATAACACAGAGGGCGGGAGAGCCTGTTTTTAAACCATCTGCCTCCAATTCCAGGTGCCAGGAGCCAGATTCAGCCTACAGGCCTCTTCTGCTCATCTGGAGGTGAAACCATGTGTAAGGATTAGTCAAATCCTGTCTTCACTCCTCAAGGTAGCTTGAACACTTGCACGTCCTCCAAGTAGCACGTAGCATAAGCAATAAGATGTTTGCCCCGGGTATTGTCCAGGAACTTGGAATCAGCTGTGTCTAGTTAGGCTGAGCTGGTTAAGACTGGAGAGGACCACCGATCTTCCACCTGGCCCAGTGCCTTTTGACCTCCTGCCATCAGAGGGCCGAAAACTACAGCCTGAGAATGTGCTGAGCCCCGCAGCCTAGTTACGCCAGCTCAGGACAATGATGAGCACACCTTTTCCCAATCACCTTTCCTCATGCTCCCCATGCCTCATACTGCCCTGCTTCTTTATTCTTTATCCCATAGATACCCCAAGCCCCTTGCCTTTGGGGAGGCGGATTTGAGAGCTATTGTCACGTCACTTCCTCGCTTGGCTGCCTTGTGAATAAACCTCCTCTTTGCTGCAAACCTCAGCATGTCAGTGTTTTGGCTTGCTGCGCCTCAGACAAAATGGTAGGGAGCAGTGGTAAAGGTCCCTTGCCTGTGAGGGAAGCTGGTTGCTAGTAGTCACGTTGCAGATGTTTTCTCCTCCCGGGGGGGCAGACGTCCTGCTCTTCCAGAAAGAAGGGAGAAAGGCAGGAGCTGGACCCTTGCTCTCAGGGTCACCGTCACCTAGGAGCTCGTTAGAAACACAGAATCCAGGCCCCACCCAGAACTACTGAATTACAGCCTGCATTTAACAAGATCCACAGGAGAGGCATACCCATATTAAAGTTGGAGAGGCACCAAGCTGGAGTCCACGTAGCAGAGAAGCAGACAGGATTCTAGACCACACAGAGTGTTAAAGGCCAACAGTTTGTTTTCTATTCTCAAAACAATGTTTTTGAGCCATGTTTATGAGCAATGTCCCAACTTGCTTCTAAGGTTTCTTGTGTGAAGAATGGATTGGAAGGAAACAAGATATATGGACACTAGTTAGGACCTCATTGCAACAGACAGGCAAGTTCAGTATTAGGATGTTGAGGAAGAGTTGACAGATTCAGAAGAAATTCAGGAGATAAACTGAAGCGGGCTTAATGGGGTATGAGACGGAGGAAAGGAAGGTCTTAGGGAATTTAAGGGTTTACTCCACGTATGAGCAAAGCCTCAAAATTCATCATTTGAACGTACAGAGGTAGAGCTCTCAAAGGACACTGGTTAGGAAGCAACAGTACGCCCTTTATAATTCCAAGAGACAACACGGATCAACTGTCTCGATGGAAAACTCGGCGGTACCGGTGCGTTTTTTCACTCAAACTTAGTTCCAGTGCCTATTACTCACATTTTCTGTGCCTAAACAACACAGCTTGAGGAACTGAAGGGGATTCCATCCTGGTAATTAAGGAGGGTCCCCAACACTGACAGTCCCATCTTAAAAAGCAGTCCCGCTGCATTTTACCCAAGGAGCAATGGCCAGAGCCTCCCTTTTAAAACGATGGGGAGAAATCAGAACATCACACACTGTCCCTTTCAGCTACTATGAACTGAGCCGCGAGACGACCAGCACCCCCTAGCACAGCGCCGGGGGCCACTGTGACAGGCGACAGCACAAGAGACGGAAGCCCAGGCCCAGGGGCTCCGAGCTCCACCGGCAACGCCCAGAGGCCAAGGCGCATTACCTTTCCGGGATGTGCTTTCCGCCCTTCCTCGTGGCCGACGAACTGGCTCATGTCACCCCCGCCAGGAGTGCCAAAGTCGCCAACCCGGCATCCCCGGTGCCAGCACAAGGCCACGAACCACAGGCGCCTAGGCACAAGCCCACGCAGCTCGCGGACCTCCTTCTACCGCGCATGCGCCACCGCGTGGCGTGTCGAGATGACTGTCATCACGCAGGCGGATTAACGCGCTTGATCGGTAAAGAGGATTCTGATGCCTGCAATTTCCCTCCTTAGCCGGAGGCTGGTAGCACACGTCCATTAGTTCGTGTGTGTACCCTTCAGCATTCCAATCATACGGGACATGGAAAGTTGTCCGACTCTCCCAGTTTCTTGTGTGGTTCTTTCAGATATTTCCCAAGTGCTTACATTCACACTTGTATCTTGTATGTAAGTATTTGTACGTAACAGGTATCCTGTAGTTTATAGAAGAGCAGCACACTATACACGTACTACATACATAGTCTACAATGTGTCTTGGATAGTGACGCTGTTATCTTTCTAAAATATAAACTTGGCTGGATTGCTCTGTCGCTTGAACATCTTCACTTAGCACAGAATACAGCCCAGGTTGTTAGCACAGCATTGAGAACTCTTTATAAACAGATATCAGTCTGTCTCTCCAACTGAATTATAAGTTCAAACTATGACTTACAAGGACCTACATCATCCACCTCCCTCCTTTGCCCTGCCAGCCTCCCCTGATCTCATTCTCTACTGCCCTGCCCTCACTCACTTTCCCCTGTCCAGCCACACTGGCTTCCTTACTATTCCTCAAACATGCCAAGCACAGGCGTGCCTCAGGGACTTTGCACCTACTATTCCTTCTGCTTCAGAACACACCCTCCCACCCCATCTCCACTCTCCCAGAACACACCCTCCCACCCCATCTCCACTCTCCCAGATATCCAATGGCTTGTTTCTCACTGCAAGGCTCTGCTCAATCGACATCTTAATAGAGGGGACTTCCCTGATCACCTACCACATTCCCTCACCTCTTCATCTTCTTTTGTTATTCTCCAAAGCATTTACCACCGCTTGACACTCCACATATTGACTTATTTATTCATCTCTCTCCCCCACTAGAATGGAAAGTACGTAAGGGCAAGAACTTTGTTCTCTTCCTACTTCCTAGAACAGTGCCTTCAACTTAGAAGGTGTTATACAAATATTTGCTGAAAATGAATGTATGACTTCTTTGCCCTTTCACACTACCCTCTAGTCACACCAGAGGCTGCCCCTCCAGAGCACAAGTTCAAGCCCTGGGCCTTTTGTACCTGTCCCCAATACCTGGGCTGTCCTTTCCTCATTCCGGCAAAATCCTCTTCCCCCAAGCCCAGCTCAAACGCTGTCTCCTCAGTCAGGCCTTCCTCAATTTCTCCTCTATATTCCTGCTGCACTTGATTCTTTTATCATAATTAACCCACTTAGACTCACTACATGTTTCTCTTCCTAGACAACTGGAAGTTGCTACTGAACAAAGACTTCTACTCACCTCTGTATCCCCGTGCCCTAACAACAAACCTATAAGGCTCTCGGTGTTTACTGCAACAATTCATTTTCTGAGTCTCTACCAATTCTAGGGAGTGCGTAGTATAGTCTCCTCCTCGTTATCAGTGAGCCTGGCATCTGTGGGAGGGCCTTACAGCAGAGGAAGTCACCAATGGATCATAACTAAGGTCCTGAGACTGCAATGGCAGACAGCATGGTGAAGTTAGCCCACTGCATGCAGAAGACCCACAGAGGAGTCAGCATATGCAATGGACTACACTTGGTATAACATGTGAACAATCAAGGTTTACAAACGTGTTCTCATGCACTTGTAAGGATCTTCTAGCCCACGCGGAACAGACAGAACACACACAAAGGAGCCTGGAGGAAGTGAGTAGGCCGGCAGCTGCGCCCTAACGTCTTAAGAGGTAACATTTCTGTGACTACAGTTTAAACACATCAGATAATTTGCCTCCTTTCTAGACACCCTGGTTATCACAGGACAGGCCAAGCCTCTCAAGTTTTAAAGCTAAAGTACACGGAAGATCTGTGAATAGGGCTGAAGATATTTAAGAGCTAGTACCTGCATTAAGCAACCAGGTTATAGAATGAACATTTATCTTGAAATTCCAGTCTCTCCCT
This sequence comes from Delphinapterus leucas, assembly GCF_059928025.1. NCBI lineage: Eukaryota > Metazoa > Chordata > Mammalia > Artiodactyla > Monodontidae > Delphinapterus > Delphinapterus leucas. The sequence goes on along the minus strand of NW_028322249.1, from coordinate 2,609,247 downwards.
CTCTCTCTCGCCTCCTATCCCCTATCTTCCCACCTCCATCTCTATCCCCTCTCCCCTACTCCCTGTTTTATGTATATACGTGCATCATTTTATATATACACGGAATATTTACTGTCTGTTACATTGATTTAATAAAGTGCACACTCCTCAGGCTAAATTTAGAAAGAGGACAAAATGAACACTTTCACATGGGCGTCAGTGGTGTTCCAAAGACAAAAGATTCCTCAGTCTTAAAACATGGCAAACACCATGTTCCTTCTGATAGTTAGATGCTAGAAAAAGGCAAGTGGATCCTTAAAATTCACACGCTATTAACACCTACTATCAACAGAGTAGATCTTAAAGCGGAAACAAGAAAACACCAGCCTTTTAAGTTCTTCCTGTCTGAAGATAAGAGTAAGAGGCGGTAGTGTTCTTCCTCACTTGCACCCGAAGGGTAAAAGCAGCAAAAATATCTTAAACACATATATGATGAGGAAGCCACTCTACCTGGTCCACTCTGTTTTGTTTTGCTTCTAGGGATCTGTCTCACTCTGAACCTTTGCTTTTTGTTTTCTCTTTTATGTACGCTAAGAACCTGAGAGTCTAAACCTTTTCTTCCACCTCTCAACCAATAAACAGGACAAAAGAACATTTTTATGTTTTTATGTATTTTCCATTCAAATTTTTAAAAAAGAGATAAGTAAGCTAGCTCAGTTCATATTTCTCACAAAGATCACTTTCCAAACTAAACTCAATTGTTTGTGACCATAAACAGGAAAAACACCGTACTCTAGTAGCACCATCTGACATTTCCACCGTAATGTTACCAAACACAACTTGACACGAATGTCAGAACTATTAAAAATGTTAAAAATCCCCAACCCCACTCAAAATGCATACCAAAGTTCAGGTAAAGGAAAAACAAAAACAAACACAAAAGCAACTCACCGTTATCTTTATGTTCTTTCAGAAACCCATTAACAGCACACTGGAATTTAAAACTAGTGTCGTCATCTGACACCTGATGCCCAATTGTACACATTTTTAAATAAGGAAGAGTTTCTGGTAAGTCCTATAAGGCAAAACCATGAAAATATGTATTATTTCCTTTGTAGGGAAAGAATAAAAAATTAATTAGAGAAGGCAGAATATAAACCAGGAGAGTACATTAAACTTTGTATGTCAGTCATTCTGATGAGAGCCATTTTTTCCAAAGCTGCTTTAACCAGTAATTATCACTTGATTTTCATTCAAACTGCAGAACGGACAGTTACCAGGCATGCAAAAGGAAAAGCAAATCTATGTGAATGAATGCACATGTAACTCAAAATGATATAAACAGTTCTGCCTACATTTATGTTCTATCTTACATTTCAAGGGCCATAAAGCGGCTGTGATTTAAGGAGAGTAGTAGAATAGAGTCAGAAGAACTTGGATTCGAATTAGGAAACAGAGGCAATTTCAGGCATTGTTGAGAACTGGTATTCTTGAGGTGGGAGAAAGTAGACTATCAATAGAAGACAGAAAAGGATAAGTGAAAATTCTCTAGTTCTGAATTTAAATGGAAAGTAGCAGTAGGAACCTATGACATATTTTAAAAATATTAAAAACAAACGTACATATTTCCTAGCTCTGACCACTGAAAAAGTCTAGAAACAACTGATGTCATGTCCAAAGGACTCAGGAGTCACCGAGAAGCTCCAACTGGCCAAAGATAGGGCCTCAGTTAGAATAATAACTGTAACGGAGTCCACGGTGATAGGAATAAATAAAATTTTACAAAACTGGTCGACACTGGAGGATATTTGTGAATCAACTCATTATTTTGAAAACTGTTAAATAAAAGAAGAGAATCATGCCTCTACAACTGAGCAACCAAACAGCTGATGAGGGGAATCTTCTCCTCGTACAAATATACCCAGCTAATAAGTGAAAAAAAGAACAACAGAATTCACCATTCTTTGAAGCCTCAACTGAATTAATGGATGTAGGTATGAATCATCAGTGACTGCTAATACCACAGAAAGACACAACTATATACGTCTCCATGGAAGAACACATCATCACCCATGAAACTGTCTTGCCAAAACAAAACATGCAAGCTTCATTCAGATCGACTACCGATTTACAGGAAATAAAAGGACTGAAGAATATGTTACCAACACATGGAATGTAATCATCGGCATCTAGATGGGACAAATTACCTGGTTTCTTTAAAAACAAAATTCAAGGAGGAAAAAAAAAGTGAGAGAGACATGGAGGGAGAACCTATAGATTAAACAAGACTTCAGAGACCTAACAATCCACGGCAAAGTGTGGACCTTATTTGGATCTAATTCAAAATTCTTATAGACAATTTTTTATGACGTTTAGGAGACAACTGCAAATTTGAGCACTCCCTGGGTATTTAATATTAAAAAATGATATTAAGGAATAAAAGTCCTATATTTTAAATGCACGTACCAAAAACGTACAGGTGTAATTTACATGTTGTCTCGGAGCTGCTTCAAGATAATACGGAATGGGGTGAAACAGGTGGGGGTATAGATAAAACATGACAGCCATCAGTTGGTAAATAAGAAAGCTGGATGAGTTCCTGGGTATACAAGGAACACTCACAGTAGTTTTATACTTTTGTATATGCTTAAAATTTGTGATAATTGTTTAAAAACAAGACGACACTGTAGAAAACAGTTTGGCACTTTCTCACAGGTTAAGCGTAGAGCTTAGTATTTGGCAGTAGGCTATGATCCAACAACTCTGCTACTACCTACGCTGCACATCTAACAGAACTGAAAGCAGGGATTTGAACAAATATCTGTACACCAATGATCATAGCAGCATGATTCACAATACCTACAAGGTGGAAAACAACCAAGTGTCAATCAACCGTTGAATAACAAACTGTGGTCTATATACACACAATGGGATTTTCTAAGCCAAAAAAGAAATGGCATTTCGTTACGTGCTATAACATGGATGAACCTTGAAAACACGACGTTTAGTGCAATAAGCCAGACACAGAAGGACAAATACTGCAGATTCCACTTACACGAGGTACCTAGAATAGGCCAATTCACAGAGACAGAAAATAGAACAGAGGTTACCAAGGGTTGGTGGGAGGGAAAATGGGGTTGTTACTGTTTGATGGTTACAGAGTTTTTGTTGAGGATGATGAAAAAGTTTTGGTTCTAGACAGCGGTGATGGTTACACAGCACTGTGACTGTACTTAATGCCACTGAACTGCATATTTATAAACGGTTAAAAGAAATATGATTTCTCTATATTTTACCACAATAAAAAAAAAGCAATAACAGAGCTGAAATTTCAATTCTTCCTTTTCCGAGAGTCAGTTTCATCGTCTGTAAAATTAGTAATTGTAGTTGTCTATCTTCTGAGCTTAGTGCAGGGTAAGCACTCAGTAGGAGATATCAGTACTACTTCCACTTCAAGAGCAAAGGATTGCTGTGAAGATTAACTAAGTCAATGGATATGAAAGAACTTTCTAAATGGCAAACTGCTCTACAAATATTAAAAGACATTAGGTGTTACTGTCTCCCAAGGCCATGGAACAGGTCAGAAGGAGGATAATTCTTTTGCACTGGAATGTCCTACATGGGCCAAGAGAACAGATGGGTTTCTGTACTATATCAGAAGGCATCAGGAAAAGGAAGCATAAAACTTAGAGAACAATTGTCTTTTACACTGATGCTTAAACATGCTCAGGCAACTGCTTAACATAAGTGCTAAAGACATAATGGACATACCTTTCTTTCTTTTTAGGATACTACTGTAACTACTAAAAGTTTACTTCATTTTCAAAATGTAGAACATGGAAGCTTATAGAATTTCTGAAGCATATCTAGAGCCTACTGCCAAATACTATAGTTCAATTCATATCTTTCATCTCATTTTGAAACAGCAATTACAAATGTGTATTTAAGGAAACCACTAGCTTCCCTTTTTGAACCCACGAGAGAAGGCCAGGACTCACCTTAGCATAAGATGATAACTACTGAACTACTATGAATTATTACAGTATCAGAAAGAAGGTCATTTTCAATTACGCCTTCCATTTACCTCTGGCTTGTAAGAGCGGCGAGTATTTGCTAAGTCAATAATCAGCCCAAGTTCTTCATTCTGTCCTTGGATTTTGTTAAGAGATCCAAGGGGGAGAAACGTTCTTCTGGAGCAAGATTCTTTTCAAAACTCTGTCAGAAAGAATAAAATAAGGAAGAACATATGTTTAAAATCCTTTACTATGTTATCCATTTATTCAAACCCTGGGATGCTAACATATGAGATTCAAAGTCAAGTTTCCTCCTCTGCAGCTTACAAGCGATATTACAATCCTTTCTTCCAGAGAGATTAGACGGAAGAAAATAAGCTCACTTCTATATAGTTATTTCTATGTTTGTTTATTTCATGTTGGTCTCCTAACCTGACTCTAAACTCCCAGAAGGCAGGGACCACATCAATTTTGCCTACCACTGTATTGCCAGCTCCAAGCGGAGTGCCTGAAAATAGACACAGAGATAAATACTTCTTGAATATCTACATATAGGAAGGATGGCTTTCACTGCTAAATATTCTTTCATGTATTTGGCTTATACATGTACCCTGTTCCATTGATCTCTTTGGTTATTCAAGTGTCAGCAACACACACTTTTTTTCTTAATTAGTAGACTAGTTTTAGAGCAGTTTGAGATTCACAGCAAAACTGAGCAAAATGTACACAGTTCCCACTTACACCCTCTCTCCTTCATCCCACACAGCCTTCCCCATTATCAACATGCCATACCAGTGTGCTTCATTTGTTAGAATTCATGAACCAACACTGACACATCGTTATCAATCAAAGTCCACAGTTTATTGCATTCATGGTACAAGTAACCGACTATTTCTTTATTTCTAGTATAGTCATCCCCAAACATTTACATACTGAGATACATATTACTTTCTTATAAATTACTTTATTCTTTATTTATAGTTAGGGCATTGCATTGTTTTTTTTTGTTTTTTAATTAAGTACAAAAGTTGGTTGTATTTGTCTATGAATCCCATTTCTGGATAGTAAAAGAGGTATTAAAAAGTATTTGCTATAAAAAGGGAAAATGGAGTACGACGGGGTTGAGAGCCAGGGCTCTCTATATGGTGAATTCAGATTTCTGGAAGAATACGGTATTAACTTTTGCTCACCTTTTTTAAAGGAACTTTGAAAGCAATGAAACGAGTCCCAGGCGTCCGCTGTTCAACTGGGAGATAGTCTTTCCACCTGTTAATATAGTTTTTGTTAGGCAAATTTTATGTTAGGCTGTCTCCCTGCACAGGATGAATGCGCCTTGAAAATGGAAATCATATCCCTCTACACCGGCTCCCAGGTGGTCCCAGCGTCCCGACCCCGACCCCGGCCGCGCGCGACACACTTTCCACAAACTGACACACACGGAGCCCGCGCGAGGGCCGGGTCGCGCGGGCTTCCCCGCCGGGTCGCCTGGAGGCCGGTCCCCCGCAAGCCGAGCGCACGAAAGGGCGCCCCAAAGGCGCCGGCCCAAGGCGCCCGCTGCGCTTTCCCTTTGGAAGCTGGGCTGCGGGGCCCAAGCGTAAACCCTGAGACAAGGAACACGCGCACCACGCCGCCACGGGGGACGACAGGCCGGGCGCCCACCTAGCCGGACACCCTGCATTTCTGCAATCACCGGACGCCTGTGTAAATTTCCGTCTGGCCTGTCATTTTCCAAAGGCCACTCAAGATCAGGGGACAGAACGCCTCCTCTCCAAGTGTCCTGCCAGCCCACCCACTCAAGATCAGAGGGACAAAATGCCTGACTAAAACAAAACAAAACAGAAACACAAAAAAACTGGAGAGAGGGAGGAAAGGGTGCCCTGAAAAATAAAAAAAAATTTTAAAAACTAAGCACGTTGACAGCGCTAAGAAGAAACTACCAGGAAAAAGAAACCCTACATGTCAGATCCTAAAGTACAGAAGGGCAAGCCCGCCGACATTCCAGGACCGGGGGGACCGGGGTCCCCAGCCCTGCAGAGCCAACCGCAGACCGGCTCGGGCGCCCCTCGGAAGCGCGGGATCCCCGCGGCCGAGTCTGTGACCCCCGGCCGGCGCCGGCTCCCCTCTGCCCACCCTGCGCGCGGGGGCTGGAAACTGCCGCGGAGAACCACGGCGGGGCGGGAAGGGGGGCTCCAAAGAGGGTCTGGCGACTCGAGTCGCTCCGTTTCTCGGTGGGCTCAGCGCGCGCCGTGGGGGAACAGGAGCGGGGGTCCGGGAGGAGGGGACGGACGGCACTTACGTAGACCGGCAGCGGCCACGGGTAGACGGCGGGCTCGGTCCCCAAGAGCGACTCCAGCCTCAGCTCCAGCTTCTCCCCCATGTCTTCGCGCGCGGGCCCCGCACCGCGCTAGTCTGGCGGTTGGGGGAGGGGCGCGGCGCCGCCGGCGGGGGCGGGGCAGACGGGCAGGCGGGAGGCTGAGGGGGGCCTGGTCTGGGCCTCAGCTGCCGCCGCAGCGCTCCCGTCCGACCCCCGGCTCCCTCTTTGTGGTCACAGGCCCGGGGCCTCCAGCGCTGCTGCGAACTCGGGCCGGCGTGAGGCGACCACAATGAGCCGGGGGCCGGGCTGAAACACTCCCGGCGCGCGCGGCCCGCCCCGTGGACTCGCAGGCTCGCACGCACGCACGCACGCACGTACGCACGTCTTCGGCTGCCCCTGGCCACCCTCACCGGCCTGAAGTGGGGACCCGGGAAAACCCCTCATGGACAGTCGTGGCGGGTTTGACTCCCGACCTTGACGTAGCGTGACACACCCCCTCCCCCCCCCAATAAAAGAAAAGGAGCATAGGAGGCAATCTCATACATTATTGATAAACACATACAAAGACACTATTGGTACAAAACTATTTCTCCATACAGCAACTTTGAATTTTAATAATAAATACATATATGTATCAAACATTAATAAAAGAATAAAATTATCCAATATGAGTACATTTGCTCTTGTTTTGCAATTAGTTCCAGGATTCTATTTTAGATTACTACTTCATATCTGAGAGAGTTGGGTGTGTGTTTGGTTTTGTGGAAGCTGCATTGTGCTAAATTTTACCTTTCTTTCTTGAATTAAATGGCTTTTGTTATCCCTTGGGAATACTGAAGACAGCAACAGCAGATTACTACCTACCAGTGGAAAAGTATAAATAGCAATTTTAGCCACTAGTGATTCTGAAATTGCCCTTAACTTTGTCCTTATAAAAATGCTCCAAGAATTACGTTTTGCAAATCCACAGATTTACTATCCATATTCAAGTCATTTATGTGGAGAAAGAATGTAGCCAGCCTTATCAGTAACACAGGATGTTATAGCCATCAAGCCATCAGCAGCTGAAGCCACACCCAAAGCCGCACCCTGAGGGGATTCAGGATGGAGAAAACAGGATACTGGCCCTAGATAATTAAAGTGCAAATCAAGGGAATGATTTCCAGGAGACCAGATTCTTGCATCTCACCATATATAGAAAAGTGCTACATTTATTAACTTAAGATGTCTAGTTTCTTTAATTAACAGTAATCTTTTGATGTTCCAACTACCTGTCTTTTTTTTTTTTTTTTGCAAGAACCTCTAAATACCCTGTGCCCTCCCTTAGCTCTTCAGAACAGTCCCTCAGAGCTATCTGAGAGGCTGTCTCCTGATTTCAGTCCTCAGTATGTCTTCCACATAAAACATAATTCTCAACTTCTAGGTTGTGCATTGTTTTTCAGTCAACATTTAATTGTATGGCTCATGTAGGTACTATGCCTAAATGTAATGGGATGAGCTGTAAATTATTAAAACTAGATAAATCCTGTCAGCTCTACCACTAGCTGAGATCCAGGCTTTCACCTCTGGATACCTCTGGCAGATATGGGGTCTGTGTTGGTCTTAAAATTATTCTTAGAATAGTGGGGACTCATTCATTCTTTCAACACATTTTATTGCTTATATTCTATGTGTCAGTTACAGTGCTGGGTCTTGAAATACAGAAGTCAACACACGAAAATACAAGGATAAAACACATTTTCTACCATATTAACTTTTTTCATTCATCAATTCATCCCTAAATCATTCAACACGCATCTTCTTATTGAATACTGATGAGGGGTCAAATGCTATGCTAAACACTCAGTATATAGCTGCAAACGAGATGGACAGGCCCTGATTTTGATGTCACTACTATCTTTTGTCCTGCCATATAATGGGACAGCTTCATTATTCCCTTTACCCTAAGTTTTTATCACAAATTGCTAATGAAAATAAAGCTGTTAGTGGAGTTTCAACATGCATAGGTAAATGAGAACACAGAACTCCCCTTTCTCATGTCCCGTTCTCCTCCTTCTAACTCCCTATGTGAAGTCACTTTGTGCCAAGGCCAAGAAGCTGTGCCCCAATAAGAACCAAGCTGATTTCCTCACACTGACTGGGGCTATTGCACACTTAGAAGGCTTGATGCTTAATTTTGATAAGCAACTAGAAGACCATGGAGACAACCTATAAAAATGATTTGTCTTGGGAGAAAATACTAAAGAGGGTTAATGTGCTGTTCCACATGTCTAACCCCCTGGATTAAACCACAGGCACCAAGGTCACCAAGTGTACTTGGCAACAATGAGCTAATAATAAAAAAAAGCATCATACTGTTATTGTATTCATTTTCCCCCAAGGCGCTCTCTGATAAACACCACAACCTCTAAGAGAATTGAGAACAGCTTCCTTGTGGGGTAGGTCATATAATATATATGCATCTTTTTCCAAGCAGTTAAATCATATCCAGCTATCAGCACACCTTACTTAAGGCGATCGTAATGTATGAGATTAAATGTTCCTACCTGATCGGAAAACTTCTTGTCCTCAATTCATTGGCTGTACTGGATTTTTTTCTTCTTGGGTCAGACCTTCAGACTTCTACCAGAAATCCTTCCTTTGGGGAAACCAGGCCTTCCCAGAAACTCAGGAAACTGAAATGGAGACAGCAAGAGAGAAGGAAATTATTTGGACACATAGACCTCAATTGTTTGGTTTTAAGTAAACGTCCAAGCAAACATCTTCTAGATGGTATAATAACTTTAGGGAAATTCACGGTTTATAAGTTTGGGTACTCATAAACTGAACATATTATGATAAGAGTACAGGTTGCATTTTGTGTCTTCAACTCAAGCAAAGGCTTCAAAAAAGGCCCAGTTATCCTTTGTTCATTAAGACACAAAGAGAGGGCGAAAAGGGCAAGTTTCGAAGTCTTTTTCTTTACAATTTACTTCCTTTCTTCAGTCTTCAACAAGATCTTCAGGAAATTAACTTTACTAAAGTTAATTATTCATAAAATAAACATAGGAACCTGCAGAAGACTATTTCACAGAGACCTGTAATGTACAATATCCATTGCATACATGCACCATGAGCTTGTCTTTTCTAGCACTGGCATACACAAAACTCTGTGTGCGTGTGTATGTGTGTGCACATGTGTGTCTCTTTTTGTGGTGGAGCCATAGGGAGAAAATAAATCTATTGGCTGCAATTCAGTGATGTACAAAGATTTAAGGGTAAAGGAGAAGGTAACATCAAGTGAAACAATAAAGTCATGAGGTTGTGGTTCCATAATAATAACAATAGCAGTCTTCTGTAACCAAGGGAGCAGGCTCCTCAAATTATAGTCACACCTGTTAGACCATCTGCCCATACATTTCACACTATCATTAATGGAAAACAAATGGCACTGTCTCTCCTTCCCTTTATCCATTGGCCATCCTCATATGAACTCTTTTTCTCTTCAAGGTCATGCTCTTTCCTATCTATTGGAAAATATAAGGATTTAGGAGGAGTGATACGTAATGTGCCGTGCCTTGGTACTTGTACCAGTGACGGCTCTGTAAGGAGCACTGGGTTGTTAGGAGGCTATCAACTCAGTTCCCCTAGAAGCAGACCTTGAGGCGATAATTTGAGTGCAAACTGCTCATCTGGGAGGTGCTTCCAGAAAACTCAGAAGTGGAGTGGGAATTGAGAATGGAGGCATGGAAGGAAGCCAACAGAGGTGCATTACCGAATAAATTACTCCTGCAGGGAACTGCTGCCAGTACTTCAGACGAGTTCTGTGAAACTCTACAGAACATGTCTCAGAGTTATCCCAAGAATCGGTGAGAAACCTGAAGTACTTATCTTCCAGTCCCCTCTGTCCTTGGTTGAAAGCTACACCCAGATACATTAACTCCTGTACACTTCTGGCCTGCCCTAAGGTGGATAATTGCAGGCGGCAGCATGATTCTATCAGCATATACTGGAATGATGAGTGCTGGGGAGATATGAGTGGAGCATCGAAACCATCTAATACAGTCGGGGCAGGAGATATTAATTATTGGCTTGAAAGTCCAAATGGATAACCTTAAATTCCTGGGTTTATGGTTTTACTTTGAGGTATTTAAGCAGGATGTATGAGTAAAAATTTCCTCTGTTAAATCAAGTTTAAGGTCCTAACTCCCTAATCTTCTGGAAAACTGTGGTATCTTTTAACAGATTTTTGAAAAGTAACATGATTAAGATTTCAAATTGACCATTCATTCATTCACTCATTCAACACACATATATTGAACACCTAAAGTATGTCATGGGTTAAACTAGGCACCAGTGTTACTGTTACTAAAATCATTATAGTGCCACCTACAATTCAATGTATTGTGACACTCAAATAAGAAAATCCATAGTTACCGTAAAAGATATTACAGAGTGCTATAGGAAGACACAGTAAGACCTTAATTCATGCTGTGGACAGTAGTATATGGGCGATATCAGTAGGGCTTCCTGTAGAAGGCAATTGAAATGGATATGTAACATGAAGGAAGGGTGAAGTTTTGAAGAAAAGAGAAGATAAATTCACACTTACCAGAAAATGAATGGTTAAGGATCAGTCCAGAAAGGAGTTCCATTCATAATCAGTATAAGAAATGCTCACTGGGGCTTCCCTGGTGGCGCAGTGGTTGAGAGTCCGCCTGCCGATGCAGGGGACACGGGTTCGTGTCCCGGTCCGGGAAGATCCCACATGCCGCGGAGCGGCTAGGCCCCGTGAGCCATGGACACTGAGCCTGCGCGTCCGGAGCCTGTGCTCCGCAACGGGAGAGGCCACAAAAGTGAGAGGCCCGCGTACCGCAAAAAAAAAGAAAAAAAAAAAAAAGAGAAATGCTCACTGGCGTGTAGGAAAAGAAGACAATGGAGAGGGGCGTAGAAGCCAGATCATGCATGGTCCATGTATGTATAGTAAGTGCTATGGTCTAGTCTTTGTGTTCCCCTCCAAATTCATACGTTGAAATCTTAATTTCCGCAGCTGATAGTATTAGTAGGTGGGGCCTTTGGGAAATGATTATGGTATTAGTGCTCTTATAAAAGAGACCCCACAGAGCTCCCTAAGCTCTTCTGCCATGTGAGGATACAATGAGAAGTCTGTGATTCAGAAGAGGGCCCTCATCTGACCATACTGGCAACCTATTCTTGAACTCACAGCCTCCGGAGCCGTGAGAAAAAAAATTCCTGGTGTTTATGAGCCACCCAACCTGCAGTATAATCTTACAGCAGCCCAAAAGGACAAAGAGAGTTTGGATGTGAGATTTTCCTCCAAGAAAGATGGGAATCCATTGAAGGATTTTACCTGGTAACTTAGAAGAGAGAAAAGTTTCATAACACAATCAGGTACTTTTATAAGAAAAATTTGTTTCTTTTTCAGAAAGATCACTCTGGAAATACTGTGACTAGATTTTTGGAGAAGTGTGATGGCAGGCCCGGATATAGAAAGATGAGTTGGTAGTCCATTAATATAAGTCAAACAAGAAAGTGGATATAAAAAGTGTGAATTTGTGGCTGAGAGTTCTTTTCTTTTACTACTTGAAAAATGTTATGTCAATGCTTCTGACTCCATAATTTTAGACAAGAAATATGCTGTCATTGGAATTGGTTTCTCAATAAGTGATGCATCGTTTCTGCCTGTCCACTTTCGAGATTTGTTTTGTCTCTACTTTTCAGAAGTTTAATTATGACGCGTCTTGACAAGGATACCTTTGTGTTTTTCCTCTTTGGATTTGCTCAGATCCTTGGATGTGTGCTTATGTCTTCTAAAAAATTGGGAACGTTTCAGTCATTATTTCTCTGAATACTTTGTCAGTCCTACGTGCTCTGTGTTTTCATTCTGGAACCTTGATGATATGAATGTTAGTGCTTTTGTTACTGTTTACAGGTTCTTGAGATCCTGTTCTTTCTCCCATCTCTACCCCTCAGCCTATTTTTCTCTGTACATGTGGTACATTGTATTGATCTCTTCTAAGTTCATGGTTCTGTGCTTTGTAATCTCCACTCTACTCTTGAGCAAAGTTTTTTGATTGTTGTATTTTTCAGTTCTACTGTTCTCATTTGTTTTTATTCTTATAACTTCTAGTTCTTTGTTCACATTTTCTATTTTTCCCATTTCCGTCAAGGAACACATAATTGCTAATTGAAGCATTTATGTGACAGCTTATTTAAAACCCCTGTCTGATAATTTCAATAGATGTTTTATCTCAGTGCTGGTGTAGGTCTATTGTCTTTTCTCATTTATTCTGTGATTTCCTGCTTCTTGGTGCCATGAGTATTTTTCAATTGGATTCTAAACATTGTGAGTTATTATATGACTCTGTATCCCATTTAATTTTATTATTACTTTTTAGAAGGAAGTCATCCTATTGGAGGTGGAGTATGAGGACTGGGGGGTTACGTACAGATTTCCACTGGGCCCTACTGTCAAAACCCCAGCAAAAGTGGGCACTTACATTCTCTCACTGCAGACAGATCAAGTAGAAGTTCAGCTATCCTACTGGCCCTTCTGACACCTTCCCCCCAAAAGTGGGAACATTAATATCATTCTGTTGCCTTTTAGTAGGAGTGGAAGTTCATCTCCCCAGTAGATTTCTTGACACCAGGGGAGGGGAGAGGTGAAGTGTTTGCTGTGTTTGCTGTCCTTCCTCCCACTTCATTCCTTCTTGTTGATGCCGGGTGTGGGTAGAGGGTCAGCTACCTGCTGGCCCCACTGACACCAGGGTAAGAGGAAGAGAACTGCCAACTAGCCCTGCTTGTGCCATCTCATTCTGTCTTACTGCCTCAGGACGGTTATGGGGATTCAGCACCCCATTGGGTCTCACGGACACCATGTGTTGGGGGTTAGTGGGGTGCCTACTCCCTCCAACCTGTAACATCCTATTCTTATCGATGTCAGGGAGAGACGGAGGCTAGGTCCCACCACTGGACCCCACGACTGTGTGAGGGCAGCCCAGTGTTAACTAGCCTGTCAGGCACCACCTTTGAAAGTCTCTTTGCTAATGCAAAGGGGTGGAGGCTCAGCTCACCACTGCACCACACTGAAACAGCCCTGGTGGCGAATCAGAGCGCTGCCTCTTCTGGAGGGCAGGAGTGGGGTGGTGTGGAAGATCAAATCGTAGCTTGGCCCAACTGAAACCACAGGACATAGGGGATGGGTGCAATATTCCACTGGCACTTGGCTCGAGTAGTGTGTATATTATTGCCCAAATGGTTTTCTGTCTTTGACAACCCCTTTCCTCATACCTTGGCTAGGGGGAACGGGGGTTTTGTGTTTTCTTTTTTGAAGCTTTTTTGTCTGTTGTTCTGTTGGTGGTTATTGATTGGGGGTTCCTGTAATACCCTCTCCAGGATGTATGGGAAGCAACAGGAAACACAGGGGACTCATCACCATGTTATTCCTCAAGTCCCAAAGTCCCTAGTTAAGTCTGCCTTCTCATTTCCACCTTTCAGTGTCTTCCTATGTTTGTCTGTTGTTATGTTCAGGGTTTTAGTTTTAAGTGGAAGAACCTGGGAGAAATGGGCTACTTCATCTTCTTGGAAGCAGAGGTCTGGAGGCCTATGGATGTTACAAAGTACTGCTGACTGTAAATTAAAATTTGATGATATACACCTTGCCCTTTAAGAATTCTTCTGCTAGATGATGTGGCTTCCCAAAGTAGCTACAATTTGATTTTCATACTTCTAAAAGTCAAGTGTTTTGCCGCAGTTGAAATTTAAAGATAAGCAAGAGATGAGGCTAAGATGATCTATGTGGTAACAGATTAAAGTTGGAAACATCAATATACATTCATGCTTAGCTTAATATTGCTTCATATTACCTTAACACACATGGTTATGTAGAGAGATACTTATAGATATGTCCATATACGTGGGGAATGTACACACATGTTATCTCTTTGCTCTGTCAGCTGAGAAGATCTAGAAGCAATGACATCCGGGCAGCAATTAGCACACCCCACACCCAGATCCTGCTGTCTAATGCTGTTCTCCACTAAAAAGACCTAGTTATCCTTGAAGAAATAGCTGATTCTAGGACTGGGGCAGTAAATATACAAGATTTATATACAAGGCCATCTTATAGTGTCAGAAAGTAAGGAAGTTCCAAAAATATATATAGGATGGGGATACCTCAGAGTGGCACACGAGCCACTGAACTGAAAAGAGTTCACAAGGGTCAGGACTAGAGCAATTTGAGGAACAAAGTAACTAACGTAGAATTAGATTATGACCCAAAGTATAAAATAAAAATCCGTGAGTTCTTCTGATATAAATAAATAATTGGATACATAAATAAATGCGGGAGAATAGATAAATCTCCAGTGCAAAAGAATTCCAAATAGTTTATGTAGTACTCCATCGTAAGCATAACTCTCTATTCCTTAGTTGTGGGCTGAGCATATTGACTTCCTTCCAAAAAGTACAATATGGAGAAGGGAAAACAGTAATTTTACAATGGAGAAACCTGAAAAACACTACCTCAGCCTGCTGATCAAGGTCGACCTCAGCATTCATAATGCATATTGATACTTTGTACACTTGATGTGATCTGACAAAATAACCCTTCTACTCTTGTGGTCTTCCTCCCCCAAACACATAATCCCAATATTATCATGAAACATGCATCAAACAAATTCTAGTAGCGGGCATCCTACACAAGCCTAACTACTCAAAATTGCCAAGGTCATGCAAGGAAAATCTGAGAAGCTATCAAACCCAAGAGGAGCCTAAGGAAACATGGCAACTAAATGTAATGTGATGTTTTGGATGAAATCCTGGAATAGAAAAAGGACATTAGGTAAAAACTAAGGAACTGGACTAATGTATGGACTATAGTAAACAATAATGTATCAATATTTGTTCACTGATTGTAACAATGTAACATACTAATATAAGTTGATCGTCACAGAGGGAAATGGGTATAGTGTATATGGAAACACTTTATACTATCTTCTCAATTTTTCTGTAAAATTAAAACACTTCTAAAAAATAAAGTCTATAAAAACGTTGTGTTTTCTTGTTTTATGATTATGTGCCTGTATTTCCTAATAAATATGTAAATTTGCTTTGCCTTCCTTGATACTGATATTAAAGAAAATACTAAGTAACTCTGAAAGAATTTGTAACTCCAATTTAACAAGCAATAATTCTGGGTATTAACTTTTTAGGAGAACCCACTGAATAAATCAAAGCAAATTGTCTTTAAAGGCTGAATTTCTTTTCAGTGTTTAATCTTTTCTATGATTAATGCATACCACAAGCATGGTTCTCTTTCAAAGGGCAGAAAACATTGCTCGTAGGCAAGGTCTAAAATACAGTGAAATATTCATGTATGATGCTATAACAACTTTAATGTATTTTATGTTTTCAAAATGATGAAGTGTTATTTCAGTCAATAAAGTATTCACTTTTATACATTTCCTACCCACCTTTTCCCAGAACACCCACAAGGAAATGATACTATCATCTGATATTAGGCTCATCAATTTAAATTGGAGTTTTTGGTAGCTGTGGTTGCCAACGGTACTGGAATGTGTGATACTTTTACAAATCCTCTCCATGGCAAAATCTGATCTTCACAAGGTACATCACAGTACGTGCCTAAGGCCAATGACATAGAGCTTTGTAGCTAGATTACCAAGCATTTTACTTAGAGGCACAATAGAATGTAGAAAAGGCCATTTCTCCTTCTGTCTTTTTCTGCTCAAAGGTCACTCACCATCTCAGAAGTTTTCCATAAACTCAGACTATATAATGTCACTTAATGTGAATGTAGCTCAACATTCTGTTTTAGTACAGCTAATCTCACATTATTTTATTGGTCCTAAATATGTAAATCATCAGCAAAGTTTTGTACTTAACTTTTTTTTTGGATGTGGACCATTTTTTAAAGTCTTCATTGAATTTGTTACAATACTGCTTCTGTTTTATGTTCTGGTTTTTTGGCTGCGAGGCATGTGGGACCATAGCTCCCCGACTAGGGATTGAACCCACACCCCCCTGCATTGGAAGGCGAAGTCTTAACCACTGGACCGCCAGGGAAGTCCCTGTACTTAACTTTTAAAAATAATTAAAATAAGCTATTCAACACATTTTTCCTAAAAAAAAAAAAAAAAGTAATTCTTCTTAGGCTGGCCCTGGGCACATACATGACTTTGCCATTTTTTCCATGGATTATTTTCTTATCTGATCTACTGTGTCACATTTCTTCTACCTTCTCAAAAAGAAGCATTTAAAAATTCATCTACGCGTTCATGCATTCATACATTTATTAAATAAATCTACTGAACACCTACATACGGCACAGAAAAGGAGGCAGAAAACTAATCTGGGTTGCACAGAAAGTAATGAACTCAGTTAAAATTTTTGGTGAAAACAGGTGTTACTCAATCTACTGGAAATTACATTTCATTATGGGGACTCACACACTCAAGGAAAACCAAGACCTAAATAATAATAAAGTAATAAAAGCACTAGCCATTTACTGAGTGCCTGCTTTTACCTGACTCTGAAACTCTAAAATCATTACGGATGTTTTGACGATTGTCTGATATAATTGTAATTTCTATTTTACAGATGAAAATAACAAGGTTGAGACATTAGGTTACTTGCCTAAAGTGAAGTGGCCCAGAAACTACACAACTGGAAATTGAACCTTAGATTTCATAATGCCAAAATCTGTGCTTTTAATCACAATGTGTGTGTGTGTGTGTGTGTGTGTGTGTGAGAGAGAGAGAGAGAGACAGAGAGAGAGAGAGAGAGAGACAGAGAGAGAGAGAGACAGAGAGATAGAGAGAGAGAAAGAGAGAGAATGTGTTTAATAGAGAACTTCTGAGAAATGGCAAGAAAACTGCCAGGTACCCATAAAACAATAATTTAGGAGCTTCTTACTATACAAGTAATTGTTAATCATATGGCTGAACTAAGGATCTCTCACTTTTGAACTAAGAAATCAAAAGCTTCCAGAAGTTGAGTCTAAATTTTACACTTACATAAGATACTTCATACAGAATGCTAAAGTATACTAACTAAAGAGTTCTGAAAATACTGGAAGCATTCATACTAGTATGATTTCATAATGTGGATAATAGAGGATTTAAGAAATTGGCAGATGCAACTGCAGACTCATTTCTTATCATTTCTGTGAAGGGCAAGATAAATCAATAAAATGAGAAAAATGAAAAAAGAATGGCTAGCAATTTTAGGTAGTTTGCTTCATCTCCATACTAGGAAAGACTAAGCAAAAAAAAAAACTTCTCGAAATTTTATTTTGAAAGCACCTACAAGTGTATATGGTCTTTTTATACCAAATAACTTGGAATTATGAACTGTCCAATAAGTCTAATCTTCTCTGATGATAAAATTGCTGGCTTTATTTGAAACTATGAAATGAAAAGTGAGGTAATAATCAGAAATTCTTAAGAAAAGGAGTAGACAAAACAAAATTCTAAGAGTTGTGTCAAAAAATATTTTGAAACGAACATAAAATCCCCATTACTGGTACAGAGCTTTTAAAACTTTATCTTGGTTTTAAGCTTTAATAAACATTGATATGTTTACATAATTACTGTCATAAGGAAGACACAATTTTAGGTCAGCTTTCTTCATTCTTTCTTTATTAAGCATTATTTTATTTTGCTCCATCATCTTGTAATTATAATATAGTAACTGTGTCACTTTCTACTAAGTGGATATAATTTCCTAAACTGTTTTCCTATTCTTAACAATTAAAGGTGTTTCCAATGTTTTGTTATTACAAATGACATGACAATGAGCATCTTTATATAATAATTTTCTGGATTATAAATTATTTATCGGCATAAGCTTCCAGAATTAGAATTAATGTGTAAAAAGCTATTAACATTTTTATCTTGCTAGACATTGCCAAATTACTTGTCAAAAGATGGAACCAAATTATATTGCAAAAATCTTTGCCAACAGAAAACATTATATACAATTTTTGATTTTGCTGAATTATTAAGTTGGAAACCTATGTTCCATTTCTTTGAATTCTTTGATAACAGCGTGCTGCTGCAGGCTGCGAGGGCAGCCATGTCCATGAAGGCTCCCCAGAGTTGGAGCGGGGAAGTGGAAAAAGGTAAAAAAAAAAATACTAATTGTATTTTCCCTCGATTGTTATCTCTCATTCTTTTCTGCCTCTGTGTAACTTATATCCAGGTAGCTGGAGAAACATCATGTGGCAGGGAAAATTGGTATTCCAATAAATTAATAAACACCAACTTCAAATGGATTTTCAAGACTGGAAATATTGCTCTGACTTACAGTAAGTTCTTTCTAATTCTCCTTAAGGACTATTTTCTTAGAAGCTTTCCCTACCCTCCTCAAATTTTCCTCCATCCTCTCTACTTCCTTCACTCTGAGCTGGTGAGGCGCTTCCTAACTCATTAGGAACACAGAAGTCAGTAAATAGTCCACTGCCAAATCCGTTAATTCATTAGCATTTGCATTGATCTTTCTATTCCCTTGCACTACAGGAGTTCAAGTTCAAAGGCCACGTGCACTACAGATAGCATTTCATTTTCTCTCATCTTCTCAAGTACTTCACAGCACTGCATTTTCTACAACCCATCTACTCCTTATGAATGATTCTTGCCAAAATTCAACCTCATTCTAGACTAGTAACTCCAACTTAAAATGTTAAAAACTATACGTGTAACACGAAAGCCTCCCTCCTCCTCTAATCCCTGCATATCTTCTTTAGCCAATTCATGTCTGAACTTTTCAAAATTGTTATCATCATATATTGTTTCCATTTCCTCACGTCCCATCTACTCTATAATTTACATCCATCTGACTTCCCTCACCGTAATCTCTCTGCCCACTGTCCTGAAATTTTACTTATGAAGGTCACCAGCGATCTCCATGTCAGTATAGCCAATGAATAGTTTTTCTCCTATTTCTAGGCTCTTTCCTTCTTTAAAAAAGAAAAAGAAAAACAAAACCCATTTTTTTTCCTCTATCCTTTCACACTCTCATCATCTTCTGTCCTGGTATATTTTACTGGCTTTCCGTGTTTAATCTGATTTCTAATATTCTATGAGTTTCCTTTATCTTCAGTGGAATAAACCACTATATGAAGGATTATTCTCAACAGTTAGTTCTCATAATAACAGTACTAGTAGCAGCAGTCAATACTTCTATAATGCTTATCATCTGCCAGACACTATTCTAAGACACTGTTTAAATACATATATATAGACACACACACACACACACACACACACACACACACACGAAGTTTTCCTCCTCACAGGCGTATGAAATAAGCCGATTATTATACCCATGTTACAAATGAGAAAACGGAGGCAATGAGAGGCCAAGGTCACATGATCAGTACTTGGTGAAGCCCCGCCTGAGTTAATGCTGGAACTTTAGAGGAGACAAGTTAAATAATGTCTCACAGATTGGCCTTAAAAGTGAGCAACACTTAATTAATGACTTGTGAACGTATCAGAAAAAAAGGGGACATTTTAAATTGAATGGGATCTACTAAGTCATGGATCAGTAACTAAGAATGACTCTTATTGAATGAAATCATTTTTCATTATTCTTTTGAAAGAAGAATAATCTTGTGTTAGTGTTTCACAGTTTTTTTTTTCATTCACATATTTATTCTTTATTAGACACACATTTCCTACACACCTACGTGCCAGTGTCCGCTGCAAGCCTTGGAAGCAAAAAATTACAAAGTCCCTGCTCTTAAGCAAATGTCCAGTGGTGGAGGAAGACAGAGTAAACATGTAAATAAATGTGGTACAGTGACAGAAATACGACTGGACAAAGGGATGGAGAGGCACTGAGGAGGCAGGTCTCTTTGGTCAAGATAGTAGTGGTGGCGTTTGAACCGAGACCTTAACGATAAGAGGGAAATTGGTCTGGGTAGATGGATTAGCCAATCTAAAGCTGGGAGAGCAAGAAGTAGAGCTTGTTGCATCTGAGGGACTGAAAAGGACAACTGTGCCTCGAGCCCCATGAAGGTCAGGGAAAGATGTAGTAAGTGACCAGAGCACACGGTCCCTGTGAGCCTGGCTAAGTAGTTGAAAATTTCATCTCTTTACAATAGATAGCCTTTAGAGGTTAGAAGCAGTGCAATAATAGCATCTGATTTGTGCTTTTTAAAAGACTACTTTGACTGTTGAATGTCCTACAAAAGCAAAATACCTGTGTCTCTATGAAGCGCAGATAGTAAATTTTAAAAAGCCCAATGAGCTCATAAGCAGTTGGTTGACTAACTGTTATCATTTATCTTAACTAGACTTCATTAATAGAAGCTTGGTGACCTTGGGGTCCTGGGACATATTAGATTAGGGCAACCCAGCTATTTTCAAATAGTGTGATTTGAAGAATCCTTGAAATTGTTAGGGTCCAGGAAGATTATTTTATTGCTGGGGCTGGATGGGAAGTTTAGAATAAGAAAAGAAGGTATGATGGCTGGCTTCCATCTATTCTCCCTTTCTCTGGGAGAAATGATGGTGGGGTGACTACTTTGCTGTTGACCCAATGCTTCAATTTCAGAGCTGGTTCAATCCAGTAACTATTTGCTGAACAACTATTATATGTTAGGCACCCAGCTGCAACTGGGAATATAAAGAGAATAATTAATAAGAAAAGCAGGTATTACTAACAAGAGACAGGCACTGTGCTAATGCTTAACACGCACCATCTCAAGTTACATTAATTTACACACTAACCATATGAGGTAGATGCATTTATTATACCATTTTCCAGGTGAGAAATCTAATCCCTTTAAGGGGCTTAAGTTACTTCTCCAAGGTTACACAGCTAGTTAGGGGCATAGGCAGTATTTGGACTCAGGTCTGGTATCAGCACCAATTCTCTTAGCCATTATGCTCTCTAAGGACCTTACTTGAGAAGTTCAGATTATACATATATGGGTACAACCAACCCTAAGACCATCTGGCAAAACTGGCTGCTTGAGAAGTCCTGGATTTATGTAAGATGCTCTTGGAATGGAGAAGATCGTGAAGGAGGGTCCCCAAAACACACTCTCTATACTAAGGGGCAACAGAAGAGAGAAAGAATTAGCCTACAGCAGTATGATACTGAGGACCAAGAAACAGTGTTTCTCTCTTTTGTGAACAGTTATTAAATTATTTCTACTTCAGAATATCAGAAAGAAATCACAGGACTATGGACAGTTTGCTGAGCCACCCTATCTATCTTAGCGTGAATCCTGGCAGGTGTAGAGCTCATAGTATGACCCTGGCACCTAAGTGTAGTTAAGTAAGCTTTCATTTTTCTTCGGCCTTAAAGCAAAGCAGCTTTCTGATAGGTATAATTTAGGAAAGTCTTCCAAGAAAATAGTTAAAGTCCACTTTAAATATCTCAGAGAAAAGCAATTTTGCAAAAGATCTATCAGCAAAAGCAAGGCCAAACACACCAATTATTGAGTGAGACTTGTATTGTTATATCATTGCTCATGTTGTTTCTTTATGCATTTACCTGGAAGAAGGCTTTTAATGTTCAACAATTCTCAAAGAGATAAAGACCCACACTGATGTGCCAGAAAGAGCTTTGCCCTGGAATTAGATCAGTTTAGGTTTGGCTACTTACTAGAATTAGGTAACATTCTTAATCTTTCTGAGCCTGTCTCCTATCTGCAAATAGGGATACCACTATCTATTACAGAGGGATGTGGTTAAATTAAATGACACATGTAAGTGAAATATATCCTTCCAGGCTGAGAACATACCTAGTAAATGTTAAGTGATCTGCAAATATTCTGCTTTCTTGAAACGGATGAAACCTGTTATCATGATTTTAACCAATGGTCTAAATATCAAGACAATATTTAGTTAAATGTTACAGTTGTTCTTTCACTGTCCACCCGCATTTTAACATATTCTAACCTATTCTCCTTGATAAATTGTGTCAATATTAGTAACATTTGTCATTTCAGCTATTACTGTTCATATGTTTAAAATATTTCAATGTGATATAAGTCGTTACTCAAAGGGATGCCTAGCTGGCTTTGTCAAAGATTTATTTTAAGTAAAAATAAAAGACTCATTTTCACCAAGTTTGACTGAACAGTGTATTCATTAACTGTATGAACTTTCTGGCCAACCCAATACAGTAGCCAAGACATGGAAACAACCTCAGTGTTTTCTTGTGGATGAATGGATGAAGAAAATGGGGGTGCATACAACCTACTATTAGTCAGCCATGATAAAGAAGGAAATCTGGCTATTTGTGACCACATGGGTGGGTTTGGGGGGCATTATGCTAAATGAAATGTCAGACAGAGAAAGATAAATACTTTATGATCTCATATGTGAAATCTAAAATACTGAACTCATGATAGAAAGAATGGAATGACGGTTGCCAGAGCTGGGGGTTGGAGGTGACGAAAATGACGGAAGATGATCAAAAGGTAAAAACTTCTAGTTATAAGACAAGTGAGTAATGGTGATGTAATGTACAGCTCGGTCACTACAGTTGACAATACCGTATTTTATGTTTGAAAGTTGCTAAGAGAGTAGATCTTGAAAGTTCTCATCACAAAGATAACATTTGTAATTATGTGAATTAAGGTTAACTAAACTTATTGTGGTAATCATTTCACACACACTATATATATATTAATCATCACATTGTACACCTTGGACGGATACAATATTATATATCAATTAAATTTAATTTCCGTCTGGCCCGTCATTTTCCAAAGGCCACTCAAGATCAGGGGACAGAACGCCTCCTCTCCAAGTGTCCTGCCAGCCCACCCACTCAAGATCAGAGGGACAAAATGCCTAACTAAAACAAAACAAAAGAGAAACACAAAAAAACTGGAGAGAGGGAGGAAAGGGTGCCCTGAAAAATAAAAAAAAATTTTTAAAACTAAGTACGTTGACAGAGCTAAGAAGAAACTACCAGGAAAAAGAAACCCTACGTGTCAGATCCTAAAGTACAGAAGGGCAAGCCCGCCGGCAGTCCAGGCCCGGGGGGACCGGGGTCCCCAGCCCTGCAGAGCCAACCGCAGACCGGCTCGGGCGCCCCTCGGAAGCGCGGGGTCCCCGCGGCCGAGTCGGCGCCCCCGGCCGGCGCCGGCTCCCCTCTGCCCACCCTGCGCGCGGGGGCTGGAAACTGCCGCGGAGAACCACGGCGGGGCGGGAAGGGGGGCTCCAAAGAGGGTCTGGCGACTCGAGTCGCTCCGTTTCTCGGTGGGCTCAGCGCGCGCCGTGGGGGAACAGGAGCGGGGGTCCGGGAGGAGGGGACGGGTGGCACTTACGTAGACCGGCAGCGGCCACGGGTAGACGGCGGGCTCGGTCCCCAAGAGCGACTCCAGCCTCAGCTCCAGCTTCTCCCCCTTGTCTTCGCGCGCGGGCCCCGCACCGCGCTAGTCTGGCGGTTGGGGGAGGGGCGCGGCGCCGCCGGCGGGGGCGGGGCAGACGGGCAGGCGGGAGGCTGAGGGGGGCCTGGTCTGGGCCTCAGCTGCCGCCACAGCGCTCCCGTCCGGCCCCCGGCTCCCTCTTTGTGCTCACAGGCCCGGGGCCTCCAGCGCTGCTGCGAACTCGGGCCGGCGTGAGGCGACCACAATGAGCCGGGGGCCGGGCTGAAACACTCCCGGCGCGCGCGGCCCGCCCCGTGGACTCGCACGCTCTCACGCACGCACGCTCCCACGCACGCACGCACGTACGCACGCACATACGCACGTCATCGGCTGCCCCTGGCCACACCCACCGGCCCGAAGTGGGGACCCGGCAAAACCTCTCAGGGCCAGTGGTGGCGAGTTCGACTCCCGACCTCGACGTACCGTGACACAACCCCTCCCCCCCAATAATAAGACTATAATTCCTATTAAATATGACAGCTGGAATCCCGGCTTCTGTTCACAAAATTGCCGTGTATTTAGCCTATGCTAGGCACCAGACCGCGGACGCTCAGTACTGGCCAAAAAGGAAATGCCCTGCCCTCATAGCACTGCCATTTTAATTGGAATAGTAGTGACAATGGTCAAGGGAGAAAATAAAGTGTCATCATCGCCACGGGGATGGTTAATCTCATGTGCGCACTGCGTGGGGCCCCGGCAACCACAAACATTATTCCAGATGTGGCCGGGAAGGGATTTTTCAGAAGAGATTAACACTGAAATTGGTCCACTTTGCGTAAAGGAGGAACGAATACAAGGAATTTATATATGCAGTACATGTATATTTTTATTCTACATGCTTTTCTATGTAGGTGTATATGCGTGTCTATATGTATGTACGTGTATGTATTGCATATATTATATGTGTAGGTATGTATACTGTATATATACACACCTAAATATCTTTCTATGTGTGTATATATGTATGATATAGACGTACCTAGGTGTGTACATTGCATATGTTATACGTATGTGTACATACTGTATATACACAAACGATGCATTTCATATGTGTGTATGTATAGTGTATCTGTATGTGTCTATTGTATATATTACGTGTATATGTGTGTATACATACTGTATATATACAAACTATGCATTTTATATATATGTGTGTATATATGTGTTTGCGTATTGTATATACTATATGTGTATATGTCTGTATGCGTACTGCATATATACACAGCTGTATATTTTTGTATGCGTGTACATATGTACGTGTGTGTGTGTATACACACACACCCTATGGATTCTGTTTGTCTGGAGAACCCTCACTGATACGGCCACTTATGACAATTGAGCACCTGCTCTTTGCCAGCCAGGGAGCCAAACGCTTGTCCTTTCTGTGTCTCCCTTAAGTGTCACAAGTCCCGGGAGGGAAGGTGATGCCGCTCCTACCAGTTGAGGTGCCTCAGGGACAGAGAGGTGCACAGGGCGGGGGGGCTGGAGCCTGGTGGAGCCCAGGTGCAGTTCTAGCAGCAGTACAGCCTAGCAGTCCCACTTCCCCGGGTGCCTCTCACAAAGACGCCGAGGGAGAGACGGGGTCTGAAGGAGGGGATGAGGAAGCTTCCGTGGGTCTGCAAGCCCAGACCAAGGCTGACTCGTCAAGGGTGTTAGAGGTCAGGACTCTGGTTACCCTGGGGATGGGGTTACACAGAGCCATTCCCATTCGGAAAAAGTATCCATTCTGCTCTTGTTTGTATGTTTACCCCCCTCCCCCAAATCTTTTAAAAACAGATTCTCTTGGTTGCTGGGAGCACACAAGGGGAAGTCGTGTGTGAGGGGGTGTGATCCAGGGGACAGGGAGGATAAGCCCCCCCCTCGTAGGGCCGGGAGTGGCTCAGCTTTGTGAGCTAAGGATGGCCTGCGAGGTCCCAGAGAGAAGGGTCCCTGCTCCGTCCCTGCTCCGTCCTTGCTCCGTGCACCCCATTCCCAGCCTGAGAAGTCCAGAGCCCCCCGCCCCCGCACACACACACACCAGGGAGGAGTGCCAGTCACAATGGCTCCCAGGCTCCGGCTCCAGGGCTCCCCGCACTAGGAGCTATTTTCAGCTTTCATGCCCTAGGACACGGCCAGAGCTATTGTCTCCGGAAACTCTCTGTCTGTCTCTCGCCCGCCCGCCATCCCTCCCTCCCTCCCTCCTCCGCCTTTTCCCCTCCCGCTCCAGCTGTCCTGCCCTCCACCCTGCATTTCTACACAGGGTGGCTCACAGACAGCTGCTCCCCGTGCCCACCCGCCACCATTCGATGGATGTCAAAGCAAGCCCTGGGGACTTCCCTGGAGGTCCAGCGATTAAGACTCCGAGCTTCCACTGCAAGGGGTGCGGGTTCAAAGCCTGGTCAGGGAAATAAGATCCCACATGCCGCCCAGCACGGCCAAAGAAATAAATGAGTAAAAAATAAAGTTATAGTGATGAAACAGCCCTAGTGGTGCAAGGATGGGACGTATAGCTCTATGGTAGAGAATAAAGGTCCAGAAACAGATAGATGAGAACTTGATATGACAGAAAGTGAGGAAATTAAGGAGTTTTCAATAAATGGCATTAGGACAATTGCATATCCATGTGGGGAAAAGTAAATTAGAAAAAAAGAAAACAAGCAAGCCCTGGTCAGGTGTGACCTTGGGCCCAGGGCCATTGGCACACGTTGTCGTGTGGGACGTTCTTCCTTAGACTCCTCCCTCCCTCCTGTGTCACTGTCACTTCCTCCAGAACCTTCCTGGACTCCCCTACACAAGCCCGGGGTGTGCCCTCACCCGCCCACCCTGGATCACCGGAATTCCAATCCTGGCCCACCCTTCCCCGCCAGGTGAAGAACTGTGCCTGGTCAGTAAGACCGTAGAGGTCCTTGGCCATTGCTATTGCAGTTGGAATTGTTACTGTGTTTACACAGGGTGACCAACACCCGCCCCCACTTTGCCCAGGACCGCTCAGGTTTGAGCGCTGGAACTATGGGGAAACCCTCATTTCTGGGGAACCCAGAAGGCTGGTCAGCCTATTTAGGATGGATCTTTCACTTGATATCCCAATCCCCGAGAGCCAGAAAGGGAATCTCCCCCCTCCTTCCATGGTAACCTTCATTCATTCATCCACTCATCCCTTTATTCAACTCCTTTATTCAGCAAGTATTTATGAAGCATCTACTACATAGCAGACACTCTTCTAGGTGCTGGGGACAGTAAACTGAGAAGGTGTGATTTCTTACATGGGGATGATGTCTCGGAGACCACTGCAGGGCATGGGAGGTGGGAGAGGGAAGGGGCAGTTCTAAATGCAGGCTCTGACGGGATTGGGGCAGACCTTGCCCTAAGCCAGGCTGGTTGCTTCAACACAGCTGTCCTCACCCAGGGCCATCCTGCTTCCGCCTCCCCCAGGTCTTCAGTGATGTCTGGGGAAAATCTGTGGTTGTCACAACTGGGGGGGAGGGGACCCTGGAATCAAATGGGTGGGGACAGGGATGCTGCTGAACCCCACACAGTGCCCAAGAGGGGCCCCCAGCAGAGAATGACCCGCCCCAAATAACCCCAGTGCCATGGGGGAGACCCTGCACTAATATTATTCAGACCCGCTTGTGCCCCGAGATTCCTGCACAGGCTGGGACTCTAACCGGGTCACCTCTGTATCCCGAGGTGACCTAGAGTGGGGCAGCCAGGAGGGCTGAGTATCAGGGATGAAATGACCAATCTCTGTGCCCACTCTCCCCGCCACACCCCAGGGTCGATGGCCTCTATCTCCTCCCTGTGCAGCTAGCTTTTCCCTGAGCCATTTCTTCTTGTCAAGGTCCCTGTCGCAGGTTGTGTTCCCCGAAGATGACGTTGAGAGCAAGGATTGGAGTGCACGTGGTTGATGTGAGACGTGCAGAGAACAGATACAGCTGCCATAGGGTCCCGCAATTCCACTCCTGGGCATAGATCTGGAGAAAACTCTAATTCAAAAATATACATACACCCCTGGGATTTCCCTGGTGGTCTAGCGGTTAAGACTCTGTGCTTCCAGTGCAGGGAGCATGGGTTCCATCTCTGGCCAGGGAACTAAGATCCCACATGCTGTGTAACAAAAAAATAAAGAAAGAGAGAGAGAAAGAAAGAAAGAAAAAGAAAGAAAGAAAGAAAAAGAAAGAAAAAAGAAAGAAAAAAAGAAAGAAAAAGAAAGAAAAGATACATGTACCCCAGTGTTCATTGCATCACTATTTATAATAGGCAAGATGTGGAAGCTGCCTAAATGTCCACTGATGGGTGAGTGGATAAAGAAGATGTGGTACATATATACAATGGAATATATTCAGCCATAAAAAGAATGAAATAATGCTATTTGCAGCAACGTCGTGGATGGACCTAGAGATTATCATACTAAGTGAAGTAAGTCAGAAGAGAAAGACACATATATGATCTCTCTTATATGTGAAATCTAAAATACGACACAAATGAACTTGTCTACGAAACAAAAACAGACTCACAGACATAGAGAACAGACTTGTGGTTGCCAAGGGGGAGAAAGAGTGAGGGAGGGTTGGATTGGGAGTTTGGGGTTAGCAGACGCAAACTATTAAATATAGGATGGATAAGCTACAAGGTCCTACTGTCTAGCACAGGGAACTATATTCAATATCCTGTGATAAGCCATAATGGAAAAGAAAAAGTTTTATTTATAGGTTCCATCCCTAACTGAGCTGGCCCATCCCCTCCCATGGTTCTAAGTGCAGCCCGAGGCTGCAGACTTCCCACCCTGGTCTTCAGCTCCAGAGCAAGCCACCTGCAAACCAGCCGCATCTTCCCAGGGGCTGGCAACTCTCCTTTGCTACTGATTCCAAGACACATCCAGATAGCACAAATGTGACCATGAAAACAAACTCAGCCATGTTCAAATCAGGGAAATAACATTCTTATCTCTGTTTAGTAGTTGCTTAATTTTAGAATAGCTTAGAGTTACAAAAAAGTTGCAAAGATCTGTACAGAGTGTACAGAGTGCTGTGGACCCCCGACCCAGTACCCCTATTTCCAACACGTTAGTACTTTAGTACGTTAGTACGACATGCTTATCCAACTAAGGAACCGAGATGGATACGTTATTATTAACTAAAGTCCACACTTTATTAGAATTTCCCTAGCTTTCCCCTAACACCCTTTTTCTGTCCCAGTCTCCTCTGGGCTGTGACATTTCTCAGACGTCCCTGGGTTTTGATACCTTGAAAGTTTTGAGGAGGACTGGTCAGGTATTTTGTCCCTCAATTTGTCTGTCTGTTGGTTTTCTGATGTTTTTCTTATGGTTGGGCTGGAGTTATGGGGTTTGGGGCGGAAGATCCAGACAGAGATAAAAATGTCATTCTCCTCAGGTCACATCGTCAAGGATACACACCATCAAGGATACACACATCAAGGATACACACCATCAACGGGACTTGTGACAAACAATTTTACCCTTGATCACCTGGCCAGTAGCGTCTTTTTTTTTTTTGCTGCGTTGGGTCTTCATTGCTGCACACGGGCTTTCTCTAGTTGCGGCGAGCAGGGGCTCCTCTTTGTTGCGGGCATGTGCTTCTCATTACAGTGGCTTCTTTTGTTTCGGAGCACGGACTCTAGATGTGCGGGCTTCTGTAGTTGTGGCATGGGGGCTCAGTAGTTGTGGCTCCCAGGATCTAGAGCGCAGGCTCAATAGTTGTGGCCCACGGGCTTAGCTGATCTGCGGCACATGGGATCTTCCCGGACCAGGAATCGAACCCGGGTCCCCTGCATTGGCAGGTGGATCCTTTTTTTGTTTTCTTTGTTCCGTTTGGAACCAAAACTTTAATCCCAAGGAGTCTCACAAAACATATTACAAATGACAGCATGAAAAAAAAATTGCACAGTAACTCAAAGTTCAGCTCTACAATATACTCTTAATCTGGCAGGACACTGGTGTCTTGATAATCTCAACTTCCAAAAAACTTTACAAAGAGCTATGTATTCATGTACAGCAATCACAGAGGGGACTTATGACCTAACTCAAAGGTTAACTAACTTCCTTGAAACTTCTTAGATGCTAAACTCACTGGACAACCTCTTGTCCAGTGTGAAGACTAGTGGAATTCTTAAACCTCTAATCTAGGGTAAGGGTGCGGCTTTCATTTCTCCCTGCTGGCTTGTGTTCACAGCACCTTTTAAAGACTGCTTGCTTGACTACAGCTGCATACCACATCCCAGCTACAGAAAGTCTTTTCAATGTTTGCCAGTGTTGTTTCCATAATAATAAACATCACACTTTAGGTGGGCAGGAGTTAGAGTTTTATTATCAGTCTAGGCAAGACCAAAAATTCAAAGCAAATTCAATTCTGCTTAAGAGAACATTGTAAAGAAACAATTCTTCATATTACATGCCTCATATCACCCATTTCAAACCACAGAGATTGACACCTTTATGTGTCACTGTCCCAAGAGACACACAAACGGGAACAGCTAAAACATTTAAAAAGTGCATCAAGCTTCGGAAGTCTCAAACGAAACTTGAATTTTCTGTACATACTCCTGTCAAATGAAGGTATTTCCTGTGCACCACTCCTCTTGCAAAGTGGTCTGCTATTTCCTTTCATTTGACCTGGATCGGCTAGGAGACCTAGAGAAAGATCGGGACGGCTTGCGATTTCTCTCCTGGGACAGTGATCTCTCTCTTCTCCTATATCTACTAAAGGGACCTGCTCCGGCTGCGGGAGAAGCTTCTCCATCTTGGAGATCTGTGGTGAGGGGGAGGACTCCTCCTCCGATAATCATGTCGAGGGCGACGACCCCAAGAAGGAGGCGGCCACGATTTCGACTTCTCCCTTCCCCATTCGACAGGTCCACTCTTACTCGGCAGCCACAGAGTGTTCTCCCGTCTACTTCTCAGACAGCATCCGCTGCAACTCGGGGATCTTCATTTTCAACAAGAGTGAAGCCGGGAGGGTTTTTAGCAACCCACACACTTCGGAGTGGTCCATAATATCCTAAAGCTCGTTCGAATTCAGTCTTGTTACCACTGTTTCCAAGACTCCTTACATAAACGTTCCAGTCCAACGGACAGGAATCCCGATGCAAGACCCTCCTGGCTCCTGGCTTTCATGGGCCACAGGGTGATCCCGGGCCTCTAAAATCTGGCAGCTGAATCGGCTCGCACAAGCTGGCCTGTGGGGATGCTTTTCTCCCTATGTGTCCAGCCCGGGGCCATGCTGTCTAGGCCCGACCTCCAGGGTGACAGGGTGAACCCCAGGTCCCTGGAGCAAACACTCAGAGCCCTGGTGACCAGACTCAGGGGGCTGGGGCGGCAGCTGGACATGTGTGGCCACCCTGGTGGTGTTTGGCCCCATCTGCAGTTCCAGTTCCAGCTGAGAAAGAGCCTCGCTGTGTTATTTTCTCCTGGTTGTGTAAGGATCCCCGGTGTCATTTGACAGAAATGTAGATGGTGTGTTCTTTCTCTCTTTTCTCCCTGCTTCCTCTCCTCCCTCTCCTCCTCCCTCTCTCCCTCTCCCTCTGTCCCTCTCTCTCTTCCCTCTCCCTCTTTCCTCTGCGTCTCTCTCTTTCCCTCTCTCCCTCCCCCCTCCCTCTCCCCCCTCCCCGTCCCTCTCCCTGTCCCTCTCCCAACTCCCTCTCCACCTCCGTCTCCCCCTTGCTCTCCCCATCCCTCTCCCTCTCCCCTCCCTCTCCCTCTACCTCCTCGCTCTCCCCCGTCTCTCTCCCTCCTCCCCCTCCCTCTTCCTGCCTCCCCCGTCCCTCTTCCCTCTCCCTCTCTTCTTTCCTCTCTCCCTGTCCCTGTTTCCCTGTTCCGCACGCTCTCCCTCTACCTCTTTCCCTCTCCCTGTCCCTCCACCTCCTTCCCTCTCCGGAGAGGGAAGGAGGTGGAGGAACAGGGAGAGAGAGCACGAGAGGGAGGGGGGAGAGGGAGAGAGAGGGGTGAGAGGGAGAGAGGGAGAGAGGGAGGGAGCGAAAGACCGTCTCTCCCTCCCTCCCTCCCTCCCTCCCTCTCACTCCCTCCCTCCATCCCTCTCTCCCTCCCTCCCTCTATCCCTCTCCCTCCCTCCCTCTATCCCTCTCTCGCTCCCTCCCTCTATCCCTCTCTCCCTCCCTCCCTCTCTCCCTCTCCCTCCCTCCAACTCTCCCACTCCCTCCATCTCTCCATCTCCCTCACTCCCTCCCAGAGAGGGAGAGATAGAGAGGCAGAGACAAGGGAGAGGGAGAGAGGGAGAGGGAGAGATGGAGGGAGAGGGAGAGGGAGGGAGAGAGATATGGAGAGGAGAGGGAGAGGGGGGGTGAGAGGGAGATGGAAAGAGGTCTCTTCCTCCCTCCCTCTCTCCCTGTCCCTGTTTCCCTGTTCCGCTCTCCCTCTCCCTCCACCTCCTTCCCTCTCCAGAGAGGGAAGGAGGTGGAGGGAGAGGGAGAGGGAAAGAGGGAGAGGGAGAGCAGGAGAGGGAGGGGGAGAGGGAGAGAGAGGGGGGAAAGGGAGAGAGGGATAGAGGGAGGGAGCGAAGACGTCTCTCCCTCTCTCCCTCTACACCTCTCTCCCTCCCTCTCTCCTTCTCCTCCCTCTCCCTCCATGTCTCCATCTCCCTCACTCTTTCCCAGAAAGGGAGAGATGGAGGGAGAGACAGAGAGGGAGAGGGAGAGATGGAGGGAGAGGGAGAGAAGAAGAGAGAGAGGGACAGAGGCAGAGAGAGATAGAGAGGGAGAGCGGGAGAGGGAAAATGATCTCTTCTTCCCTCCCTCTCCCTCTCTCCTCCGTCTCCCCCTCTCCTTCCCTCGCCCTTTCCCTTCCACTCTTCCTCTTCCTCCCTCTCTCCCTCGCCCTCACTCCCTCTCCCTCCATCTCTCCCTCGCCCTCACTCCCTCTCAGAGAGGGAGAGATGGAGGGAGAGGCAGAGACAAGGGAGAGGGAGAGAGGCAGAGGGAGACTGGAACAGGGAAACAGGGACAGGGAGAGAGAGAGGGAGAGGGAGAGAGGGAGAGAAGGAGGAGAGAGGGAGAGGGAGGGAGGAAGAGACCTAGTTCCCTCTCCCTCTCTCCCTCTCCCTCTCTCCCTCTCCCTCCCTCTCCCTCTCTCCCTCTCCCTCTCTCCCTCTCCCTCCCTCTCCCTCTCCCTCCATCTCTCCCTCTTCCTCTCTCCCTCTGCCTTATCTCTGCCTCTCTGGGAGGGAGTGAGGGAGAGGGAGAGATGGAGGGAGGAGAGTTGGAGCCAGAGGGAGAGGGAGGAGAAGGAGGGAGGGAGAGGGAGAGAGGGAGGGAGAGAGGGAGGGAGGGAGAGACATCTTTCGCTCCCTCCATCACTCTCTCCCTCTCCACCCTCTCTCTCCCTCTCCCCCCTCCCTCTCCATCTCTCTCTCCCTCTCCCTCCACCTCCTTCCCTCTCCAGAGAGGGAAGGAGGTGGAGGGAGAGGGAGAGGGAAAGAGGTAGAGCCAGAGCGTGCGGAACAGGGGAACAGGGACAGGGAGAGAGGAAGGGAGAGAGGGAGAAGGGGAGAGGGAGAGGGAAAGGGGGAGAGGGAGAGGGGGAGGGAAAGAGGGAGAGAGAGAGAGGGACAGGGAGAGAGGGAGGGAGAGAGGCAGAGGGAGAGATGGAGGGAGAGGGAGAGTGAGAGGCAGCGAGGTAGAGGGAGAGAGGGAGAAAGGGAGAGAGGGAGAGAGAGAGAGAGAGAGAGAGAGAGAGAGAGAGAGAGAGAGAGAGAGAGAGAGAGAGAGGGAGAGCGGTAGAAGTGCTGAGGAGGGGGGCTCCCTCCCCCTCCCCCTCCCACTCCCATCCACTCCCTACTGCTTTCTCCTTTTTCTGCTTCAACAAACACCAGGCGCCTTTTAGATCAGCCCTGAAGTCAACGTTGATGCTTGGACAGCCTGACCTCCCCGCTGACTTCCAGCCCAGGACCACCGCTGGGAGATGAAGTCTGCGGGGCCCTGGGCGCAGGCTGCACAGGCACCTCCTCTGATGCCCAATCTCTCCTCGTTTACGAGGCAGCCGACACTCCCCTCCCTGACTCCCCAAGATTTGGGGCCTTTTTTAGTATGTGTCGATAATGCCATGAGCGACTATTTAACTCTTCCACGAGGACCCATCTCCCAAAATGCAGTGGTTTTCAGCCTTGGCTGCACTAGAGAACCCCCAGGGAAGGGAGAGACGTCTCTCCCTCCCTCTCTCTTTCTCTCCCTCTGTACTTCTGTCTACCTCTCTCCCTCTCCCTCTCCCTCTCCCTCTGGGGTGATGCCCGATGAGCTCAGAATCGCAGATGGACCCCCCCATCCCCTCTCTGTGGCTTGCATGGGGGATGCACCTTCTCACTGTGGCCCGGGCATGGCCTTGACATTCAGACATCGGGTCCTGCATGGACACTTGTGTTTGTTCCATAGCGCATGTGGCTGCAGTCTGTGCTTCTGTAGATGGGGGCTGTGCGTGAGCCCTTCACCTTCCCCGCAGACACCACTGGTGCTCGCTCGGCCTCGCGGGGGATGCGGGGGGCACGGGGGACAGTCTTGCGTCCCCACCTTCTTGGGCTACAGACAGGCCACGCTGGTGCTGTGGTGACGGGGGGCTCCCAGGAGAACCCCACTGCAGACCGGAGAGGTGGCCCCCGAGAAGGTGGCGTACGCCTGGGGCCGGGCCTCATCAGTGAGCCACGGGCCACCTGCAGCAACAGGTGTCTCACCGTCCAGGGGCTGGGTGTTCGGGCGCCGTGGGGTTGAGCTACTGTCTGCACGGCAGCCGTGTTTGTCTTGTTGAGCCCGGGGAGGCCCCTTGGTGGCTCCTGGAGAGCCTGGCCGCATTTCTTCCTGCCCTTGGCCTTAGAGCCCATCACGTTCATGCCGTTTCTGCTTCCAAAAGGACCTGTGTTAATAAAGGCCACGTGTTAGGACAGCACCAAAGTGTCTAGAAATCCGGGCCAGGAGGAGGAGGGAGGGGGATTGGCTGTGCCCGCCAGTGGCCTGGGAGCCCTGCCCGCCTGCAGAGACCTGGCCCGGGGCCCGTGGGGAGGGCGTGGCCCTCGGTCCCCAGCGCCTTCCGTCTCTGGCTTCCAGGAGAACTGCGTGATCCTCAGGGAGCTGGTGAGGCTGCAGGCCCTGAAGTCCCGCCTGCTGGGGTTCCGCACCATGCCGACTCTGTGCTGGAGATGAACACGGACAAGACCAGCCAGGTGGTGGCCACTGTCCTAGGTAACACCGCCTCCCCCTGAGTCCCAGTGGGGACGGGGTCAGGCGGACCTTGACCGGACGTGGTGCTGCCTGAGACCCCACTGTGTCAGCCCTTGGGGGTCACCATCCCAGACCCTTCATTCTGCCTCGAGGGGCGCAGGGTCGGGGGTGGCTGGGGGGCCGCCCCAGGGACGTAGCCGAGCCTCTCCCCTCCGCCCGCAGGTGAGCTGGCCCAGAAGCTGAAGCCCCTCGGGGAGCAGGAGCGGCCGTGATCCTGGAGCTAAAGAAGGCCGAGTGCCAGAGGCGGGGCCTGCACTTTGACGGCCCCATCAACGCCTGGGACCTGCGCTACTACATGAACCAGGGGGAGGAGACGCGCTACCACGTGGACCAGTACCTGCTCAAGGAGTCTTTCCCCGTGCAGGCAGTCACACGCGGGCTGCTGGGCATCTCCCAGGAGCTGCTGGGGCTGACCTTCGACCTGGAGGAGGGCACGAGCACGTGTCACGAAGACGTGAGGCTCTAAACGGTCTGGGACGCGGCCTCGGGCAAGGTCATCCATCGGCAAGTTCTACCTGACCTCTATCCTCGGTGCGTGCGTGGTGGGGGAACCTGTCGGCCGTGGGCCGGGGCTCCTCTGTGGAAGCAGGGCCCCATCCACGTCCCTCCGCAGGGTGGGGAAGTCCGGGCACGCGGCCTGCTTCGGCCTGCCTACAGCACGATGGGAGCTGCCAGATCGCCATCGCGGCCACGGTGGCCAACTTCGCCAGGCCTACGCCCAACCTGCCCTCCCTGCTGCGGCATGATGAGCGGGAGACCAACTTCCACGACGTCGGGCATGCGATGCACCAGCTCCGCTCCCAGGCGCAGGGCTGCAGGCGGGGGCGGGGAGGGCCCGGGCATGCGTGGTCCTCAGGCAGGCCCTCGCCACGGGATTCTTTCACTGACATCACCCCACACGTGGTGACGCCCTCGGTGTCAGCTTCCATCATCAAACCCCAGGCACTGGGCGCGTAAATAACGGAAATGGATGTCCTCGAGGCTCTAGAGGCTGGAAGACCCAGATCAAGGAGTCAGGGCTGGTTCCCTGCATGTTAAATACATGTACTCAAGAGTTGCCTTTAAAAAAGACAAAAGAAAAGAAAGGAACGTTGCCTGCAAGTCTGCTGACAGCCGGTGATGAGAACCAGAGGGAAGGCTCTGGGGCCGGGGGCGCAGTGCCCTGTGAGCTCGGGGGCTGCTGCCAGTCTCCGTGGAGGCTCAGCAAGTCCCAGTGACTTCCCCACGTGGGGGGGCGCCAGCTGAGAGTCTGGGCCCAGGACCCACTGCTCGTTCAGTCTTCCTGTGGTCAGCCCTTCATCCTGAGAGCGATGCTCTCACAGGCTGCACCGGGGCGTGTGGGGACAGTTTACTGAGCCGTACAGACGTCACTACTGCTTTGGACCATTTCCATCATCCCGAAAATGTCCCTCACGCCCTTAGCTATCACTCCGTCCCCTCGCCAGCCCCTGACAACCAGGAACCCACTCGCTGACTCTGTGGATCTACCTGCTCTGGACGTTTCTCCTCAGTGGGGTCACGCCCTGTGTGTCCTTCTGTGTATGACTTTGCTCGCTGAGCATCGTGTTCTCAGGGTGTACCGACGCGGCAGCGAGCGTCAGGGCTTCACCGCATTGCGTGGCTGAGGGACGTAAAGAAGACAAGAGAAAAGAAAAGCACGTTGCATGCAAGTCTGGTGACAGCCGGTGATGAGAACCAGAGGGAAGGCTCTGGGGCCGGGGGCGCCGTGCCCTGTGAGGCCCTGGCGCTGCTGCCAGTCTTGGTGGGCCACGGGCAGCACCGTCCCTCAGGAGCTGCTGGACAAGCTCATCAAGTCCCGGGAGGCCAACCCAGATGCGGCC
The DNA here is from genome assembly GCF_059928025.1 of Delphinapterus leucas. Taxonomy (NCBI): domain Eukaryota; kingdom Metazoa; phylum Chordata; class Mammalia; order Artiodactyla; family Monodontidae; genus Delphinapterus; species Delphinapterus leucas. Next base: position 2,572,470 of record NW_028322249.1, on the reverse strand, counting down.
GGACCGAGGGAAGGGAAGGGGGCTTCCGGTCTGCCCGGCTGGCAAGCGCGGCCTGGACACGGTGCCAGCCCCCCGTCTCCTTCCTCCCACGCCCCAGGCCTCTTCAACCTGTGCCAGATCGTCCTGGCCAAGGTGGTTCAGGCCCTGCACACGCAGACGCCCGCGGACCCGGCCCAGGAGAATGCCCGCCTCTGCCAGGAGATCCTGGGGTTCCCAGCCATGCCAGGTAGCCAAGCGCACGCCGGGCTCACCTTAGCGGTCGGTTGGCGGCTACTGCCCAGGTCAAGAGGATCGTCTGGTGGTGTGTGAATGGGGACCGACTGACGGGCTCCGGCCGAGGCCCGCTGCCCTCTGGCCTCCTCCTGCCACGGCTCCTTGGCTGGTCCCTCCAGCTGTGGCCCACGGAGTCCGAGGGTGGAGTGGGAGCCTCTGCACATGCTTTCTAGAGAGCCTGGAAGAGGCAGGAGAGGGCTTCGTACCCCGGACAGAAGGCATCGACGAGGTCTGCCCATGCGTGTCGGTGCGGACACGCGGTTCACTCCCTCGTGAGCGCTTTAACCAGCGATCTCCCCGTGGTGGAGGGAGAGCCCTGACTCATCTCTCGCAGCCTCGGCAGCTGACCTTGTAAGAGGCTTAGGAGTGAACCCTCGTGAGCTTCAGCAGAAAGTCGGCAAAGATTTATTTGTGTCCCTCCACTGAACTGCCAGCAAGGTCCCCGTTTTCTACAAGTGTTGGGCCAATACTCTCTCTAGTGGCAGGGGACTCAGACAAGGCTGCTTTGAGGCCCCCACCCCCGCTCTGGGGCAGGGGCACTGAGCGGCCAGGGGGCCGGCCAGGAGCCCCTCCGCGTGTGTCCCAGTGACCCACCTGCCTGCGACCTTCGGTCGCCTGGCAGGAAGCTACGACGCCCAGTCCTATGGCCAGTCATTCCTGCAAGAAACACTGGAACCAGTTTCTGCCAACCCACCAAAAAAAACGACTTCAAAGGCAACGTGGTGTCACAGGAAGGGCTTGTTTCTGTGCTGGTTTGTTTTTAGTTCATTAGGCCTCACTTAAAATTCTGATTCCACAATGCACTTGCTTTGGGATCTTGAGCAACACTCATAACCTCTGCAAGTTTCAGTATAGTAAGTTTATGTGATTACCTTCATCTGTAATATCCCTGTGTTGCAATCTTAATTAATTCAGATTAATTCATCTTAATCTTAATCTCAAGTTCAGATCAATGACTAGTTCCTCTGTGACTTCTCCTCTGAACGGATTCAAAAGCCGCCTCTCCCGTCCTCATTTGGCTTCTCTTCTCTTCTGGAATCTCATAAGAACTTCTATGACCTCTTTGGTTTTTTGTTGTTGCTGTTGTCTGTTTGTTTGTTTTTTAATTGAAATATAGTTGATTTACAATGTCGTGTCCGTTTCAGGTGTACGGCGCAGTGATTCCGTTTTCAGATTCTTTTCCCTTATAAGTTATTACAAAATATTGAGTACAGTTCCCTGTGCCATAGGGGAGATCCTTGTTGTATCAATTCTATGCCTTCTTTGAATGACCGTAGCACTTGTTGTCTGTATCATTTTTATGTCTGTTGTGGCTTTGTGACTGAAAATGAAAATTTTCTATTTGTTCATGCCCTGGCCCTTCCTTAAAAATGTGTTCATTTACCTATTTCATATTTATTGACTACATCTTAGACACCGTGTTAGCTGCTTGTTCTAGATGTTAATAAAACATAGACCTTCCTGCTCAAAGGGTCACAGTATTTGTGGGAAAACAAAAAAATGAACAACTTACGTCTCAAATAGCTTTGTACTTCCCAAAGAGAGCACACCTCGTAGGTACAATAAATATATGTATTATACATAAATGTATAAAGAGTTAATGGCATTAAAAACGTGAGATAACTGCTTTTCTATTCTGAGGAAATGAGGATTACATTTCACCAGGAGCTCAATACCACTCTGAGAATGAGGGCTTAACCCCCGACCTGGCTCACTGCATCGCTTTTGTATATGAAAATAGACAAGTCTGTACACGCTCTCTACAAAAAGGCTTATCTGGCATGAATTTCAGATAGCAAGAAGAAAAATTCAAGAGGTTCAGAGAAGCATCCAGAAGCTCAGATGATTGTCTGGCACTGATACAACTTGCTTGACAGGAAAATAGAGCTGTAAATCTCACAAAATTCGATGATCTTCTAAGAATTTCAAAACCGCCTGCTATTAATTAGAAATCCCAGAAGAACCGCTTCTTTTAAAGCACACTGATAATATGCTTTACAGCTTAATATTCAGAAGCCTATGTTTTGGCTAAGTGAGCTTCAGGAATGAAGGAAACTTGTGGTTCAGTTCCCTCTACTCTGGAACCTCTGGTCAAAACACCTACTTCTGTGCTCAGCCATCTTATCATCTGAAAAATGGAGGCAACTCTAAGAAAACATAGTTACAGAGATGTTGCACAGTTTCCTGTGTCACTGTCTTCATTTGTTTCAGAAAACCAATAACGTCTAAGCTACTACTGCAAAGAGCGCAGTGTTACTTGGGGTCATCTAGTGCAGCTCTGTCAAAGTAAAGAAAAGGAAAGGGGCCTAGAACAACTATAATTTTCCCAAGAGGACACTATTATTTTATGGTAAATCTGAGTCAAGAACCCTGATCTCTTTGATGCCATTCCATTGTTCTTTCGTTGGGTTCTCAAGAACCCAGAGAAAGAAAGAGAAATAAAACTCCTATGTGCTGTGTCACTGGTACAGGACGTGGCAAGATTGGAATCGGAGAACTACATATTAACAGGTATTTGGGAAATTCTTCAAACTGGTTAAGATATACACCAGGTACCTAAAAAACAGTATGTTTTCCCAAGATGATTCTGTGGAATGAACAGAACTGGTAACTGAAGGTGCCTGTGTGCTGCACTTCCAAACAGGATGGGTGAATGCTTGTTTTCTGGCACCTTTAAGACTCCACCCCAATATACACATTAAAATAAAATTAACATTTCAACTGGGTCATATTTAATTCTGCATGCTCTTCTAAGTCAGCAAAATATTCCATATATCATTTAAGTTGTCACTCACTCTCTTTTCTTTTCTTTCTTTTTCTTCTTTTTTTTTTTTTTTTTGCGGTACACGGGCCTCTCACTGCTGTGGCCTCTCCCGTTGCGGAGCGCAGGCTCAGCGGCCACGGCTCACGGGCCTAGCCGCTCCGCGGCATGTGGGATCTTCGCGGACCGGAGCACGAACCCGTGTCCCCTGCATCGGCAGGCGGACTCTCAACCACTGAGCCACCAGGGAAGCCCGTCACTCACTTTTTAACTTGAGTTTTAATTTCTAAAAGTCTTTCCAAACACAAAACAGAGGTGGGAAAATGGTATATGGGAAGCTGCAGAGATGAAATAAGCTTACTTCATTCGGCATAAAGATGAATACCCAAACAACTTCTGCATAGCTGCAAGTGTCCAAATCTACTATCTTCGTTTCGTAGTCAAGGCTTCCGGAAAAATATGCCAACGGATTCCTAATTACCCAAATGCCCCATATCCGTTTCAGTAAGTATCGTTATACATTACGGAAAATTTTCTCAGTGACACAGAAAGACATCCTGGCCGAGCATCCCCCTTCCCATGACACAGAGATGATGGGTCTCAAGCTACGTTGAAGGCGTTGGAGCCCACTTTATCCATTACTAATATTAATGGAGGACAAACCTTCATATTCTGTTTGTTTGCTCTGTGTTTGTTAAATCACTTCTTCCCTTCATTAAAATGGATGACACATAATTGAGTCTGTAGTGTGTGTATCACTGGAACCTGAACACATTTTTGTTGGTTTTATTAACGTCATAGGTTTCTAGGGAGGGTCTACTAAATAACTAAGTCTAGTTTCACAGTTACAAATAAATTAGGATGTAATTTTGAATAAATTAAGCTCATCATAAAGGAAGGAGACTGATAGTTGCTACTACCCCTTCCTTGAGGGGCTCTTGTAAAGCACTAAATAAAGTAACAGAGGTTTATATGCATGCATATATTTTCAATGATATTTGAACACACTCGAAAAGAACTCTACAGAATGCATTATAAAACCTCGATGCTGTGTGTCCCTAGTTCCCAGCTCTCTCGTTAAAACTATTTAAATGAACAAAATGTTATCTATTAGGAGAGCTATCAGAGTACTCCAAATACTACTTCTTGCAGTACCCTGTCCCAACCATTTGCCTTCCTCTTCCCATTAGTCCTTAATTCAGAAACCCCAGAGATTTGTTCATTAATTTATGAGCATATTTCTTCATTCAGCCAAGAAAACTGATGGCTCCCTTACCAAATTTCAGGCACCCTTCTTCAGTATGTTTTCTAGGCATGTTCAGGAAACACAGCAGTGATTAACACAGATGAATATAGCCTCTCTCGAGCTGAGGGGAGAGACAAAAGTAAAGAAGCAAATATAAAATCGTAAGTGTAAATACGTAAATAAAAATTGAATAAATGGGTAGAATAACTAGTATATCAGGTAAGTGCTGGAGAAAAACAGCAAGCGGGGAAGGGGGATGGAGATTGTTAGCTGGTAGGAGGAGGCTGCGATCTGAAACTAAGTGATCACTGAGGGCTTTCTGGGGAAGATAAAATTTAAGAGGGAACCTAAGGTTGTGAGAGGGAGCAAGGTGCATATCTGGGAAGTGAATAGTACAAGCAGAGGGAACAGTCAGATGGAAAGGCAATGAGGCAAGAGTGGGCTTGGAGTATCCAAGGAGCAGAAAGGATGTCAGTGTGTGGAAAACAGAGGGAGCAAAGTGGAGAGGAGAAGGAAACAGTCAGAGAGGAAACAGAGGCCCAGATTTCTAGGGCTGTGGAGGCACTTTGAGGACTTTGCTTTTCCTGTGAAGAAGCCACTGAAGAGCCTGGAGTGACATGATCTGACTTACGTTTTAACAGGATCTCTCTGGATGCCATGTTGATTAGAGACTGCAGGAGAATAAGGACAAGCCCCAGAAGACCAATAGTTGATTCAAATGTCAAGAAACATTTATGCCTTCACCCTTCAACTTCACAAATGATGCCATTTCCATTGAGCTATTGAAAAATATAATCTGGCTTTCAAAACAATAAACCAGAAGGCATTTTCTCACATAAGCAAGGTCACAAACAACTGTCAGCTAAAGTTGAAATAGCAACAAATCAAATAATAACAAAAAACATTTTTTATAGCTTTTAAAACCTTACCAAGCATTTTCTTGTCCATTATCTAAGTTAATCCTCAAATCAACGCCATGAGATAGTTACTATTTTCCCATTAGAAGTGACCGCATATTAAATCCTTAGTGATTGCTCAAGAAAAGCTGAAATCTTGAGTGTACATCTATTAATGGCCAAGGTTGGGTTTTTTACCCATGGGAACATTGGATGCTAAAATCCACAGGGATTTTCAGCTCAAGATGGCAGACTAGGAAATATATTTACTTTCTGGTCCTCCTGAAACCAGGTTTAAATAAAACTGTAGAAATACCCAAATTAATCAACCAATAAGAGCCAAGACATTGTGGAAGTCATCAACCACAGAAAGATTTCAACACATTTCGAGAAGGCAAACAATGAAATGGAGGGGCCATGAATAAAATAATGAAGAAAAGACTACCCTAAGTAGGGTCTGCACAAAGCCAGTCAGCTTTTGCTGAGCCCTGGTTATAGTAAAGGACAGAGGAAAGAAGAGGGGCTGAAAACAAGGAGACAAAAGTCATTTTAGGAAAACACGTTCATTTAATGAGCTCCAGGGAACACTCAGCCTGCTGCCATACTCACTCACGTATTACAGTGGATTGTTGGCACGCAAGACAAGAAAACAGGGAGCCAACGAACAAAAATCAAGACACTGTTTCTTACTGAACTCTTCTCAAACGAGATCAAGAAATTATGGTTCAATGCCATAGCTGTAAATCATTTCTGCTCCTGGAGAGGTTAGAAAGGGCTTATAATAGTTACCCTTTTTTTTTCAGACAGAATTTAGGTCTGAGCAAAAGCTTTTGTGTCCTCCAACCTCAAAGTTTATTGGGGATGGAAGTCCAAATTTGCTTCGACATACCATAAAAAGAATCTCATGAGCAGAGGGTCAAACTACTTTTGGAATATATGAATTATGCCCAGTGTGATTTTAAATAGATTTTAAACAAAAATATATAGATTTTTACTGATCTATATGATTCTGGGTTCTGAAACTTCTACATGTCACATGCCTGATACAGAACACACAATGTCAGTCCCAGGAGACAGAAAACACTCCAATGAAGCAAGCCAAAGAAACAAGATTCGGACAAGGTAAAGTGACGTGTAGACCAAGACCAGGATTTTTCAATTCTTTCCTGTCATGCTGTAGCTTCCAGCTCCTGAATAACAACACATGTTTCCCTTGTCCTAGACACACAAGAGTATGTCTCCTCTATGGGGCATAAGAAGCTCTAGAGTTACATATGTGTAGTAAAGAGTGGACCCAGCCGGCATACTCACAATGACCAAATTGTGTTGCTCGTACTTTATTTTAAACCAATACATCGCTCCACGCTGAAGTTGCAATAAATGATATATTTGCTTTCTAGACATGAATGAGATGCCTTACTGGATATACTCCAGGAAGGCCAGAGAAACTGGCTTCTAATCCATACAGAATAATTCATTGATGAATTCCTTTCAGGATAGCCCATGATTTATCTAGAATATAAGCTTTACATACCTGGATCCTTCAAACTAGACCAAAGGGAAAAATCTAGGCTCCAAGCCTCAATTAGAAATGTGGGATGGTGCTATGCTGACAACTGGTGGTCCCTGACCTATCTTCTGAGATTAGAACCCAGTGTGATGGATGACCAATTCACGCGTTGAACAAAAGAACACCTCCTACAGGGCAGTGGATGTGTTCATTACAGGTATGGCACTTAGGGCTAAGTATCATAAGGACTTCAAGAAACAAAAGAAAAAGTAACACATGAAGCATATATGATAAGGAGGCGCCAGAGTCCAGAGCACGAGCTCTGGAATCACACAGGCTTGCTTCGAATCCCGGCTAAGCCACTACCATCTGTATACCCTGAAGAACAGTCGAAGGTTGAAATGTTCTTTTACCAAATTTCGAAAAACAAGTGAAGAAAGAACCTACCTGCCAGGAAGGGACATCGTGGGGTGCAGCATCCAGTCGGGTCAGGGCTCTGCATCCCCTGCTCAGAAACCTTCACCGCCTGGCTCACGGTGATGCTGGCAGCTCAGCAGCCCTGGAGAAGGCGCTCCTGCTCCTGTCTCCAGGGCTCGCGGACAAGCTGGGGAGGTCCACGGAGGAGGCGGGCCACAGCCTGGCAAGCTCTGGGTGCCTCCTGCACTCAGCTCTGGGCAGGCTCTGGCCTCTGGGCCCCGTTGTGGGGAAGGGCTGGCCGATACATACCCAGGGCTGAGGGGTCTGCAGAGCCGGTGCCCAGGCAGCGTGAGCTCTGGAGGACAAGGCTTCCACAGTCCCCAACAGTCTCCGCATGGTGGCCCATCCGGTGCCAAACACCTGCCACCCACAGCGACAAGTCCCAGCCGCTAGAAAGTCCAGAAGGGCTCGGGCTCTTTGCCCTCGGGCCGGGTTTCTCCAGGGGCTGGGCTTGTGTGGGGCCCCCAGCCCACCCCCTGACCCGCCCGCCCTTGCTCTGTGACACGTACAATGCAATGGCAACACCCAGGCTGAGCCGGCAGGCCAGTGTTCAGTGCGTGCTAGACCTTGAGAAGAGTTAGCAGCTAGGGAGAAGCTCTCCCACTTTCACTCGCTTTTCTCAGATCAGCCAGGCAGCCCATCTCACCCCAAAGCGATGGACACCACACCTCCTTCCCAGGCTATCGTTTTCCGTTCTGCCCCTGTTTTCCCTTTCCATTCTGCCCCTCTTTTCCCCAGCACCCCATCTACGGCTTCGGGTGTCATCGGTGCTGCAGCAGGCAGCACCTCTGACCCCGAAGCTATGGACACCACACCACCTTCCCGGGCTTTCGTTTTCCGTTCTGCCCCTGTTGTCCCTTTCCATTCTGCCCCTCTTTTCCCCAGCACCCCATCTACGGCTTCGGGTGTCATCGGTGCTGCAGCAGGCAGCACCTCTGACCCCGAAGCTATGGACACCACACCACCTTCCCGGGCTTTCGTTTTCCGTTCTGCCCCTGTTGTCCCTTTCCATTCTGCCCCTCTTTTCCCCAGCACCCCATTTACGGCTTCGGGTGTCATTGGTGCTGCTCCCGGCAGCACCTCTGACCCCGAAGCTATGGACACCACACCACCTTCCCGGGCTTTCGTTTTCCATTCTGCCCCTGTTTTCCCTTTCCATTCTGCCCCTCTTTTCCCCAGCACCCCATTTACGGCTTCGGGTGTCATTGGTGCTGCTCCCGGCAGCACCTCTGACCCCGAAGCTATGGACACCACACCACCTTCCCGGGCTTTCGTTTTCCGTTCTGCCCCTGTTGTCCCTTTCCATTCTGCCCCTCTTTTCCCCAGCACCCCATCTACGGCTTCGGGTGTCATTGGTGCTGCTCCCGGCAGCACCTCTGACCCCGAAGCTATGGACACCACACCACCTTCCCGGGCTTTCGTTTTCCGTTCTTCCCCTGTTTTCCCTTTCCATTCTGCCCCTCTTTTCCCCAGCCCCCCATCTACGGCTTCGGGTGTCATCGGTGCTGCAGCAGGCAGCACCTCTGACCCCGAAGCTATGGACACCACACCTCCTCCCTAGGCTATCTTTTTCCGTTCTTCCCCTATTTTCCCTTTCCATTCTGCCCCTGTTTTCCCCAGCGCCCCCCCCATTTACGGCTTAGGCCGGCATCAGTGCTTCAGCAGGCAGCAGCTCTGACACCAAACCTATGGACACACCTCCAGGGCTGTCATTTTCCAGTCTGCCCCGTCTCCAAGTAGAACCACTACCTATTTCACACGGCTGTTCCTAGTTCTGGGAACACACCACGCACTGGTAGCAATGCCTCAGCCCATGCCTCGACTCATTTCCCTGCAACGCTGGCCAACAGATAGACCAGCACTTCAAAGTTATGACAGAAAGTTGAGTAAGTTATACGCTTGGAATTGCATTTATTATTACTAACAAGCACAACTGTAGTGCTTAGACTATAACAAGTAATATTCTAAGTGCTTAGCAAATATTAACTCACTTAATCCTCATAATGGCAACCCTATAGGTAGGTAATGTTCATAATATTCACCTTTTTGGGGGGAAACTGAGGCCCAGGGGGGGTTGAATAGCTTGCCTAATGCCACACAGTAAGTAGCGGGCAGAAACCCAGGATGAAAACCAGACCGTCTAGACTTTCATCACTTTGCTGTGTCACCTTAATAGATGTTGTGGTTAGGGAAGGGACTAAACTGACAAGACTCTGAACTTGAGAAGGGAGAAATTAGAAAGTGACTGATCCTAGAAAGTAGAGAGGATTTCAGCTCAGAAATTTCTGGTGGTGAGACCCAGAAGAACAAGAACATGGTTGGAATATTAACTTGGGGTAGTATCTGAATCCATTGAGAAATGGTTTTGTTTTGTTTTGTTTTTTTAACTTAGAAAGGCCAGCTGGATGAAGATTAATGAAACAAAAAGCAGAAAGGGAAAGAGGAAGGTGCCTGAAGTGAGACATAACCTCTTCCCTGTAAGTACTAGGGGTGGGCGTCCTGTGGGAAAGGATGGAGCTCTCTCTACAGCTTTGTCACCAGGATGAACAAGGAGAAACATGGCAACCATTGTACTGGTTTTGATGATTCCTCAAAAACCAAGGCTTTACTTTCCAAGAACTACCCACAGTAGCATACCTACCGTGTGTCAGACATGCCACCAAGTGTGTTTCCAGTCACACATTTTAATTGGAGAAATAGTTCCTATGAGGTACGCATTAGTTCCCTATGGCTGCTGTAACAAATGACTACCAATGAGCTTGCGTAAAACAAAACACACTCATTCTCTTATGGTTCTGGAAGACAGAGGTCCAAAACCAGTTTCCCTGGGCTGGAACCAGGAGTTGACAAGGCCGTCCATCCACCTTCTAGAGGCTCTAAGGGAGAATCTGTTTCCTTGACAGCATTCCTTGACTTCTGGCCACATCAATCCAACCCCAACTTCATCATCACATTCTCTTTGGAGTAAACACTCCCTCTGCCTCTCTCTTACGAGAACACCAGTGGTTACATCTGGGTCCATCCAGGTAGTCCAGAAGAATCTCCCCATCTCAAAACCCTTACTTTCATCCCATTGGCAAAGTCCCTTCTGCCATTTAAGGTGACATTCATAGGTTCTGGGGATTAGAAGGTGGACATTTGGGGGCAATGGTACTATTCAGTCTACTACAAGGTAGATACTATTAGCTTTCTCAGATGTAGGAAATGAAGTTTAGGGAAGTAATTTGTCTCAGGTCTACAATTTCCAGAGGAGAGATTTAAATTCTGCCAGGGAGACTTTAGGACACACTCTAAACAACTTTAACCTGTGTCCTTAATTACTGCATAATCCTTGGTTAAGAGTCACACTTAGGTATCAAGACCCAACTGAATATAACACAAGTACTGTCTCCTCTTTCACTATGTTTGCCTGGTGTATTTATGAATCTTGCCCAGAGCAGAAGAGTTCAGAAAATCGTTATACACGTTTACTAGGAGAAAGCATTTACCGTTTGATGTGCACGGAGTAATGGAAGGCTATTTAAAATAAAATAAAGTAAAATATGCCACCAAATCGTCAAGTGTCACAACAGAGGTAACCCCGTGGGAGTCTTGAGGAGACTAAAATTATCTCCAATTGTGCAGGTGAGAAAAGTGTCACTAAAGGCAGTTGTAGTTCAGCCAAGCCCTACGGCACAGAAGTAGGAATCTGGATATGTACGAATGGGAAAAAAGACATTTTAGGCATGGGAAACAGTCGAATGCTGAATGGATGAGAAATATGCATTAGACCTTTCTAAATCAACTGGCTTATTAACTCAGTACATCAGATTTGGTCAGTCAAACTAGCTTTAGCTGATTACTTATCCAGGGCATAGCTGTTGAGAGTCATTTTTGTCATAGAACAGTAAATAAAATTGTTGAACTATAGCTTTAGGCTTGCTAAGTGATAACAGATTGCTCTAGCTGATGTTCAAGTGACTTACTTGGTACTATTCACGAAATTGGGGGTTAACAACTGCTTAAGACAACATAGAGAATTGATCTTAAATAGTACTTTTAGTAGTTACTGTGTAAAGTATCTGTTCAGTAGCTCATGGTAAATGGATGTTTATAATCCCCGCTGGACAACCAACTGCTTTTTTGCAAATGGTAATGTGAATTGCTGTTGCATAAACTATAGTAATGACCACCTATCTAATCTGTTGTCCAAACCAGAAATCTTCTAACAATACTGGTCTCCTAATAAAAAGTAAGCATGAAGCTAACACACACTGGGTGTCTCCCGTGTGCCTGTGCATGCATCTATAGCTCACTGAACCCCCATAACAGCCCCCAAGAGAGGGACTCTGAGTGTCCCCATGCTGCTGGTGGAGAAACAGGCACAGGAAGGTTCAATAGTCTATCTACCTAAGATAACACAGAGGGCGGGAGAGCCTGTTTTTAAACCATCTGCCTCCAATTCCAGGTGCCAGGAGCCAGATTCAGCCTACAGGCCTCTTCTGCTCATCTGGAGGTGAAACCATGTGTAAGGATTAGTCAAATCCTGTCTTCACTCCTCAAGGTAGCTTGAACACTTGCACGTCCTCCAAGTAGCACGTAGCATAAGCAATAAGATGTTTGCCCCGGGTATTGTCCAGGAACTTGGAATCAGCTGTGTCTAGTTAGGCTGAGCTGGTTAAGACTGGAGAGGACCACCGATCTTCCACCTGGCCCAGTGCCTTTTGACCTCCTGCCATCAGAGGGCCGAAAACTACAGCCTGAGAATGTGCTGAGCCCCGCAGCCTAGTTACGCCAGCTCAGGACAATGATGAGCACACCTTTTCCCAATCACCTTTCCTCATGCTCCCCATGCCTCATACTGCCCTGCTTCTTTATTCTTTATCCCATAGATACCCCAAGCCCCTTGCCTTTGGGGAGGCGGATTTGAGAGCTATTGTCACGTCACTTCCTCGCTTGGCTGCCTTGTGAATAAACCTCCTCTTTGCTGCAAACCTCAGCATGTCAGTGTTTTGGCTTGCTGCGCCTCAGACAAAATGGTAGGGAGCAGTGGTAAAGGTCCCTTGCCTGTGAGGGAAGCTGGTTGCTAGTAGTCACGTTGCAGATGTTTTCTCCTCCCGGGGGGGCAGACGTCCTGCTCTTCCAGAAAGAAGGGAGAAAGGCAGGAGCTGGACCCTTGCTCTCAGGGTCACCGTCACCTAGGAGCTCGTTAGAAACACAGAATCCAGGCCCCACCCAGAACTACTGAATTACAGCCTGCATTTAACAAGATCCACAGGAGAGGCATACCCATATTAAAGTTGGAGAGGCACCAAGCTGGAGTCCACGTAGCAGAGAAGCAGACAGGATTCTAGACCACACAGAGTGTTAAAGGCCAACAGTTTGTTTTCTATTCTCAAAACAATGTTTTTGAGCCATGTTTATGAGCAATGTCCCAACTTGCTTCTAAGGTTTCTTGTGTGAAGAATGGATTGGAAGGAAACAAGATATATGGACACTAGTTAGGACCTCATTGCAACAGACAGGCAAGTTCAGTATTAGGATGTTGAGGAAGAGTTGACAGATTCAGAAGAAATTCAGGAGATAAACTGAAGCGGGCTTAATGGGGTATGAGACGGAGGAAAGGAAGGTCTTAGGGAATTTAAGGGTTTACTCCACGTATGAGCAAAGCCTCAAAATTCATCATTTGAACGTACAGAGGTAGAGCTCTCAAAGGACACTGGTTAGGAAGCAACAGTACGCCCTTTATAATTCCAAGAGACAACACGGATCAACTGTCTCGATGGAAAACTCGGCGGTACCGGTGCGTTTTTTCACTCAAACTTAGTTCCAGTGCCTATTACTCACATTTTCTGTGCCTAAACAACACAGCTTGAGGAACTGAAGGGGATTCCATCCTGGTAATTAAGGAGGGTCCCCAACACTGACAGTCCCATCTTAAAAAGCAGTCCCGCTGCATTTTACCCAAGGAGCAATGGCCAGAGCCTCCCTTTTAAAACGATGGGGAGAAATCAGAACATCACACACTGTCCCTTTCAGCTACTATGAACTGAGCCGCGAGACGACCAGCACCCCCTAGCACAGCGCCGGGGGCCACTGTGACAGGCGACAGCACAAGAGACGGAAGCCCAGGCCCAGGGGCTCCGAGCTCCACCGGCAACGCCCAGAGGCCAAGGCGCATTACCTTTCCGGGATGTGCTTTCCGCCCTTCCTCGTGGCCGACGAACTGGCTCATGTCACCCCCGCCAGGAGTGCCAAAGTCGCCAACCCGGCATCCCCGGTGCCAGCACAAGGCCACGAACCACAGGCGCCTAGGCACAAGCCCACGCAGCTCGCGGACCTCCTTCTACCGCGCATGCGCCACCGCGTGGCGTGTCGAGATGACTGTCATCACGCAGGCGGATTAACGCGCTTGATCGGTAAAGAGGATTCTGATGCCTGCAATTTCCCTCCTTAGCCGGAGGCTGGTAGCACACGTCCATTAGTTCGTGTGTGTACCCTTCAGCATTCCAATCATACGGGACATGGAAAGTTGTCCGACTCTCCCAGTTTCTTGTGTGGTTCTTTCAGATATTTCCCAAGTGCTTACATTCACACTTGTATCTTGTATGTAAGTATTTGTACGTAACAGGTATCCTGTAGTTTATAGAAGAGCAGCACACTATACACGTACTACATACATAGTCTACAATGTGTCTTGGATAGTGACGCTGTTATCTTTCTAAAATATAAACTTGGCTGGATTGCTCTGTCGCTTGAACATCTTCACTTAGCACAGAATACAGCCCAGGTTGTTAGCACAGCATTGAGAACTCTTTATAAACAGATATCAGTCTGTCTCTCCAACTGAATTATAAGTTCAAACTATGACTTACAAGGACCTACATCATCCACCTCCCTCCTTTGCCCTGCCAGCCTCCCCTGATCTCATTCTCTACTGCCCTGCCCTCACTCACTTTCCCCTGTCCAGCCACACTGGCTTCCTTACTATTCCTCAAACATGCCAAGCACAGGCGTGCCTCAGGGACTTTGCACCTACTATTCCTTCTGCTTCAGAACACACCCTCCCACCCCATCTCCACTCTCCCAGAACACACCCTCCCACCCCATCTCCACTCTCCCAGATATCCAATGGCTTGTTTCTCACTGCAAGGCTCTGCTCAATCGACATCTTAATAGAGGGGACTTCCCTGATCACCTACCACATTCCCTCACCTCTTCATCTTCTTTTGTTATTCTCCAAAGCATTTACCACCGCTTGACACTCCACATATTGACTTATTTATTCATCTCTCTCCCCCACTAGAATGGAAAGTACGTAAGGGCAAGAACTTTGTTCTCTTCCTACTTCCTAGAACAGTGCCTTCAACTTAGAAGGTGTTATACAAATATTTGCTGAAAATGAATGTATGACTTCTTTGCCCTTTCACACTACCCTCTAGTCACACCAGAGGCTGCCCCTCCAGAGCACAAGTTCAAGCCCTGGGCCTTTTGTACCTGTCCCCAATACCTGGGCTGTCCTTTCCTCATTCCGGCAAAATCCTCTTCCCCCAAGCCCAGCTCAAACGCTGTCTCCTCAGTCAGGCCTTCCTCAATTTCTCCTCTATATTCCTGCTGCACTTGATTCTTTTATCATAATTAACCCACTTAGACTCACTACATGTTTCTCTTCCTAGACAACTGGAAGTTGCTACTGAACAAAGACTTCTACTCACCTCTGTATCCCCGTGCCCTAACAACAAACCTATAAGGCTCTCGGTGTTTACTGCAACAATTCATTTTCTGAGTCTCTACCAATTCTAGGGAGTGCGTAGTATAGTCTCCTCCTCGTTATCAGTGAGCCTGGCATCTGTGGGAGGGCCTTACAGCAGAGGAAGTCACCAATGGATCATAACTAAGGTCCTGAGACTGCAATGGCAGACAGCATGGTGAAGTTAGCCCACTGCATGCAGAAGACCCACAGAGGAGTCAGCATATGCAATGGACTACACTTGGTATAACATGTGAACAATCAAGGTTTACAAACGTGTTCTCATGCACTTGTAAGGATCTTCTAGCCCACGCGGAACAGACAGAACACACACAAAGGAGCCTGGAGGAAGTGAGTAGGCCGGCAGCTGCGCCCTAACGTCTTAAGAGGTAACATTTCTGTGACTACAGTTTAAACACATCAGATAATTTGCCTCCTTTCTAGACACCCTGGTTATCACAGGACAGGCCAAGCCTCTCAAGTTTTAAAGCTAAAGTACACGGAAGATCTGTGAATAGGGCTGAAGATATTTAAGAGCTAGTACCTGCATTAAGCAACCAGGTTATAGAATGAACATTTATCTTGAAATTCCAGTCTCTCCCTCTCTCTCTCGCCTCCTATCCCCTATCTTCCCACCTCCATCTCTATCCCCTCTCCCCTACTCCCTGTTTTATGTATATACGTGCATCATTTTATATATACACGGAATATTTACTGTCTGTTACATTGATTTAATAAAGTGCACACTCCTCAGGCTAAATTTAGAAAGAGGACAAAATGAACACTTTCACATGGGCGTCAGTGGTGTTCCAAAGACAAAAGATTCCTCAGTCTTAAAACATGGCAAACACCATGTTCCTTCTGATAGTTAGATGCTAGAAAAAGGCAAGTGGATCCTTAAAATTCACACGCTATTAACACCTACTATCAACAGAGTAGATCTTAAAGCGGAAACAAGAAAACACCAGCCTTTTAAGTTCTTCCTGTCTGAAGATAAGAGTAAGAGGCGGTAGTGTTCTTCCTCACTTGCACCCGAAGGGTAAAAGCAGCAAAAATATCTTAAACACATATATGATGAGGAAGCCACTCTACCTGGTCCACTCTGTTTTGTTTTGCTTCTAGGGATCTGTCTCACTCTGAACCTTTGCTTTTTGTTTTCTCTTTTATGTACGCTAAGAACCTGAGAGTCTAAACCTTTTCTTCCACCTCTCAACCAATAAACAGGACAAAAGAACATTTTTATGTTTTTATGTATTTTCCATTCAAATTTTTAAAAAAGAGATAAGTAAGCTAGCTCAGTTCATATTTCTCACAAAGATCACTTTCCAAACTAAACTCAATTGTTTGTGACCATAAACAGGAAAAACACCGTACTCTAGTAGCACCATCTGACATTTCCACCGTAATGTTACCAAACACAACTTGACACGAATGTCAGAACTATTAAAAATGTTAAAAATCCCCAACCCCACTCAAAATGCATACCAAAGTTCAGGTAAAGGAAAAACAAAAACAAACACAAAAGCAACTCACCGTTATCTTTATGTTCTTTCAGAAACCCATTAACAGCACACTGGAATTTAAAACTAGTGTCGTCATCTGACACCTGATGCCCAATTGTACACATTTTTAAATAAGGAAGAGTTTCTGGTAAGTCCTATAAGGCAAAACCATGAAAATATGTATTATTTCCTTTGTAGGGAAAGAATAAAAAATTAATTAGAGAAGGCAGAATATAAACCAGGAGAGTACATTAAACTTTGTATGTCAGTCATTCTGATGAGAGCCATTTTTTCCAAAGCTGCTTTAACCAGTAATTATCACTTGATTTTCATTCAAACTGCAGAACGGACAGTTACCAGGCATGCAAAAGGAAAAGCAAATCTATGTGAATGAATGCACATGTAACTCAAAATGATATAAACAGTTCTGCCTACATTTATGTTCTATCTTACATTTCAAGGGCCATAAAGCGGCTGTGATTTAAGGAGAGTAGTAGAATAGAGTCAGAAGAACTTGGATTCGAATTAGGAAACAGAGGCAATTTCAGGCATTGTTGAGAACTGGTATTCTTGAGGTGGGAGAAAGTAGACTATCAATAGAAGACAGAAAAGGATAAGTGAAAATTCTCTAGTTCTGAATTTAAATGGAAAGTAGCAGTAGGAACCTATGACATATTTTAAAAATATTAAAAACAAACGTACATATTTCCTAGCTCTGACCACTGAAAAAGTCTAGAAACAACTGATGTCATGTCCAAAGGACTCAGGAGTCACCGAGAAGCTCCAACTGGCCAAAGATAGGGCCTCAGTTAGAATAATAACTGTAACGGAGTCCACGGTGATAGGAATAAATAAAATTTTACAAAACTGGTCGACACTGGAGGATATTTGTGAATCAACTCATTATTTTGAAAACTGTTAAATAAAAGAAGAGAATCATGCCTCTACAACTGAGCAACCAAACAGCTGATGAGGGGAATCTTCTCCTCGTACAAATATACCCAGCTAATAAGTGAAAAAAAGAACAACAGAATTCACCATTCTTTGAAGCCTCAACTGAATTAATGGATGTAGGTATGAATCATCAGTGACTGCTAATACCACAGAAAGACACAACTATATACGTCTCCATGGAAGAACACATCATCACCCATGAAACTGTCTTGCCAAAACAAAACATGCAAGCTTCATTCAGATCGACTACCGATTTACAGGAAATAAAAGGACTGAAGAATATGTTACCAACACATGGAATGTAATCATCGGCATCTAGATGGGACAAATTACCTGGTTTCTTTAAAAACAAAATTCAAGGAGGAAAAAAAAAGTGAGAGAGACATGGAGGGAGAACCTATAGATTAAACAAGACTTCAGAGACCTAACAATCCACGGCAAAGTGTGGACCTTATTTGGATCTAATTCAAAATTCTTATAGACAATTTTTTATGACGTTTAGGAGACAACTGCAAATTTGAGCACTCCCTGGGTATTTAATATTAAAAAATGATATTAAGGAATAAAAGTCCTATATTTTAAATGCACGTACCAAAAACGTACAGGTGTAATTTACATGTTGTCTCGGAGCTGCTTCAAGATAATACGGAATGGGGTGAAACAGGTGGGGGTATAGATAAAACATGACAGCCATCAGTTGGTAAATAAGAAAGCTGGATGAGTTCCTGGGTATACAAGGAACACTCACAGTAGTTTTATACTTTTGTATATGCTTAAAATTTGTGATAATTGTTTAAAAACAAGACGACACTGTAGAAAACAGTTTGGCACTTTCTCACAGGTTAAGCGTAGAGCTTAGTATTTGGCAGTAGGCTATGATCCAACAACTCTGCTACTACCTACGCTGCACATCTAACAGAACTGAAAGCAGGGATTTGAACAAATATCTGTACACCAATGATCATAGCAGCATGATTCACAATACCTACAAGGTGGAAAACAACCAAGTGTCAATCAACCGTTGAATAACAAACTGTGGTCTATATACACACAATGGGATTTTCTAAGCCAAAAAAGAAATGGCATTTCGTTACGTGCTATAACATGGATGAACCTTGAAAACACGACGTTTAGTGCAATAAGCCAGACACAGAAGGACAAATACTGCAGATTCCACTTACACGAGGTACCTAGAATAGGCCAATTCACAGAGACAGAAAATAGAACAGAGGTTACCAAGGGTTGGTGGGAGGGAAAATGGGGTTGTTACTGTTTGATGGTTACAGAGTTTTTGTTGAGGATGATGAAAAAGTTTTGGTTCTAGACAGCGGTGATGGTTACACAGCACTGTGACTGTACTTAATGCCACTGAACTGCATATTTATAAACGGTTAAAAGAAATATGATTTCTCTATATTTTACCACAATAAAAAAAAAGCAATAACAGAGCTGAAATTTCAATTCTTCCTTTTCCGAGAGTCAGTTTCATCGTCTGTAAAATTAGTAATTGTAGTTGTCTATCTTCTGAGCTTAGTGCAGGGTAAGCACTCAGTAGGAGATATCAGTACTACTTCCACTTCAAGAGCAAAGGATTGCTGTGAAGATTAACTAAGTCAATGGATATGAAAGAACTTTCTAAATGGCAAACTGCTCTACAAATATTAAAAGACATTAGGTGTTACTGTCTCCCAAGGCCATGGAACAGGTCAGAAGGAGGATAATTCTTTTGCACTGGAATGTCCTACATGGGCCAAGAGAACAGATGGGTTTCTGTACTATATCAGAAGGCATCAGGAAAAGGAAGCATAAAACTTAGAGAACAATTGTCTTTTACACTGATGCTTAAACATGCTCAGGCAACTGCTTAACATAAGTGCTAAAGACATAATGGACATACCTTTCTTTCTTTTTAGGATACTACTGTAACTACTAAAAGTTTACTTCATTTTCAAAATGTAGAACATGGAAGCTTATAGAATTTCTGAAGCATATCTAGAGCCTACTGCCAAATACTATAGTTCAATTCATATCTTTCATCTCATTTTGAAACAGCAATTACAAATGTGTATTTAAGGAAACCACTAGCTTCCCTTTTTGAACCCACGAGAGAAGGCCAGGACTCACCTTAGCATAAGATGATAACTACTGAACTACTATGAATTATTACAGTATCAGAAAGAAGGTCATTTTCAATTACGCCTTCCATTTACCTCTGGCTTGTAAGAGCGGCGAGTATTTGCTAAGTCAATAATCAGCCCAAGTTCTTCATTCTGTCCTTGGATTTTGTTAAGAGATCCAAGGGGGAGAAACGTTCTTCTGGAGCAAGATTCTTTTCAAAACTCTGTCAGAAAGAATAAAATAAGGAAGAACATATGTTTAAAATCCTTTACTATGTTATCCATTTATTCAAACCCTGGGATGCTAACATATGAGATTCAAAGTCAAGTTTCCTCCTCTGCAGCTTACAAGCGATATTACAATCCTTTCTTCCAGAGAGATTAGACGGAAGAAAATAAGCTCACTTCTATATAGTTATTTCTATGTTTGTTTATTTCATGTTGGTCTCCTAACCTGACTCTAAACTCCCAGAAGGCAGGGACCACATCAATTTTGCCTACCACTGTATTGCCAGCTCCAAGCGGAGTGCCTGAAAATAGACACAGAGATAAATACTTCTTGAATATCTACATATAGGAAGGATGGCTTTCACTGCTAAATATTCTTTCATGTATTTGGCTTATACATGTACCCTGTTCCATTGATCTCTTTGGTTATTCAAGTGTCAGCAACACACACTTTTTTTCTTAATTAGTAGACTAGTTTTAGAGCAGTTTGAGATTCACAGCAAAACTGAGCAAAATGTACACAGTTCCCACTTACACCCTCTCTCCTTCATCCCACACAGCCTTCCCCATTATCAACATGCCATACCAGTGTGCTTCATTTGTTAGAATTCATGAACCAACACTGACACATCGTTATCAATCAAGTCCACAGTTTATTGCATTCATGGTACAAGTAACCGACTATTTCTTTATTTCTAGTATAGTCATCCCCAAACATTTACATACTGAGATACATATTACTTTCTTATAAATTACTTTATTCTTTATTTATAGTTAGGGCATTGCATTGTTTTTTTTTGTTTTTTAATTAAGTACAAAAGTTGGTTGTATTTGTCTATGAATCCCATTTCTGGATAGTAAAAGAGGTATTAAAAAGTATTTGCTATAAAAAGGGAAAATGGAGTACGACGGGGTTGAGAGCCAGGGCTCTCTATATGGTGAATTCAGATTTCTGGAAGAATACGGTATTAACTTTTGCTCACCTTTTTTAAAGGAACTTTGAAAGCAATGAAACGAGTCCCAGGCGTCCGCTGTTCAACTGGGAGATAGTCTTTCCACCTGTTAATATAGTTTTTGTTAGGCAAATTTTATGTTAGGCTGTCTCCCTGCACAGGATGAATGCGCCTTGAAAATGGAAATCATATCCCTCTACACCGGCTCCCAGGTGGTCCCAGCGTCCCGACCCCGACCCCGGCCGCGCGCGACACACTTTCCACAAACTGACACACACGGAGCCCGCGCGAGGGCCGGGTCGCGCGGGCTTCCCCGCCGGGTCGCCTGGAGGCCGGTCCCCCGCAAGCCGAGCGCACGAAAGGGCGCCCCAAAGGCGCCGGCCCAAGGCGCCCGCTGCGCTTTCCCTTTGGAAGCTGGGCTGCGGGGCCCAAGCGTAAACCCTGAGACAAGGAACACGCGCACCACGCCGCCACGGGGGACGACCGGCCGGGCGCCCACCTAGCCGGACACCCTGCATTTCTGCAATCACCGGACGCCTGTGTAAATTTCCGTCTGGCCTGTCATTTTCCAAAGGCCACTCAAGATCAGGGGACAGAACGCCTCCTCTCCAAGTGTCCTGCCAGCCCACCCACTCAAGATCAGAGGGACAAAATGCCTGACTAAAACAAAACAAAACAGAAACACAAAAAAACTGGAGAGAGGGAGGAAAGGGTGCCCTGAAAAATAAAAAAAAATTTTAAAAACTAAGCACGTTGACAGCGCTAAGAAGAAACTACCAGGAAAAAGAAACCCTACATGTCAGATCCTAAAGTACAGAAGGGCAAGCCCGCCGACATTCCAGGACCGGGGGGACCGGGGTCCCCAGCCCTGCAGAGCCAACCGCAGACCGGCTCGGGCGCCCCTCGGAAGCGCGGGATCCCCGCGGCCGAGTCTGTGACCCCCGGCCGGCGCCGGCTCCCCTCTGCCCACCCTGCGCGCGGGGGCTGGAAACTGCCGCGGAGAACCACGGCGGGGCGGGAAGGGGGGCTCCAAAGAGGGTCTGGCGACTCGAGTCGCTCCGTTTCTCGGTGGGCTCAGCGCGCGCCGTGGGGGAACAGGAGCGGGGGTCCGGGAGGAGGGGACGGACGGCACTTACGTAGACCGGCAGCGGCCACGGGTAGACGGCGGGCTCGGTCCCCAAGAGCGACTCCAGCCTCAGCTCCAGCTTCTCCCCCATGTCTTCGCGCGCGGGCCCCGCACCGCGCTAGTCTGGCGGTTGGGGGAGGGGCGCGGCGCCGCCGGCGGGGGCGGGGCAGACGGGCAGGCGGGAGGCTGAGGGGGGCCTGGTCTGGGCCTCAGCTGCCGCCGCAGCGCTCCCGTCCGACCCCCGGCTCCCTCTTTGTGGTCACAGGCCCGGGGCCTCCAGCGCTGCTGCGAACTCGGGCCGGCGTGAGGCGACCACAATGAGCCGGGGGCCGGGCTGAAACACTCCCGGCGCGCGCGGCCCGCCCCGTGGACTCGCAGGCTCGCACGCACGCACGCACGCACGTACGCACGTCTTCGGCTGCCCCTGGCCACCCTCACCGGCCTGAAGTGGGGACCCGGGAAAACCCCTCATGGACAGTCGTGGCGGGTTTGACTCCCGACCTTGACGTAGCGTGACACACCCCCTCCCCCCCCCAATAAAAGAAAAGGAGCATAGGAGGCAATCTCATACATTATTGATAAACACATACAAAGACACTATTGGTACAAAACTATTTCTCCATACAGCAACTTTGAATTTTAATAATAAATACATATATGTATCAAACATTAATAAAAGAATAAAATTATCCAATATGAGTACATTTGCTCTTGTTTTGCAATTAGTTCCAGGATTCTATTTTAGATTACTACTTCATATCTGAGAGAGTTGGGTGTGTGTTTGGTTTTGTGGAAGCTGCATTGTGCTAAATTTTACCTTTCTTTCTTGAATTAAATGGCTTTTGTTATCCCTTGGGAATACTGAAGACAGCAACAGCAGATTACTACCTACCAGTGGAAAAGTATAAATAGCAATTTTAGCCACTAGTGATTCTGAAATTGCCCTTAACTTTGTCCTTATAAAAATGCTCCAAGAATTACGTTTTGCAAATCCACAGATTTACTATCCATATTCAAGTCATTTATGTGGAGAAAGAATGTAGCCAGCCTTATCAGTAACACAGGATGTTATAGCCATCAAGCCATCAGCAGCTGAAGCCACACCCAAAGCCGCACCCTGAGGGGATTCAGGATGGAGAAAACAGGATACTGGCCCTAGATAATTAAAGTGCAAATCAAGGGAATGATTTCCAGGAGACCAGATTCTTGCATCTCACCATATATAGAAAAGTGCTACATTTATTAACTTAAGATGTCTAGTTTCTTTAATTAACAGTAATCTTTTGATGTTCCAACTACCTGTCTTTTTTTTTTTTTTTTTGCAAGAACCTCTAAATACCCTGTGCCCTCCCTTAGCTCTTCAGAACAGTCCCTCAGAGCTATCTGAGAGGCTGTCTCCTGATTTCAGTCCTCAGTATGTCTTCCACATAAAACATAATTCTCAACTTCTAGGTTGTGCATTGTTTTTCAGTCAACATTTAATTGTATGGCTCATGTAGGTACTATGCCTAAATGTAATGGGATGAGCTGTAAATTATTAAAACTAGATAAATCCTGTCAGCTCTACCACTAGCTGAGATCCAGGCTTTCACCTCTGGATACCTCTGGCAGATATGGGGTCTGTGTTGGTCTTAAAATTATTCTTAGAATAGTGGGGACTCATTCATTCTTTCAACACATTTTATTGCTTATATTCTATGTGTCAGTTACAGTGCTGGGTCTTGAAATACAGAAGTCAACACACGAAAATACAAGGATAAAACACATTTTCTACCATATTAACTTTTTTCATTCATCAATTCATCCCTAAATCATTCAACACGCATCTTCTTATTGAATACTGATGAGGGGTCAAATGCTATGCTAAACACTCAGTATATAGCTGCAAACGAGATGGACAGGCCCTGATTTTGATGTCACTACTATCTTTTGTCCTGCCATATAATGGGACAGCTTCATTATTCCCTTTACCCTAAGTTTTTATCACAAATTGCTAATGAAAATAAAGCTGTTAGTGGAGTTTCAACATGCATAGGTAAATGAGAACACAGAACTCCCCTTTCTCATGTCCCGTTCTCCTCCTTCTAACTCCCTATGTGAAGTCACTTTGTGCCAAGGCCAAGAAGCTGTGCCCCAATAAGAACCAAGCTGATTTCCTCACACTGACTGGGGCTATTGCACACTTAGAAGGCTTGATGCTTAATTTTGATAAGCAACTAGAAGACCATGGAGACAACCTATAAAAATGATTTGTCTTGGGAGAAAATACTAAAGAGGGTTAATGTGCTGTTCCACATGTCTAACCCCCTGGATTAAACCACAGGCACCAAGGTCACCAAGTGTACTTGGCAACAATGAGCTAATAATAAAAAAAAGCATCATACTGTTATTGTATTCATTTTCCCCCAAGGCGCTCTCTGATAAACACCACAACCTCTAAGAGAATTGAGAACAGCTTCCTTGTGGGGTAGGTCATATAATATATATGCATCTTTTTCCAAGCAGTTAAATCATATCCAGCTATCAGCACACCTTACTTAAGGCGATCGTAATGTATGAGATTAAATGTTCCTACCTGATCGGAAAACTTCTTGTCCTCAATTCATTGGCTGTACTGGATTTTTTTCTTCTTGGGTCAGACCTTCAGACTTCTACCAGAAATCCTTCCTTTGGGGAAACCAGGCCTTCCCAGAAACTCAGGAAACTGAAATGGAGACAGCAAGAGAGAAGGAAATTATTTGGACACATAGACCTCAATTGTTTGGTTTTAAGTAAACGTCCAAGCAAACATCTTCTAGATGGTATAATAACTTTAGGGAAATTCACGGTTTATAAGTTTGGGTACTCATAAACTGAACATATTATGATAAGAGTACAGGTTGCATTTTGTGTCTTCAACTCAAGCAAAGGCTTCAAAAAAGGCCCAGTTATCCTTTGTTCATTAAGACACAAAGAGAGGGCGAAAAGGGCAAGTTTCGAAGTCTTTTTCTTTACAATTTACTTCCTTTCTTCAGTCTTCAACAAGATCTTCAGGAAATTAACTTTACTAAAGTTAATTATTCATAAAATAAACATAGGAACCTGCAGAAGACTATTTCACAGAGACCTGTAATGTACAATATCCATTGCATACATGCACCATGAGCTTGTCTTTTCTAGCACTGGCATACACAAAACTCTGTGTGTGTGTGTATGTGTGTGCACATGTGTGTCTCTTTTTGTGGTGGAGCCATAGGGAGAAAATAAATCTATTGGCTGCAATTCAGTGATGTACAAAGATTTAAGGGTAAAGGAGAAGGTAACATCAAGTGAAACAATAAAGTCATGAGGTTGTGGTTCCATAATAATAACAATAGCAGTCTTCTGTAACCAAGGGAGCAGGCTCCTCAAATTATAGTCACACCTGTTAGACCATCTGCCCATACATTTCACACTATCATTAATGGAAAACAAATGGCACTGTCTCTCCTTCCCTTTATCCATTGGCCATCCTCATATGAACTCTTTTTCTCTTCAAGGTCATGCTCTTTCCTATCTATTGGAAAATATAAGGATTTAGGAGGAGTGATACGTAATGTGCCGTGCCTTGGTACTTGTACCAGTGACGGCTCTGTAAGGAGCACTGGGTTGTTAGGAGGCTATCAACTCAGTTCCCCTAGAAGCAGACCTTGAGGCGATAATTTGAGTGCAAACTGCTCATCTGGGAGGTGCTTCCAGAAAACTCAGAAGTGGAGTGGGAATTGAGAATGGAGGCATGGAAGGAAGCCAACAGAGGTGCATTACCGAATAAATTACTCCTGCAGGGAACTGCTGCCAGTACTTCAGACGAGTTCTGTGAAACTCTACAGAACATGTCTCAGAGTTATCCCAAGAATCGGTGAGAAACCTGAAGTACTTATCTTCCAGTCCCCTCTGTCCTTGGTTGAAAGCTACACCCAGATACATTAACTCCTGTACACTTCTGGCCTGCCCTAAGGTGGATAATTGCAGGCGGCAGCATGATTCTATCAGCATATACTGGAATGATGAGTGCTGGGGAGATATGAGTGGAGCATCGAAACCATCTAATACAGTCGGGGCAGGAGATATTAATTATTGGCTTGAAAGTCCAAATGGATAACCTTAAATTCCTGGGTTTATGGTTTTACTTTGAGGTATTTAAGCAGGATGTATGAGTAAAAATTTCCTCTGTTAAATCAAGTTTAAGGTCCTAACTCCCTAATCTTCTGGAAAACTGTGGTATCTTTTAACAGATTTTTGAAAAGTAACATGATTAAGATTTCAAATTGACCATTCATTCATTCACTCATTCAACACACATATATTGAACACCTAAAGTATGTCATGGGTTAAACTAGGCACCAGTGTTACTGTTACTAAAATCATTATAGTGCCACCTACAATTCAATGTATTGTGACACTCAAATAAGAAAATCCATAGTTACCGTAAAAGATATTACAGAGTGCTATAGGAAGACACAGTAAGACCTTAATTCATGCTGTGGACAGTAGTATATGGGCGATATCAGTAGGGCTTCCTGTAGAAGGCAATTGAAATGGATATGTAACATGAAGGAAGGGTGAAGTTTTGAAGAAAAGAGAAGATAAATTCACACTTACCAGAAAATGAATGGTTAAGGATCAGTCCAGAAAGGAGTTCCATTCATAATCAGTATAAGAAATGCTCACTGGGGCTTCCCTGGTGGCGCAGTGGTTGAGAGTCCGCCTGCCGATGCAGGGGACACGGGTTCGTGTCCCGGTCCGGGAAGATCCCACATGCCGCGGAGCGGCTAGGCCCCGTGAGCCATGGACACTGAGCCTGCGCGTCCGGAGCCTGTGCTCCGCAACGGGAGAGGCCACAAAAGTGAGAGGCCCGCGTACCGCAAAAAAAAAGAAAAAAAAAAAAAAAAGAGAAATGCTCACTGGCGTGTAGGAAAAGAAGACAATGGAGAGGGGCGTAGAAGCCAGATCATGCATGGTCCATGTATGTATAGTAAGTGCTATGGTCTAGTCTTTGTGTTCCCCTCCAAATTCATACGTTGAAATCTTAATTTCCGCAGCTGATAGTATTAGTAGGTGGGGCCTTTGGGAAATGATTATGGTATTAGTGCTCTTATAAAAGAGACCCCACAGAGCTCCCTAAGCTCTTCTGCCATGTGAGGATACAATGAGAAGTCTGTGATTCAGAAGAGGGCCCTCATCTGACCATACTGGCAACCTATTCTTGAACTCACAGCCTCCGGAGCCGTGAGAAAAAAAATTCCTGGTGTTTATGAGCCACCCAACCTGCAGTATAATCTTACAGCAGCCCAAAAGGACAAAGAGAGTTTGGATGTGAGATTTTCCTCCAAGAAAGATGGGAATCCATTGAAGGATTTTACCTGGTAACTTAGAAGAGAGAAAAGTTTCATAACACAATCAGGTACTTTTATAAGAAAAATTTGTTTCTTTTTCAGAAAGATCACTCTGGAAATACTGTGACTAGATTTTTGGAGAAGTGTGATGGCAGGCCCGGATATAGAAAGATGAGTTGGTAGTCCATTAATATAAGTCAAACAAGAAAGTGGATATAAAAAGTGTGAATTTGTGGCTGAGAGTTCTTTTCTTTTACTACTTGAAAAATGTTATGTCAATGCTTCTGACTCCATAATTTTAGACAAGAAATATGCTGTCATTGGAATTGGTTTCTCAATAAGTGATGCATCGTTTCTGCCTGTCCACTTTCGAGATTTGTTTTGTCTCTACTTTTCAGAAGTTTAATTATGACGCGTCTTGACAAGGATACCTTTGTGTTTTTCCTCTTTGGATTTGCTCAGATCCTTGGATGTGTGCTTATGTCTTCTAAAAAATTGGGAACGTTTCAGTCATTATTTCTCTGAATACTTTGTCAGTCCTACGTGCTCTGTGTTTTCATTCTGGAACCTTGATGATATGAATGTTAGTGCTTTTGTTACTGTTTACAGGTTCTTGAGATCCTGTTCTTTCTCCCATCTCTACCCCTCAGCCTATTTTTCTCTGTACATGTGGTACATTGTATTGATCTCTTCTAAGTTCATGGTTCTGTGCTTTGTAATCTCCACTCTACTCTTGAGCAAAGTTTTTTGATTGTTGTATTTTTCAGTTCTACTGTTCTCATTTGTTTTTATTCTTATAACTTCTAGTTCTTTGTTCACATTTTCTATTTTTCCCATTTCCGTCAAGGAACACATAATTGCTAATTGAAGCATTTATGTGACAGCTTATTTAAAACCCCTGTCTGATAATTTCAATAGATGTTTTATCTCAGTGCTGGTGTAGGTCTATTGTCTTTTCTCATTTATTCTGTGATTTCCTGCTTCTTGGTGCCATGAGTATTTTTCAATTGGATTCTAAACATTGTGAGTTATTATATGACTCTGTATCCCATTTAATTTTATTATTACTTTTTAGAAGGAAGTCATCCTATTGGAGGTGGAGTATGAGGACTGGGGGGTTACGTACAGATTTCCACTGGGCCCTACTGTCAAAACCCCAGCAAAAGTGGGCACTTACATTCTCTCACTGCAGACAGATCAAGTAGAAGTTCAGCTATCCTACTGGCCCTTCTGACACCTTCCCCCCAAAAGTGGGAACATTAATATCATTCTGTTGCCTTTTAGTAGGAGTGGAAGTTCATCTCCCCAGTAGATTTCTTGACACCAGGGGAGGGGAGAGGTGAAGTGTTTGCTGTGTTTGCTGTCCTTCCTCCCACTTCATTCCTTCTTGTTGATGCCGGGTGTGGGTAGAGGGTCAGCTACCTGCTGGCCCCACTGACACCAGGGTAAGAGGAAGAGAACTGCCAACTAGCCCTGCTTGTGCCATCTCATTCTGTCTTACTGCCTCAGGACGGTTATGGGGATTCAGCACCCCATTGGGTCTCACGGACACCATGTGTTGGGGGTTAGTGGGGTGCCTACTCCCTCCAACCTGTAACATCCTATTCTTATCGATGTCAGGGAGAGACGGAGGCTAGGTCCCACCACTGGACCCCACGACTGTGTGAGGGCAGCCCAGTGTTAACTAGCCTGTCAGGCACCACCTTTGAAAGTCTCTTTGCTAATGCAAAGGGGTGGAGGCTCAGCTCACCACTGCACCACACTGAAACAGCCCTGGTGGCGAATCAGAGCGCTGCCTCTTCTGGAGGGCAGGAGTGGGGTGGTGTGGAAGATCAAATCGTAGCTTGGCCCAACTGAAACCACAGGACATAGGGGATGGGTGCAATATTCCACTGGCACTTGGCTCGAGTAGTGTGTATATTATTGCCCAAATGGTTTTCTGTCTTTGACAACCCCTTTCCTCATACCTTGGCTAGGGGGAACGGGGGTTTTGTGTTTTCTTTTTTGAAGCTTTTTTGTCTGTTGTTCTGTTGGTGGTTATTGATTGGGGGTTCCTGTAATACCCTCTCCAGGATGTATGGGAAGCAACAGGAAACACAGGGGACTCATCACCATGTTATTCCTCAAGTCCCAAAGTCCCTAGTTAAGTCTGCCTTCTCATTTCCACCTTTCAGTGTCTTCCTATGTTTGTCTGTTGTTATGTTCAGGGTTTTAGTTTTAAGTGGAAGAACCTGGGAGAAATGGGCTACTTCATCTTCTTGGAAGCAGAGGTCTGGAGGCCTATGGATGTTACAAAGTACTGCTGACTGTAAATTAAAATTTGATGATATACACCTTGCCCTTTAAGAATTCTTCTGCTAGATGATGTGGCTTCCCAAAGTAGCTACAATTTGATTTTCATACTTCTAAAAGTCAAGTGTTTTGCCGCAGTTGAAATTTAAAGATAAGCAAGAGATGAGGCTAAGATGATCTATGTGGTAACAGATTAAAGTTGGAAACATCAATATACATTCATGCTTAGCTTAATATTGCTTCATATTACCTTAACACACATGGTTATGTAGAGAGATACTTATAGATATGTCCATATACGTGGGGAATGTACACACATGTTATCTCTTTGCTCTGTCAGCTGAGAAGATCTAGAAGCAATGACATCCGGGCAGCAATTAGCACACCCCACACCCAGATCCTGCTGTCTAATGCTGTTCTCCACTAAAAAGACCTAGTTATCCTTGAAGAAATAGCTGATTCTAGGACTGGGGCAGTAAATATACAAGATTTATATACAAGGCCATCTTATAGTGTCAGAAAGTAAGGAAGTTCCAAAAATATATATAGGATGGGGATACCTCAGAGTGGCACACGAGCCACTGAACTGAAAAGAGTTCACAAGGGTCAGGACTAGAGCAATTTGAGGAACAAAGTAACTAACGTAGAATTAGATTATGACCCAAAGTATAAAATAAAAATCCGTGAGTTCTTCTGATATAAATAAATAATTGGATACATAAATAAATGCGGGAGAATAGATAAATCTCCAGTGCAAAAGAATTCCAAATAGTTTATGTAGTACTCCATCTTAAGCATAACTCTCTATTCCTTAGTTGTGGGCTGAGCATATTGACTTCCTTCCAAAAAGTACAATATGGAGAAGGGAAAACAGTAATTTTACAATGGAGAAACCTGAAAAACACCACCTCAGCCTGCTGATCAAGGTCGACCTCAGCATTCATAATGCATATTGATACTTTGTACACTTGATGTGATCTGACAAAATAACCCTTCTACTCTTGTGGTCTTCCTCCCCCAAACACATAATCCCAATATTATCATGAAACATGCATCAAACAAATTCTAGTAGCGGGCATCCTACACAAGCCTAACTACTCAAAATTGCCAAGGTCATGCAAGGAAAATCTGAGAAGCTATCAAACCCAAGAGGAGCCTAAGGAAACATGGCAACTAAATGTAATGTGATGTTTTGGATGAAATCCTGGAATAGAAAAAGGACATTAGGTAAAAACTAAGGAACTGGACTAATGTATGGACTATAGTAAACAATAATGTATCAATATTTGTTCACTGATTGTAACAATGTAACATACTAATATAAGTTGATCGTCACAGAGGGAAATGGGTATAGTGTATATGGAAACACTTTATACTATCTTCTCAATTTTTCTGTAAAATTAAAACACTTCTAAAAAATAAAGTCTATAAAAACGTTGTGTTTTCTTGTTTTATGATTATGTGCCTGTATTTCCTAATAAATATGTAAATTTGCTTTGCCTTCCTTGATACTGATATTAAAGAAAATACTAAGTAACTCTGAAAGAATTTGTAACTCCAATTTAACAAGCAATAATTCTGGGTATTAACTTTTTAGGAGAACCCACTGAATAAATCAAAGCAAATTGTCTTTAAAGGCTGAATTTCTTTTCAGTGTTTAATCTTTTCTATGATTAATGCATACCACAAGCATGGTTCTCTTTCAAAGGGCAGAAAATATTGCTCGTAGGCAAGGTCTAAAATACAGTGAAATATTCATGTATGATGCTATAACAACTTTAATGTATTTTATGTTTTCAAAATGATGAAGTGTTATTTCAGTCAATAAAGTATTCACTTTTATACATTTCCTACCCACCTTTTCCCAGAACACCCACAAGGAAATGATACTATCATCTGATATTAGGCTCATCAATTTAAATTGGAGTTTTTGGTAGCTGTGGTTGCCAACGGTACTGGAATGTGTGATACTTTTACAAATCCTCTCCATGGCAAAATCTGATCTTCACAAGGTACATCACAGTACGTGCCTAAGGCCAATGACATAGAGCTTTGTAGCTAGATTACCAAGCATTTTACTTAGAGGCACAATAGAATGTAGAAAAGGCCATTTCTCCTTCTGTCTTTTTCTGCTCAAAGGTCACTCACCATCTCAGAAGTTTTCCATAAACTCAGACTATATAATGTCACTTAATGTGAATGTAGCTCAACATTCTGTTTTAGTACAGCTAATCTCACATTATTTTATTGGTCCTAAATATGTAAATCATCAGCAAAGTTTTGTACTTAACTTTTTTTTTGGATGTGGACCATTTTTTAAAGTCTTCATTGAATTTGTTACAATACTGCTTCTGTTTTATGTTCTGGTTTTTTGGCTGCGAGGCATGTGGGACCATAGCTCCCCGACTAGGGATTGAACCCACACCCCCCTGCATTGGAAGGCGAAGTCTTAACCACTGGACCGCCAGGGAAGTCCCTGTACTTAACTTTTAAAAATAATTAAAATAAGCTATTCAACACATTTTTCCTAAAAAAAAAAAAAAAAAGTAATTCCTCTTAGGCTGGCCCTGGACACATACATGACTTTGCCATTTTTTCCATGGATTATTTTCTTATCTGTTCTACTGTGTCACATTTGTTCTACCTTCTCAAAAAGAAGCATTTAAAAATTCATCTACGCGTTCATGCATTCATACATTTATTAAATAAATCTACTGAACACCTACATACGGCACAGAAAAGGAGGCAGAAAACTAATCTGGGTTGCACAGAAAGTAATGAACTCAGTTAAAATTTTTGGTGAAAACAGGTGTTACTCAATCTACTGGAAATTACATTTCATTATGGGGACTCACACACTCAAGGAAAACCAAGACCTAAATAATAATAAAGTAATAAAAGCACTAGCCATTTACTGAGTGCCTGCTTTTACCTGACTCTGAAACTCTAAAATCATTACGGATGTTTTGAGGATTGTCTGATATAATTGTAATTTCTATTTTACAGATGAAAATAACAAGGTTCAGAGACATTAGGTTACTTGCCTAAAGTGAAGTGGCCCAGAAACTACACAACTGGAAATTGAACCTTAGATTTCATAATGCCAAAATCTGTGCTTTTAATCACAATGTGTGTGTGTGTGTGTGTGTGTGTTTGTGAGAGAGAGAGAGAGAGACAGAGAGAGAGAGAGAGAGAGACAGAGAGAGAGAGAGACAGAGAGATAGAGAGAGAGAAAGAGAGAGAATGTGTTTAATAGAGAACTTCTGAGAAATGGCAAGAAAACTGCCAGGTACCCATAAAACACTAATTTAGGAGCTTCTTACTATACAAGTAATTGTTAATCATATGGCTGAACTAAGGATCTCTCACTTTTGAACTAAGAAATCAAAAGCTTCCAGAAGTTGAGTCTAAATTTTACACTTACATAAGATACTTCATACAGAATGCTAAAGTATACTAACTAAAGAGTTCTGAAAATACTGGAAGCATTCATACTAGTATGATTTCATAATGTGGATAATAGAGGATTTAAGAAATTGGCAGATGCAACTGCAGACTCATTTCTTATCATTTCTGTGAAGGGCAAGATAAATCAATAAAATGAGAAAAATGAAAAAAGAATGGCTAGCAATTTTAGGTAGTTTGCTTCATCTCCATACTAGGAAAGACTAAGCAAAAAAAAAAACTTCTCGAAATTTTATTTTAAAAGCACCTACAAGTGTATATGGTCTTTTTATACCAAATAACTTGGAATTATGAACTGTCCAATAAGTCTAATCTTCTCTGATGATAAAATTGCTGGCTTTATTTGAAACTATGAAATGAAAAGTGAGGTAATAATCAGAAATTCTTAAGAAAAGGAGTAGACAAAACAAAATTCTAAGAGTTGTGTCAAAAAATATTTTGAAACGAACATAAAATCCCCATTACTGGTACAGAGCTTTTAAAACTTTATCTTGGTTTTAAGCTTTAATAAACATTGATATGTTTACATAATTACTGTCATAAGGAAGACACAATTTTAGGTCAGCTTTCTTCATTCTTTCTTTATTAAGCATTATTTTATTTTGCTCCATCATCTTGTAATTATAATATAGTAACTGTGTCACTTTCTACTAAGTGGATATAATTTCCTAAACTGTTTTCCTATTCTTAACAATTAAAGGTGTTTCCAATGTTTTGTTATTACAAATGACATGACAATGAGCATCTTTATATAATAATTTTCTGGATTATAAATTATTTATCGGCATAAGCTTCCAGAATTAGAATTAATGTGTAAAAAGCTATTAACATTTTTATCTTGCTAGACATTGCCAAATTACTTGTCAAAAGATGGAACCAAATTATATTGCAAAAATCTTTGCCAACAGAAAACATTATATACAATTTTTGATTTTGCTGAATTATTAAGTTGGAAACCTATGTTCCATTTCTTTGAATTCTTTGATAACAGCGTGCTGCTGCAGGCTGCGAGGGCAGCCATGTCCATGAAGGCTCCCCAGAGTTGGAGCGGGGAAGTGGAAAAAGGTAAAAAAAAAATACTAATTGTATTTTCCCTCGATTGTTATCTCTCATTCTTTTCTGCCTCTGTGTAACTTATATCCAGGTAGCTGGAGAAACATCATGTGGCAGGGAAAATTGGTATTCCAATAAATTAATAAACACCAACTTCAAATGGATTTTCAAGGCTGGAAATATTGCTCTGACTTACAGTAAGTTCTTTCTAATTCTCCTTAAGGACTATTTTCTTAGAAGCTTTCCCTACCCTCCTCAAATTTTCCTCCATCCTCTCTACTTCCTTCACTCTGAGCTGGTGAGGCGCTTCCTAACTCATTAGGAACACAGAAGTCAGTAAAGAGTCCACTGCCAAATCCGTTAATTCATTAGCATTTGCATTGATCTTTCTATTCCCTTGCACTACAGGAGTTCAAGTTCAAAGGCCACGTGCACTACAGATAGCATTTCATTTTCTCTCATCTTCTCAAGTACTTCACAGCACTGCATTTTCTACAACCCATCTACTCCTTATGAATGATTCTTGCCAAAATTCAACCTCATTCTAGACTAGTAACTCCAACTTAAAATGTTAAAAACTATACGTGTAACACGAAAGCCTCCCTCCTCCTCTAATCCCTGCATATCTTCTTTAGCCAATTCATGTCTGAACTTTTCAAAATTGTTATCATCATATATTGTTTCCATTTCCTCACGTCCCATCTACTCTATAATTTACATCCATCTGACTTCCCTCACCGTAATCTCTCTGCCCACTGTCCTGAAATTTTACTTATGAAGGTCACCAGCGATCTCCATGTCAGTATAGCCAATGAATAGTTTTTCTCCTATTTCTAGGCTCTTTCCTTCTTTAAAAAAGAAAAAGAAAAACAAAAACCATTTTTTTTCCTCTATCCTTTCACACTCTCATCATCTTCTGTCCTGGTATATTTTACTGGCTTTCCGTGTTTAATCTGATTTCTAATATTCTATGAGTTTCCTTTATCTTCAGTGGAATAAACCACTATATGAAGGATTATTCTCAACAGTTAGTTCTCATAATAACAGTACTAGTAGCAGCAGTCAATACTTCTATAATGCTTATCATCTGCCAGACACTATTCTAAGACACTGTTTAAATACATATATATAGACACACACACACACACACACACACACACACACACACACACGAAGTTTTCCTCCTCATAGGCGTATGAAATAAGCCGATTATTATACCCATGTTACAAATGAGAAAACGGAGGCAATGAGAGGCCAAGGTCACATGATCAGTACTTGGTGAAGCCCCGCCTGAGTTAATGCTGGAACTTTAGAGGAGACAAGTTAAATAATGTCTCACAGATTGGCCTTAAAAGTGAGCAACACTTAATTAATGACTTGTGAACGTATCAGAAAAAAAGGGGACATTTTAAATTGAATGGGATCTACTAAGTCATGGATCAGTAACTAAGAATGACTCTTATTGAATGAAATTATTTTTCATTATTCTTTTGAAAGAAGAATAATCTTGTGTTAGTGTTTCACAGTTTTTTTTTTCATTCACATATTTATTCTTTATTAGACACACATTTCCTACACACCTACGTGCCAGTGTCCGCTGCAAGCCTTGGAAGCAAAAAATTACAAAGTCCCTGCTCTTAAGCAAATGTCCAGTGGTGGAGGAAGACAGAGTAAACGTGTAA
Source organism: Delphinapterus leucas (assembly GCF_059928025.1). Taxonomy (NCBI): domain Eukaryota; kingdom Metazoa; phylum Chordata; class Mammalia; order Artiodactyla; family Monodontidae; genus Delphinapterus; species Delphinapterus leucas. The sequence goes on along the minus strand of NW_028322249.1, from coordinate 2,536,852 downwards.
ATAAATGTGGTACAGTGACAGAAATACGACTGGACAAAGGGATGGAGAGGCACTGAGGAGGCAGGTCTCTTTGGTCAAGATAGTAGTGGTGGCGTTTGAACCGAGACCTTAACGATAAGAGGGAAATTGGTCTGGGTAGATGGATTAGCCAATCTAAAGCTGGGAGAGCAAGAAGTAGAGCTTGTTGCATCTGAGGGACTGAAAAGGACAACTGTGCCTCGAGCCCCATGAAGGTCAGGGAAAGATGTAGTAAGTGACCAGAGCACACGGTCCCTGTGAGCCTGGCTAAGTAGTTGAAAATTTCATCTCTTTACAATAGATAGCCTTTAGAGGTTAGAAGCAGTGCAATAATAGCGTCTGATTTGTGCTTTTTAAAAGACTACTTTGACTGTTGAATGTCCTACAAAAGCAAAATACCTGTGTCTCTATGAAGCGCAGATAGTAAATTTTAAAAAGCCCAATGAGCTCATAAGCAGTTGGTTGACTAACTGTTATCATTTATCTTAACTAGACTTCATTAATAGAAGCTTGGTGACCTTGGGGTCCTGGGACATATTAGATTAGGGCAACCCAGCTATTTTCAAATAGTGTGATTTGAAGAATCCTTGAAATTGTTAGGGTCCAGGAAGATTATTTTATTGCTGGGGCTGGATGGGAAGTTTAGAATAAGAAAAGAAGGTATGATGGCTGGCTTCCATCTATTCTCCCTTTCTCTGGGAGAAATGATGGTGGGGTGACTACTTTGCTGTTGACCCAATGCTTCAATTTCAGAGCTGGTTCAATCCAGTAACTATTTGCTGAACAACTATTATATGTTAGGCACCCAGCTGGAACTGGGAATATAAAGAGAATAATTAATAAGAAAAGCAGGTATTACTAACAAGAGACAGGCACTGTGCTAATGCTTAACACGCACCATCTCAAGTTACATTAATTTACACACTAACCATATGAGGTAGATGCATTTATTATACCATTTTCCAGGTGAGAAATCTAATCCCTTTAAGGGGCTTAAGTTACTTCTCCAAGGTTACACAGCTAGTTAGGGGCATAGGCAGTATTTGGACTCAGGTCTGGTATCAGCACCAATTCTCTTAGCCATTATGCTCTCTAAGGACCTTACTTGAGAAGTTCAGATTATACATATATGGGTACAACCAACCCTAAGACCATCTGGCAAAACTGGCTGCTTGAGAAGTCCTGGATTTATGTAAGATGCTCTTGGAATGGAGAAGATCGTGAAGGAGGGTCCCCAAAACACACTCTCTATACTAAGGGGCAACAGAAGAGAGAAAGAATTAGCCTACAGCAGTATGATACTGAGGACCAAGAAACAGTGTTTCTCTCTTTTGTGAACAGTTATTAAATTATTTCTACTTCAGAATATCAGAAAGAAATCACAGGACTATGGACAGTTTGCTGAGCCACCCTATCTATCTTAGCGTGAATCCTGGCAGGTGTAGAGCTCATAGTATGACCCTGGCACCTAAGTGTAGTTAAGTAAGCTTTCATTTTTCTTCGGCCTTAAAGCAAAGCAGCTTTCTGATAGGTATAATTTAGGAAAGTCTTCCAAGAAAATAGTTAAAGTCCACTTTAAATATCTCAGAGAAAAGCAATTTTGCAAAAGATCTATCAGCAAAAGCAAGGCCAAACACACCAATTATTTAGTGAGACTTGTATTGTTATATCATTGCTCATGTTGTTTCTTTATGCATTTACCTGGAAGAAGGCTTTTAATGTTCAACAATTCTCAAAGAGATAAAGACCCACACTGATGTGCCAGAAAGAGCTTTGCCCTGGAATTAGATCAGTTTAGGTCTGGCTACTTACTAGAATTAGGTAACATTCTTAATCTTTCTGAGCCTGTCTCCTATCTGCAAATAGGGATACCACTATCTATTACAGAGGGATGTGGTTAAATTAAATGACACATGTAAGTGAAATATATCCTTCCAGGCTGAGAACATACCTAGTAAATGTTAAGTGATCTGCAAATATTCTGCTTTCTTGAAACGGATGAAACCTGTTATCATGATTTTAACCAATGGTCTAAATATCAAGACAATATTTAGTTAAAAGTTATAGTTGTTCTTTCACTGTCCACCCGCATTTTAACATATTCTAACCTATTCTCCTTGATAAATTGTGTCAATATTAGTAACATTTGTCATTTCAGCTATTACTGTTCATATGTTTAAAATATTTCAATGTGATATAAGTCGTTACTCAAAGGGATGCCTAGCTGGCTTTGTCAAAGATTTATTTTAAGTAAAAATAAAAGACTCATTTTCACCAAGTTTGACTGAACAGTGTATTCATTAACTGTATGAACTTTCTGGCCAACCCAATACAGTAGCCAAGACATGGAAACAACCTCAGTGTTTTCTTGTGGATGAATGGATGAAGAAAATGGGGGTGCATACAACCTACTATTAGTCAGCCATGATAAAGAAGGAAATCTGGCTATTTGTGACCACATGGGTGGGTTTGGGGGGCATTATGCTAAATGAAATGTCAGACAGAGAAAGATAAATACTTTATGATCTCATATGTGAAATCTAAAATACTGAACTCATGATAGAAAGAATGGAATGACGGTTGCCAGAGCTGGGGGTTGGAGGTGACGAAAATGACGGAAGATGATCAAAAGGTAAAAACTTCTAGTTATAAGACAAGTGAGTAATGGTGATGTAATGTACAGCTCGGTCACTACAGTTAACAATACCGTATTTTATGTTTGAAAGTTGCTAAGAGAGTAGATCTTGAAAGTTCTCATCACAAAGATAACATTTGTAATTATGTGAATTAAGGTTAACTAAACTTATTGTGGTAATCATTTCACACACACTATATATATATTAATCATCACATTGTACACCTTGGACGGATACAATATTATATATCAATTAAATTTAATTTCCGTCTGGCCCGTCATTTTCCAAAGGCCACTCAAGATCAGGGGACAGAACGCCTCCTCTCCAAGTGTCCTGCCAGCCCACCCACTCAAGATCAGAGGGACAAAATGCCTAACTAAAACAAAACAAAAGAGAAACACAAAAAAACTGGAGAGAGGGAGGAAAGGGTGCCCTGAAAAAGAAAAAAAAATTTTAAAAACTAAGTACGTTGACAGAGCTAAGAAGAAACTACCAGGAAAAAGAAACCCTACGTGTCAGATCCTAAAGTACAGAAGGGCAAGCCCGCCGGCAGTCCAGGCCCGGGGGGACCGGGGTCCCCAGCCCTGCAGAGCCAACCGCAGACCGGCTCGGGCGCCCCTCGGAAGCGCGGGGTCCCCGCGGCCGAGTCGGCGCCCCCGGCCGGCGCCGGCTCCCCTCTGCCCACCCTGCGCGCGGGGGCTGGAAACTGCCGCGGAGAACCACGGCGGGGCGGGAAGGGGGGCTCCAAAGAGGGTCTGGCGACTCGAGTCGCTCCGTTTCTCGGTGGGCTCAGCGCGCGCCGTGGGGGAACAGGAGCGGGGGTCCGGGAGGAGGGGACGGGTGGCACTTACGTAGACCGGCAGCGGCCACGGGTAGACGGCGGGCTCGGTCCCCAAGAGCGACTCCAGCCTCAGCTCCAGCTTCTCCCCCATGTCTTCGCGCGCGGGCCCCGCACCGCGCTAGTCTGGCGGTTGGGGGAGGGGCGCGGCGCCGCCGGCGGGGGCGGGGCAGACGGGCAGGCGGGAGGCTGAGGGGGGCCTGGTCTGGGCCTCAGCTGCCGCCACAGCGCTCCCGTCCGGCCCCCGGCTCCCTCTTTGTGCTCACAGGCCCGGGGCCTCCAGCGCTGCTGCGAACTCGGGCCGGCGTGAGGCGACCACAATGAGCCGGGGGCCGGGCTGAAACACTCCCGGCGCGCGCGGCCCACCCCGTGGACTCGCACGCTCTCACGCACGCACGCTCCCACGCACGCACGCACGTACGCACGCACATACGCACGTCATCGGCTGCCCCTGGCCACACCCACCGGCCCGAAGTGGGGACCCGGCAAAACCTCTCAGGGCCAGTGGTGGCGAGTTCGACTCCCGACCTCGACGTACCGTGACACAACCCCTCCCCCCCAATAATAAGACTATAATTCCTATTAAATATGACAGCTGGAATCCCGGCTTCTGTTCACAAAATTGCCGTGTATTTAGCCTATGCTAGGCACCAGACCGCGGACGCTCAGTACTGGCCAAAAAGGAAATGCCCTGCCCTCATAGCACTGCCATTTTAATTGGAATAGTAGTGACAATGGTCAAGGGAGAAAATAAAGTGTCATCATCGCCACGGGGATGGTTAATCTCATGTGCGCACTGCGTGGGGCCCCGGCAACCACAAACATTATTCCAGATGTGGCCAGGAAGGGATTTTTCAGAAGAGATTAACACTGAAATTGGTCCACTTTGCGTAAAGGAGGAACGAATACAAGGAATTTATATATGCAGTACATATATATTTTTATTCTACATGCTTTTCTATGTAGGTGTATATGCGTGTCTATATGTATGTACGTGTATGTATTGCATATATTATATGTGTATGTATGTATACTGTATATATACACACCTAAATATCTTTCTATGTGTGTATATATGTATGATATAGACGTACCTAGGTGTGTACATTGCATATGTTATACGTATGTGTACATACTGTATATACACAAACGATGCATTTCATATGTGTGTATGTATAGTGTATCTGTATGTGTCTATTGTATATATTACGTGTATATGTGTGTATACATACTGTATATATACAAACTATGCATTTTATATATATGTGTGTATATATGTATTTGCGTATTGTATATACTATATGTGTATATGTCTGTATGCGTACTGCATATATACACAGCTGTATATTTTTGTATGCGTGTACATATGTACGTGTGTGTGTATATACACACACACCCTATGGATTCTGTTTGTCTGGAGAACCCTCACTGATACGGCCACTTATGACAATTGAGCACCTGCTCTTTGCCAGCCAGGGAGCCAAACGCTTGTCCTTTCTGTGTCTCCCTTAAGTGTCACAAGTCCCGGGAGGGAAGGTGATGCCGCTCCTACCAGTTGAGGTGCCTCAGGGACAGAGAGGTGCACAGGGCGGGGGGGGCTGGAGCCTGGTGGAGCCCAGGTGCAGTTCTAGCAGCAGTACAGCCTAGCAGTCCCACTTCCCCGGGTGCCTCTCACAAAGACGCCGAGGGAGAGACGGGGTCTGAAGGAGGGGATGAGGAAGCTTCCGTGGGTCTGCAAGCCCAGACCAAGGCTGACTCGTCAAGGGTGTTAGAGGTCAGGACTCTGGTTACCCTGGGGATGGGGTTACACAGAGCCATTCCCATTCGGAAAAAGTATCCATTCTGCTCTTGTTTGTATGTTTACCCCCCTCCCCCAAATCTTTTAAAAACAGATTCTCTTGGTTGCTGGGAGCACACAAGGGGAAGTCGTGTGTGAGGGGGTGTGATCCAGGGGACAGGGAGGATAAGCCCCCCCCTCGTAGGGCCGGGAGTGGCTCAGCTTTGTGAGCTAAGGATGGCCTGCGAGGTCCCAGAGAGAAGGGTCCCTGCTCCGTCCCTGCTCCGTCCTTGCTCCGTGCACCCCATTCCCAGCCTGAGAAGTCCAGAGCCCCCCGCCCCCGCACACACACACACCAGGGAGGAGTGCCAGTCACAATGGCTCCCAGGCTCCGGCTCCAGGGCTCCCCGCACTAGGAGCTATTTTCAGCTTTCATGCCCTAGGACACGGCCAGAGCTATTGTCTCCGGAAACTCTCTGTCTGTCTCTCGCCCGCCCGCCATCCCTCCCTCCCTCCCTCCTCCGCCTTTTCCCCTCCCGCTCCAGCTGTCCTGCCCTCCACCCTGCATTTCTACACAGGGTGGCTCACAGACAGCTGCTCCCCGTGCCCACCCGCCACCATTCGATGGATGTCAAAGCAAGCCCTGGGGACTTCCCTGGAGGTCCAGCGATTAAGACTCCGAGCTTCCACTGCAAGGGGTGCGGGTTCAAAGCCTGGTCAGGGAAATAAGATCCCACATGCCGCCCAGCACGGCCAAAGAAATAAATGAGTAAAAAATAAAGTTATAGTGATGAAACAGCCCTAGTGGTGCAAGGATGGGACGTATAGCTCTATGGTAGAGAATAAAGGTCCAGAAACAGATAGATGAGAACTTGATATGACAGAAAGTGAGGAAATTAAGGAGTTTTCAATAAATGGCATTAGGACAATTGCATATCCATGTGGGGAAAAGTAAATTAGAAAAAAAGAAAACAAGCAAGCCCTGGTCAGGTGTGACCTTGGGCCCAGGGCCATTGGCACACGTTGTCGTGTGGGACGTTCTTCCTTAGACTCCTCCCTCCCTCCTGTGTCACTGTCACTTCCTCCAGAACCTTCCTGGACTCCCCTACACAAGCCCGGGGTGTGCCCTCACCCGCCCACCCTGGATCACCGGAATTCCAATCCTGGCCCACCCTTCCCCGCCAGGTGAAGAACTGTGCCTGGTCAGTAAGACCGTAGAGGTCCTTGGCCATTGCTATTGCAGTTGGAATTGTTACTGTGTTTACACAGGGTGACCAACACCCGCCCCCACTTTGCCCAGGACCGCTCAGGTTTGAGCGCTGGAACTATGGGGAAACCCTCATTTCTGGGGAACCCAGAAGGCTGGTCAGCCTATTTAGGATGGATCTTTCACTTGATATCCCAATCCCCGAGAGCCAGAAAGGGAATCTCCCCCCTCCTTCCATGGTAACCTTCATTCATTCATCCACTCATCCCTTTATTCAACTCCTTTATTCAGCAAGTATTTATGAAGCATCTACTACATAGCAGACACTCTTCTAGGTGCTGGGGACAGTAAACTGAGAAGGTGTGATTTCTTACATGGGGATGATGTCTCGGAGACCACTGCAGGGCATGGGAGGTGGGAGAGGGAAGGGGCAGTTCTAAATGCAGGCTCTGACGGGATTGGGGCAGACCTTGCCCTAAGCCAGGCTGGTTGCTTCAACACAGCTGTCCTCACCCAGGGCCATCCTGCTTCCGCCTCCCCCAGGTCTTCAGTGATGTCTGGGGAAAATCTGTGGTTGTCACAACTGGGGGGGAGGGGACCCTGGAATCAAATGGGTGGGGACAGGGATGCTGCTGAACACCACACAGTGCCCAAGAGGGGCCCCCAGCAGAGAATGACCCGCCCCAAATAACCCCAGTGCCATGGGGGAGACCCTGCACTAATATTATTCAGACCCGCTTGTGCCCCGAGATTCCTGCACAGGCTGGGACTCTAACCGGGTCACCTCTGTATCCCGAGGTGACCTAGAGTGGGGCAGCCAGGAGGGCTGAGTATCAGGGATGAAATGACCAATCTCTGTGCCCACTCTCCCCGCCACACCCCAGGGTCGATGGCCTCTATCTCCTCCCTGTGCAGCTAGCTTTTCCCTGAGCCATTTCTTCTTGTCAAGGTCCCTGTCGCAGGTTGTGTTCCCCGAAGATGACGTTGAGAGCAAGGATTGGAGTGCACGTGGTTGATGTGAGACGTGCAGAGAACAGATACAGCTGCCATAGGGTCCCGCAATTCCACTCCTGGGCATAGATCTGGAGAAAACTCTAATTCAAAAATATACATACACCCCTGGGATTTCCCTGGTGGTCTAGCGGTTAAGACTCTGTGCTTCCAGTGCAGGGAGCATGGGTTCCATCTCTGGCCAGGGAACTAAGATCCCACATGCTGTGTAACAAAAAAATAAAGAAAGAGAGAGAGAAAGAAAGAAAGAAAAAGAAAGAAAGAAAGAAAAAGAAAGAAAAAAGAAAGAAAAAAAGAAAGAAAAAGAAAGAAAAGATACATGTACCCCAGTGTTCATTGCATCACTATTTATAATAGGCAAGATGTGGAAGCTGCCTAAATGTCCACTGATGGGTGAGTGGATAAAGAAGATGTGGTACATATATACAATGGAATATATTCAGCCATAAAAAGAATGAAATAATGCTATTTGCAGCAACGTCGTGGATGGACCTAGAGATTATCATACTAAGTGAAGTAAGTCAGAAGAGAAAGACACATATATGATCTCTCTTATATGTGAAATCTAAAATACGACACAAATGAACTTGTCTACGAAACAAAAACAGACTCACAGACATAGAGAACAGACTTGTGGTTGCCAAGGGGGAGAAAGAGTGAGGGAGGGTTGGATTGGGAGTTTGGGGTTAGCAGACGCAAACTATTAAATATAGGATGGATAAGCTACAAGGTCCTACTGTCTAGCACAGGGAACTATATTCAATATCCTGTGATAAGCCATAATGGAAAAGAAAAAGTTTTATTTATAGGTTCCATCCCTAACTGAGCTGGCCCATCCCCTCCCATGGTTCTAAGTGCAGCCCGAGGCTGCAGACTTCCCACCCTGGTCTTCAGCTCCAGAGCAAGCCACCTGCAAACCAGCCGCATCTTCCCAGGGGCTGGCAACTCTCCTTTGCTACTGATTCCAAGACACATCCAGATAGCACAAATGTGACCATGAAAACAAACTCAGCCATGTTCAAATCAGGGAAATAACATTCTTATCTCTGTTTAGTAGTTGCTTAATTTTAGAATAGCTTAGAGTTACAAAAAAGTTGCAAAGATCTGTACAGAGTGTACAGAGTGCTGTGGACCCCCGACCCAGTACCCCTATTTCCAACACGTTAGTACTTTAGTACGTTAGTACGACATGCTTATCCAACTAAGGAACCGAGATGGATACGTTATTATTAACTGAAGTCCACACTTTATTAGAATTTCCCTAGCTTTCCCCTAACACCCTTTTTCTGTCCCAGTCTCCTCTGGGCTGTGACATTTCTCAGACGTCCCTGGGTTTTGATACCTTGAAAGTTTTGAGGAGGACTGGTCAGGTATTTTGTCCCTCAATTTGTCTGTCTGTTGGTTTTCTGATGTTTTTCTTATGGTTGGGCTGGAGTTATGGGGTTTGGGGCGGAAGATCCAGACAGAGATAAAAATGTCATTCTCCTCAGGTCACATCGTCAAGGATACACACCATCAAGGATACACACATCAAGGATACACACCATCAACGGGACTTGTGACAAACAATTTTACCCTTGATCACCTGGCCAGTAGCGTCTTTTTTTTTTTGCTGCGTTGGGTCTTCATTGCTGCACACGGGCTTTCTCTAGTTGCGGCGAGCAGGGGCTCCTCTTTGTTGCGGGCATGTGCTTCTCATTACAGTGGCTTCTTTTGTTTCGGAGCACGGACTCTAGATGTGCGGGCTTCTGTAGTTGTGGCATGGGGGCTCAGTAGTTGTGGCTCCCAGGATCTAGAGCGCAGGCTCAATAGTTGTGGCCCACGGGCTTAGCTGATCTGCGGCACATGGGATCTTCCCGGACCAGGAATCGAACCCGGGTCCCCTGCATTGGCAGGTGGATCCTTTTTTTGTTTTCTTTGTTCCGTTTGGAACCAAAACTTTAATCCCAAGGAGTCTCACAAAACATATTACAAATGACAGCATGAAAAAAAAATTGCACAGTAACTCAAAGTTCAGCTCTACAATATACTCTTAATCTGGCAGGACACTGGTGTCTTGATAATCTCAACTTCCAAAAAACTTTACAAAGAGCTATGTATTCATGTACAGCAATCACAGAGGGGACTTATGACCTAACTCAAAGGTTAACTAACTTCCTTGAAACTTCTTAGATGCTAAACTCACTGGACAACCTCTTGTCCAGTGTGAAGACTAGTGGAATTCTTAAACCTCTAATCTAGGGTAAGGGTGCGGCTTTCATTTCTCCCTGCTGGCTTGTGTTCACAGCACCTTTTAAAGACTGCTTGCTTGACTACAGCTGCATACCACATCCCAGCTACAGAAAGTCTTTTCAATGTTTGCCAGTGTTGTTTCCATAATAATAAACATCACACTTTAGGTGGGCAGGAGTTAGAGTTTTATTATCAGTCTAGGCAAGACCAAAAATTCAAAGCAAATTCAATTCTGCTTAAGAGAACATTGTAAAGAAACAATTCTTCATATTACATGCCTCATATCACCCATTTCAAACCACAGAGATTGACACCTTTATGTGTCACTGTCCCAAGAGACACACAAACGGGAACAGCTAAAACATTTAAAAAGTGCATCAAGCTTCGGAAGTCTCAAACGAAACTTGAATTTTCTGTACATACTCCTGTCAAATGAAGGTATTTCCTGTGCACCACTCCTCTTGCAAAGTGGTCTGCTATTTCCTTTCATTTGACCTGGATCGGCTAGGAGACCTAGAGAAAGATCGGGACGGCTTGCGATTTCTCTCCTGGGACAGTGATCTCTCTCTTCTCCTATATCTACTAAAGGGACCTGCTCCGGCTGCGGGAGAAGCTTCTCCATCTTGGAGATCTGTGGTGAGGGGGAGGACTCCTCCTCCGATAATCATGTCGAGGGCGACGACCCCAAGAAGGAGGCGGCCACGATTTCGACTTCTCCCTTCCCCATTCGACAGGTCCACTCTTACTCGGCAGCCACAGAGTGTTCTCCCGTCTACTTCTCAGACAGCATCCGCTGCAACTCGGGGATCTTCATTTTCAACAAGAGTGAAGCCGGGAGGGTTTTTAGCAACCCACACACTTCGGAGTGGTCCATAATATCCTAAAGCTCGTTCGAATTCAGTCTTGTTACCACTGTTTCCAAGACTCCTTACATAAACGTTCCAGTCCAACGGACAGGAATCCCGATGCAAGACCCTCCTGGCTCCTGGCTTTCATGGGCCACAGGGTGATCCCGGGCCTCTAAAATCTGGCAGCTGAATCGGCTCGCACAAGCTGGCCTGTGGGGATGCTTTTCTCCCTATGTGTCCAGCCCGGGGCCATGCTGTCTAGGCCCGACCTCCAGGGTGACAGGGTGAACCCCAGGTCCCTGGAGCAAACACTCAGAGCCCTGGTGACCAGACTCAGGGGGCTGGGGCGGCAGCTGGACATGTGTGGCCACCCTGGTGGTGTTTGGCCCCATCTGCAGTTCCAGTTCCAGCTGAGAAAGAGCCTCGCTGTGTTATTTTCTCCTGGTTGTGTAAGGATCCCCGGTGTCATTTGACAGAAATGTAGATGGTGTGTTCTTTCTCTCTTTTCTCCCTGCTTCCTCTCCTCCCTCTCCTCCTCCCTCTCTCCCTCTCCCTCTGTCCCTCTCTCTCTTCCCTCTCCCTCTTTCCTCTGCGTCTCTCTCTTTCCCTCTCTCCCTCCCCCCTCCCTCTCCCCCCTCCCCGTCCCTCTCCCTGTCCCTCTCCCAACTCCCTCTCCACCTCCGTCTCCCCCTTGCTCTCCCCATCCCTCTCCCTCTCCCCTCCCTCTCCCTCTACCTCCTCGCTCTCCCCCGTCTCTCTCCCTCCTCCCCCTCCCTCTTCCTGCCTCCCCCGTCCCTCTTCCCTCTCCCTCTCTTCTTTCCTCTCTCCCTGTCCCTGTTTCCCTGTTCCGCACGCTCTCCCTCTACCTCTTTCCCTCTCCCTGTCCCTCCACCTCCTTCCCTCTCCGGAGAGGGAAGGAGGTGGAGGAACAGGGAGAGAGAGCACGAGAGGGAGGGGGGAGAGGGAGAGAGAGGGGTGAGAGGGAGAGAGGGAGAGAGGGAGGGAGCGAAAGACCGTCTCTCCCTCCCTCCCTCCCTCCCTCCCTCTCACTCCCTCCCTCCATCCCTCTCTCCCTCCCTCCCTCTATCCCTCTCCCTCCCTCCCTCTATCCCTCTCTCGCTCCCTCCCTCTATCCCTCTCTCCCTCCCTCCCTCTCTCCCTCTCCCTCCCTCCAACTCTCCCACTCCCTCCATCTCTCCATCTCCCTCACTCCCTCCCAGAGAGGGAGAGATAGAGAGGCAGAGACAAGGGAGAGGGAGAGAGGGAGAGGGAGAGATGGAGGGAGAGGGAGAGGGAGGGAGAGAGATATGGAGAGGAGAGGGAGAGGGGGGGTGAGAGGGAGATGGAAAGAGGTCTCTTCCTCCCTCCCTCTCTCCCTGTCCCTGTTTCCCTGTTCCGCTCTCCCTCTCCCTCCACCTCCTTCCCTCTCCAGAGAGGGAAGGAGGTGGAGGGAGAGGGAGAGGGAAAGAGGGAGAGGGAGAGCAGGAGAGGGAGGGGGAGAGGGAGAGAGAGGGGGGAAAGGGAGAGAGGGATAGAGGGAGGGAGCGAAGACGTCTCTCCCTCTCTCCCTCTACACCTCTCTCCCTCCCTCTCTCCTTCTCCTCCCTCTCCCTCCATGTCTCCATCTCCCTCACTCTTTCCCAGAAAGGGAGAGATGGAGGGAGAGACAGAGAGGGAGAGGGAGAGATGGAGGGAGAGGGAGAGAAGAAGAGAGAGAGGGACAGAGGCAGAGAGAGATAGAGAGGGAGAGCGGGAGAGGGAAAATGATCTCTTCTTCCCTCCCTCTCCCTCTCTCCTCCGTCTCCCCCTCTCCTTCCCTCGCCCTTTCCCTTCCACTCTTCCTCTTCCTCCCTCTCTCCCTCGCCCTCACTCCCTCTCCCTCCATCTCTCCCTCGCCCTCACTCCCTCTCAGAGAGGGAGAGATGGAGGGAGAGGCAGAGACAAGGGAGAGGGAGAGAGGCAGAGGGAGACTGGAACAGGGAAACAGGGACAGGGAGAGAGAGAGGGAGAGGGAGAGAGGGAGAGAAGGAGGAGAGAGGGAGAGGGAGGGAGGAAGAGACCTAGTTCCCTCTCCCTCTCTCCCTCTCCCTCTCTCCCTCTCCCTCCCTCTCCCTCTCTCCCTCTCCCTCTCTCCCTCTCCCTCCCTCTCCCTCTCCCTCCATCTCTCCCTCTTCCTCTCTCCCTCTGCCTTATCTCTGCCTCTCTGGGAGGGAGTGAGGGAGAGGGAGAGATGGAGGGAGGAGAGTTGGAGCCAGAGGGAGAGGGAGGAGAAGGAGGGAGGGAGAGGGAGAGAGGGAGGGAGAGAGGGAGGGAGGGAGAGACATCTTTCGCTCCCTCCATCACTCTCTCCCTCTCCACCCTCTCTCTCCCTCTCCCCCCTCCCTCTCCCTCTCCCCCCTCCCTCTCCATCTCTCTCTCCCTCTCCCTCCACCTCCTTCCCTCTCCAGAGAGGGAAGGAGGTGGAGGGAGAGGGAGAGGGAAAGAGGTAGAGCCAGAGCGTGCGGAACAGGGGAACAGGGACAGGGAGAGAGGAAGGGAGAGAGGGAGAAGGGGAGAGGGAGAGGGAAAGGGGGAGAGGGAGAGGGGGAGGGAAAGAGGGAGAGAGAGAGAGGGACAGGGAGAGAGGGAGGGAGAGAGGCAGAGGGAGAGATGGAGGGAGAGGGAGAGTGAGAGGCAGCGAGGTAGAGGGAGAGAGGGAGAAAGGGAGAGAGGGAGAGGGAGAGAGAGAGAGAGAGAGAGAGAGAGAGAGAGAGAGAGAGGGAGAGCGGTAGAAGTGCTGAGGAGGGGGGCTCCCTCCCCCTCCCCCTCCCCCTCCCATCCACTCCCTACTGCTTTCTCCTTTTTCTGCTTCAACAAACACCAGGCGCCTTTTAGATCAGCCCTGAAGTCAACGTTGATGCTTGGACAGCCTGACCTCCCCGCTGACTTCCAGCCCAGGACCACCGCTGGGAGATGAAGTCTGCGGGGCCCTGGGCGCAGGCTGCACAGGCACCTCCTCTGATGCCCAATCTCTCCTCGTTTACGAGGCAGCCGACACTCCCCTCCCTGACTCCCCAAGATTTGGGGCCTTTTTTAGTATGTGTCGATAATGCCATGAGCGACTATTTAACTCTTCCACGAGGACCCATCTCCCAAAATGCAGTGGTTTTCAGCCTTGGCTGCACTAGAGAACCCCCAGGGAAGGGAGAGACGTCTCTCCCTCCCTCTCTCTTTCTCTCCCTCTGTACTTCTGTCTACCTCTCTCCCTCTCCCTCTCCCTCTCCCTCTGGGGTGATGCCCGATGAGCTCAGAATCGCAGATGGACCCCCCCATCCCCTCTCTGTGGCTTGCATGGGGGATGCACCTTCTCACTGTGGCCCGGGCATGGCCTTGACATTCAGACATCGGGTCCTGCATGGACACTTGTGTTTGTTCCATAGCGCATGTGGCTGCAGTCTGTGCTTCTGTAGATGGGGGCTGTGCGTGAGCCCTTCACCTTCCCCGCAGACACCACTGGTGCTCGCTCGGCCTCGCGGGGGATGCGGGGGGCACGGGGGACAGTCTTGCGTCCCCACCTTCTTGGGCTACAGACAGGCCACGCTGGTGCTGTGGTGACGGGGGGCTCCCAGGAGAACCCCACTGCAGACCGGAGAGGTGGCCCCCGAGAAGGTGGCGTACGCCTGGGGCCGGGCCTCATCAGTGAGCCACGGGCCACCTGCAGCAACAGGTGTCTCACCGTCCAGGGGCTGGGTGTTCGGGCGCCGTGGGGTTGAGCTACTGTCTGCACGGCAGCCGTGTTTGTCTTGTTGAGCCCGGGGAGGCCCCTTGGTGGCTCCTGGAGAGCCTGGCCGCATTTCTTCCTGCCCTTGGCCTTAGAGCCCATCACGTTCATGCCGTTTCTGCTTCCAAAAGGACCTGTGTTAATAAAGGCCACGTGTTAGGACAGCACCAAAGTGTCTAGAAATCCGGGCCAGGAGGAGGAGGGAGGGGGATTGGCTGTGCCCGCCAGTGGCCTGGGAGCCCTGCCCGCCTGCAGAGACCTGGCCCGGGGCCCGTGGGGAGGGCGTGGCCCTCGGTCCCCAGCGCCTTCCGTCTCTGGCTTCCAGGAGAACTGCGTGATCCTCAGGGAGCTGGTGAGGCTGCAGGCCCTGAAGTCCCGCCTGCTGGGGTTCCGCACCATGCCGACTCTGTGCTGGAGATGAACACGGACAAGACCAGCCAGGTGGTGGCCACTGTCCTAGGTAACACCGCCTCCCCCTGAGTCCCAGTGGGGACGGGGTCAGGCGGACCTTGACCGGACGTGGTGCTGCCTGAGACCCCACTGTGTCAGCCCTTGGGGGTCACCATCCCAGACCCTTCATTCTGCCTCGAGGGGCGCAGGGTCGGGGGTGGCTGGGGGGCCGCCCCAGGGACGTAGCCGAGCCTCTCCCCTCCGCCCGCAGGTGAGCTGGCCCAGAAGCTGAAGCCCCTCGGGGAGCAGGAGCGGCCGTGATCCTGGAGCTAAAGAAGGCCGAGTGCCAGAGGCGGGGCCTGCACTTTGACGGCCCCATCAACGCCTGGGACCTGCGCTACTACATGAACCAGGGGGAGGAGACGCGCTACCACGTGGACCAGTACCTGCTCAAGGAGTCTTTCCCCGTGCAGGCAGTCACACGCGGGCTGCTGGGCATCTCCCAGGAGCTGCTGGGGCTGACCTTCGACCTGGAGGAGGGCACGAGCACGTGTCACGAAGACGTGAGGCTCTAAACGGTCTGGGACGCGGCCTCGGGCAAGGTCATCCATCGGCAAGTTCTACCTGACCTCTATCCTCGGTGCGTGCGTGGTGGGGGAACCTGTCGGCCGTGGGCCGGGGCTCCTCTGTGGAAGCGGGGCCCCATCCACGTCCCTCCGCAGGGTGGGGAAGTCCGGGCACGCGGCCTGCTTCGGCCTGCCTACAGCACGATGGGAGCTGCCAGATCGCCATCGCGGCCACGGTGGCCAACTTCGCCAGGCCTACGCCCAACCTGCCCTCCCTGCTGCGGCATGATGAGCGGGAGACCAACTTCCACGACGTCGGGCATGCGATGCACCAGCTCCGCTCCCAGGCGCAGGGCTGCAGGCGGGGGCGGGGAGGGCCCGGGCATGCGTGGTCCTCAGGCAGGCCCTCGCCACGGGATTCTTTCACTGACATCACCCCACACGTGGTGACGCCCTCGGTGTCAGCTTCCATCATCAAACCCCAGGCACTGGGCGCGTAAATAACGGAAATGGATGTCCTCGAGGCTCTAGAGGCTGGAAGACCCAGATCAAGGAGTCAGGGCTGGTTCCCTGCATGTTAAATACATGTACTCAAGAGTTGCCTTTAAAAAAGACAAAAGAAAAGAAAGGAACGTTGCCTGCAAGTCTGCTGACAGCCGGTGATGAGAACCAGAGGGAAGGCTCTGGGGCCGGGGGCGCAGTGCCCTGTGAGCTCGGGGGCTGCTGCCAGTCTCCGTGGAGGCTCAGCAAGTCCCAGTGACTTCCCCACGTGGGGGGGCGCCAGCTGAGAGTCTGGGCCCAGGACCCACTGCTCGTTCAGTCTTCCTGTGGTCAGCCCTTCATCCTGAGAGCGATGCTCTCACAGGCTGCACCGGGGCGTGTGGGGACAGTTTACTGAGCCGTACAGACGTCACTACTGCTTTGGACCATTTCCATCATCCCGAAAATGTCCCTCACGCCCTTAGCTATCACTCCGTCCCCTCGCCAGCCCCTGACAACCAGGAACCCACTCGCTGACTCTGTGGATCTACCTGCTCTGGACGTTTCTCCTCAGTGGGGTCACGCCCTGTGTGTCCTTCTGTGTATGACTTTGCTCGCTGAGCATCGTGTTCTCAGGGTGTACCGACGCGGCAGCGAGCGTCAGGGCTTCACCGCATTGCGTGGCTGAGGGACGTAAAGAAGACAAGAGAAAAGAAAAGCACGTTGCATGCAAGTCTGGTGACAGCCGGTGATGAGAACCAGAGGGAAGGCTCTGGGGCCGGGGGCGCCGTGCCCTGTGAGGCCCTGGCGCTGCTGCCAGTCTTGGTGGGCCACGGGCAGCACCGTCCCTCAGGAGCTGCTGGACAAGCTCATCAAGTCCCGGGAGGCCAACCCAGATGCGGCCGGACCGAGGGAAGGGAAGGGGGCTTCCGGTCTGCCCGGCTGGCAAGCGCGGCCTGGACACGGTGCCAGCCCCCCGTCTCCTTCCTCCCACGCCCCAGGCCTCTTCAACCTGTGCCAGATCGTCCTGGCCAAGGTGGTTCAGGCCCTGCACACGCAGACGCCCGCGGACCCGGCCCAGGAGAATGCCCGCCTCTGCCAGGAGATCCTGGGGTTCCCAGCCATGCCAGGTAGCCAAGCGCGCGCCGGGCTCACCTTAGCGGTCGGTTGGCGGCTACTGCCCAGGTCAAGAGGATCGTCTGGTGGTGTGTGAATGGGGACCGACTGACGGGCTCCGGCCGAGGCCCGCTGCCCTCTGGCCTCCTCCTGCCACGGCTCCTTGGCTGGTCCCTCCAGCTGTGGCCCACGGAGTCCGAGGGTGGAGTGGGAGCCTCTGCACATGCTTTCTAGAGAGCCTGGAAGAGGCAGGAGAGGGCTTCGTACCCCGGACAGAAGGCATCGACGAGGTCTGCCCATGCGTGTCGGTGCGGACACGCGGTTCACTCCCTCGTGAGCGCTTTAACCAGCGATCTCCCCGTGGTGGAGGGAGAGCCCTGACTCATCTCTCGCAGCCTCGGCAGCTGACCTTGTAAGAGGCTTAGGAGTGAACCCTCGTGAGCTTCAGCAGAAAGTCGGCAAAGATTTATTTGTGTCCCTCCACTGAACTGCCAGCAAGGTCCCCGTTTTCTACAAGTGTTGGGCCAATACTCTCTCTAGTGGCAGGGGACTCAGACAAGGCTGCTTTGAGGCCCCCACCCCCGCTCTGGGGCAGGGGCACTGAGCGGCCAGGGGGCCGGCCAGGAGCCCCTCCGCGTGTGTCCCAGTGACCCACCTGCCTGCGACCTTCGGTCGCCTGGCAGGAAGCTACGACGCCCAGTCCTATGGCCAGTCATTCCTGCAAGAAACACTGGAACCAGTTTCTGCCAACCCACCAAAAAAAACGACTTCAAAGGCAACGTGGTGTCACAGGAAGGGCTTGTTTCTGTGCTGGTTTGTTTTTAGTTCATTAGGCCTCACTTAAAATTCTGATTCCACAATGCACTTGCTTTGGGATCTTGAGCAACACTCATAACCTCTGCAAGTTTCAGTATAGTAAGTTTATGTGATTACCTTCATCTGTAATATCCCTGTGTTGCAATCTTAATTAATTCAGATTAATTCATCTTAATCTTAATCTCAAGTTCAGATCAATGACTAGTTCCTCTGTGACTTCTCCTCTGAACGGATTCAAAAGCCGCCTCTCCCGTCCTCATTTGGCTTCTCTTCTCTTCTGGAATCTCATAAGAACTTCTATGACCTCTTTGGTTTTTTGTTGTTGCTGTTGTCTGTTTGTTTGTTTTTTAATTGAAATATAGTTGATTTACAATGTCGTGTCCGTTTCAGGTGTACGGCGCAGTGATTCCGTTTTCAGATTCTTTTCCCTTATAAGTTATTACAAAATATTGAGTACAGTTCCCTGTGCCATAGGGGAGATCCTTGTTGTATCAATTCTATGCCTTCTTTGAATGACCGTAGCACTTGTTGTCTGTATCATTTTTATGTCTGTTGTGGCTTTGTGACTGAAAATGAAAATTTTCTATTTGTTCATGCCCTGGCCCTTCCTTAAAAATGTGTTCATTTACCTATTTCATATTTATTGACTACATCTTAGACACCGTGTTAGCTGCTTGTTCTAGATGTTAATAAAACATAGACCTTCCTGCTCAAAGGGTCACAGTATTTGTGGGAAAACAAAAAAATGAACAACTTACGTCTCAAATAGCTTTGTACTTCCCAAAGAGAGCACACCTCGTAGGTACAATAAATATATGTATTATACATAAATGTATAAAGAGTTAATGGCATTAAAAACGTGAGATAACTGCTTTTCTATTCTGAGGAAATGAGGATTACATTTCACCAGGAGCTCAATACCACTCTGAGAATGAGGGCTTAACCCCCGACCTGGCTCACTGCATCGCTTTTGTATATGAAAATAGACAAGTCTGTACACGCTCTCTACAAAAAGGCTTATCTGGCATGAATTTCAGATAGCAAGAAGAAAAATTCAAGAGGTTCAGAGAAGCATCCAGAAGCTCAGATGATTGTCTGGCACTGATACAACTTGCTTGACAGGAAAATAGAGCTGTAAATCTCACAAAATTCGATGATCTTCTAAGAATTTCAAAACCGCCTGCTATTAATTAGAAATCCCAGAAGAACCGCTTCTTTTAAAGCACACTGATAATATGCTTTACAGCTTAATATTCAGAAGCCTATGTTTTGGCTAAGTGAGCTTCAGGAATGAAGGAAACTTGTGGTTCAGTTCCCTCTACTCTGGAACCTCTGGTCAAAACACCTACTTCTGTGCTCAGCCATCTTATCATCTGAAAAATGGAGGCAACTCTAAGAAAACATAGTTACAGAGATGTTGCACAGTTTCCTGTGTCACTGTCTTCATTTGTTTCAGAAAACCAATAACGTCTAAGCTACTACTGCAAAGAGCGCAGTGTTACTTGGGGTCATCTAGTGCAGCTCTGTCAAAGTAAAGAAAAGGAAAGGGGCCTAGAACAACTATAATTTTCCCAAGAGGACACTATTATTTTATGGTAAATCTGAGTCAAGAACCCTGATCTCTTTGATGCCATTCCATTGTTCTTTCGTTGGGTTCTCAAGAACCCAGAGAAAGAAAGAGAAATAAAACTCCTATGTGCTGTGTCACTGGTACAGGACGTGGCAAGATTGGAATCGGAGAACTACATATTAACAGGTATTTGGGAAATTCTTCAAACTGGTTAAGATATACACCAGGTACCTAAAAAACAGTATGTTTTCCCAAGATGATTCTGTGGAATGAACAGAACTGGTAACTGAAGGTGCCTGTGTGCTGCACTTCCAAACAGGATGGGTGAATGCTTGTTTTCTGGCACCTTTAAGACTCCACCCCAATATACACATTAAAATAAAATTAACATTTCAACTGGGTCATATTTAATTCTGCATGCTCTTCTAAGTCAGCAAAATATTCCATATATCATTTAAGTTGTCACTCACTCTCTTTTCTTTTCTTTCTTTTTCTTCTTTTTTTTTTTTTTTTTTTGCGGTACACGGGCCTCTCACTGCTGTGGCCTCTCCCGTTGCGGAGCGCAGGCTCAGCGGCCACGGCTCACGGGCCTAGCCGCTCCGCGGCATGTGGGATCTTCGCGGACCGGAGCACGAACCCGTGTCCCCTGCATCGGCAGGCGGACTCTCAACCACTGAGCCACCAGGGAAGCCCGTCACTCACTTTTTAACTTGAGTTTTAATTTCTAAAAGTCTTTCCAAACACAAAACAGAGGTGGGAAAATGGTATATGGGAAGCTGCAGAGATGAAATAAGCTTACTTCATTCGGCATAAAGATGAATACCCAAACAACTTCTGCATAGCTGCAAGTGTCCAAATCTACTATCTTCGTTTCGTAGTCAAGGCTTCCGGAAAAATATGCCAACGGATTCCTAATTACCCAAATGCCCCATATCCGTTTCAGTAAGTATCGTTATACATTACGGAAAATTTTCTCAGTGACACAGAAAGACATCCTGGCCGAGCATCCCCCTTCCCATGACACAGAGATGATGGGTCTCAAGCTACGTTGAAGGCGTTGGAGCCCACTTTATCCATTACTAATATTAATGGAGGACAAACCTTCATATTCTGTTTGTTTGCTCTGTGTTTGTTAAATCACTTCTTCCCTTCATTAAAATGGATGACACATAATTGAGTCTGTAGTGTGTGTATCACTGGAACCTGAACACATTTTTGTTGGTTTTATTAACGTCATAGGTTTCTAGGGAGGGTCTACTAAATAACTAAGTCTAGTTTCACAGTTACAAATAAATTAGGATGTAATTTTGAATAAATTAAGCTCATCATAAAGGAAGGAGACTGATAGTTGCTACTACCCCTTCCTTGAGGGGCTCTTGTAAAGCACTAAATAAAGTAACAGAGGTTTATATGCATGCATATATTTTCAATGATATTTGAACACACTCGAAAAGAACTCTACAGAATGCATTATAAAACCTCGATGCTGTGTGTCCCTAGTTCCCAGCTCTCTCGTTAAAACTATTTAAATGAACAAAATGTTATCTATTAGGAGAGCTATCAGAGTACTCCAAATACTACTTCTTGCAGTACCCTGTCCCAACCATTTGCCTTCCTCTTCCCATTAGTCCTTAATTCAGAAACCCCAGAGATTTGTTCATTAATTTATGAGCATATTTCTTCATTCAGCCAAGAAAACTGATGGCTCCCTTACCAAATTTCAGGCACCCTTCTTCAGTATGTTTTCTAGGCATGTTCAGGAAACACAGCAGTGATTAACACAGATGAATATAGCCTCTCTCGAGCTGAGGGGAGAGACAAAAGTAAAGAAGCAAATATAAAATCGTAAGTGTAAATACGTAAATAAAAATTGAATAAATGGGTAGAATAACTAGTATATCAGGTAAGTGCTGGAGAAAAACAGCAAGCGGGGAAGGGGGATGGAGATTGTTAGCTGGTAGGAGGAGGCTGCGATCTGAAACTAAGTGATCACTGAGGGCTTTCTGGGGAAGATAAAATTTAAGAGGGAACCTAAGGTTGTGAGAGGGAGCAAGGTGCATATCTGGGAAGTGAATAGTACAAGCAGAGGGAACAGTCAGATGGAAAGGCAATGAGGCAAGAGTGGGCTTGGAGTATCCAAGGAGCAGAAAGGATGTCAGTGTGTGGAAAACAGAGGGAGCAAAGTGGAGAGGAGAAGGAAACAGTCAGAGAGGAAACAGAGGCCCAGATTTCTAGGGCTGTGGAGGCACTTTGAGGACTTTGCTTTTCCTGTGAAGAAGCCACTGAAGAGCCTGGAGTGACATGATCTGACTTACGTTTTAACAGGATCTCTCTGGATGCCATGTTGATTAGAGACTGCAGGAGAATAAGGACAAGCCCCAGAAGACCAATAGTTGATTCAAATGTCAAGAAACATTTATGCCTTCACCC